>NW_021703767.1:68806412-69422407 GCF_005190385.1 Monodon monoceros
GCGACCGCAGTCGTCGCCGCCGCGCTCCTGCCAGGCCGACTTGGAACGGAAACTGAAGCCGAAGCCCCCAGCCAGGGGGTCATCGCCACTCAGAGGAGGATCGTCGTCGTCGTCGCTGCGCCAGCGTCTGGCCAGGCGCTGCTGCTGCTGCTGCGGGGTCACCGTCCCCCCGGGTTTCTTGGTGGAGCCGCGGGCCGAACCCCCGGGGGCGTGGGGGTAGCCATTGGCGCGGGAGTCGGCCTCGCCCCACGCCGAGCGGTGTTCCGGGCCTCCCCGGGACGCCGGCGCCGCCGCTGTCTGCGCCGCGTAGCCCGGGGGGCTCACGCTTTTGGAGCTGGACATCCCCCCCTCGGCCTCGTCGTCTTCTTCCTCCTCCCCCGGGGGCCGGGCCGGGGTTCTCCAAGGGGAGGGCGGACGGCCGAGCAGGGGGACCAGGCTGGGGTCACACGTCGGGGGCGGCCCGGGGCCCTGGGCAGTAGCGGGGCATCTTGGCACCCCCGTCCTGAGCGGAGAAGGAGGGCAGCGGGAGAGCAAGCGGGAGGCAGGCACAGCCCCGAGGTGAGAAGTGGCTGAGAATCCGCGTCAGGAGTCCCAGGTCCGAGATGGAGTTGGCTCCGAGCTGGGGCAGCGGGGACTACTCGAGCTGCTGAGCTGCGCGCAGAGGGACGTCCGGACTCCTGGCTCGCGTCGAGCTCGACAAGGACCGGAGTTGCGGACGAGGCGGGACGGAGAGGTGTCCTTGCGGGCGGCGCCTCCCCGGAGCTGGCAATGCCCGGGCGCGGCGCTCGCAGATTCTGCCTAAGCGGAGCCCAGCGGCACACGCGGCGAGGCGGCAGCTAGGGCGGCTCGGTAGGGGTCCCGGCGTGGAGACCAAGCCGGCGCCCTTTCCTCGCGGCGGACTGGGAGCGACTGGGAGGTGCGGGCGCCAGCCAGCATTATTTTCTTACGAGGGGTGGGGAGGTGGGATGGGGGGGTGGAGAGGACGGGGGAGGGGGCGGCGGGCGGAGCAACAGCTCCCGAGCCCTGGGGGGAGGGTCCTGGAGCCCAAGGGGGCCGTCGCCCGCATCCCCCACCTCCCGCGTTGAGAGTGGAGCTTGGCCCCCTAGAAAGCCGAGCCCAGCCTTCAGCGTGTCCGCGCAGGGGGGCGGGGGCGAGGACCGGCTCCTGCAGCGCGGCCCTTCCCCTCTCGCCTCCCCCGTCCCCCAAAACGGAGCGGAGCTGGCCCGGACCCGCTGGCCCAGGAGGGCTGTCGCGCCGGCTCCGCAAGCTCCAGGCTCCTCGCCGCCGGCTGCGGGCCCGCCGCGGCCGGGCGCAGAAGGACTAAGCTGAGGGCGGAATCCGGCGCAGCACCGCCGCCGTTCCGCCCCAACGCAGGCGGGCTTCTCCCAGGGAGCACGGCATCCAGAGATCGAGGGCCGGCGCTCAGAGGCAGCCGGCCGAGAGGGGCCGGCCCAAGAGCCGCTGCGCCCCGGGGGCGCTGCGGGGGAACCCGCGGGAGCCGGGCTCAGGGCGCGCCATGCACGCCTCGGGCCCTGCGCTGCTCCGGCCGCTCGCGCCGCTCCTCCCTTCTCGCCCGGTTGCCGCCGCCGCCGCCGCCGCCGGAGCGCCCTCCGCATCCCCTCCTCCCGCCGCCTCCCCGCCCCCCGCGCCGCTCGGGCCTCGGCTCACAGCGGCGCGCGGCCGCCTCCGCCCCTGGCCGGGCCGCGGCCCCCGCCTCGGCGCCCCGCTGGCATCCTCAGGCCCGGCCTCGTGAGGCGCCCGGTACCGTGGGGGCCCCAGCTCCCCTTCCTCACCTAAAATTCTCGCCGCGCCCCCTCCCTCCCTGCCGCCTGGAGCCGCGTCCAGCCCGTGGTCCCTTCGCCGGACGTGGCTGCCGTGCGGTCCTCCCCCGCCCCTTGCTTGGGTTCCTGCGCCCCTAGTCCTAGCTCCCCTCTTTTGTATCCCCCTTTAATCCCCATCCCCCCATTCAACCCAACTTCAGCCCCCGCGCTGCGCCCCCCTTCCCCGGCCCGGCTCGATTGGCCGCTTCCTGAGCTGTCATATTTGAGTCCGGCGCTCTTATTGGGCGATTCTCTGGCCGGGCGGCTATACCAAAGGAGGGCGCACCGGCCTGGGGGCGCCCAGGCAGCGACTGCCGCAGGGAGACGAAGACCAGAGTCCCTGGAGGGCCGGAGGGGCCCAAGAGCCAGACCCGGAAATGGACGGTGGAGATGGAAAGACTGAGTATCTCTGAGGCGCAGGAAGACAGTGACGTGAAAGATGGAGATGCAGTGGGTGAGGCCGATGCAGCTAGGGCGGGGCGGACAGGAACGCTTTGGTGGAGAGTTACCCAGAGGGAACCCCACAGACAGCATTACGAACACCTGGCGTTTGTGAAGAGCTCTTTGCCCGTTCATACTTTTTTTTTTTAATCTCATTTGATTCCCCTCAATAACCCTGGGTTGTGACAGGGGACAGGGCCCGTGGGATTATTCCCAGTTTATAAATGCGGAAACTAAGGCTTCAGAGCCTAATTAACTTGCCATGGGCCACACAGGTCTCCTGACTTGCAACCGAAAGATCTTTCGTCAGCGCCAGGCTGGCTCCCTACCTAACAAGGTGTTAGCCTACCTAGCAAGGTGTTAGCCGGAAGGATGCGCCCCAGGGCAGGGTGGAGAGCCCCGGCTGGAGGAGGACGAGGGAGAGGGCAGAGAAGGACAAGTTACTCCTGCACAGCGCCAGCGACAAACAGGCAGGAGCGGAGAGGACTTTACTTCGGGTCAAAGAGGACCTAGGCCTGTGGAATGATGTACCTATCCAATTCCCCTTGGCCCTAAGCTGTCCTGCTGGAAGCTCCAGCAGTCTAAACACTGGGATGGGTGGGAACGTGTCACCTCTACTCCGGGGAGGGAGAAACAACCTTCACTTTACTCTTCTTCCTCCAGCTCTCTCTGCAGAGCTTCTGACAAAGAGGCTAGAGGTCTGGGTGAGCTTCTCTTTCTTTCTCTGTTGGTCATCTCTTTGCAAATTGGAAGATAAACCTTGCCAGAGTTACAAATTGGGAGGAGAAACATTCCAAGAGATCTGAATAAACTAACCCTAGAGTATTCCAGCCTTTGAGTAATCAATCCAGGATTAGCAAAGTCATAAAAAGCACCATGAATTTAGTCAGCAAACATTCATAGAGCATCCCCTGTGTGCAAAGCACTGTGCTAGGTGCCTTAGGGATAGAGAGGTGACTCAACTCAGGTTACAGTCAGGGAGGGAGAGGAGCTAAGCCACTAATTCCAGTTCAGAGCACAGTTCAGTCAGTGTTCAATAGAGGTCCAAAGAGAGCGTTTTGGGAGTTTGGAGAGAGGAGGCACTAATTCCCACTGTAAGGGCCAAAAAGACTCTAGAGGTTGAATCTGGGGCCAGCAGAGAAGGAGGAATCAGAAGAAAAGGAGGATGGACTAATATTTATTAAGCAACAACAATATGTCTGTGCATCTTATTGTCGCATAACCGTTTTGAGGAAGATGTTATTCTCTCCACTATAAAGGTGAGAAAACCGAGACTTAGAGAATCAAAGTTTGCCCAGGGTCCAGAGTTTGTAGTAGAATGAAACATAAGTTCAGTCTGCTCCTTGCACTCTGCCACACAGCCATGTAGCAAATACGATATGGGAGGAACACTGCATGGACAGAAGCCAGATGGCCTTCAATGTGATGGGGTTACATCATTGATTCCCTCCTCATTCCCTGAGCTCTCCCTAGGTCATTCCTTTCCATTTTATTCAAAAATTTTAAGTAACCATCATAGCAAAAGCTATGTATGATTAAGTGTGTAAAAACTAGAAGAGAGAAAGACAAAAGAAAACACATTCATAATTACAACACCTAGAAAGAACCATTAACATCTTAATTCTTTTCTTAACAAAAAATGGGACTTTACAAAGAGTTTTAGAATCTGCTTTTTTCTACTTAGCAAAATATTGTGTATATATTTTTATGCCAATAAGCATCCATCTACAATATCCATTTTATTGTCCAAACAGAATTCCATTGCATGAATATAGCATAATTTATTTAACCAGTCCCCTACTGTTGGACATTTTTCACTGTCTTGGCAGTTTGTAAAGTTTCCACTGTTTTACTGTTGTAAACAATGAGCATTTTTGTAGATAAATCTTCACACACATCTTTACTTGTATCCTTAGGAGAAATTCCTACAAGTAGAATTGCTGGGCCATTTTTTCGCTAAGGATTTCTGAAATCTGAGTCTTCAGCCCCTGCCTCCCTTCCCAGTTCCAAGCTTACCCCCGTCTACTGGAGAACTCCCCATGGATGTTCCTTGGTATCCACCAGCACCCCAGATTCAGTTTGTCTGAAACTAAGGTCATCCCCCAAGAAGCTTGCTCCTCCCTCTGTTTTCTCGCCACTGGTGGAATTACCATCCCCCAAACTCCCAGATCTTAGAGTGGTGAGCCCTCCTATCCCAGTTCCCAGAGTCCTGCCACCGTGCCCTTGTCTTTTCACTTCTGTCTCTTCTTCCACATTCTCTGGCTAATACCTTCACCCAGATCCTCTCTACTCATTGCCTAGACAATTACCAACTCTCCCTCCTTGCCCTCCAGCCTGTCATCCACTTTGTCCCCATCTGATCATGCCTGTCACAACCCAACTGAAAACTGTCCCCAAAACTGCCTCTTCCTACCTGCTGGCTTTCACTATCCACCACTTCCGCACATCATCCAGCCACCGTAAACGGCTCTTTAAATCTCTGCAGAGATCACCCTTTTCACATGCACCCCCAGCACAAACCAAATCTGTAGCATCTCTGTGATGCCTCTCTAATGCCTTTTCCTCCCCCACCACCCCAGGCTGCTAGGCACTCCTTCCTCAGTTCCCAGCACACCTTGCTTTTATCTCTATTATAGCACTTGTTACATTGTATTACCTTGACTTGTTTTCAGAGCTGTCTCCACAGTCTGCTGAACTCTTTGAGGGCAGAATTGGTATCTTACTCATTCTTGTGCCCCATACCTGGCACATAGGAGGTACCCCTTGGCTGTTTGTTGGATAAAGAAATGGTACATCTGGGGATTAATGATGGGAATTGAGTCTGAAGGGTGGGGTGGAGTGAGGGGACTGACTGGTAACCATGGGTGAAGGTGGGTTGGGCTCTTTAACGCTATGTGGAGGAGGGTGGGCTTCAGTTTAAAGACAATGAAGAGTCCATGAATTGGGGGACAGGGGTGTCAAGGGCCATTATGTTTTGGGAAGCAAACTCTGGCAATGTTGTAACGAGATAGGAAAAGCAAGATCCAAGAGCAGAGGGGACCAGTCAGGAAGCTATGGCAGAGCAGATGTATTGATTGATGGAGCCCAGAAGTGACATGGTGATGGGAATGATGCCATTGGCTGAAGGACACCTGTGAAGGGCTGACAAGGAAACCCAGGGGTCAACCACCATGTAGAGGAGGAGTCCCAAAGGTCAGATGAAAACCTAGAAAGGTGGGGGTCACAGGAACAAAAGGCAGAGGTTTTGAAGAGCTGCTCCAGGATGTGCACCTGGCCGTTGTCATCAGATAGGGGCTGACCACCTCGGTCCTCTCTCTGAAGTGAGTACTTGGCTTGCAGAGGGGAGGTGCCTATGCACCTCAGGACATAGCAGGCCCTCTGGGAGGTCTGCAGACCACCCACCTCCAGCCATCTTCCCCTTGTACCTCAGTTACCCTTCAGGACTTCATTCTTCATTTCCCCCAGACATCTTTTTGGAAGAATAGCTCCATTTTGGAAATTAGAATATTAACATTTTAGAATGTTTAGAAATATTTGTACAAGTGGGTCTCAGTAATACTCTTGTACCTAAAAATACTTTCCCCACAATGCTGAAAATCCCACCATTAGATAGTCATGCTTTGGGATGACAATTATTCCCTAAAAATGAATGCAGAAAATCTAGAGACAGAAAGTAGATTAGTGTTTGCTTAGGCCTGGAGAAGAGGAGGAATGGGAAGTGATGGCTAATGGGTACAAAATTTCATGACCCTCCTTCTTTGGGAAGGTCATGAAAATGTTCTAAAATTAGATTATGGGGCTTCCCTGGTGGCACAGTGGTTGAGAGTCCGCCTGCCGATGCAGGGGACACGGGTTCGTGCCCCGGTCCGGGAAGATTCCACATGCCGCGGAAAGGCTGGGCCCATGAGCCATGGCCGCTGAGCCTGCACGTCCGGAGCCTGTGCTCTGCGACGGGAGAGGCCACAGCGGTGAGAGGCCTGTGTACCGCAAAAAAAAAAAAATTATGATTATGGTGATCATCGCACAACTCGAGAAATATACTAAAAACCATTGAATTGCACTTTAATCCAACGGGGTGAACTTTATGGTATATAAATTACATTTCAAGAAAGTGGTTGAAAAAATGAATGCAGATACCACTGGGAGATTGAGGGACTTTTGCCAGGACTGCCAGTCGTTATTAAGTTAGTGTGGATGAGTTTAATCAGCAGGCTTCCCCCCTAAGGCCAAAACAAGTTTCTCTCACTGAGAGAATGGATGCTTGCTCTTTTTTGTTTTGTTTTGTTTTTGATATCTTTATTGGAGTATAATTGCTTTACAATGGTGTGTTAGTTTCTGCTTTACAACAAAGTGAATCAGCTGTATGTATACATATATCCCCATATCTCTTCCCTCTTGCATCTCCCTCCCTCCCACCCTCCCTATCCCACCCCTCTAGGTGGTCACAAAGCACAGAGCTGATCTCCCTGTGCTATGTGTCTGCTTCCCACTTGCTATCTATTTTACGTTTGGTAGTGTATATATGTACATGCCACTCTTTCACTTTATCCCAGCTTCCCCTTCCCCCTCCCTATGTCCTCAAGTCCAGTCTCTAGTAGGTCTGCGTCTTTATTCCCATCCTGGCCCTAGGTTCTTCATGACCTTTTTTTTTTTTTTTAGATTCCATATATATGTGTTTGGATGCTTGCTCTTTAGGAGTAGGAATGAGTTAGGGAAAGGAAGGAAAGAACAGTTGGGACCACTAAGCAGTTCCCAAAGCAAATGGAACCAGAAAAGGGCACAGGTGCCTGGGAGCAGGAAGGAGGATGGCAGAAATGACAGCCAGTTAGGAATTGGAGGTTAAAAATGAACTTTGCCTACTGCCTAGGAGAGCCCTGCCTTGTAATGAGTTTTTCACAAGGAATTAAAGAACTCTAAGAGCCCTAGGTTCTCTTAAGGGTGAAAGAATCTTAAAGATCATCTAATTCCCCAAAGGTGTGTCAACCTCCCCTGGATATTTGCATTTTGAGAGCAAGCCCGACACCTCAGACTAAGATGACTTACCTTTCCTTTGAAGAACTAACTTACTCTCCCCAAGTCAGAGAGTAGCTAACAGGATGGAACATTGTGTGTCTTGAGGGTAGGTCATCTGTGGAGGCTTGGGCCCCAGTGTCTTAGCCATTGGGCACAGATGGCTGAGGTCCCTGGGAGCCGTCCTCCACCCTAGCCCGTCCCCCACCAGGAGCTCTGAGGAGGAACCAAGAACACCAGCCATCTTACTCTTGACCTCTGTCTTCCTTGGCTTGGAAATCAACGATGATAAAAGTGTGCAGTTGGCCATAGGGAACTGGGCCCTAGATTTTTCCAGACTCTACACTCACCTCCAGACCTCTGGGCCTCAGGGAAGAGGAAATGTTCAAAGAGCTCAGATTGTAGCTGAGGTGGAAATGGCTGATAATAGCTCGATCTGCCACTCTCCCAGGTGTTGACATTTGCATTGTAATGGAGGCAGTTAACGCCATCAGGTGGAGTGACTAATATGTTCTTTCAGTTGCTGCTGGAAGTGGGAGACCCTTTGCGGCCCAGGGCCTTTTAATGCCCTCTAGTCACAATACTAGATCACTCCTGATCCACAGCTGCCAACCCTTTGGATTGTAATGCCCACATTCCACGCTTTATCTTTGTTCCTGTTCTTGACTTTGCTTTCTTGCACTTTCTCCTGAATCCTTTTTTCCTAGAAGTATGGGAACATCCCCATGAGTCACTTATTCTTTCAACACACATAAACTGATTACCCATTTCGAGCAGAAAACTATGTTGCACATAGTCGAGTGGGGGGAGCCCAAGAAGTATACCAGCAAGATGCCATCCCCAAGAAGTCAGAGGTGAGGAAATCACAGAAAGAGCTGGAGAACAGCACAGTGCCAGCAGAGATGGGCTTTGCAGCTCATGCCAAGTGCTTCTTGAACAAACAGACGGCTGAGAACTAATAGGAGAAAGTATTCTTATAGGCGGGGGAGCAAGAGGCTTCTGGGAGATGTGAGAAGGGGACAGAAGTATGTGTGGGAGTTGGATATACAACAACTGGATGGAGTTTTGAGGATTCAAAACATTCCTCTAGTCACAAAAGACCATGTATTGTATGATCCACGTATTATATGAAATGTCCCAAAGAGGCAAATCTATAGAAACAGAAAAGAGATCATTGAGTGCCTAGAGCTTAGGGGAAATGGGTGTAGGAGATGGGGATTAATTGCTAATGGGATGGTGAAAGCTGTTCTAAGCTTGTGGTGATGGTTCCACAACTCTAAATATACTACAAAAAAATTGAATTTCATACTTTAAATGGATGAACTTTATGGAATGCAAATTATATCTTAATAAAGCTGTTTAAAAATGGGGGAAAAGTGGGATCCAAAAAGACCATTCCTTCAGTAATCCTGCTTAGTTATAGAAGGAACACCCTAGTTTTAAGTTCCTAGTCTTTTCCTGTACGAAGTCTCTTTTTTATTTTCTCCTGGCCGTACCGCATGGCTTGTGGGATTTTAGTTCCCTGACCAGGGATTGAACCCGGGCCCTCAGCTGAGAGAGCATGGAGTCCTAACCACTTGACTACCAGAGAATTCCCTGAAGGCTCATTTTTAAGGTAAAAAACTTTTGAGGACCTCAACATGGTATATATGTACTTTTAGTTAAGAAAATACATAATGGTAAAAAGCTATTATAAATAGCTATTATAAATTTAGATTTTCATTTAGTAAGTGAATTAATACTTTACTAATCCCAGTAGTATTTATATACAGTAGAAAAGTAGTTTTGTATTTGTACGGGAGCATTTTATATGCCTACAGACAAGGCTTAGTGGCCCTCTCTCAAAATCTCCTTGGTCCTTTGGGGTCCTCAACCCACAGTTTTAGAATCCTGGTCCGTGTTCTACCAAGGCGTGTTTGATTCAGCTTCTCTGTCAGGTGAATGCTTATGGGTGGGGATCCATTAGCAGAAAATGTGATACAATTTCCATCCCATGATGTTTCTGCCTCTTCAACTGCTCAGGCAAAATGGCACCCTTTCTCCTCCCAAACCAATGAGCTTTGCTGAGAGCAGATCCAGCACAGAAGACAGCCAGAGCCATGCCGGTTGGCAGACACTTGTCTTTAGCAAATGTAATTAAAGGCAGCAGCAAGTAAGTGCCTATTAATTTTTCATTAGAAAAGTCAAAGGCAACCTTCTTGGAAAGCAGCATCATTGAACTTCAGCCTTGGTGTTAAAACCAGGCTTTCCCCCACTGTGTATATCTTCTTCCATGAGTACACACACACACACACACACACACTCTCACACACACACACAGAATGAGTCCCCAACCTCTTTATAGAGCGTGGGAGAGAAAGAGTCAGAGACCTTCACCCCTATACCCTTCAGAGGTTATTTTGTCCCATCCCCTGTTTCAAATTACCCCAATGTCTATCTGAGTATGTAACTGCCTGTGTATGTGAACCTTACACAATATACTGATCTCTCCCTAAATTGTGTTTACATACCGTTTGTGTAGTTTGAACCGGATCTTAGATGCCCTTGGGGAGATGACTATTCAAAGCTCTCTATGATGATTCCTTTTGTAAAGAATACACAGTGCTTGCACTCTGACCTGTTTTTTTTTTTTTTTATAAGCCAGGGGCAATATGTGAGTCAAGAAGAGGGGATTCGGGACTGGGGCCCAATCTGGCCCTATCAGCTGGCTCTCTGTTGGTAGGCAGAGCCGATTCAGCTGGCTCTAGGCATCAGTTAGCTCATCTCTTTCTTTTCCTCCTTGTACTTCCTTATTAAGGCATCCCACCTGATGAGAAAACAGTCTTCCACTCAACACAGAGGACTGAGGGAAGAGCGCTAAACCTGGGGTCAGAATACCTGGAGGTTCTACACCAGCTCTACCACTTTCCAGCTGTGTGATATCCGACAAGTCACACGTCACCTCTCTGAACTGCAGTCCCAGCAAGGGTAATTGCTCTCCTACCCTTCACGATTTGTTATGAGGATCCGGACAATGATGTGAAATTCCTTTTCAAATTATTCACCATTATGTAAAATGGGAATCATTCTTAATAATAGCGAATTAATAAAGTCATTCTTAATAAATCCAGATATTCATTTAAGAGGTTAGCATGGAATGAGGTACATCTCTCAGGGTCTCAGGCTCTTGCATACATTTATAGATGACTGTGATAAATATTTTTATGTCTGTGCTGCGTGTGTACCAGCTCGTCTAGTAGTCTGGGAGATCTACCCTTTCATCTCTGCTGTGTTCAAAGCAGGGCCCCCAGGGCCATGCAGATGAGGTCTCTGTTCTCAAAGACCTTCCCTCTTTCAGGATTCTGACAGACTGCAGCCTGTCTGCCCTGCAGACTGGAGAGCTGCGCCCTCCCACAGGCGTGGGTGGTGATTTGGGTGGTGATTAGAGTGGCCTGTGAGGCGCTTGAGTGGTGCTGAGTGTTGTTTCTCCTCTCACTGGCCAGTCTGCTTGGCCTTGGAGTGGTTTAGTCCAGTCTCTGTATCCCTGACTGTGAATCTGTGGTTAGGGATGGCAAGCTAAGCCGTGTTAGCAATCGTGCTGGGGCTGGCTGACCTTCCCCAAGCCAGGATAATCTCTTTCCCTGGCAACAGGCAGAAGCACCAAGGGACAGTGACAGATTGTGAAATCCTGGGGCTGGGCTTTCTAGAATTACTTGAAAAGAGAAAATTGTAACAATACCTTGCGTTTGTGTAGTTCTTTTAAAAAGAAAGAAAACCGTTTTTTAAAGCTGTTCAAGGAGAAGGCAGCTTTGGAATTTTCTGGTAGAGAGCAAACCAGATGGGTAAGAAATGTACTGTCTTATTCTTACCGACACAGTAACAATTTGAGAGTGTTAGGAGAAATCTCTCCTCTCCCCCCACCCCCTGCCCCCCCCACACAGGTGGGGATACAGAGGAAGAGAGAAGTAGAGTGATTTGATCAACATTACACAGCATGAGGGGCAGAATTTGACCTAAACTTCCTGACTTTTATTGTCAACCCAAAGCAGACAGAGGATGAAGAAGCTGAATGACCTAACAGTTTGTTATGTCCACCTGAGATTCTGGCATGTAGACAGCTCTTCCTGAGTCAGACCTTGTACTTGGTTCTCTGGGGCATACACGAATATGCTTCACTGCTTGTAGGTCTGAAAGCAATGAAGAAATGTAGGGGTGGTACATGAGAAAAATTGCCGTCCTCTTGCAAGATACCTACCAAGGATCTTTAAGCAAGGCAGGAGCAGACTCAACAGGCAGGGATGGATGGGGCTGCTTGTGTTGCCTGGGGAGTTTCAGTGCTGTGTGAAGATTTAAGGAAGGTATCAGCAAACTCTGACCACTGGGCCAGACGTGGCCACTGCCTGTTCTTAGACATAAAGTTTTGTTGAAACACAGCCACACTCATTTATTTTTGTCTCAGCCTGCTTTTGCACTACATGCAGAGTTGAGTACTTATGACAGATTGGATGGCCCGCAAAGCCTAGAATCTGTACTGTCTGATCCTTTAAGAAAAAGTTTGCCCACCCGTGCCTCACACCATACACATAAAAATTAACTCAAAATTTATTATAGGGACTTCCCTGGTGGCGCAGTGGTTAAGAATCTGCCTGCTGATCGAACACGGGTTCGATCCCTGATCTGGGAAGATCCCACATGCCACGGAGCACCTAAGCCCTTGTGCCACAACTACTGAGCCTGTGCTCTAGAGCCCGCAAGCCACAACTACTGAGCCTGCGTGCCACAACTACTGAAGCCCGTGCACTCTACGGCCCGCATGCCACAACTACTGAGCCCGCGTGCTGAAAACTGCTGAAGCCTTTGCACCTAGAGCCCATGCTTCACAACAAGAGAAGCCACCACAATGAGAAGCCCACGCACAGCAGCAAAGACCCAACACAGCCTCCCCCCCCCGCCGCCAAAAGAAAAATTTATTATAGACCTAAATGTAAAACTTCAAACTGTAAGAAGAGTACACAGGAGAAAATCTTTGTGACCTTGGGTTACAAAGATTTCTTTACCACAACACCAAAAGTACAATTCATTATTTTTCAAATTATTCAAAAAAATTTTTGGTAAATTGGACTTAGGCAAAATTAAGAACTTTTCAAAAGACATTGTTAAATGAATGAAAAGACAAGCCACAGACTAGGAAAAATTATTTGCAGATAAACATATCTGATAAAGGATTTGTAGACAGCATCTAAAAAGAACTCTAAGTGTGATAATGAGTAAAGATCCCAATAAAAATGAGCAAAAGATTTGAACAGACACTTCACCAAAAAAGGGTGAAAATATACAGATAACACATAAGGACATGAAAAGATGCTCAACATCATTAGCCATCAGGGAAAAGCAAATTAAAAATCACAATGAGATACCACCACAAGCCATAAGAATGGCTAAAATTAAAGAGTGATCATACCAAGTGTTGGACAGGATATGGAGCAACTGGAACTCTCATATGCTGCTGGTAGAAATGTAAAATGGTGCGACCCCTGTGAAATAGCGTGACAGTTAAAGTTAAGCATTCACGTACCACATGTTCCATCAATTTCACTGCTAGGTATTTACCCAAGAAAAATGAAAGCATATAGGAATATGTTCACACAAAGACCTGGACACTAATATTCATAGCAACTTTATTCATAACTAAAAACAACGCAAATATCCATTAACAAGTGATTAGATAAACACGTTTGGTATATCCGTGTAATGGAATACTACTCAGCAATGAAAAGGGATGAACTATCGATACATTCAACAACATGTATAAACCTCAAAATGATTATAATAATTATCCTGACTGGAAGAAGCCCGACAAAAGAGAGTATATACTGTATGATTCCATTTATAAAAAATTCTAGAAAATGCAAACTAATCTATAGTGATAGAAAGCAGCTCAGGGGTTGCCTGGGAATGGCAGGGAGGCAAAGAAGAGCAGGAGAGATTGACTGAAAGGGAAACTTGGGCCAGGGGTGTGTGTGTGGGGGTGGTAATTGACGTTCATTGTCTTGATTGCGGTGATGGTTTCTCAGGTAGGAGTGTGTGTGTGTGTGTGTGTGTGTGTGTGTGTACATATATATGTCAAAACATCAAATTGTACACTTCAAATATGTGCAGACAGTAAAGCTACTTTTTAAATTGAGGTAAAATTGACATGTAACATTATATATAAAGCTATTTTTTAAAAGGAAGAAAAAACCCTGAGCTTGTTATTTCTTTCTTTAAACACTGTGCAGTTTGAAGCAGCTGGCCCCCTCCCCAGGTTTTATATTCCTTATTCTCACTATAATGATTTATCTCATCAGCAACCCTGTCCTCCAAAGCCTTACCTTCCTCCTAGGTGACCACAGGTGATAACTGTACTGCCATGGTGTGCTATGGACTACCAGAATTCTATCTCCTCATGTTAATAGGATCATTGTTGCCTTTGGATCCAACTAGGTCAGATATCCAACCTCAGATTCTCATTTCTTTGAGAGTCTGTTGCTGGCCACCATCCTGGTATCAATCAGTCTATCGATGAAGGTTAATTACAGAGAACTGAATTCATAATTAACTGAAGCAGAAAGGAATGTGTTAAAAGTTGCTGGGGACAAGTTCAAGGAGGAAGGTCTCAGTCATTTCTGAATGTGGGAATTACCTCAGTATGTGGGGAATGATTTGATTGTAGAATAATTAAATCTACATATAGAAGTACCTTTTTAATGGTGTTTCCTGCCCCCCACAACACATAATAATTTCCCAAACCCTCGTCTTGTGAAATTTCTAGAAAAACTCCAGGGATAGAGAACTGGGAATCAATGGCTTATTCCAGGGATAATTCCCTGGGGTAGGGAAAGAACAAGGTAAACCTGGAACACCTTGTTGGGCTAGAAAGCAAAGAAGCCCTCAAAGATTAATGAGGACATGTCAAAAGAACACAGGACACTGCACATCTATAAGAATGGCTAAAACGAAACAACAACAAAAACTTGACAAGTTCACAAGAAGAGATTCCAGCCGACTGCAGGGTGGCTCAGGGACCCAGCCATCTGCCGTGCAGGGAGACACCTCACCAGATAGCACCTGGATATGGATAGAAGATACAGCATCAGCCTCCCTGGAAATCTTTGAAGAACCTGAGGAAAGTGTCCTGGTAGAAATCAGGAGCCCTGGGTTCTGCTGCTAACCTGCCTTGTACCTGCCCATGGGCAGGTCTTTTCCTCTTCTGAGCCTCTGTGTCCTGTGTGTTCAATAAGGGGAGGGGGCACCCTAAGTTTTCAAATTGAGTTTTCTGCAGCCCTAGGAGCCCTTGGGTTGCCTTGGGACACTGCAAGGAGAGCCAGGGTTAGGGGTGAGCTCCACCTAGAACAGTCCTGCTTTCATCTGTTTTATGTTTGGCAGATATAACTCTCAGTTGACAAACTCAGGAGGCACAGAAAATATCAATTCCTCTAGTTTCTAAATTTCTAAATTAATTTCTGACTCCCATGACCTATTCCCAGAAGCTGGATGAAATATTCACCCGAAATATTCTTGGATTTCTCCTCTCAGATTGTGCCTCACTTCCAGGACACGGGTGTCCACTAAAAAGCCGTGTCTCTGTCCAGTGGTCTCTGTGAGTCCAGCTGTCTCTGCTGATTCTCTGCCACTCCTGGGACATGGGTGCCTTTTGGAAGCTGACCAATGTCCCCTCTGCCTTTCTCTTCCTCATCCCACAGACCCCTTTCTCTAGCCCACCCTTCACCCTGGGAAAACTCTCCCTAGCCTGGGGGGATTCCCTCTTGTGTTTCTTTAAGACATTCATTCAGTCAATGCCAGTGAGTCCCCCTCATGGGTTGAACTGTGTTCCCCCCAAAAAGATATGTTGGAGTCCTGACCTCCAATAACTCAGAATGTGACCGGATTTGGAGAAAAGGCCTTTAAAGAGGTGATTAAGTTATAATAAGTCTATAATCCAATATGACTGCTGTCCTTATAAGAAGAGGAAATCTGGACACAGGTAGGTACGGAGGGAAGATGATGTGACGAGACAGAGATGACGACCATCTACAAGCCAAGGAGAGAGGCCTGGAATGAAGAGTTCCCGCACAGGCCTCAGAAGGAACCAGCACTGCTGACACCTTGATCTCAGACTTCCAGCCTCCAGCACAGTGACAATACGTTTCTGGTGTTTAAGCCACTCAGTGTTTTGTGGTATTTGTTTGCAGCCTCGGGCTTCAGGAAACTCAATTTGAAAACACTTAGGGTGCCCCCCCCTTATTGAATGCAGATTCCTTCTGCCTCTCTTACTTCCCTTGCAAACCCTTTAAGTCCTCCTGAGCACTGTTAGCTCTCCTAACATCTGATTGAATGGGAGAAAGGGATAGGGAAAAACATAAGAAATATTTCATAGTTTCATTCAGCTACACATACACAGGCAAGCAGAGAATCAGAGGCTTAACTGCTTAAAAAATCACTAGGCTGATGAGTTGATGATTGCTGTCATTGGGTGATGGGTCCATGGGGGTCATTGGACTATACTCTCTACTTTTGTGAATATTTGAAATTTTCCACTATAAACCATTAGAGAGAAAAAAGGAGAGAAAGAGAAGGGAAGCATCACTGCGCATCACTGGGCCAAAAGATGATGCAGGTGCTTCCATCTCTAGAGTCCCTCACGGTAGCATCTGCCCCTCTCCTTGTCCCCACCAGCCAGCCTCTGCTGACAGCATCAAGAATTACCCCTCGCCCCATCCCCAGCTGAGGCCACTGTCACCAGAGCCCGCGCCCAGTTTTTAGCCTGGAGACTTCCTTCTCCAGCCAGGCTTCAGCACTGAGGCCTTTGCAGCCATGGAGCAGCTGCAGCTGCACAGAGCAAGGATGGCAGACAGACCCTCCTGGATCTCAGATACACAGCAAACCTCATCACCACCTGGGCTGCCTCGCTGGGTCCTCCTGGATGGCTCCTCGCTCCAGCTCCTCTCTCTCCTTTTAGGAGTTGTTTCCCCTGCATCCTCTTATTATCACTTACCATACCAAATAACTACCCCAATATTACTAATGATCCCTCAAATTACATCCTGAGACACAGCTACAGTGCCTCATGCCCATGACTCCCCATCATCAAAAGCTCTCCCCTGACCCTCAACTCTGGGGCAGGGTGAAAGAACCCATAAAAACAGTATTACTAGGGCTTCCCTGGTGGCGCAGTGGTTAAGAATCCGCCTGCCAATGCAGGGGACACGGGTTTGATCCCTGGTCAGGGAAGATCCCACATGCTGCGGAGCCACTAAGCCCGTGTGCCACAACTACTGAACCTGTGCTCTAGAGCCAGCGAGCCACAACTACTGAAGACCGCGTGCCTAGAGCCCGTGCTCCGCAACAAGAGAAGCCACCGCAATGAGAAGCCCGCACACCACAACGAAGAGTAGCCCCTGCCCGCCGCAACTAGAGAAAGCCCGCTCACAGCAACGAAGACCCAACACAGCCAAAAATAAAAAACAAATAAATAAATTTAAAAAACAAACAAACAAAACAGTATTACTCGTGGCATTTTAAATGAGTTCAGGATACTGCTGGGACCAGGGTCACATTACCCCTGGCACTATGGTTAAGTAGTCAATAAACAGCAGCCCAACAGTTCTCAGCTTCCTCGTGCCCCTTTCAGGGGCCACTCTTTATGTTTTCCCTTTTAATTCCTCTTTCAAACTCACTTCTTCCTTTAGAGCCCACTAGTGCTGAAATTTCCATTGGCAAAATGAGAAAAGGAAAATGGGCTTTTCATGGGATTGATTTAATGAAATTTAAGAAAACTGTCCTTTTATTTTAGGATTATGTTCTTCTTATTTTCTGGTCTTAAAATATCTTTTCTTCCATGAAGCAGTGATATCAGTGTACCGCAATATATAAGTTGGGGTTTAATTGCAGGTATAGCAGTCACTCTAGCTATTTTAAGAAGGAAATAATTTAATACAGGGATTTAGGACTTTACAAGATCGTTGGAAGGGCTGGTGGAGCTGAGGTAGGCTGGGCTTCTCGGAGAAACTCCCAGAAGAATCGGCCTGCCAGGAGCTCTGCCATCTCTGCCATGATCAGGACTCTGGGGAATCAGGGAGCCGTCTGCCGGCTCCAGGACCACATCACCCCCGGCAGTGATCCACATGATCCACATCAGCAAAAGGGATGCCACACGTTGGCCCCTTGACACACCAAACTAGAGCCTGGGCCTGGAATCTCTGCTACCGCCACCCCCGGGAAAACCAGATGTTTTTGTCTCCCCGCTAGTCAGGAGAAACAGCAGCAGCGCAGAAGCACGCGGTTGGCCGCGCACTGCCTTCTCAGTCTCAGGCCAGCACATCTGCCTGGCAGAGGGTGGGTCACGTGTGCACCTGGAGCTGTAAGGCCTGCTGCACAAAGGATGGAGCTGCTTCAGCCAGTCTGCAATTCTGTTGCTCAACTCCCACATTTTACTCAGGTGTGAAATCCAAAATTTCCAGTGGGCACGGGGTGGGGGTGGGATCAGTGCTCTAGAGCGTCCCCATCAAGGACAGAAATTAAACTACTTAGATACGTTATCTAATAAACATAGGAAGAGGTGCTCCTCCTCATGAGTCACCAAGAGGATATGAATTAAAATCACGATTAAAATCATTACTGTAGGGCTTCTCTGGTGGCGCAGTGGTTGAGAGTCCCCCTGCCGATGCAGGGGACACTGGTTCGTGCCCCGGTCCGGGAAGATCCCACATGCCGCGGAGCGGCTGGGCCCGTGAGCCATGGCCGCTGAGGCTGTGCATCCGGAGCCTGTGCTCCGCAATGGGAGAGGCCACAACAGTGAGAGGCCCGCGTACCGCAAAAAAAAAAAAAAAAGAAAAATCCCTACTGCACACCCAGTAGCATGACTGAAAAGAAAAAGAGTGACAACACCAAGTGAGCGCAAGTATGCAGAGCAAGGAGAGCTCCCGTTCACTGCTGGTGGGAGCGCAAGCTGGTACAAACACTTTGGAAGATTGTGTGGCGGTACCTACTAAAGCTATAAGTACAGATGACTTCTGACCCACTAATTCCACCCTAATTCCATCAAATAAAAACAGGCATGAGAATGTTCATGGCACCACTATTCTTAAGAGCCCAAAACTGAAGACAGCCCAAATGTCCATCGACAGGAGAATTAATAAATAAGCTGGCGTATATTCACATAATGAAACACTACAGAGCAATGAGAACCAACAAACCACAATTGCGTGCAGCTGCATCAGTGGTATTAAGCCAGAAAAGACAGACACAAAAGAGCGCATTCCGTGTGTTTCCAGTTAAACAAAGTGCAGAAGCAGGGTCTTGGGAGTTAGCATAGTGGGTCTCCTTGCAGGTAGATAGGACCTGGTAGGGAACATGAAGCAGGTTTCTGGGGTGTTGGTCATGGTTTTTTTCTTGACCGGGATGCTGGTTACACACTGGGAATTTCTGTCTTGCTGTACACATGATACATGCACCTTTTAATGTATATATATATATATACGTCAATTAAATTTACAAAATGAAACAGACAACTTAGCTTTCAATCTTTCCCTAAGCACCTTCCCACCCCCCACCCTGATAATAGTGATGGTTCCATTTACGGAACACCTACCGTGAGCCAGGCACTGCAGGTCACACTGCTGATTCTCACTATCTCTGGGCGAGGTGAAAGGTCATTTTGTGGATGAGGCACCAGAAATGAAGAGTAATTACGCAGCTTGTCCAAAGCCATCCAGTGGACAAGCGGTTGAGCCATGAGTCAAACCCACAACCCTACAGCTTGTGCCTTTCCCCTTCAGAAGCCCATTGCTTCTCCAGTATGCGTGGTCTCTTCTCCTGGTCTGCAGCCTGGCTGGGTATGTGGTTCTTTGCCAAAGATTTGGCTGTTTCCCTGTCCCCTCCCCTCCGTCCCCTCCCCTCTGCCCCATTTCCCCTCTGCAGGAAATGCCAGCAGCTGCCACCATCGCCAAACACCCTAGAGGGCAACACGCTGTTCCTTGATGACAAGCCCCAGGGAGCCACCGACACTTACTGTCACCACAGGAGGGTGGTCTAGCATTCCAGAACTTGTCCTTGCCCTTGTGCCAGCCTCTCCTGGGAGCGTCTGGGCAGTGTTTGGGAGCTCTGTCAAGCCAGGGCCTACAGGAGCAGGGCTGGCAGATTTGCACCCATGACTAGTCCCCTGTGACCATGTCTGGGTAGAGTAGGCTGAGGCCAGCAGCAGCCAGAGGCCCTGGGTCCTCTCAACCCTCACACCCTGACTGGCTCTTAGAGGAAGTTCCTGATGCCCTGGGGAGGCCCTCCCACAGGCCTCGGGAGTGGCCTGGAGGGCGAGCTCCTCCTCCTTCCCCCCTCCCGCACTGGCGATGTCAGTGCCTGGCGTCTGTGCGGTGAAAGGAAGTGCTGGGTGCTGAGCTAGGCATGGAACTGTAGGGTCAGATGTGATAGAAAAAGATGGCGGTGTCCCTGCCCGCAAGTAGCTAACAGCCTTGGTGGTGACAGCACCTAACATTTGTCGAGCACTCACTGTTTGCCGGCACTGTTTCTATCTCTTTATAGGCGTTATCTCATTGAGGACTTAAAAGAACTGTTTGAGACAGGTACTCTGATTTCCGTTTTACAGATGAGGGAACCCAGGCTCAGAAGTTGAGTGACTTGCATGGCAGGCCCTCTAAGCTGGCCCAGTCTTCCCCTCCCGCTCACGTTCACTATCCTTGTGTAAGCTCCCACAGTTTGAGCGCAGGCTGGACTTACCGCCTCACTTCTAATGACTAGAATAGGGTAGAAGTAATGAATGTTGCTTCTGAGACTGAGTTATAAAAAGGCCGTGGCTTCCATCTTGGGCACACTCTCATTTTCTGGGATCACTCGCCCTGGGGGAAGCCAGCTGCCTGGTGGTGAGGCAGCCTAGTAGAGGGGTCCCTGTGAGTACATTTGGAAGCTGCTCCTCCCCCAGGTGAGCCTGAAGATGACTGCAGCCTCAGATGACGTCTTGACTGCAGCCTCATAAGAGACCCCAAACCAGAACCATGCAGGAAGCTGCTCTCACGTCCCTGACCCACAGAACCATGAGATAGTAAATGTTTGTGGTTTTAAGCAGCCGAACTTAAACAGATCCTGGGGGGATCTGTTATGTAGCAATAGCTGGCTAATCCATTTGCCTGCACTCATGCAGAGAGAGCTGGAATTGGGACCCAGGTGTGTCTGACTCCAAAGTCCCCACTCTTAACCACTCCTGGTACTGTTTCCCCTGAGTCGTGGAAGGACCACATCAATGCCTGAAGTGAACTGAGACTGCCTAGAACTAATGATGAGCCTGGGAGCCGAGGAACTTAACCATTCTGTGCCTCAGTTTTCTCATATATAAAGTGAGGATGATAATAGTACCCAATTTCATAGGGTTGTCACAATGATTAAACAAGTTTACACATGTGAAGCTCTTAGAATGTAGTGAACATTCAAAAAGAGATAATATTAGTATTAGAGGAAATAATGTGTGCAAATATTGAATGAAATAAGATTCGGCTCAGTTCAAGCTCTTAAAAATCAGTGTTCTTGGGGCTTCCCTGGTGGCGCAGTGGTTGAGCGTCCACCTGCCGATGCAGGGGACACGGGTTCGTGCCCCGGTCCGGGAAGATCCCACATGCCGCAGAGCGGCTGGGCCCGTGAGCCATGGCCGCTGAGCCTGCGCGTCCGGAGCCTGTGCTCCGCAACGGGAGAGGCCACAGCAGTGAGAGGCCCGCGTACCGCAAAAAAAAAAAAGTAAAAATCAGTGTTCTTGTTTGCAAAATGGAGATAACAATATTGTCAGTCCTTGTCGTCAGGATTAGGTGAATTAGCAGTGTCTGGAATGTACTAGAAGCTTCATAAATGGCACCTGAAGCATGATGATCATGACTAATGTTCTAAGGGTGGCACGTGGAGGATAAATGACTAGTGAGTACTGTTGCAGTCCAGCCCCTGTTGACCCCACTCTCCTGAGACACCTCACATTCCCCTGCGCTGGGGTCTGGGAGCCGGCTGAAGGTGGAGGGTGGGATGAGGGTGTGGGCAGAGAGCCTGTGGTTCATGGGAAATCCATGAAGACGCCTAGACCTTTCTTCTGGTCCTTGGGAATGTGCTCCCTTAGAGCACTGGGCTGGCAGCTAATAGGTCCCTCAATCCTCCAATCATGGGATTATGTTAACAATCCCAAGAAGGAAATTGGTTCCATGAAAATCCCCAAGTCCCTGGGGCTGAAAGGCTTAATGAGTTCCCAGCACCAAGGATGCCACCATTTCTCATTCCAATTGATCTTTCTTGCGATCCCATGGTTTGTGTACAAAATATACTCCAAAAGAAATAAATAAGTAAATAATATAAAAAAAGATGGGCCTTACTCTGCAGCCCCATGTGGAAATGTTTGAGAAAATGTGATGACCATCTTTGTTCAAAGATTTGGAGATTTGGGTAACATGTTTGTATAACTTTCCCAATTTGTCATTGAGTTTTTTAGCATAGTGAAGAACCAGATACCATAAAGAAAACACAAAACACGTAGTCCCCAAAATGATACCAGAACACACTTTTTAAAAAGTACAGGAACTTCCCTGGTGGCACA
Organism: Monodon monoceros; assembly: GCF_005190385.1. Taxonomy (NCBI): domain Eukaryota; kingdom Metazoa; phylum Chordata; class Mammalia; order Artiodactyla; family Monodontidae; genus Monodon; species Monodon monoceros. The sequence goes on from NW_021703767.1 coordinate 68,828,280, forward strand.
GTGGTTAAGAATACGCCTGCTAATGCAGGGGACACGGGTGTGAGCCCCTGTCCGGGAAGATCCCACATGCCATGGAGCAATTAAGCCTGTGAGCCACAACTACCGAGCCCATGTGCCACAGCTACTGAAGCCCGCGCGCCTAGAGTCCATACTCTGCAACAAGAGAAGCCACCACAATGAAAAGCCCGCGCACCGCAATGAACAGTAGCCCCCACTCACCACAACTAGAGAAAGCCCGCGTGGAGCAATGAAGACCCAACGCTGCCAAAAGCAAATAAATAAAATAAATAAATTTATTTTTTTAAAAAAAGTACAACTGCAGAGCAACCCAAATGTTGCCTTTTTCACCAAGGTCCAACAACGCTGGCTATGAACTTCAAGCAGGAAAGACTTGGATTGTGATCCTGTCTGAGGCAGATCACTTCCCGTCTCTGGATTTTCTCATCCATAAAGTGTCAGGCTTAGACCTATCACTGGTTTTCAAGTTGGGTACCTTGGAGCTCCTGGGGGTGCCCTGGGAGGGGTTCCACCCCCTAAAAAATCAGAGCTTCTCCCCTTTTGTCGGCCTCACATTTTAGGACTCAGATTCTGATTTTTTTGGAAAAGAGCTTTTCCTGCTTAGGGAAAAAAAAAAAAAGACTTGAAAGCTACTTTCTTTGGTCATCTCTAAGGTCCTATCTAGTTCTGGTAACGTTAGAGGCTGTGTTCAAGAGGAGGGAAAGGGCGGTACAAATGGCATAGGAAACACAGGAGTCAGACTCAAAGGAGAACTTCCCTAACAGCAAAGAGCATGGAAGGAATAACATGGAAGGAGAGCTGAGGAACTTTCATTTGCAGGGATCTTTGAGAAGAACAGCAGAAGGGCTTAGATGCAAGGAGGTAGGTGAGCTGATTCCATGGCAGGAGGATTCCACTGCCCTGTGAAATTCCTACATGGGCTCAGCAATTCCTGGATGGGGAAAGGCCCTGCAGACCAGAAGGCACAGTCCCTCTTCTACATTTCTTTCCTTCTACCTGAACTTACGTCTCCCAGCTTTGCAACCTGAGTCACACATTCAACAAACATCCAGGAGTGCCTACTACGTGCCAAACCCAGTGAGAGTTCTGGGGATGCAGCCGTGAACAAGGCGAAAATCCCTGCCCTCTCGGAGCCTACGTTGTAGAGGGCAGCACAGAACTTGACCTACAAATGGCAGTCATTTAGTGCCACCCATACTAGGGCTCCAAGAAAGAAATACAGAACAACAAGAACGACCGCAGGGAGCTGGGACCCAGGGGTTACTGGGGTGGGTCTTCCTTGAGGAGTGATATTTGAGAGAAAGGTGAGAATTAACCAGGTGGAGAGGGAAGAGGACCCCATCCCACAGAGGGAGCCACAGGGAGGGTCTTCCAGCCTTTCCCTCTGATGCACAGACATGCTTCCAATTTCTACATTAACCAATTTGCGCCCTGGGTGGTCTCACGGTCTGCATTAGCTGCCCCACCTGTCCTCTGGTGCATGCTTCTCAAACCTGAGTGTGCATCAGAATCAGCTGGGCGCTTGTGAAAACCACGTCCCTGGGCCCCGCCCCCAAGTCCTGAATCAGTGTTGATGAGGTGGAAGGGGATGAGGCTGGGGGCACAGCACAGAGCACCCTGTGGCCCTGGGGCAACAGTAAAAGCGATATAATTAGTGTAGTCACGGAGCGTGCGGGTTCTGGAACACCCTCTGGCTTTATGTCCAGGCTCTGCCACTCACCTGCCAGGTCACCATGGCCCAGTTACTTAACCTTTCTGTGCCTCAGTTTCATCTGTAAAATGGGAGTCCAGCAGTATTGACTTCGTAGAACTGTTGGGAGAAATACACAAGTTAATATACATGAAAAAATATGAACAGTGCTTGGCACATTGTATGTGTTAAATATTAGCTACTGTTATTCTCCATGGGTCGCCCTTGCATTAGGGGCCAGCACATGGGTGAGTCACTCTGCATTTGGAGGAAGTGCCTCTGGGTTTTCATATTCCCGGGTCCCCTGGCAACATTGTCATCAAAGAAATACCAAAAGAAACCTACCCTGAGGTAATGCTGCCTGAGGGTAGAGGACATCCTGGAGAGACTTGGGGGTGCTGAGCATGGACCAAACCCCTTCTGCTCCAGGCCTTTTTCTCTCACCCTAAAGCCTCAGATCAGCTGCCTTGATTTATATTTATTCCATATTGTCAGCTTTTACTCCTGCACCTGTGGATCTGATATCACCTGAGCACCTCTCCAAACATATGGTCCCTCCCCTGTGCTTGACTAAATCACATGGTGTCAGGGGCTGCCTGAGAGTTCCCAGAACTCACCCCCTCATTGTTCAGAGGAGGACACTGGGACCCGTGGCAGGGAGGGAGAGAGTGACACAGCAGGGACTCTGCGATGTGGTCCTTTACAGAGTCCAGTGTACTTTCACCAAGCTGGCGCCTCCCAGTAGGAGGAGAGGCGGTTACCTTCACCCCTGGCCTTGGTCACGCCTCCACTGATGGTTTCCTTCAGCCCATGACTGGGCTTCAGCCGGAAGACCCCAGGCAGATACGGGGTCTGGGCAGGCATTGGAGCTTGTCATTCGGAGGAAGGAGGGGAACACATGGTCTGAGGCCCTGGCTTGTCCTACTGGCCTGGCTTCCTCGGATGGAGCCCAGCCTGGGCCTGAACAATGTCCTCCAACCAGATGAGACCCGTCATTTAAGGGAGTTCTTGCCCTCAAGGGCCAGAGGCACTGCCACCTCTGGGGCCCCTGGAGAGCAGCCTGTGCACTTGGACTACTTACTTCCTGGGACCACGAGGTGAGGAAGAGGCTGAGGTTCCTGCAGTGCCTGGCAAGGCGGCCACAGCCTCTGCTCTGCCCTCCACTGAAGCAAACTCAAGTCCCTTCAGCCATTTAACGAGCAGGGAAGGGGCTCCTTTAATCCTCCCAGAAACCCTGTAAACTAGGTATTATTTTGTCCCTATCTTATATGTCGAAGAGGCTCGGGGAAGTGGTGAGGGCAGAAAGTGGAGCAGGAATCAAACTCAGGCCTGACTCTGAAGCTCCATGTTGCTCTGTCTCCAAGTAACCAGGCAGAGGTTGGGGAGGTTGGTTCTGGGCAAAAATAGAACCACACAAACCAATAATATAGGGCACTAGAGAGCGGTGGAGAGAAAAACTGAGATAAATTAGGGGGACTGAGGATCAAAAGAATGAGAAATTAAAGAGGAGAGGGAGAAATGACATCTTCTTTGTGTCCCCTACAGCAGGGGCTATACAGCTGCTTTACACCTGCTATATGCAGGTACATCCGGGTATAGTAGGAGAGAGACCCTAGATGTTTGAGCTACACATCCAAAACACAAATGAATGCACGGCCTGGTGGGGTAGCCTGGAGAACCTGCCCATCCAGAGGGAGAGCCTCCACCCTGACCCTGCCATGTGCCCTGTAGGACTGGGGCCCAGGGTTGCCAGAACTCCAGGGCATTTTTTCAAGAGAAGCAGGAAATTAATTTTTAAAAATGTGAACCCTCTTAATTTAAAAATGTTAGTAACCAAAACAGTTTAGCATATCATTTTAGAAAAAAAAAAAAAGCCATGTTCAGCTCACAGACTGCAGGGGTGCAACCTCAGCTTTACTGCACTTGTTTCCATGAGGATCTCACCACCAAACTGTGAGCCTTTCCAAGGCTTCAGACCGCAGGAGGAGCAGTGTGGGCTGGGGGGATCGAGAATTGAGAGCTATGAGACTGTGAGGAAGAAGCATCCAGATTTTCTAGAAGGGAACCAGACTAAATGAGACCAATGCATTGCCAAAAAGATGCAAAAGAGCCATTCTGCCTTTGACCCTGGCGGTGCCTTCCACCTGTTCTCCGCGGCCACAGCATTGCCAGAGCCCTCAGCTCCAGGCGGAGAACATGAAGCTATGGGCGCAGGAGGGCTGAGTGGGGCAGAGAGGGAGGGTTGTTTGGAGGCGGTGGGAAGCAGCTCAGCCTGGTTGCTGAGAAGTGAATCACATTTCCATGTGATGGGTGCAGTTCACACTTTGTAAGGGAACAGGGAGCAACCGGAGTCTGACTTTTCTAAATATACCAGGGAAGCCAACTTGCCTGGCTCTGAATCGAGATTCCTGACAGGAGGCTCGGCGAGCCCTGGGATCCCACATTTGCAGGCTGCATCCCAGGCTGTGCTTCTCCAATGAGGGGAGAGGGGCTGATGCCGGGAGCTGGGACTTCCGGAAGAAGCCCACAAACTTCCATTCTTGGGTTAATACCTGTAGGAACTCTGGGAAACCCTCACAGGCCTGGGTTAAGCTGTACCACCTCGGGGCTTCTGCGGTCAGAGGGGCCACTGGAACCCCACAGCAGGCCTCCTCCTCCTGTCGCCCTCAGCCTTCCCAGGGCTGCCTGGCACAGACCCCCCGTTTGTGTCCTCCAAGCTTCTGGGTACAGGCAGTGTCCCTGACATCTTTTCCAGGGTCTGGGAGGGTCCATCTCCCCCGATTCTCCAATCTTCTTGTAAGTCTGCACCTGAAATCACAGTGTGGGCAGCTGAGGCTCTGCCTCCCTTCACAGGAAGCTCAAGTCCCTGGAGGAGCATGAAATCCCCTCACCGTACACCCAGAAGTGGCCTGCAGGGCCGTGCTGTGGGCTGGGAATGCGGGGTCCAGCTCTGCCACGGACCACCTGTGTTCCTGTCTCTCCTTGGACTCAGTTTCTGGACTAGTGGAGGCTGCAGGTGACGCTGCTCTTCTGAGGCCCCTTCCAGTTCTGACATGTCATGGTTCCCTCATGTACAACATGGGCTGGAGGTTTGGGAAGGTACGAGGTGGGTGGTGTTCAGTGACAGTTCTCCATGGAGCAGGTGGGGCTGCTCATCTTCTCCTGACTTTGAATATGAAATGAAGCAGCCTCAAGCCGCTGGCAGGCTATAAGTGCCTGGAGCTTTCAGTTTGATCAGCTGTCTTAATGCAGGGGAGAAGAGGCAGAGATAATCAAACAAATGTAGGCTTTAGCCTGTGGACAGAGATGCCCATGGCATGTGGGCACACATCTGGGCACCCTGGGCACTGGAGGCCGGGCCCAGCCCAGCTCTGGGGAGGAGCTCTGGTCCTGAGCTGCTGTGGATAAGCAGCCACCAGGCTGTGAGAATTCCTTGTAACCAAACTCTCAGCTGTCTTCAGCTTGGCTAATGAGGAGCGCCTGAGGAAAAGGCCGAGCCTGGTGGGGAGGTAGGGTTTTAAGCACAGACCCCCAGGGCTCCGACTGGAGGTGTCAAGCAGAGTGCTGCAGCCTGGAACCCAGGAGGTGGAGCCCTTCCTGGACCTCCACCTCCCATTGCATCCACTGGGCTTCTCAGGGAGCCTGGTTCAAGGGGTTGCCAGGGGACCCAAGGGCACCAAGAGGACTAAAAGTCTCCAAGGAGCCGGCAGCTGTATGCTTTGAGAGATTATCTGGGTGGGGCAGCCCCCGAAAGTCATCCTAAATGAACCCCCTGCCCCCTGCCAATGCCCCTGTGCTCCAGGGAGCAGGGAGACAGCATGGTGGAGGGAAACCACTGTGCGCTTTGGGATCTGTGGAATTTGGATCAAATCCTGCACCCATCCCTGTTCAGAGGCCAAGCCTGAGCACATGAGCCAAAGCTGCAGGCCCAGACCCTTCTTAACACATTGACTTCCTAAGTTTCTTTAAAGAACTTACTGGTATCTGAAACGACCCTATTTAATCATTTGTTTATGTTTCCTGCCAGTCCCCCAGACCCTAGTAGAAGCCTGGGGACTGAGAATACAGTGGTCCACAAGCCTGGAGGAGTTCCCACCCTTGTGGAGTCTGCAGTCTTGACAGGCAAACAGGTGAGAAAAGATGGCAGTGAGAAATGGGAGGGAAATATAAGCGCTGTCACAGTGGCCTCAGAAATTACAATATTGCATGAGACATACTTCACTGTTGCCTGAAATTCTCACTTAACGGTGCTCCTGGTTTTTTCTGGCTCCCTGGCACTGTGGGAGCATCCAGGAAGTACACCAGCGCCGGTCCTAGGACCTCGGACAGGCACTTCCTGGAGGCCAGGCCACAGCCACTCCTGAAGGACAGGAAGGAATTCACCAGGTGGAGAGGGAGAACCTCCCAGCAGAGGGAATGTGCTGGACAAAGACCAGGAGGTGAGAGCCAGGCGCCCCAAGGACCTGATAGGCCTTCATGAACATGGGGTGCAGAAGGGTGGAGACAAAGCCCATACAGGCTGCAGAAAGTCACTGGGTCAGGTTCAGGGGGTCTGGACGTTGCACCAAGAACAATAGTTACTGCAGGCTGAGACAGAGAACGACGTGGTAATACTTGCATTTTAAAAGGCTGTTTGGGCTGCTGTATGGAGAATGGATTTGGGGGGAGGGCAAGGGTGGGAGCTGACAGCCGGTTGGGAGGCCACTGCTGCCGTCCAGCTGAGATGGTGGTGGCCCAGATAAGAGAAGAGGCAGCGGAGGAGGGAAGTTGATAAATTCTATTGATCCTCTGGACATAGAATCAATAGGATTTAGTGACTGATTAAAAACTAAGTGAGGACCGGTGAGGGAGCAGAAGAGGGAAGATGACTCCCAGGTTCTTGGCTCGACCAGCTAGCTGGTGGATGGGATGCCATCCAGTGAGGTGGGAAAGACTAGGACGGGGGAGGAGGAAGGGATTGTGGCAGGGGGAGGCGGGGAATTTCATTTTGGATAGGCTGAGCTCTGGGCGCTTATGGGATGCCCAAGTGAAGGGGTCTAGTAGAGCTCTGAGATGGATGCAGGCTTGAGTCAGAGGCCTGCAGTCATCAGCACAGAGAGGAAACGTGAAGCCGTGGCAGCCCTGCTCCTCCTCTCCAGCTCCTGCGTCAGACTCCAGAGGGGCCTGGCTGGGCGGTGACAGGGGGCACCGTGGCCTGAGCCTGATCCCTTCCTGAGCACCCAGTCCCATGGGCAGCCCTCCTTGGTTCTCACTGATGCCCAACATATGGGAAAGTGACTCTTGCTGCCTCACCTTCTGAGTTCTCTTAGATGGTTACATAACATGTCTCAACTTTAAAGTGTTCTCAACCAATTCAATTAAAAAAAGTAATGTGGGGGCTTCCCTGGTGGCGCAGTGGTTGAGAGTCCGCCTGCCGATGCAGGGGACACGGGTTCGTGCCCCGGTCCGGGAGGATCCCGCATGGCGCAGAGCGGCTGGGCCCGTGAGCCATGGCCGCTGAGCCTGCGCGTCCGGAGCCTGTGCTCCGCAACGGGAGAGGCCACGACAGTGAGAGGCCCACGTACCGCAAAAAAAAAAAAACAAACAAGTAATGTGGGCCAAAGAGAACATGTTCAAGGGCCAAATCTGCTCCGGGGGCTGGTGATCAGGGGCCTCAGATTTGAAGTAAGGAGTTAGGATGGAACCTTCAGGGTCAGGAGCCCTGAAGGCAATGTTCTTCAGAGTAAGCCCCTGGACCAGAATCCCCCGGGAGCTCGGGTGAAAATACAGCCCCAGTCTCTATCTCCAGTGATTCAGATTCAGTAGCTCTGAGGGAGCCTGGAATCTGATTTTGTCAAGTACCCTGGGCGATTCTTGATGCACTCAACCTGTGAGTCAGGGGGTTGGCAGAGACTTGAGCAAGTTTGGTCAAGGAGGCAGGAGGAAACCCGAGGAGCGGGCTGTCCAGAGCAAAGATCATTTCAAGAACCATGTTGGCTTCCTGGGAGGGATTCCAAGATCCCTCTTCATTCTCCCCAGCATGTCTTGGCTTCTTCCCAAGGAAGAGGAATGCTAATCTTTGTGCTCAGTTTCGAGATTCTGATGGAGCTCCATCTGCTAGTGAGAGGGAGTGGAGTCAATGGGCATCATTAGGAGGTTGGTGTACAGGGGTGTGGGTCTCTCTTCTGGGTCTTCTAGCCATTAGGTGGTGAGCAGAGCCAAATCTGCTCTTTCTCCCTGGATGCTTTCCTGTCCTTCCCAGCCTAGGCCAGCCTGGAGCCAAGCATGGTGGCACGTGCACTCAGTCTTTGAGTATTTCTTCCCTGGAGATGGTGGTGTGTTGGGTCAGCCTTTCTATCACAGTGGTAGGACCTATGAGCAACAGGGTGAGAGGTAAGCTGAGCAGGTCTCACGATTGCCTTTAGTCTGAGCTGCTTCCTCTTACTGGCTTAGGAAGCCTGAGTGTTCTATGAGGAGCTTTACCAGAATGCTCCCCTGGGGCTCGAGCCACAGTCAACCGTTACACATTTTGTTGGCTGGTTCCCCCTTGTTTCTTTTGCATACACCTTCATTAGAGATGCATGGAGAAAAAATGAGAGTTCTGGGCCAGGACTGGGTATTGCTGGGGCCCCCAGTCTACTCCAAAACCATACCAGTATTTCTAACATCCAGCAGGTAGTACCCCAATTTCAACCGTACGACAAGGACCACAAAGCATACACTGGATTTCATAACAAGGAGGTCACTAGTGACCTGGAACAGAGCCGTGTCGGTGGCATGATAGGAAGAGCCAGGCTGGGTGCGACGGGAAGAGTGGGAGGTGAGAAGCAGAGGAGAGAACAGGAGGAGAGAAGGTGGAGGGCTGGGGTCAAAGCCAAGATGCGGAGGCACTCCATGGGAAGAGACGGCAAAGAGGAAGTACAGAGAGGATGGGATGGCTGGGGTGAGATCCCTAAGTGTGTGTGTGTGTGTGTGTGTGTGTGTGTGTGTGTGTGTGTGTGTGTGTGTGGTGGTGGAAACATCTAGAACACAAGGAGGGGGTTAACTTTGGACAGAAGGTCACCCCTTCCATTCTAACAGGAGGAAAAGAAAAGGGTATGCTCAGTATAGGTAAGTCTATAGATGTGGTGATAGAAAGTTGAAGGAATTGCTACCTGATGGCACATTTCTCTGAAATTGGGGGTGTTATCCTGGGCTGGGAGTGAGTCAGAGGTTTAAGGAGGATGGAGTCTAAAGGGAATCATGGGCAGTGCCAGCCAGGCAGCCCCAAGGGTGAGGCACAGCGAAGGGTAGCAGCTGGATGATCCCAGCTCAGGGTTTTGCCAAGAGGGTGCAGTGGGAGGGCAGAGGGGCACGGGGGTTCTGATAACAGTGAGAAGAATGGTGGAGTCTGGCAGGAGAGTCTGATGGGAAGCCTGAGGGGTCATGGGCAAGAGAGACCGGGGAACAGGGATAGATGGGGAACAGTGAGAGAGCTGGAAGCTTCAGAAAGCCATGGATGGGTGTGAGCAGCAGAGGGCAGGGCATAGCTCCGGAGCTGCCCTGGCGGGGGGGGGGGGGGGGGGCAGAGAACTGGTCCCAGCTGTCTCACTATGTGGCCCTGGAGAAGTCACGTGCCCTCTCAGAGCCTCAGTTTCCTCTGCACAGAGAGTGATGGCTTCTCTGGCTCCCAAGCATCTAGGTGGTGAGCTGATGTGGGGAGGATGCCACCCAGAGCGAAAGGAACTCTAAGGTCTTGTCAGATAACACGGCACACCAGGACAAAGCAGCCATCACCTGGTGACGTTCAGGAATGAGGGTAAAGTCAGGGAGACGATTTCCTGACACCAGGAGCCTCAAAGAGGACATGAGCCTGAGTAACGGGCTGACAGCGGGCACTTAAACTGGGGTGTAGGCACAGGGGGAGTGGCAGTTGGCTGATGCAATTTGGGGCTGTTGGTCCCAGCTGGGTCTTCTCAGACAGATAAGTTCACATCCACTGGTAGGCTCACTTTAGACGCACCAGAAAGTAGCAAATGGTAGATTCCATCCAGGGTTGCTGACACCTGGGTTCTCAATCTCATGTGTAATTCATTACCTATTTGAGATGGTGGTTTATTAAATACAAAAGACAAGGAAAATCTTCCCAGAGCCCAGGCTAACCCCTCGTGCATCTCTTTTTCTGTTCCCCCCAGGACATGTTAACATCCTCTGATGGGGAAAGCTGCTAACAGATTAGTATTTTTCATGGTGTTCAAGGAGCTCTAGCCCTGAAGATGTTTCAAGGATAAAGACTGAAAATAGCTTCCGAAAAGCCTGCAGTAGCACCCCGTCTCTTGGAGATTCACAAACTGCATTCAGGTGCAAAAAGGTCTGAAAAGCACAGCAGGAGAGAAAACTTTGTTTCAACTTAAACTACAGAACCGCTACCCCCCCCCCCCCGGCATACCCGTACTCCCATGCCCTCGAAACTAATATTCTGTGGCTTTCACTTTGACATAACATTGGCTAAATAAACCACCTGCTGTAAGACTATCTCTGTCTGCCCTGGCACAGTCAACTAGTGTGGTTGTAGAGGCATTACGTATGCCCTTGGTTATCTATTTGGTATGTCCCAAATCGGTGTCATTTAAACAGCTCTTGAGGAAGACTTTAAGCCTGTTAAAGAGAAAATAATCCATGGCATGAATAGAAGTATTTTAAATCTATGAGAAAACTCACAGTCCAAGAGTCAAGTTAACCCACACCCACAGAGTGTACTGGACATGCTGCAGACAAGCATTCTCGGGGCCAGACACGACCTTATAAGGTGGCCTGACATTTTTTCATGGCCCCGGCCACCCTCCAAAAATATCCAGAGCCAGAAGAGTGGGAACTGACCTTCCTGAACGTTTCAAAGATTAACAAGCAGGCTCTCCATTAAACAGGAGCACTAACACCTGCTTTACGACCAGCTCCAAAATCTCTCATTTCAAAGCCAGGCAGCCTGCAGGGTCCCAGCCGGGGAGGTCTCCCAAGGCAGAAGAGAATAGCTGGAGCCTCAAAGCACGCATCCAAGCTGGGTTTTTTGCTCTAAAAAGTGTTATTTCCTGTACCCCTCCAGAATATGCTTTAAGATCGGGCTGCCTTTAATTTATATGGACAAGAGAAATCTGTGACTAATTTGCTATCGTGCGCCTTTCTGCCCCTTCCACGCCCTTGGACCGAAGCTGTGTTCCAAACGCCTTTGACTCCCAAGGCCCCGGATCGCTTGTGAGGTGCTGCCCCCCAGCGGGACAGCCCAGCTACGACAACACGGAGGCGGAAATCGCCTTTGGGTTTTAACCAAGTCCAGCATCTGGAAATGCATCTGGATTGCATCCACGAAAGTCAAAGATAGATGTGGAAGCACTGCCGTTGTAATAAGTCCATGTTCTGGAATTAGTGAACAGAAAACACAATTTCCAAACATAAGCAGATTTATGAAATGGGTACTAGGTGCTTAAGTACACTGCCTCTCACATTTTATTTTTGCTCATCAAGTGACTTTCAAGGTGAATTGCATTTTTGTGGGAAAAAAAGATTATTTTTGGTAATGAGACCTACCCCTATAACAATAAGGGGTATCGGGGTATCTCTCTAAATTTGAAAAAAAAAAAAAAAGATTAGTTTCTCACGTTTAAAATGAAAGTGTTGGTCAAAAAACCCCCCCACAAGCTCTCTCTTCTAACTCTGGTTCCCAGCTGCCGGCAGGGGAACGTTAATAGGTATGGCTATTTTTGCTAATAGCTGTTTAGAACAGTTTCTTCACCACTAAATAACAACGAACCAGTCTATTTGTAATGCTGGGATTAAAAAAAAAATGAGGAATTGCAAAGCTAGTCTTCATTCTTGTTAAAGGGAACAGAACAACACAGCAGTATTTTCGGAATGCTGTAACAGTAGGTCTCTTAATTATACCAATGGTAATTCCTCAGGCTGGGGCTTATGTTAACATAGTACACATAATTGCCATAAAATATGACAATGACAAATTACAAAGCCCTGGCTGGTTTCCCATTACCACCCTAAGATTGAAAGGTTGTGTTTTCTGTGTAGCCTCTACTATTAACTTTACCTCCATTCTTCAATTTCAGTTGAAATAATTTTCTTTCTTTTCATAAATGAAAGCCTGTCTCCGAAGCAGATTCAACTCTATGTGAGGAGAGAGGTGGTCCTAACCACTGTGCTGGTAATGTCTGTGACCAGACAGCGTTCAGAAAGAAAATGTTCCTCTTTGGAACAAAGACCACGGTCCTGGACAACGGTGACAACTCTGAGAAAAACCTGGCAGACTCAGGAGGGGGCATGTCCCTGCTGGAGGCACCCTGAGATCACCCAGAGAAATAACTAGAAAGCGACCGGCACAGGGACGCATCAGCACTTTCATTTTGAGGTGAGGAAATCTAGGGTCTAGTACTAGCAGGTCAGAAGTGGCTGAGCTGAGTGCCCTTCTCAGTGTCTTTCTGCCCACTTGTTACTGTGGACGTCAGTGTGTAAAGTAGTGCCCCGGATTGCTCTGTATTTGGAGTTGTTTTTAGGAGGAGGTACTCAACCACTTGACCAAGTACTGGTTTTATTATAAGATGAACACTGCTGGGCAACAGTATTTCCCCTCTCAACTTACATTAGAAAAGTTAGATTAAAACACACACACACACATTGTAAGAAAAGGGCCCTCAATCTTTTACTGATCAATTTTTTATTTTTCTTGGTCACCTATATGAGGAATCTGTCTTGTCCTTCTGCAGCCAGGTTGGAGACTGGCTTGGTAAGCTTGAAGACTGACTGGTAGGAAGAAGGACTTTTTGGAAACCTCTTAATATAATCTGTTTATTTTTCCTGTAAGTGTAGAACCATTAGTGAATAGCAGAAATAGATTTTAAAACTGTAAAGAAAGAGCTGGAATCCGTTAACAGAACTGAAACTCTTCCGTAATCCTACAACACCATTCTCAGGCCAATTCAGTGTGAAAAGTCACTAGACTCACTGGTCAGTATTTCAAATCCAGGCAGAGCACACACCAGTTTATTTTGAAATGCAACACAGATCAGTATTTTATGAATACAACTTATTACTACATTAACATTATCAGGTAAAAACAGCTTCCAAATGCATGCATAGAAAGTTAAGCATAGTCTTTGAACTCCTTATTTCTAAATATACAAAAAATACATTTAAATTATATAATTTTAGTGAATCAAAGACTTATAAAATTACAGTTTTGGTTTTCCCAACATAGAAAAAATATAAAAATGACTATATATACGGTTGTATAATTTTTTACCCAAATTTCAAAGGAGCAGTCTGTACTGATATTGTCTTATAACGTTTTATCTGAAACTCAGAATTGAAAATAATTTGCAGGTTGTACCACATCAATGCCAACCTTTTATTATAAACGAATAACCAGAAACATGAGTGGAAGTGAGGGCACAATCTCTTCACGTGCCTTAACGCTACATTGTCTAAACCCTTCCTGTCGGAAGTTTGCTCCAGAGGAACGTTTTCATCAGGGAGGATGTGCTTTATTCCATGACTAACTCTCCACGGTGCCTGACGATAGTCAGTACGTGTTAAATGAACGAACCCAACCTTAGCAAACAGAACACAGCAAGATGCGGATTAGCAGCTTGTGTCTACAAAGCACTACTGCGTACCTCAAAGAATTTTCTGCCAGAAGGTGGTACCCGAAGTGGGGGATCTGAAACACCCAATCAGGTGGGGGGCTGGGCAGTTGATGCCTTTGACTGTGCCCTGAAATGAAAACGGTAAGTCTGACAAAATACCCACCAAAACACCACCTTCCTCATTCACACTTTATAAGAAGATGTGACATCTGGTGGGGTTAGGTGTTCCCAATTCATAAGAGAACACCACCACTTCCAAAGAGAAATGAATTCATGTTAGAGGTAAAGAAACCAGTTACTGAGAGAGGTGACTGAAGGACACGGTGGCATGGCTTACTTATCTTCAACGAGCATTTCAAATGTTGATGGACAAAAATGCACACTGGGGTTGAGACCCTTTTTGAGAAGGGAGTTGTTCGCTGCGTTCTTGTTGCCGAAGTTCAATTTGATGCATAACCACTATTTGTGACAGGCTGTTTTTCATAGTGACAAATTATAATAGAGAGGCCCGAATAAAACCCCCAAGCCAGCAATCCTGGAAAACCTGCATTTCTCATCCCATCTTCTACAACTATTCCAAAAACAAGTGAAAAAATCTTACTCAAATTAATAATAAGGCTAATATAACCCAAATTGATTCTATTTTATAGTAGAAATACATTTTTGGAAAAATAAAAAGAAAAAGCATGAAAAATAATCTTTCCCTCATATTTTGTTTATCAAATACAAGAATAGATTCTAATCTCAACACGCCCAAGTTAAGAGTGCTAACTTTAAGAAGCAGAATTTTAATGTTTAATTCAAAAATAATTTATTACATATCTACCTGCATTAAATTATAGGCTGCATATTTTCTTCTCATTTTCATCTTAATTTTCAAGCTTCTATGAAAATAAGCATTTAAAAGTTAGTTTTCCATTATGACACTTCTAATATTAGCAATTATATTTTAATTGATAATCAGTCAGTAAGCTAGACTTTTACAGATCAACCAATTAAAAAAAACGGGGGTGAAGTCTGCACAAAGAACATTCTGTGTTTAAAATCTAATGCACATCTAAACTTGGGCTTTACATTTTTATCCAACCCTTTCTTGAAGAGCCTTAAACGCACAGTTTAGCAATTAAAGTATGGCGACATGATGTTAATTAGACAATGTCCATATGTCCAAAGTATTTCTTGGCTGATCCAAAATGTGGGGACAATACTACTTTTAGCTCATGACTGCCCAACTGGAACATTTCACTGCCTCTGGACTTACAACTTGGTGGGAATTACACAGGACGATAATTAGGAAAAGTATCCAAACAGAAGAGATGAATGAAAATGTAAAGGTAAAATAATAAGGGCAGATGAACCCATTCCTGACTGTTCTTCCAGACTCCATTTTTAGAGTAACGCCTTCCATGTGCTTTTGTTAATGGATTCTTTACTCCTGTGCGACTAGACTGGCGTCAGGTCCCTAAGTAAGAATTGCTCTTGGCAAACACCTTGCTCAAGGGTGTTCTGAGAATGGTACTGTGAAAGGTACTTGTCGCTGACTAGTGACTGAGCTTTCCCTTTCTGAGAACTGTCATTTTGTTAAAATATGACTGAGGCTGAGCCCCAGATAAAGTAGCTTCTCTACAATACACACATACTTATTAAATTCAGGCACACTTCGTAGTGGCAAGCAGTAATGACTCGATTGAAAACAAACAAAAGGGTTCTAGCTGTTTTCTGATTATAGGCACTACTCCAAAGTTTCACAGACATATATACATTGTATAAGTCATTCACTAGATAGGGGGGAAGGTCCCAGCCATAACTTCAGAGCATTCCAGAGGACAAATGGCTTCCAGCATGCAGTCAAGCACTTTGAGAGGGAATGCTAAACACACTGCAGACTGAAACATAGCTGCTGCAAGCTGGGCACTGAGCGGGCACAACTTCATTACTCAGACTGTAACGCTCAAGTATTTAGTATTACAGATCTTTATTTATCAGACACATGAAGGAAACAGGAGGATAAAAAACGCCAAATCCCTTTCCAGCGCCATCATAAATATTGGGAACTTCTGGTTGAAAGAACATGCTGAAATGGACCAGCAAGGATGTTTTATGTAACGGCTTTTTTTGTTTTTTATAAAATCCCAGGCCCATGTGACACTGGATTTTGGGTTTTGTTTTGTTTTGGTTTTTTTTAGTATTTTAAAAAAAGTTCTTACTTATTTTCTATGAAACGTACTGGGAACAGAAAAAGTCTGCAGCATCTTTTGTCATTGGAAAGTTTGTTTCTGGGGGTGTGCAGGAAGCAGGAATTATTCAAATTTCTTGTGTTCGTCAGTATGAGAAAGGACCTTTCTTCTCTGGTGTATCATGTGGAAGTATAACTGGGGAAAAACTGGAAAGAAAAGAAAGAATTCATTAAGGAGATGACTTAAAATCACATGTTCTATGTAAAGCACATGGACTTGAGGTCCTCTCTGACTCTCTGACCACCTTCTCTTTCAGCAACTAAGGAAGGTAACAAAGTGGGCCTGGAGAGAGAGGAAAAACACAGAGGGACTGACTTTCCCGCTTTAGCCGAGGGGGAAGGGTAGTGAGGACTGGAATGACAGACACTACTGACATTACCATTACCAATCAAGATGCCACAGAGCCGCCAAATAATACTCTTTACACTCTCTCATATTATCTTCACATTTATTCTCTGATTCCCCAACAACTAGGGGAAGGATTCTAGTGATGGAGTTATTATTCCTATTCACAGAGGAGGAACTCAAGCCCCAGAGAGGGTGGGCGCGTGCCTGGGGTCTCACAGCAAATCACTGACAGAGTCAGGACCAGGCTCGGGGCTCCTGACTCTTAGTCTCGGCCTCTCTGTTACTGCATTGTCATCAGGGAGGATCTCCTGAAAGTACTTCCAGAGAAAGGCTGTTCTTTGAGTGGGAAGACTGAAGAGGGGGAGGAACGCTGTGACATTTGATCTGAACACCACTAAGCCAGGTTTGGATGAGGAAAAAGTCCATATGAAAAGCAAGCCCTCAGGCACCGGAGATTCTATTCTGGGTCATTTAATAGATTACTTAAAAAAGGACTGGTTCTCAAATGAATAGGGTGGTCCTGCCTCCCTAGGGAGTCTTTAGAAATGCGGGTGGGGGGAGAGTATCGAAGGGGGTAGATTACTGGCATTCAGCACAAGGGGCCAGGAATGCCAAAATCCACAACGTATGACAGTCCCCCATGACTAAGAACTGTGTCATCCCAAATGCTTATAGTGTCCCTGCTGGGAAATGCCAGTTTAAACTACCTGACCTTCACAAGGTTACTGTAAACTGGGGGTTCAAAAACCATGTGAAAAACTCCAGTGAGATGGTCTTGGATGTACACTATCCCTCCTTCCCTTCCCAACCGCTCCAATCTCTATTTTTTAGACAGTAACCTGTGTTTTGGGGGAGGTAATTTCTACTACTGCCAACTCTCCTCTCACAGTTTCTTCCTTTTTAAATGGATTCCAAGTTGGCCAAATGTCAAATGATCCTCCCAAAGTACTCCAAGACATCAGTGGGTGTGTGCACACAGATCTGACACGCTGCAGAGGAGGCCCCAGTGCCGAACTGGGCTGCCATCCACTCCACTCACTATTTGCAGGCAGGAAGTTATTCACAGAAAAGACCCAGCTTGTGCATAAAATTCAACAGTGAGAGAACTATTTTGGTATGAAAGCCAGAAAATTTGACAAGCTCCATAATCTAAAAACTGGAAGTAAAGATATAATTAAACCATAAGGAATGCTAATTGTAATCATTTGAAAATGTGTGGCCAGTCACATTTCTACAGACCTACTTTAGTAAAGGGAAACTTTGAGGCAAAGTACGCCAAGGACTTTTCCACTGGCTGCATTTGTTATTACGCCACTCATAAGGTGGCTGTAGCCCCACAGGCTCTGAGGGAGGACAACGATCCAGAAGCCATTCATTAGGCCCTTAGTGGCAGCAAGACGGCCAAGTACACCTTCTTCATCCCCCAGGCAAGGGCCTGCTGGCTACAGAGGGTCAGGGGTTAGAACTGGAGAGCCGATATGGCCCTTTCATTTTTTTACATCTTCCAGAGGTTTCTCAGCGCCCAAGAGAAAGGAATGTGTGGGGGAGGCCAGGAGAATGGGGGTACTTGGGTTGGAAATTCTCTACTGCTCTGTGACTCCCTGGTGACCAGAACTTGGGTGACACTGTCTCCATCTCAATTACCCACAAGTTCACACTGAATCCAACTACAGTGGCTGAAACAATTCCAGATGCATGGCTACTGCTTTTAACTACACCGAAAATCTCAACCTGCCAACGGGCCATTTAGAATTCTACCCTCTGCTCTTACAGCTCAGGACATGGAGGGTGGAGATGGCGGCTGTGCACGTTATGTGTGTCTGGCTTGGTGTGTCGGAGTCGGGGTAGGGAGCTGTGCGTGTCACTGGACCCACCTTCCTGTAAGGAAATGGGCTCTCTTAAGACTTGAAGGCTGAGAGCAACTGGAAATGCTTTCTTTGCTTGGGGTAAGTTTCTTCTGTTCCTCTAAAAATCAGAGGTGTGGTTATGGTTACTGACAACGTGGAGAGTGCCCTGCTTCTTGGTGCCCTCACCCTACTCATTGTTTCTCATTTCTCTCAGCCTTTTTTTTTAAGGCTATAGCTAACTTTCTACAGCCTTTTTAAGGCTATAGCTAACTTTCTACAGCCTTTTTAAGGCTACAGCTAACACCCCTATAGCTAACTTTCACCAATTTGCACAAGGATGGGGGGAGGTGATGTAAACAGGACTTAGATGTCTACTGAGTCCTGTGGATACTGTACATACTCATACTGCATCTGCAGCAGAGGAGGAAAAGAGCATCTTGCAAGGGACTCCAAAGCACCTCGATATGAGAAAACTCCCATGGCTGCGGCTCATGGGCCACACACAATATGGGCTATGTGTGCACCAATGCAACAGCAGGTCAGGACCATAACGAAGAGGTGCTGCTTTATGTAAGATATGTATATCATTAACTCCCCATTAAAGAGGGTTAAAAGAAACGTAAGTTGTAGAAAGGAAACCAAATTTGGTAAAGAAAGCTGCATTATCAAGAGCAACCTCTCCTAACTCTGCATTTTCTTCTCATAAACACCAAGTTTTGGAAAGTTGGAAATGTGCAGCTGGCTGGAATGAACTGTACAAACTGGTCTCAGTATTAACAACCTAAACAACTGAAAACATTCAGGGCCATTGGCTCAGGCCAGAAGCACAGTGAGTGCCAGCAGACACAAATACGGTCTGCATGACCATCCTGAGCCGGGGTGGGGAGTTAGGGATTTGGAGGGAACCTTTTAATCCCTGCCCTTGTTCTACAAGAGTTAAGCTGCCTTAGAAATGAAAGAATACAGCTTTTAACCAAGCCAAGTTCTCTTATCAAAAAGAGGCTGAGAATGGAAGAAGGGGGAAGGATTGAGGTAAAAGCGGACGTCTGTTGAGAGGACAGCGCTGCCCTACTCCCTGTAAGACAGCTGGCTCTAAGGTCTGTGTTTTCTCTCTTTTCTCTTTTCAGGCCAAGAAGGACAATCCCAGAGAACTGGGCTTGTTTTCCTTCAGGAACCCTATCATCCTATCCTCCTGTGCTTGACCAGGCCCCTTCGCTACGCTGAGAGGTCAGCAGGCAGAAGCAAAAGGCCGGGCAGCACTGCTTGCCCACCAGAGCACAAAGAAGACTCCGAGGTGCAGACAGACACGGGCTGCCCTGGAGAACTGCTCCTGGAACAGAGCCCCTCCTCCTCTTCCACAGACAGAAAACGTTGCAGCAACTCTGAGGTAGGGGCCCCAGATTTCTGACAATGACGCAGCACCTTGTTATTGGTTTGATTTCATGATATTCTCCTTGCCCCTCTCCCAGTTACCCAACACAGCATCTATCGCCATTCAAAGACTTATGCTGAATTTAAATAAATCCTGTGGTGCTCGTTGGGATATGTGTTAGCCTGGGTGTGGCAAAACTGCAATTAGGAACTGTTGCTCTAGAGACTGGAAATGAAACTCTAGGGGAACAAAATGAGAAAGGTGAAAAGCTCTAAGTTAATTTTTATTACTTAAATTTTTACACTCTTCCATATTTATCTTTTGTTTGAAAATCAACTACCTTTTACATTGGAAGAGAGATGGCCTTTAGCCACCATGGTTCTAGCACCAGAGAGGAGGACTTGATCATTAATAAAGAGTAGAAAATGAATCATGTAGCAGAACTGCATCCAAGAACTTCTCCAAGATAAATGTTCGCATGAAATCGGGGTGGGCTTTTTCTCTCACAACGCGTGAAATGCAATTTTCCACAGGGGGACACAAACCTGTCACCTACGATTGTTAGGAGGACTCATTCAGTTAATGCTGTGGGCTGAAGAAAAAGCCAACCCTCTAGTCTGAATTTAACCTGAGGTTTAGGGGAGAACATAGCATCTCTCTCACAGACTAAAATAAGATTCAGAGTCACAATGCCTATGGAAGTAGGTAAATGAGAAGAAACATTAACTTTACGTGTCCTTGGGTAAAACAAGATCCTTTTGGATATGTGGAAATCAATCATAGGATTGCAACTGAACATCAGAATTTGAGAAAGGGAGTAAACAACTCTTCCTCAGCAAATGTGACTCATTTCAGAGAAGCCCCAAACATGGCTTTTTCTCTCTGTTCATGTGCTGATAGGCATGTTTGATTATCCATATATTTAAACCTTCAGAATTATTAAAATAATTGGAAACCATCCTGAAGATAACACTATGTCCTATTCAGATGGCTTTATTTCCAAACAAGAAAATAAGAAATAAATTAATCTATTTTTATTTTGTTTCTAGTTAACTATCAATTCCTTAAAAGTGAAGTAACTGTCTACTTTGATACAGTAAAAATGTAAAAATCTCTTTACAGTGTTTTTCAAATCCCACAACGAGCAGTTCTCAAGAGACAGAAAACCTCAAGGTAAGGTCTTTAAGGGCTTTTTTTTTTTTTTTTGCTTTCCACTCAGTACTCTCCTGCAATAGACAGTTAACCTATCCTGGAATTCACTGTTTAAAACACACACTGAGAAGGACTGCATTTTGGCAGCTGTATTGAGAAGGGTTCATCTTTATTCAATTACTCCCAGAGAAAATTCCCTCTGACAGTCGGCATTCGACAAAAACCAAAGCGTTCCCAATAAATTAGATTTACAGTGTAAAAACAACCAAGGGCATTTCACTCTAGTTATTCTTGAGCCAATTTCTGAAACATAAATAAATATATGCATAACCATCTACTTACTTGGAATATAGGAGATCATTATCAGAATTAGGAATGCGTAATAGTCAAAAGAGAAATTGTATTTGTTAGGTAAACTGATGGAGTACAGGCCAGACTGTCTGACAAAGGGCAAAGCGGCATATATTGTGAGCAATTCTCCTGACACTCCCATTGGGTACAGCACAATGAAAAGCGTGTACCTAAAACAAAACAAAATATTCATTACTGAGGTTCGAAGCCAGCTTTAGTAGAAAGATGCATCCCCACCAATACTGATTACTTGGTAGAAAGCTATCGTTTATACATTTCCCTGTTTACCCACTGCTTAAGTTCAGGTTTTACAAGCCAGTTTTTGAAAAGGGCCAAAGCAAGTATGCTTCTGAATGTTCTAAAAGAAATGTGTTTGGTCAGCCTCAAAATTTGGCCTAAATAAACAACTCTTCAAAACAACTCCCTAAAATAATTGAGATGATGCCAAATATTGGTGAAGTAGGGGCACTGAGTCATGGTTTATACTGAAGGGTCCTGCCTCGTGGGGTGGGGGTGAGTTTGGGGGGGAAGGTGTTGGAGCATGGTGTCCAGGAATCCCTACAATGTACACCAAAGTCTGGTCTGTGGACTGAAAAACCCAGCACATCCAACGTGTGTATACTGCTACAACTTTTCAAATGTCTGTATGTGCTACTGTGAAAAATAAAATATATCCTAATTTTAAAAGACATTAAAAATTTTTATGATAAGCCTTTAGTCATTACATAATTTTCTAGTCAAAAAAACTACAATTACTATCACATGGGTGACTCCACACAATTTTTTTCACTTTAAAAAAAGGAGTTCCTCAGGTTTCAAAAACAATTCAGAGAGGTTCATCCTATGGAACTAACTGGAAGCCATTCTGAGGTGTAAGTATTGCTAAAGAAATCATCAGCTCAGATTCTAAAAGGCCTTTGGCTGTTTGTGGCTGACAATAAATACTGGGCTCTCAATGTCCAGGTACAGGAATCGTGCTGAGAAATCTGTGACAAAAGAAAGACATGTTCTCCATTGCTACCTTCAGCCACGCTGAGGAGGATGGTGGAAAAGGAAGACTCTTCCACGGGCCACAGACGACAATGGACAAAAGAATCTTTCTCTAATTGTAAAATCAGGGTTTGGTCAATAAACTTTCCCTATAACCAGGATAGACAGCTTTCACAAGTCTGCCCAGCTTGGTTAGAAACTGCTATATTTTCCCCATTTTCCTAATACGAATGTTTATTGAAAAAAAAGAAAAGAAAAAGGAGAAGTTCACATGCTTGAAATGTTGGAGACATTTGGTTTATGTCTCTGTTTAATCACTAGACTCATAAATTGTCTAGGAACCGTCGTTGCGGAGCACAGGCTCCGGACGCGCAGGCTCAGCGGCCATGGCTCACGGGCCCAGCCGCTCCGCGGCACGTGGGGTCTTCCCGGACTGGGGCACGAACCCGCGTCCCCTGCATCGGCAGGCGGACTCTCAGCCACTGCGCCACCAGGGAAGCCCCCCAAGGACAATTTTGATCCTTTGGCTTTGTCACTCCTTCCTGTAGTCATTTCTAACTCAAAAAACTGCTCACAACTGTGTCACACATTAGTTCAGATAATTAGATGAACTATCAGCCTTTTACACAATTCATAACAAATATTACTGCTAAAAATAATCAGAGCAAACTAAACTGACAATATGCTAAAACTGCCATGTAACATTTGTTATTAATTAAAAAGTAATTTAAGAGTTATCTTGTTGGCAAAATTGAGACAAGAATTGGACTTGGTCCAAAATCCATCAAAATGGCAGAAGCTCATCAGTAAAATTTTCTATGGACAAAAAATGTATGGTATATCAAATCTCTTTTGAATAATTTAACTGAAAAGAATTGATCCCAAGGAAATAAGTAGAGATAAAAAATTTTAAAGTGTTTCTATTAATCAAAGTTATGTACAGTCACTTATTCTGATGAAATCTACAGACCAGATTTCTACCTAACCCGTCTCACACAATTTCATATTTATTTACTTATTTATTTATTGGCCACGCCGCGCAGGTTGCAGGATCCTAGTTCCCCGACCAGGGATCAAACCCAGGCCCACAGCAGTGAAAGTACCAAGTCCTAACCACTGAACCACCAGGGAATTCTCACAATTTTATTTTTAGAAATAAAAAATAGTATTTAGGCAATAAAGGAAAAATACAGTGATAGATCACTTCAAAAGTTAGTCTTCATTCCCTGTACTTCTTTACCTGGCCCATTTGATGAGGTACGGCAGATGGTTTAATAGACTGAATGTATAAAAGGAGTAACGGATAATTTCTGTGATTGTCCAGGCAATAACAAACAGGAGGACACTGTCTTCACTCTGTACCTGTAGGAAAAGGAAGACAAAAGCAAAAGCAAACACATAAAACATCTTAACAAAGAAGCACTCACCATGTGGGGAGCCGAGTCCCTCACCCCCCTTACAGAGCTGGTGGGTTGAAGAAGTCGACACAGCCCCTGGTCTTTATTCTCAATGGCCATAGCACAGCACAGAAAGAGCTTACCACATAAAGGAACACATGCATGCCTATGACAACAATTGTGTAGAGCCAAGTGAGAAGGAATGCGGGCTTACTGATGAGTAAGAGAGACAGGGAGGGGAAATTATATGAGCTGTAGCCCACAGGGAGAAACAAACACGATGAGTGAGTTTCTGCATGTTCGTTTGCTGACCTGATGTGGAGAATGTGAACTGGCGTTAGTGGGAGCCAAGAATGGTTAGGTAAGATGGCAGAAGGGTGAACTGGTGGAAACCTTGGGTTCCATTAACAAGAATTTCAATTTGATTTACATGACAACTTGGAATCCAAGGAAGTTTCAAAGAAGGGCAATATGATGATTAAAACACAACTGGAGCTAATTCCCTGGGCAGGATGAATTCACGTGAGGGAGGCTGGAGACCAGCCACGAGGCAGGGCCCATTTATTCTCTCCCACTGGTGACTTCTGCCCCCCCCCCCCATGAGGCCTGGTTTAACTCAAGGATTACAGAAGCTTCCATGCTGATCATAGGAGGTGGCTAAAGCCAGAAGAGCTTTGGAATACTTAGCCTCCTCTGAAGTTGTTTTCATGCTGAAAAAAATATATACTTTTTTTTAACTTCAAAAAAAAATTAATTAATCAATTAATTTATTTTGGCACGCTGGGTCTTTGCTGTGGCGTGTAGGCTTCTCTAGTTGTGGTGCACGGGCTGTAGAGTGCATGGGCTCAGTAGTTGCGGCATGTGGGCTCTCTAGTTGCGGCATGTGGCATCTTAGTTCCCCAATCAAGGATCGAGCCCGGGCCCCCTGCATTGGGAGCGTGGAGTCTTAACCACTGGACCACCAGGGAAGTCCCCAAAACAATATACTTTAAACAGAGCTCCTTATGTATGTTTTTTAGGGGATGTATTCACTAGATGCCTTATACTGCAAATCTTGCATGAAAATTTATTACCGTGGTATTAACTTTCAGCACCCCCTCTTCCCACCCCAGGTAGGTTATGATGATCCTTGGCACTTGGAAACCAATAATAAGAAACAACCTTGCACACCAATTCACTTATATTTTCTTACATCCGAAAAGAGCAGTTAGAGAGTTGAATGTGAATAAGAAATTCCACTGAGGAAATCAAACAAATTTCAATTACAAGATGGATCGTCTCTGTCTTACTCCTAACATCTAATACAACAAAGGTATGGCATTCTAACCTTAACTTTTGCTTCTCTGCATTTGCAATGTTAATTTAGCACTTACATTCTTCCTCAGAAAGTGTACATGGAGCGATCCACCTACACAATGAAATAAGTAGTCATTTACATACCTATTAACTAAATTGCTCTCACAAAGAATTTCATAAATCCATAGTTACTACCCTCTAAAAATAATAAGAATTTTATACTGTCAAGAGCAAGGGTACTTTTTGTTTTCCTGGCACTCTTATATTAGCCAAAGTAAAGCAAAAGCTAAACCCCTCTAAAGCTTTCATGTTTCATTTTTCAGTCTGTCCCCAAATCCTTGCTTAAAACCCATCTATACTAAAATATAATTTCAGAGCACACTTTGCTTTTTGATAGACTGTAATCCTCCTCATCTTAAGGAGATATGTTTTTACAGCTATGGGCTGAAGCCTTCCTTAAAGACCTTTGGGTTAAACAAGAAGTTCTTCTAATATTTTGCATTGTAATCGTCTTGAAAGCAGGGAGCGTGTTTTATTCATTTTTGATTCCCAAAAGCACTTTGTGATTTTCATAAGTAGGAGCTCAACAGATATTGGTAAAGCAAAACAATTCAATCATAATCAGTGGCCTGCTTTTTGATACCTGATGTTAGTTTCTACGTTGTCTTAGAGGCCTTCAAATAAGAGAAAAGCAAACAAAGAAGCCCCCCGGCCTCCCACTCTGATCCAGCCTGCAGGTTATTTGATTCACTGTCCCACCGCCCCATTAGACTATAAACAAAAGAACTGTAACAAACTCAGACTCGGGATGAATGTGAAAACAGTCTGTTCCCAGAATCCAGTTGTGAAGACCATGTCACAATTTTAAAAAGACTAAGGATGGGGAAAATGATCATTCTGTACAAATGATATCTTCAGATCAATAGGAAGTACAACGTGTTATTAGGGAGGGGCTCACATAAAGTCAGAGATCAAGCTTATCTAATTTGCAGATAACTATCCAATAACACAAAATAGGGGTAGAATGGAATGAGTTAAAACCAGTAAGATCAATGAGCAGGTTTGGGCTAGGTTGACCAAAAATGTCTCGAAGCCATGTTTCAAAGCTGCATGTTCACAATCATGGCACACACGGGGGAACAGGCCGGGGGCAACCTGGCTGGCCAGGAAACCTTCCTTTGCCTGGTGCGGTGAGCTGCGTGTTGGACCCTCCACACCATAGACAGCAGGTTTCAGCCCCCTGCTCTACAAAGGGAGAGGAGGCGTGGGGAGTGGGTGGCTTGTGTAATTTAGCCAAGGGAGTTTACAAAGAAATTCAAGCTGGAGAAACAAATGGGTGCAAGAGAAAAACCTTTACAAACAAATAGCATCGTCTGTTTGCTTTAAAAGGCTCAGGGAGCATCAGTATATGAAAAGCTGTCATTTTTATTACATTCAAAGAAAAACAAATGGTGCCACATAAGAAAATCGCTATTGTAGAAACCCTATTCTTAGCATTCTGGAACCTACTGCTTACCACTCTGGTTATTTCAAAGAAATCCCCTGATCATGCTTTCTCTGGTAGGTGTTCTTTCCTCTTCTTGATATACCCTTTTCATTTGTGAAGAGAAGAGATTTTGGTAAAATCTCGGAGGTGAGAACTAGAGTCTGTTCTGGGAAGAACTGTGAACAGTATGTTTATCTCAGTCTCCTCTGGTTGCCATAATAAAATACCATAGTCTAGGTAGCTCAAACAGCAGAAATGTATTTTCTCGCAGTTTTAGAAGTCCGAGCTCAGGGTGCCAGCATGTTTGCTTCCTTGTGAGGAACGTGAGAGAGAGAGGGAAGTTCTCTCTAAAAATATGTAAAAGGTATCATGTGCAAGGATATTAGTGCCTTAGAGGCATGAATCTCATCGTGAAGATCCCACCCTCACGACCTCATCTAAACCTAACCACCGACCAAACGCCCCCACTCCAAATACCCTAACACTGGGGGACTTAGGGTTTCCACGTATGAATTTTGGGGGACACAATTCAGTCCAAAGCATCGTTTCAGACCAGGTGTTGGCAAACTTTTCCTGAAAAGGGCTAAACAGCAAATATTTTAGGCTCTGTGCCATGTGCAGCCTTAGTCAGGTATTCTTTTTTGTTGTTTTCTTATACCCTTTTAAAAATGTAAAAACCATCAGAAATTGCAGGCTACATGTAGCCCACAAGTCAACCCTGTTTTAGATTCATTTGACACCAACTTTCCCTGTCTGTTAACCTCTACAAATATCATTCTTCAGCCTTCCTTTGGCAGACTGTGTGTGTGTGTGTGTGTGTGTGTGTGTGTGTGTGTGTGTGTGTGTGTATGTGTTGTGTTTTGCTGGGGGGTGGGGGAGGCAATATATCTATAACCAAAGGACGCTATGGAAAAAGTAGTCTTAAAAGAATACATATAGGCAAGTTTTTCATGTCATGTCATCTTAAAATCTTAGTAATCTCCTTATGTTTGTGATAAAATATATATAACTTAAAATTTACCACTTTAATCATTTTTAAGTGTATATTTCAGTGGCATTAAGTACATTCACCATGCTGTGCAACTATCACCACCATCCATTTCCAAGCTTTTTCATCATCCCAGACTCTGTACCCATTAAATAATATCTCTCCATTTCTCCCTCCCTCTAGCCCTTGGTAACCACTACTCTACTTTTAGTCTTTAAGGACTTGTTCATTTCACAACACTGTAAATCAACTATACTTCAATTAAAAAAAAAACAAACGAACTTGCTCATTCTAGGTACCTCAATTAAATGGAATCATGCAATGTGTCCTTCTCTGTGTGGCTTCTTTTATTTAGCATAATGTTTTCAAGGTTTAGCCGTGTTGTAGCATGTATCAGAATTTCCCTCCTGTTAAAGATTGAATATTATATTGTACGTAAATACCACATTTTGTTTACTGATTCAACTATTGATGAACATTTGCATTGCTTCCACCTTCTGGCTATTGGAATAACGCTGCTGTGAACATGGATGTACAAATATCTATTTGAGTACCTGTTTTCAATTCTTTTGGGTATACCTAGGAGTGGAATTGTTAGATCATATGGTAATTCAATGTTTAGCTTTTTGAGGAACTACCAAACTGTCTTCCACATTGGCTGCACCATTTTACATTCCTACCAACTGTGCAGAAAGGTTCCAATTTCTTCACATCTTCACCAACACTTGTTATTTTCCTTTTTTCTTCCTGACAGTAGCATCCTAATGAGTATGAAGTGGCATCTCGTCGTGGTTTTGATATGCATTTCCCTAATGACTAGAGATGTTGAGCATTTTTTTCATGTGCTTGTTGGTCATATGTGTATCTTCTTTAGACTGATGGGTCTAAAGAGATCTGACAACTCACTGTATATATGGCAACAACCATGTTTCTCCTTTCCCTGTGTATCCTAGTGCTTAGCACAATACCTGGAGCATAGAAGATACTTAGTAAATATGTGCCATCCAGAAAGGGAAAAAAAAGGACACTTAGTTTAGACAGTTAGTGAAATCTGAATGAGGCCTGCGGATGGGACCATAGTATTGTATCAGTTTTGGCTTCCAGACTGGGGGGTTGTTATGCAGGTGATGTAGGAGAGTGTATGAAACATGTACTTGGGTGACAGGACGTCATGTACAGCTTGCTCTCAAGGTTCAGAAAAAAACGAATGATAACGGGTAGATAAATATAGAGGAACAGGTGACAGGAACAGGAACAAATGTAGTAAAATGTCAGTAGTCGGGGAATCTGAATGAAGGAAACATGAGAGTTCTCTGTACTGCTCTAGTTCAAATTTTCTGTAAATTTGAAATTACTTCTAAAGAAATTATTTTAAAATATCACCTGAGAACTAAGCAACCACTTTGAGGACATAATTAGAAGCAAACAAGATCATCTGGTTTCTATAAATTGCTTTTGATATGAAGCCTCTAAATCTGCTGGAAGAGGCGGGCTACATAACCATAAAAGAAGATATAAGAACATTTATAACAAAAACTACCAATAAGAGCACACTTGAGAAGGAACAACAGGTTTAATGCTGATCCTAAATCTGTATGGACATTACTATTGTCTTACACTGTAAGTACCCCAAGGGCAGGTCCAAAAACTTGCTTTGAAAAGGGGTTAGCTTACTTAAAAAGCAAAATCAGACTTTCAATAAATGCTTTAGATTAGGATAATAATGATGATTAAGATAATGATAACTCCCATTTAGCAGGGCTAATTATTCCTTAAGTATGGTAAAAGTAATTATGTCTAAATTTTCACCAGCTAACTGTGAAACCATTTTAATAAGTATAAAAGAATTCATTCCTATGTGAAGTCAATTATATCTCTTTTAAAAGTCAATTATATCTCTGCTTCAGGACAGAGAATTCAACATGGTTGTGTAGAAATTTGTCACTAAAATTTTGGGAAAAGATTAGGTTACATTATAGCTAATATGTACCTAACATTTATTGAGCATTTACTAAGTGCCAGGCACTGTTCTAAATGCTTTATATGTATTAACATATTGCACCCCCAAGACCACCCCATGAGGAGGAACAACAGGGCCTGGGAGACTAGAACAGCTCCTCAGGAGCTAAGACAGCTGGGCAGCGGGAGCGTGACATGGTGCCAGCACCCTGTCTTTCCAGCCTTGTCAGTTATCCCATTCTGCCGTACTGCTCAGTTCTGCTCCTGAGCAAGCCCTGTAAGGGCAGCACCTGTGACTTCTCCTTCCCACGCTTCCTAGTGCTTAGCACAATACTGGAGCAGAGAAGGTACTGAATGAGTATTCTGACCCATCTGCAGCCTGGCCTGCATGTTCTCTGCTTCTCTGCCTTGGTTGGAACAGCCTTGGGTGAGGAGGGCAGCTCCCCAGGGAGGGTGAGGCCACAGGGCTGCTGCCTGGATGGTGACGCCAGCAGAAGGTTTGGGCTGGAGCACTGGACAATTCTGACGACAATCCTGGTCCTTTCCATAACTTTCTGAAGCTTTTTTGAATAAAAATGTAACTCAGTTATCTGCTTAAAAGGAATGTCATCCTTGACAAGAAGTTGAAATGTAATAAATATTGACATGTGGTGGTTTAAAAAAAAAAAAGATGTCTGGATTAGCGTCTTTTCACATGGCAGTTTCATGTGTAAAGTGTCCTTCATGATTTAGTGTTTATTAAAAATCCATGATAGGGTACATGGTAAACAAACCAGAAAATAATATTCCTTTTCTATGGAAAATGCAAGTTATATATTAATATTCTTCCCCTTTAAAGGAGAAAAAAATGTGCATCTACATAGATTTTTCTTAACCTACAATGACAAAGGGAACTGGTTAAAAATTATTTCAATTACAACACAATAACTAAGGACTAATTTTTGATATGGATGATGGCCTAGTTAAACGTTTTGGCCTACGAAAACAAGTCTTGGTCATGAAATTAACTTTTCTGAACATGCAATGAGAAAAATGTATAAGCATGCGGTAAACAAGCAATGCATGATCAATTCTATATTTATGACAGACATGCAGGTCTGAATGCTAATATGTTCCCATTAGTCCAACTTTAATGCTATTATCTGCTCAGCCCATTTCCTGGGAAACATGAAGGAAGAGCGGCAGGTTCCTACCACTAGCCTCTTCTCCAATCATTGCAACTCTTGAATTAAACAGACCTCCAGGCTTCCAGGCTGCATATCCTTCCCTCTCCCAGCCTCAGCTTCCTCATATGGAAACTGAGGCAATATCTGCCTTTGCATGGTTGACGTGAGGTCAGAAAAACCTATCAAATGCTTAGTAAAATGCTAGCCATTTAATATACAGCAGTTATTACTATTATTCCATGAAAGAAAAATTCAATTCAACAAATCTGTATTACGTTTCTACTATCTATGCTAGCCACTGCTGGGACCCAGTACAGGTTGGTGGCTGCCTCTTAGGCTTAATTAATTACCAAGATGATATTTTGTTTGTTGTTGTTTTGCTTCCTGTTGGTAAGTGTTAAAGGCATTAGCCTGTACCAACTCTGGGATGTCTAAGGATCTCACCAGCTGCTAGCCTTTCCCAATGATCTTCCTGAGTTCTGTTTCATTTTCTCACCTCCAAAGAGCACATTATTAACTGAAAAGTTTTCGTGCAACTATTTCCTTCAACCAAACTCAAACAGGAGGACTGCATCAGAATGGGGTCATAATTAGTCCCACCTTGATCATATATACCCAATACAGTCTGAGTATTCTACGAAGCAACAGTCCTTTAACTACAGCAAGACAGCCCGAGAACAGTATTCCCAGCAGTAGGTTACTGTGGCCGCATAGGGAGAGCTGGGGCATACTCACCCCACTGTCCGCCCCAGACCTCTAAATGTATCATCCTAGTGTGCCTACCCAACACTCTAGAGGGGACAGGATTGATCATTGTCAGAAATGTAACTGACATGGTCAAAAGAACACGAAATTGGCAATATACACTGTGAAATGTCAAGGTTCTTTTGTTCTATGATGGTTTAAGAATTGCAAAAATGTCAGTAAGACAGAAAATAAAAACAAAGGCCCCAATGAAAACAAACAAAGAAAAAAAACCCCAAAGGCTATGAATACCATCTCCTGGAGCATAAATATTAAAACAATGTCCCATGATCCTGGTCCACAGATATTTTGAGTTTGTACAGTGCTTTAAAAAATAGTTGAGCCAGTTTTTTAAGTTAGAGATTTTACATTTAAAAAAAAAAATCTGTATTTCTACTTTTTCTTAAAAGAGCGACTACATAACACTCGATCGATTTGCCAATCACTAGCTGAGGTGAGCACGGCCTTTCTTCTGAGATGATGTACACCCTCTAGTCATCATATTCTCCTTGAACTTTCCTTTAACACTCACCTGTGGGACAGACATCTAGTGCCAACTGATAAGCTCTGCTACAGATGGCAAAGTGCTACACAAATGTAACATGACTATTTGAAAAACTCCGAAGTTTTAAAAGCTATTAAGTAGTATATAAAAACTTGGTTAATTTGATTAGTTTTTACACTTGAAGCTCTCAACATACACTTCTTTGAAGCAGTAACCTCAATAAAAGATTCCCTAAACTTGACCTAAAAAGACAGCACCAATGCAGAAGGCAAAAAAGATGCATGATTATCGACTTTTTGGTTATCCTGGTAATTTTTTTGCCAGAGAAAAATATAGTAAAGGGGAGAAGATGCAATAGAAACGATTATGGCGGCAATTTAGAGAAAAGACAAGTTAAAAGCCTTTAATGCATCAAGCCTAATAATTAGCCTCTTCCCTCCCTTCCAAATGCAAGCACACCCTCAGCATGCTTCCACACACAACCACACATGTGTACCAAGTCACGTCTTACAAGTTCCCAAAGCGCACCAGGGTCACTTCAGACTGGAAAAGGGTCCTCTCTCTGGAAAATGCAGACGACTTAGTAATATGCTTTATTTTATACATGATGCATCACAGCTTTTAAATGAGAGCTTCTTGACTATATAGGGCTTCTTGATATGGATAGGTAAAAAAGGTTATTGAACCCTCTTCCCAGAAGCAATAGAAATACACTTCATATATATTTCACAGGAGCAGGGGGATAGGGATGATTTCTTCAGGTTCCCCTGTCATCTTCAAGATTCCCACTGAGACCAGTTACCTGCTGCATTCACTGTGCAGGTCAACTGTCAGGAGACTGAATGTACTGGTATTCTTGTCAATTTATATATTTTTAATTAAGTTACCTGATTCTCCATATTTATGCTGAAAATACACTTATACTGAAAAAAGCTACAGCATATAAAGGACCGATTTGGCAAAGGAGCAGATAATTTAAGAGACAGTTCCTCCTCCTACATATTAAAAAAGTTTTCCAATGAATATTTATCAATGCTTTAAAAATGCCACTCATTGTACCGTGGAGCACAGCTGTTTAAAAGCAGTTTATAGCTAATAATTTTTAACTTTCCTTGACTTTGCTGACATATGTTAGCAATGCTCACGATGTATGCCACCAGCTCACTTTTACAGTGTGAAATGAGAATCTCTGAGCTCACTGGGATAATAATGTTGACTATATTTCTATGGTATCTTTGAACTCAAATGGGAGAGAAAAGGCCTGTGAAATGGTTTTCAACAAAGGCAAATGTGGGACATGTTATCATGGTGAACCCACTGCAAAGGCCAAACTGCAGGTCTCTCAAAGGTAGGATCTATATGGCCTCCTGTCTCACCAGTTAATCAACTGCTACCTCTGCAAAAGATAAGAATACCATCCACACTGTTTCCCACACCTGCAATCAGGATTTTTATGACAATTTAATCTAGAGTACCAAACAAAAAGTCCCCAGATTTAAAGAACACAGCATACCAAGTATACCACATAAATTTCCTTTGGCTACTTTTTTTTTTTTTTTTTTTTATTCGGGCCTCTCACTGTCGTGGCCTCTTCCGTTGCGGAGCACAGGCTCCGGATGCGCAGGCTCAGTGGCCATGGCCCACGGGCCCAGCTGCTCCACGGCATGTGGGATCTTCCCGGACCGGGGCACGAACCCGTGTCCCCTGCATCGGCAGGCGGACTCCCAACCACTGCGCCACCAGGAAAGCCCTACTTTTTTTTTTTTTTAAATCACACAGTCATGCACATATGAGATAAAATATATGGACTGAAATAAAGAGAATGGTAAATAATATTACACTGAACAACTACAGCTACACTGTCCGATACAGTAAACTCCAGTCACATGTGGCTATTTAAAATTAAATTACATTAAAATTCAGTTCCTCATTCACTCTAACTTCATTTCAAGGGTTCAGTGTGTGTTCACATACAACTAGTAGTTACTATATCGAACAGCACAGACACAGGACATTTCTGCCATTACCAAAAGTTCCTTTGTATAGTCCTGGGACAGAGGAGATATCCAAAAGAAAAATGCTCGTAACCAACACGTTTCTATCACTACATGGGACCAGAAAGTTACCCTTTTTGGCTTGAAATAAACATCTGAATTCACTTCACTTTCAAACCATGGATGAAAACTGGTTTGAGTGTCAAATTCACTTATTGGTAACTCTCTACTGACAGTACAACTTGACAGCACACTTCTATGACACAGGCTTACTTCCCTGCATTATTTATTCTTCAACTCAAGCTGATGACATATAACCAAAGCTGAAACCACTTAGGCTCCCAGCCTGTAAATCTCATCTCAGGTGCTTCTTTGGGAAACTACTATTTTACACACAAGGTAACCTTTTTTTTCTTTCATCATTCTCATTCCTATTCCATGACAGTTTCCTAGTGCCAAAAGTCAAACATCTTTGTTAATCTCAGGACTCCAAGTATCCAGATTTGACTCTAAACAGGCTGCCTACTATTTCTAAGTAGCAGCAATTACATATATTAAGATACTACCCAATAGTATGAAAATGTCTTATGCTTGAAGAGGATTCATTCCAACAATGAGCTTCTGTGTCAGAAATTCCATTATCAGAAACAGAAGGAAAAAAAATTAGGAGGAAAGTAGGAGACACCACTGATACATCCAGAACGTCAATTAAATGGGGGAGAAGCGTTTTAGCATAATATTTTAAAAGACTAACTGAACTGTAAATGCACTGGGAAACCCAAGATCTGGTAGTTCTGGGGCAGAGGGAAAGGAAGAAGCCAATAGTGCTCAGGCCTGAAAGGCCTGGCCACCTGCAGGGCAGTCTGGACTGGGCAGGCTGGGGCAGGTCTGGCTTTGAGTCCCAGAGGAACCTCATAGAGTGGGTCACTTTCCTTTGGAGCTGACAGGTCAGGCCCTGGCCCTTCCTGCCCTGAATGACATTCCCCCAAATGAAGATAACCGTGCAATCTTCCAGGGAGTTTGGTTTAACTGCTCCCTCTCGTGCCAGAATTGAGGAATGGGAATGGATGATGTCAGATTTAGCCCTTGGGGTAAGAAAGCAAAAGAAAAGGTCCAGAGAAACTTCAAGTGTGAGGGTGTTTGTGGGGCAGGGTCACCGATGGAGGAGGGTGCAGTGGAGGAGAGCCAAGAGGAGAAAAAGATTAACATTAAACACAAATGAAACTGATTTCCTGATTTTGCTGGGCCTGGAACCTATTCAACTATTAACTGACAAAGGGAGGCTATGTTCTTGTAGGATGTAGTGGTAACACTCACTTGTATGGTTTAAGATGTTTTATTTTACTTTAAACACAACTGACTTAATTATCAAAGAACAGAGTATAATACATTTTGAACAAAGGAATGCCACTGAAGTTTTCCAAGGACTACAAAAGAACTAAGACAATGGGAGAAAGATGCAACATGGAACATCAGAAGTGAGCCTACACTGAACCCAAAAGGATCTAAATATTTTGCAATAAAATTTTTATACATGGTTCAAGAAAATGTTGAAAAGGGACAGAAAAACAGACAACCTGATTTTGCCAAAATCACCTACGCTAAATATATTCAATGTCAAAGTGAACCATCCAGCCTTGGGAAAAGTAACACTATCTTTAAGTGTCCATTATTAACAGATGCAGAAGTGGCATTAAAGTACTGCTACAACTGTCTTGGAGTTCTCTAAAGTCTGACAGTGTCTGATTAGCAATCAAATAATGAGGTTTCCCACCTTTAGGAGAGGTGCTAATTTTAAAAGTGAAGGTGATGCAAATCCACCTACAGAAATATTTAAAATAGAAAGTAAGGGAACAGATGGAGTAGGGTGGAGAACTTTAGACATTTAGCACTCAAGGGGCCAAAAGATACTGAATGTCTCCCAATGTCCTTTGCTAACTGAGATGGAACGTCACTGTGGAAATGGCCTGGGCTAGAAGACAGTGGCGTGGCTTCTGGTCCAAGAACAGTACCCAAGGAGGGAACAACGTGCCCCACATGCAGCCTCTCAGCTCCTCATCTGAATGATATGGATAAGAAGGTGCCCTTCCTGCCTACCCGAAAGCCCATGTTCATGGATGGCCGTTAGGGACAAGGAGCACGTGCAGCCACAGGAAACACGCTAACAAGAGAAGCAACCTCAAGAGGCAGCAAGAGCATGAGCGCACCACGAGCCCAGCTGGAGGACCGAGCGGAGAAGGAAAACCTATAATGCAGCACAACAGGAAAAGGATCATGGAGTATCCTCCAGGAAAACAATTGTGGAGTATCGGGGATACCACTGTACTTAGTCCTTTAGCTTCCACAAGAGTGAAAAAGGAGAGGAAAAGAGGAAGAAAAAAAAAACCTGTGTGGCATCTATGAAGGAAGTAGCAATCCTTCTGAAGTGAAACTGCTTTATAAGGAGTTTCAGAAGCTGCTCAGCAAAAAACTGCATGCTAGAGACCTTGATTTCTAAACACTGCTGCCTTGTTTTCATGTATTCCCCTCAGTTAATCTCCACAAAAACTCTGTGAAATGAGTCACAGCGAGAGCCCAGCAACTTCTTACTCAACAGCTGCCCATGCCCTGGGACTTCTGCTCCAAGAACATGGCGATCTTACACTAAGAACTCCGGAGAGGATGTGTGTGGGCTTCTCCAAAGAGGGCTGGGCCAGGAAAAGGGACAGTGGCCTACCTGTGTATCCAGGAATCTGGGGCTTGGCTTAGCTACTTTTGGACAAGGAAGAATATGTGCCCTGTGGACTTGTCTGTTTCTGAAGGGGGGTCATAGTGAGGGACAGAAGGTGGCATCTCCCACTGCAATTCACTCTGAAAAATGTCAATCTTTTTTCAGTTCAATGAGGAGACAAAGACACAGACCCAAACAGAGGGTGAGGGGAACAAATGCCCATAGAGGCCTGATGTGGCAGTAGCAGTGGGCAGCCTGGCTAAGGAATGGGAAAGAAGCCAGTTCAGTTCTGGAGGTCAGGTGGGAAAACTGGAAAGGAAACAGGTTAGCTAGAATTTCTGATTCCCTCCTGTATCCCTCAAACCCTATGTCCCACCCTGAGCTTGTCTGTTTTATCAGAAGTTTTACTTTGCTTACATAAAAAGTCCTTTTAAAAGGAAAGAAGTGGGAAGGTTATTTGCTCTGTTAGGTCAAGAAAAAGCTTTTGAGCATAGAGACATTTTTTCTTTAATATCCTGCTCATCAAGGTGTCCTGCTAGTGATGGTGGGTCCTTATACATCATAAAAGAAAACCATCTGATCACCTTTTAGTTCTATGATATACCTGGTGACATCTACGTGACTAGCATTCCATGCAGTAAAGAATTATAATGACAAGTAAGGATGCATGTCCTAAAGGGCGTCTTAAAAGAAAATATACCTCAAATATGAAAAAAGTAGTATCTAGTCTTAAAAGGTATACAGGCTATACCTTAGTACATCATGTACAATTACAGAAAACAGGGGAATTAGCATAGAAAATATAAGCAGGCCAGAGAGGGTGGAACAAGAGTCCAAATCCAAACGTAATGCTATGAAAATGAAGAACCTGTGTCCACTTTAGAGGGAAATATGATGTAAAAACAAACTGAGAATGAAAGTAGAGTACTGTGAAAAGGAGTTGAACATTACTATGAGAAAATGATATGTATTTTATGAAGCAGTTTTTTCTGAGGTCAATTTCCCTATGCATTGGTTATGTGATTCCCACCATTAAAATAAAGAAAGCTGGATATAAAGAAAATACAGATATTTTAAAGATGTTTCAGTAAAACAGAAGAA
Organism: Monodon monoceros; assembly: GCF_005190385.1. NCBI lineage: Eukaryota > Metazoa > Chordata > Mammalia > Artiodactyla > Monodontidae > Monodon > Monodon monoceros. The sequence goes on from NW_021703767.1 coordinate 68,865,237, forward strand.
TGGAAGTTTAACAGGGAAGCCATATGTAATGTTGTATATAACAAACTGAATTATAGCTAACACGAAACTCTACGGCAGGAAAAACAGCCTTTGGCCAAGAGAAGGGGGTGAGGAACAGGTCACAGACAGCAGACTGGCCTCTGAAACGCCACAGCAACAGCTATTAGCTATTAGCAACTTGGGGTGGGCCAGGAGGGAATCTACTGCCATAAACAAAACGATGAATGGGTTCTTTTCAAAGAAAAGGGGAATGAGGAGAAAAGAAGTGTGATCTTGGAACAGCAAATACTATTTACGTGAGAAAGGAGTAAGTCAATTAATCAATAGGGTATATGTGAAAAGAAGAGGACCCAAGAGGTGACAGAAAGACAATAAAATTTACTACATTCCTAAGAAAATGATATGTTAACAATAGTAGAAATTGGGTAAGTTTGGTTGCAGAGAAACCATTATGAATATGCAAATCTAACAAGCATATAACTTAAATTACTGTAAGGCTCAAATATGACACTACCTGTGAAACCATCTGTTAAATGTCAAGTCTGTGCATCTGTCAGGCAGGAGGTTACTGAGGGCAATGGCCAGGTCAACATAGCTGTAATCCACAGAGACATTTAATAGCTTTCTAATCCAAGCTGTCTTCCTGCTCTGCAGGAAATCCTGGCAAATGTCGGTAACAGCAATATGGTAACAACTGCTTAACTTGAACTGTAATCATTTTTGATTTACCTGTCTACCACCCCGTTTGCCAGAAGTGCTAATAAGCAGAGGAGTGGTTTTTTTTTTTTTTTTTTGCGGTAGGCGGGCCTCTCACTGTTGTGGCCTCTCCCATTGCAGAGCACAGGCTCCGGACGCGCAGGCTCAGCGGCCATGGCTCACGGGCCCAGCCGCTCCGCGGCATATGGGATCCTCCTGGACCAGGGCACAAACCCGCGTCCCCTGCATCGGCAGGCGGACTCCCAACCACTGCGTCACCAGGGAAGCCCGAAGAGTGGTTACTGAAGCAGAGGAGAGGAGAAGCAGAGGTCATGAACAACCCATCACCTGGAGCATTAGCTCCTGGACACCTAGGGTCTGACTCTACTGGCAAACTGATTAAACACTCCAGAGTTGAAAACACTCTATCTTCATTTAATTATCGAAAGTACATAATTACCTGTTTAAGAATATAAATGAGTTACTATTAGGAAGAAAGTTTAAGTCACTTAAGACTATTGGGAAATTAAAAATTTGGGTTGCTGGTTAAAATGGAAAGGACAGAGTGTATACACAAAAGTAAAGGAGGAAGAAATACAGGTTAAAAATGATTTATAGAAAGAACTTTGAAACCAATGTAAACAATAACTTTTCCTTACTCCAGAAACAAGAATGAGGTCAAGGGGCAATATGCTACATTAGGATTTACTTGCCTGTTTTTGACTTTTTTTTTTGTTTTAAGAAATGTGATTACTCTAAAAAGTGATCATGTAAAAGTATGAGATTGTTTTACATTCTTCCTACACAGAAAGTGTAGACAGACATCTTCAATGAGTGAAAGAGCTTAAAAGAAAAAGTCTGTGAATCTATAACAGAAACAATAACTTAGCTTAGTCAATTTTGCTTAAAAACTCATTACCTATGTGCATTTTTCTGTATGTATATCATACACCAATAACAAGTTAAAAAAATCATTAGTTAAAATACAAATGAAACTAAGTAAATTCTGAAAAACAAAATGTTTTGACAGGGATTTCAGAGTAATAGAAGACAAAGAAAAAACCAGAATAATGCTAACGGATTAGCACATTTCATGAGGCTAAAGAACCCAATAATGCTGGTGATAAGTTACTGGGACTGGAAAACTGAAAACTGAATCTTCCTGGTGGCTACAGGTACTCTTCCTCACGATGACATTAGCAAGTAATAATTGACTTTTAAAAAGCCAAAAACATACTAGAAAACAATTCTCTTCCCTGATACCAGAAAATGAAAGCTCAGTTGTGGATTTACACCCATGGTAAATCCCTCCAGTTCTTACAAGAAGCATCCCTGGGCCTGCCTGGGTATCCACACCCCCAGACCCCCAGCAGAGGGTATCCACCACCCCATATCCACAGCAGAGGGTATCCACCACCCCAGATCCCCAGCAGAGGGTATCCACCACCCCAGACCCCCAGCAGAGGGTATCCACCACCCCAGACCCCCAGCAGAGGGTATCCACAGATCCCTGGGCCTGCCCAGGTATCCACCACCCCAGACCTCCCAGAACCACTAGACTCAGCACACTTGGGAATTCCATTAACCCTGGTGGGCTGGGTGGAAACAAGTTTGTTTCTCCTGGTCCTACAAAGACTGGACTGTTCTGGGAATGCATTAATGTCTCTCACTTCCACAACGGTCCCACTACAAGGATGACGATGTCCAGAGTTTATGGTGCTGGATCCAAACAAGAAAGCAGAAAAATATAACTGAGGTGCAGACCACATCCATACCAGCCAAATCTCCAAGGGAACTGAGATTTCAGGACTTTGTGTAATAAGCCTTCTCTTTACAACACTGCATATTTGGGGTATGTTTCCCACTAGTAACCCAATTCCTACAGTACAAGGGATTTTTATCTGGGCTATACTGATATGACCTGGAGTTCCATCTTTAGCCATAACACACATGTGAGAAAGAAAAGTTGACTAACGTTTGTTAAAGCTGATAGTATTTTATTTTTGTCAATTTAAACACTTACCTCTTTGACGCTATGTGTTACTGCCCATATTAAAAAAACTCTTGACATCACCTGGAAAGAAGTCAGGACAACAGAAGATGGAACAATTCCTGAAAGAAATTTTAGGATGGGTAAATAAATGTACTGTACTAGTTTCAAAATGTAATAGATTTTCTAAAACATCCAAATTTTAATGTTTAAAGCCAAAACTATCATGAGCAACTGAAACTTATCTGCATTGCTATATAGACTATGTTTTTCTATGTAGTCAATATTAAAACTTTTTTCCTCCCTCAAAACAATAAAATTGTTAATGGCAATAGCAAACCACAGAATCTAGGTACCTTTCGTAGGTCTTTCAAAACCACTTATACAGGTAGAGAAAATAAAACCGCTGCTTAACCTTTAAAATTAGACATTGAAAGTTCCTTTTACAATACGCGTTTCAAAAATGAACAGGCAACTATGGAAGGAAAATCAGTGGTATTTGTGTCACTGGAATATTGGAAGCTCCTGGATATCAGACTTGATATGATATACTATCTAATGGTTAAATTGGCATCTTTTATAACCCACTTGAAGATTCTGCCAACAAGTGGACAAAATCAAAGTTTATATACCATTTCTTCTTACCTTGTTCTTAACAGTAAGCATTGGTACAATTATCTTCACAATGTTCTCAAGTTATAACACTGGAATCATGTTTAGTTATTTCAGATAATCATCAAGTTCTGCTAAGTTTACATTTCTTTGGCTTCTCCCTTCAGTTCCTACAACCACAATCTAGAGACCAGCCACCACCATTATATAAAATTCTTCCCTCCTTTAATTCATCTTAAACCCAGCAATAAGTCATTATCTGAAAACATTCTCCTATCTTTGTTAAATTTACACTGGCAAGGAACTGCTACAAAAATAAAATCTGGAAGCAGAATTATGGGTATGCAGTCCAGTAGCCTCTCCACCATTTCTCACTGGTCTTACTGCTACCAGCAACTAGACTTAACAACTTTCTGGACCTGTCAAGTTGCACGTGGGCAACTCCACACCTGCCAGGAATCCCTCATCACGGGTTGTAAATTCTTCTTCCGCTTTAAAACTAACCTCATCTACAATACATTCAGTGGACTATCCCTGATCAATTTTCATTCTTCTAAGCCCTCTAAAATACACTCAGACTTCTAGACATTTATATAGTTGGACAAACTACAACTTGCCAAAAGACCACGTGCAAATCATATAAAGCTCTATAGGTATGGCTATGAAAGAAAATTATATCTTAGAATGAGTTTTAAAGAAGATCTGGGCTTTGAAGAGGTAGGATTTGGTTCTCAAAAGCAAGTAAAATGGACATGTCAAGCACAATGCTTGGCATATAAAGATGCTCAATAAACCTTTGTAGAATGAATAAAAGAAAAATATAAATGTATGGACATATAAATCAATGGAATAGAACTGGGAGTCCAGAAATAAACCCTCACATTTACAGTCACTTGATTTTCAACAAGGGTGCCAAGACAAGTCAATGGAAAAATATTTATTTTTCAACAAATGGTGCTGGGACAATTGGATATCTACATGCCAAAGAATGGAGCTGGGATACTTTCTTACACCATATATAAAAAGTTACTCAAGATGGATCAAAGACCTAAATGTAAGAGGTAAAATTATAAAACTCTTGGAATAGAGTTATTTACATAGATGTAAATTTTGTGACCTTGGATTAGGCAATGGTTTATTAGATATGATACCGAAAGCACAAGAAAAAAAAAAGGGCTTTATCAAAATTAAAAACTTATGTGCTTCAAAGGACACCATCAAGAAGTGAAAAGAAAACCCCCAGGTAGGAGAAAATATCTACAAATATATATAATAAGGAAATATATAAAGAACTCATAATTCAACAATTAAAAAAACTACCCCATCTAAAAATGGCAAAGAATTTGAATAGACATCTTTCCAAAGAAAATATGCAAATGGTCAATAAGTACGTGAAAAGGTGCTCAGCATCATTAAGGAAATGCAAATTCAAATCATAATGAGATACACTTCACGCCCACTATCATTAAAAAGACAGATGATAACAAGTGGAGATGTGGAGAAGCTGGGATCCTCATGCATTGCTGATTGGATTAGAAAATGGTGCAGACACTCTAGAAAACAGTCTGCCTCAAAATGTTAAATACAGAATTACCCTATGACCCAGCAATTCCACTCCTAGGAATATATATACCCAAGAGAAATGAAAACATATGCCCACAGAAAAACTTGTACATGAATGTTTGTGGTGGTATTCATATTAGCCAAAAAGTGGAAATATTAAAAATGTCCATCAACAGATGAGTGGATAAATAAAATGTGGCAAAGCCATATAATGGGACATTAGAAATAAAATAAATAAAAAGTAATAAATAATAAATAAAAGGAAATGAAGTAATGATACATGCTACAATATTAATGAACCTTAAAGCATTATGCGGAGCGAGGAAGCCAGTTACAAAAGATTACATGTTGTATGATTCAATTTACATGAAATGTCCAGAGTAGGCAAAATTATAGAGACAGAAAGTAGATTAGTGGTGACCTGGGACTGGAAAGTTAGGAAGAAAATGGAGAGTGACTGCCAATGGGTACAGGGTTTCTTTTCGGGGTGATGAAAATGTTCTAAAATTGACTATTGTGATGGTTGCATAACTGTAAATACTGAACTGTACATTCTAAATGAATGAATTGAATGATATGTGAATAAACCTTTTATTTAAAAATATGTACGAATGAAGTACAGAGCCTGATGATATAATATGTAATACTGCCAAAGAGGCTAATTAGTGAGTCAAACATTAAGTGTATATACTTAGCCAGATCGCATTTCAAATAAGAAAAACTAAAAAAGATTGACAAACAAAAAGTTTTCCTAAATGAGTTATTAAGCACTTGCCACTCAAGGAAAGATCACCACTCTTTCTAGCTTTTTTTTTTTTAACTCAAAGGCCAGTTCATCACATAAAAACATGATTTTTTTTTCCTTTTATTTCTGCTCTTTCTTTTTTACCACTGAAACAATGGGCTAGACTGCTAACGGTCTGAGCAGTGCTCCAGGGTTGCTGCTATATTTGGGTAGGGATCAAAAAAGTCGAGGACCTGGACCTCAGATTTCCAAGTTCAAAAATCTAATTTTATGCCACTCACGAGCAAGAACTAGGCTCTTGGGAGACTGACTCATTAGTCAAATCCTAGTTATTAAACCAAAATGTCAATTTATTCACTTGTAATAAAGGCACAGCCTTTGTAATTACTAAATGTCTGGGATTTTAGAGACCCTCATCTAGGGGTGCTTTTTTCTGCTGTCAAAATCAGAATGCTTTGTAAGTGTGACTTTAAACAGAGGCATTTGGGAGATCTGAAGATGAATATCACAATTCAGTTATATACAGCTTTATTAATTATTCCTTCTCTACTATAAAGCTCCCTTTTCTAGGAAACATGAATATTTATATACGTTTCCCTTTCAAAAGTGCTAAACAAAAATTATCTGATTGTTTTCCTTAAAAGTAAGTTTTGGTAACCAAAAACAAAGATTTACTTTTCTGGTAAATTTCCCACCAGTCTTTTCGTCTAAGTATATTTTTAAATACAGTTCAACTTCTATTGTTTATACTCTTTGTGGTTTGCTTTTCTCATTTAACATTTTAAGAAATTTTCTATCTTACAACAAACATGTTCTTCAAAATTTTTAACTTGATTCATAATATTCCTTTGAGTTGAATATGTTTGCTTACCTATTCTCCTTCTGTGAGACATTTAAATTGCTCCAATTTCTTGACACTATAAATGAAGTAATGCAGTATTACAAATAACACTTAAAATTTTTTGAGGCTTAGACCCTTTTTTTTTTTTTTTGCGGTACGCGGGCCTCTCACTGCTGTGGCCTCTCCCGTTGCGGAGCACAGGCTCCAGACGCGCAGACTCAGCGGCCATGGCTCACGGGCCCAGCCGCTCCGCGGCATGTGGGATCTTCCCGGACCGGGGCACGAACCCGTGTCCCCTGCAACAGCAGGCGGACTCTCAACCACTGCGCCACCAGGGAAGCCCCTTTAGACCCTTTTGTTAAAAAAGGATTATTTCCTTGGGACAGTTCCCAGAGGTATAACTGCTAGGTCAAATGGCATGAATGCCTTTAAAGCTCTTGAAATATACCGCCAAATTGCTTTCCAAAAAGTTCGTATCAATATACACTCCCACCAGCAGCATAAAAGAGTGCCTGCTTTAGCACAGCCCCAGAAGTAAACTTAAATCTTAGTAAGTTAGGGAATAAAAAGCCGATCGATGCTTTCTAATTTGATGCAGCTGCAGAGATGTTTCTGGCTTTGCCTGCAGGTGCTTCTGCATTCCCCATCCAGGGAATCTGCCTAGTTAGGCACCTGAATTTTTTCCAAGTGATGCCATCCATACCAACTCTCACTTAGCTTCTATAGCATATGAACCTACCTCAACCAGTCACTCAGCAAACAGCACTGCTGGCCCTCACCTGACAGCCCAATCTCAAAATGCCTCCTCTAAGGGATCAGTAAAAAGGCCAGTGGGAGGAACGAACCCTTTCATAGGGAAGACCATCTGAAGTCCAGGAGCTCCAAGTTTATCCTTGGATTCAAGCCAGACAAACAACAAAGGGCCACACAGATGAAACATATTATTTTAGCTCTGAAAAGAACTGACATCACTGAGTTGGGTTTATTGTTATCATCAGGTCGGTTTCATAAGAACTGGTTAAAAAATTATTACCTTATCTGCTGTAGGAATGGTATGCAGTGTAATATCCACCCTATCACTCAACGCCCCTTCTATAAAGCCTCAAGTGGGAAGTTTGTTTAAAAACTTAACGTTAAGAAGTGTTTGCTCCTCTCCTCTCCTCTCATCATTCCTCTCCAATGATAAGAATTATATAACTCAGTTGCCCTTTTCAACTTGGTAGTCAGAAAGTTTCAAGCCAAATATGAAGCATACTACAGTACTATATTTTGTGTTTAAGTTACCACAGATCCTTGTGGAATGAGGAATATAGATAGATAAGACAGACCAGATCCTCTTTCTTTTCTAGACTTCTTACAGTCAATCCCACTGTGTTAACATTTGTTATACCATTACCCTTTATTTGAATACAATGTTCATTAACAGCATGTTTAAACTACCCAAACCGCACATTTTTTTTTTATTGTTGACTGCTTCAATTGGTTGTTTCCAAATGACGGAGAGATTCTGCAATCCTATCAGTAAGCTATTACTAGATCAAAATTCATTCAAAATGATTACTAGATACCTATTATTTGTTAATTTAATTCAACAAACATTTTTGGAGTACCTGCTCCGTGCCAGGTACTGTTCTTCATGCTAGGGTTACAACAGTGAAGGAAATGCCCCTGCCCTTGTGAACTTACACTCTCAGGCTATAACTGATTTACTTTGGGATAGCTTTTATTTTTAGCACGTTTTCCCTGAAGTTGATGTGAGGCCACTAAACATTTATAAACTGGAAAATGGCATGAGTGCTTCTTGGTTTCAGAAAGATATCTCTGTCAGCAGAGTGAATCTTTGGCAAGGCAAGGTTATAAATTGAGAAACAATTATGAGAATTTATGTTGAAAAGGCAGTGAACTTTTGAAGCAAAACACTGGCAGATAAAAGAAGCACAGGCACTTGTGTGAGTGCACATAACAAGCAAAAGCTGTATAAAGGGGATTCGGCAATCAGTTTCTCCAGAACCAGGGTGCTCTGAGGACTCTCCAAACAGTTGAGCCCTGCAAAGCTGAGTAGCGCTAGAAATCCTCCCTGCCTGGTGCAGCCCTCACATGGGCCAGGGTAGTGGGACTGGGAGACTGGCTACATATGACCAAGACCAGGTTGAAAGTTAAGCACAGGAAAGGCAACACAGGCTGGGAGCAGAGTAGCATAGTGTTCAGACGGAGCCCACTACCAAAGCAAGAAAGGAGACACAAAGTCGGTGCCAGCAATTCAACTAAATGATGGAAATTGAAATCAGAATCTCCCTACCGAAATTCCAAATCCACTGAACTAAAAGTAATAAACATTAAATAACAACAACAAAAATCACTAGCAGCAACCAGAAAGGAATGGGGTACAACTTTATACCATATATTTTAAAAAGTGCTAGCCAAGAAAGGATTATTGTACACCTCCTGCTTTGTTCCCAACTCCCAAAAAGTGATATTGGTGAATCAACAAAATCACAAGAATTTTCACTAACAGGCCGAGATTGGGAGAGAAACATAAATTTCTGACTGGAGTGTAACAGGCGTGGAGGCTGAAAAGTGATGGAGAAGTAACTAACTGGGAGCCACCTCACAGATGCTAACTAAGCCTTTCAGACCCCACAGAGTTGGAAGACTGGTACAAAGTTCCCTATGAGGACGGGATATACTTTCTACAGGGTTGAGGAATCCCATGATGCAGCGATTAAATCTCAGAAGAGAAGGAAGAGCTCACCTGTTTTTAAATAAGTAATTCGTTCACACTGTTCAAAGCTTTTAAAGTATAAAAAGATACACAGAGAAAAGTCTCCCTCCCAGTCCCATCCTACTACCACTCAGGTGCCTTTCCTACAGGCAACCAATTAATTTTTTGTCTATCATTCCAGAGATATATTTTAGGTATACAACAGCAAATATGTAAGTCAATATATAAAGATACATTTATACACACTCTTTTTCCAATTTTTTCCATAATGACAGTCTTTTCTTCTTTTAAAAATATCCTGATGATCTTTCTATATCAATACATGCATACACTTTTAATTACTGAGGCTTTATGTTTCAATATCTGTGTACTCTCCTAAGCCCTACCACCATGCCCTCAGCATGTAGAAAAATACATAAACCAGGAAAACCTTCATCCTTAAACTGTAGCTTAGAGGGGAAGACAACTGAATCTTAAATACTGTGGAAATGCAGTCAGGGAGGATTCAGTAACACAGCAAATAAAATGGCTGGACAGGGCTGCTTGCCCTTTAGCAAGACGAAAAGACATGGCAACCATATGAACATAATGCAAGAAAAAAACAAAAATAAAGCATGCATTGACGGCAGGAGGAGAATTCAGATAGATTCGAAGCACAAGAAGGATCTGAGGCACCACTGCTGGCTTTTAAGCTGGAGAGGCCATGTGCAAAGACTGGAGAGCAGCATTCAATTGCTGAGAGCAACCTCAGGCCAATAATCAGAAAGGAAATGGGACCTCAGCACTATAACCACAAGGAACTGAAATCTGCCAACAGCTTAGAAGCAGATTTTTCCCTAGAGTCTCCAGATAAGAACCCAGCCCAGCTGATACCTTGATTTTGGCTTTCTGGAATCCTAAGCAGAAAACACAGCTGAGCCCACTCAGACTTCTGACCTACAGAACTATGAGCTAATAAAGAGGCGCTGTTTTAAGCCAAAAAGAAAAAAAAAATTAAATCAAGAATAAAATAAAGCTTGCATTGCATTTAAGGGAAAAGTCAAAGATTAAAGCAACTGGAAGGAAGATAATAATTACAGAAGACAAAGACAATCCAACACAAGAATAATGGTTATCCCCAAAGTAGAAAACCCAATATATGGAACAGAAAATGTATTTAATGTATTTAAATACATTAATGTTTTAATGTATTTGGGTGTAATCCAAGAAATGAAAGAACTAAATTTGTACTGAAAGAATACACTGTATCTCAGAAAACAACTGATAGTGAATAAGTAAAACCAAGAACTTTCTTGGTTAAAAAAATAATACTTTGGGATCCAGGAAAAATAGCAAGTTACCTACAAAGTGGCAAGAAAATCAGCCTGGCTTCAGACTTCTCCACAGCAACATTCAATGTCAAAAGACAATGAAGCAACACTACAAAGGTCTGAGGGAAAGAAAGTATGTTCAAGAATATTACACCCAGACAAGATGTCATTCTAGTGTAATGGCAAAAGGTAGACATCACTAAATGTGAATGAACTTGTCACATAATGCCTATGTGACTGACCCCGAGAAACACATGCTGTCAGAAATTCAGCCAAACAAGATACAAATCAAAATAAAGAACTCAGGAATGGAGAAGTCATGACAAAAGGGCCCACAGTAGGCAATGAATCCATTCATATATAACACTAAGACAAAACAATTATGGTAATTATGGTTATAGAACAGAGTGTAAATGCTTATAATTTATAATATTATTAAATTAGTAACAATTTAAAAATGGAGTCAGGGAAGAAGAGATGGAAGAATTAAGAGATATTGCCTAAAATATTGCTAAATGTAATTCTAATCTAAATTTTTCATAATCTTTTTGTTAAACTTTAAGGGGCCTTTTAGTAAATAATATATCTCTCATGGTTAAAGGTTTTACACCATATTTTTTATAAACTCAATAATTTAAATGAAAACTAGCATGTATAGCATGAGCTATATAACTTGATTTTTCTATCCATCTACTTTTTCTTCCTTATATTAATATATATGTGAAAAGAATGCTCCCTGGGATGATGTTTATCTAATATAGATGACGATTAGCACTACCGGTACAGTTTTTTTAAAACTTTATGTACTTTTACACATTGTTTGAACTCATAAAAAACATGAGTTAAAAATTTAAATTAATAAAATCATCGTTCTTAACAAGAAATGAAACATTTGGCATCAGCAAAAGATAATTCTGGAACTGAACTAATTCCAATCTTAAATAGGAATTTTCTTAAATATTTTCTCTTAGAGTACAAGCTATTCTTAGGGAAACAAAATATTTCTGGCCAAAACGAAGAGAAGGGTGGGAGTATGAAATTCAAGGAAGAAGATTACTGGCTTCTTTTGTTTTTGTTTTTTAAAGAGGGACTGACAGAAGATAATTTTCTTTTCTTTTTTTTCCAGAACATAGAAAGGCCATGACTCTTGGGCTTGCAGCACCTGACCCCCCCAGAAAGCAATTTTCAATATATTTATCATAACCACACTTACTTTATTGGGCTCTGACAAAAGAAATTTGTGTCTTACACTGAAATCAACAGCAAAATTATGGTATTTATATGATAACCTCTGGATTTATTTGAGATTGGCATTTTGAAAAGATATACTAAACTGTAAGATGGCATTACATTTTGTGTTAAAAGGATAATGTTACTAAGTGCTTATTTTTTTACCAAATTGAAATGGATATAAAGGAGAAGCATAAGAAATCAGGTACAATGATACTTCACGTGTCTAGCATTGGGAAAAACCGTGTAGTTAGAATGAAATCTTTTCCCTTTATGTGACAAAACTTTAAACACAGAGGTGCTTCTCACACTGGGGCATGTATACCCCAAATATGTGCTTTAGGGTCCAATCCAGTGACATGCTACTAGCAGTCAACTTACTCAAACTCAACAGTGTGAACTCAACCAAAAGAAAATAAGATAGAAAAATACATTCATGCGGGCAACTTTACCCAGCATTTCACAGTGTGAATGTGTGCACCGGAGTGAGCAGTGGTCTCGGGTCTCCTGGCCATGTTGATTGTGATTTTACTGTTCAAAGATAATACAATATTCATCTAATGAGGCCCTAAATGCGAGCCAATTATTTTATCCGGCATTCAAATGAAGGAAAAGTAAACACTTTCAGCACTGGAGGGAAAAGTGCCTGTGCTGGACTCACTGAGAGTCGATACTAAGTTGTACTGTTGTATGAACAATTTCAGGTGTTTTTCATTGGAATTTTACCTCTACATAAGCAATTCCACTTTAGAAGACAAAGCCACAGGATATATATAATGCATCTTCATGGTTCATTAATTTTCCCTGAAATTCGGGGGCGGGGGGAAATCCATTTTTACATTAAAACATAAAGAAGGGGACTTCAAGTGTTTCATATTTATGGCAAGTTATCTGGTCTTTACTCTCAAACCCCTGGAGAGGAAGTATACTCCTCACAGATATTAGGCAGACTTGAGAAAAGCTGGAAAAGCACTATGATACGTAATAAAAATATAAGGTAGGAAGTTGAGTGCATGGAAAAAGGGGTAGAAAAAATCTCTTGAAACCATGGGAGAAATCAATACCTAAATGGATGTGGTGAAGGCCTGTACACTTGCTTGGGGCAGAACACAAACTTGGCTTAGAGCTCCTTTATGACTAATGTAACGAGAGAAAACAATCCACGTGTAATTTCAGTGTACATGAAAAAAACAGAACCAAGGGGCTCATTTTTGTTTTGTGTTTTTTTTTTGGCCGCCTCACGGGGCCTCGGATCTTAGTTCCCCGACCAGGGATCAAACCCACGCCCCCTGCATTGGAAGCGTGCAGTCTTAACCCCTTGATTGCCAGGGAAGTCCAGGGGCTCGGTTTGAGCATGTACTTATACGTAAAATGGCTTTGACTACAGTAGTAGTTTCAAGTTTACTGGATGTCCTCTATACACTTTTCTGTTTGTTTTCACTGTTTCCTGTTTCAGATAGTCGGCTCTCAGAGTGTCTGCCACTAGCTTGCTCTTCCACTTAACTGAGGTTCTTACATGTAAAAAGTAACAATAAACTGGCTTTAAGAGATCCAGAGGCCTCTGAAGGAAATGAGCTCTGGAGGGTTTTATCAAATATTCAGAGGCTTTTTTTCATTTGTTTGTTTACTTTTGGGGGTCTCCATTTTTAAACAAAGTTACTGGAAGTCTAATCTCTGAATGAGAGCAAAATATAAACATTAAAAAAATGACACATTTACAACCATTCTGAAGATAACATATTATAAAAGGGTGACACATTTTGAAAAAGATGAAAACATAAAAATATTAGAAGCTATTCTCAAAGAGGACACAACAAGTCAATTCTAAGTCATGGAACCTCACTCAAACCTCTATACTAGAGTTAGCATTCCAACAGCAAATTGTCATCTGATAAGTTTTACTGTTCATAGAGCTGTAGGTGTTTTAGATCAGACTGTTAAGTGCAGCCTTGAAATAGGGATAGTTCATATATATTTCACCAGCAAAACTACATCATAAGCTTTTCTTAAAAAAAGAAAAGATTTATTAGTATCTCTATTTTTACACTTATCAAGTTTTGTCTTAATATGCTTATGAAAATTCTATTATGTAAAGCTTTTTCAAAAGGCTGAACCCAATCTGATTGTCACTTACTGGAAATAACAGAAGATCTAATGTCAAGTTTGAGAGTATAATCATTTCCTTACTACTTGAAAAAACCAACAATCACAGGATTTCACTTAAGCAAACCTAGAAATACACTTCTGCTAAACCATGTTTTTTCTCAGAGTTCTACCAAACCCTGTGAGTAGGGAAGGAAGATTGAAGATGAAGTTTAACTTTACTAGAAGGTTGTGAAAGAAGGCTTTCTTGGGAAAGATTCTTTATTTAAAAGAGCAAGTAACCACAAGTGTTATTTAAGTATGATGATGTTTAGCTAAGAAAATCTTGGCTGTCAGATTTGGACAGGGTCTAAGAGATCAAGTTCGACTCAGTTCTTGATGAGGAAACTGAGGTGTGAAGAGGTAAAGTGACTTGCCAAGCTTACATGATAGCTGAATACAACAAATATTAAACAAATTTATGTTTAAAATTTGGTGGTTATTCACAAAGAAGGTTAATTATTGGTCAATATACAGCTATAAGAGAATTAAAGTATTAGCAACCAATATGACAAAAGGTTAACATTCGAAGCATATAAAGACACAATTGTTTTTGTCTTTTAAAAAATCAAGACCCTAATGGACAAATAAGCAAAGGGCATAGTAGATAATTCACATAATAAAAAACATAATAAACAAACATGGAGGTATATACAATTTCATAATTAGCAGAAAAGTAAGAAACAAAAGTAACCTATGATCTTATATGATCAACTTAGTGAATATTGAAAATAATCCTTTGCAATTCAATTTGGCTTTTTTTGGCCCCGCCCTGCAGCATGTGGGTTCTTAGTTCCCAGACCAGGGATCAAACCAGCGGCCCCTGCAGTGGAAGCACAGTGTCCTAACCACTGGGCCACCAGTGAAGTCCCAATTTTGCAATATTTTTGTTAAAAGAATCTTCATACTCTTTGAATTAGTAACTACATGTGAAAATGTATGCAAAAGGCATAATCCAAAGACTAAAAAGTTCACATATCAACAGATATTGGTTGAAAAATTAATATTTAAAAATGGGGGCAATCTAAACATTTTCCACTGGGAGGCATGACAATACATCTAATTCAATGAGATATTTTGTAATTTAAAAATATCAGTGAATACAAGATAAGCGTGAAACACCCTGTCATATCAGAAAGTAAGGACACTAAAAAGGTGACTGAGGTTCTATCATAAAGGACTCGGAAGACAATCTGAAGATGTTCCCACTGGCCAAAGATGGCCAATTTGAGCATTAAAAAGAAGAAATACAATGGACTGAATCACACCGGATATGTTAAAATTCATGAGTTCATGATGATAAAATAAGAAGCAAAGACCTTCACTGTCCCTTTGACATGCTCTGATTTGTGTTGTATGGAGGAAGGAGTGTGTGTGTGCGCGTGTATATGAACATGCATGCGCGTGTCCATTAGTATCAGTGCCTGCCTGAGTCAGGAAAATGACATCTCTGGTTCTGTATGAGGACAACGGTGTATAAAGCAACATGAAATGCCAGCCCTCATTTTGTTTTAACTTACAGACTAATGTCAATTGTTCTCAGAACGGGATTTTTTCCTCAAAATTGAAACTGCTTTTCCTTTTGGGTTTAATGAAGTATTGCTAGTTGAAGCCAGTCTGACATGGTGACAGAGCTGTTAGACTGATGAGAAGTGTTGCTGCTGATTTAAAGCCAAACCCTGAACCCTTTTAAAGAACAAAAAATATTGTATATGGGGAAAAAACCCACAAACTTTTACTGGTTTTCTTTAGAGGATTCTGGGAAACCAACACATTATTCTGAAAACTGGTAAAGGGAAAAAAATCAAGCTTGAAAAAAAAGAATATATATATCTTGCTATGTCACAAGAAACTAAGGAAAGCAGTTTGGGAAAGGGGGAAGGGAACTGGATAAGTGGAGAGCCAGGGTGGGACAGGGGCTCACTTTTCACTGTATACCCTTTAATGAATTACCTATTTGAAAAATAAACTCATTTAAGTATCACTATAGAGATTACGTAAAAAAATGGAAAAATGGTTACATTAAAGGAAAAAACTCAGCAATCAAACGGTAGCCACTCTGATTTTAATAATGTAAAAATCGTATATGCACGCAGACCAGGCCTGGAAGGAAACACAGAAAAACGAAATTGCTGACTAGACTTGCAGAATTCAGGGCATTTTTTCCTTTACATTAAAACGAATTCCCTTGTTATATTTATAATGTTATTTGTCCAATAAATAATGTTAAGGTGGCATTTAAATGGGAAACATAGTGTTTTCACTCTGTTACCCATACTTGTAGGAAAGCCCAGATGTCTGAACCTTGAGCCCATAATCAAGGCACTAAGAACCATTTGCAGGCAACTTGACTCTTACTGTAAGCAAGAGATCTAAGAAGGATAAAAGAAAGGGTATACTGAGGGTTGTTCATACAGTAGATGTTAAAAGGACAATGACTCTGCCCAGCTCTATTTCCCATTCCTGCACTAATGCGGGGGTGGAGGCGGTGGTGGCATTCACTGAGTAGGAGGCCAGCAGAACACGGAAAGAGCCTGTTGACAGCGCATAAAAGACACACACTGAAAACGCTACTTGCAGGAGGAGTGAAGCTTGTCAAAGTACTGCAGAGGCTGGGAAAGTGAAGAGAAGAGAAAGAGCAATTATAACCTGAACCTAACAATTCCTCAGCTAAATTTAACTAGAGAGGTGGAATATATCTGCAGCTTGAAAACGATAGGCAAATGAATGTTCAGGTACAAAAAGGCCCAACCTCCACAGAACTTTAAAGGGTCGTCATAAAAACAATTTCTATTTTCATATCAATCATGTGCTATTGTTCTGAATATATCACAGTTGTGAACCCCTCAAATAAATAAATGGACTTAAGGAGGTATAAGGAAATCCTGGGCTCAGAGCAAAACCTTTTAGCTCTTGTTTTAAGTCAAAATTAGTACGGATTTATTAATGTCAAGCTTTTCCAGAAACATTACTTTAAAAACTTTTAGCTATGAATAATGAAAATTAAACAGTCACTTCCATTTACCTTTTCAAGTTTGAAATGAAATTATTTATTCGGAGCCTTCCAAATTTTTATGTCACGAGCTATCTCAGTTAATATACTTATTTACACTGAACTGTGTTCACAAATAATTCCTAAATATATTACTTAAACACCTAAAATACATTACCCTAAAAAACAAATACTTTATATGCATTAAAATGTATATCTAAAAGGTAATGATAACTATTTCTGGGTAGTTAGATTAAATTGATTTTTACTTTCCTCTTTATGTCTTTCAGTATTAGCTGATTTTAAAAATAATGTGCATGTACACTTTTATATAGAAATAAGGTTATTTTAGAAATAAGGCCTTTTCACTTAAAAAAAAAATCACCACAACATGATTTAATAGCCACCACATTACAAATTCTGTTAAGAATAAAAATGGGTAGAAGTTCAATCAAAACAATGTATAATTGTTTTCACACACAACTGATTTACAATTATTTTAGCAAAAAAAAAAATCACATGTAATCAAAAATCTAAGTTGCAAACAGCTTTTGGAAGAGTTTATTTATTCAGGTACCCCCTATTCTAATAAAGACTCTGCTGGGAGGAGTTGATCATATATAAAGTCATTATTGAGATTTATGATCACATGTATCACTTAGGGGTACTGAGATTTATGACCATACATATTGTCTAGAAGTAAACCAATCTATGTTTTTGCTTTTCAAATCCAACTTTAAAAATATAAGGCAGATTAATTATTCACATCAAGTACTCTAATATCACAATATTCTGTTGCCAAGTGGATGGACTCATGGATTGCTCTACTGGCTCAAGACTTGAGCAACCATTCAAATCCTTTGTGGCAACCACTACCGGTTGATTATTCAGTGTGCATTTTCCTCTCTTCCTTACTAACAGAGTACTGATCTTATATGGAATAGCAGTGTACCCTGCTAAAACACTAGCTTCTTTGGAATCCCCTGCAGTTGGAAGAAGCCATGTGGCACAGTTCTGACCAATGAAAAATAAACAGTTTCTGGAAAGCCTTGCTGTGCAGCCACTTTCTGCCTGTAATGTGACATGACACCACATAACTCATCACAGCCACATTATAACTACAGGACCACATGCACCAAGACAAAAGTGACACACTTCCGTGAACGGTAGAGCAGAAAGACAGATTACTTGTTATACGTGAAAAAGAAACTCCTATTTGCCTAACACACAGTAGTCAGAATTCTGGCACGTATAGCCAAATGCAATCCTACTTATATACTCTTTCTTTTGCAGTTGAGAAAATGAACCAAAAGTCTGAAGGGAATCTGAGTAGACTTAAGAAGTCAAAGTATATCAGAGTGCAGGACAAGGTAACACTTTTAAAAAGAAGCTATTCCAATTACACTTTCCAGTCATGAAGACTAATGGCATCTGTAAGAAAGATGGTGAAAGTTTGGTGTAATATTTTCTTCTGGTTAACAATTTCCTAAATCATCTATAAACCAGATTTCATATCTCAAAACAAAATCACTAATATTTTATGTCCAAAAACAATAGCAAAAAATCTGCTCTCTTTTGCAATTATGACATGTGGTATTCATGAGCATCTTTTAAAAACATTTTCCTGGAGCCAAGAATGTGGCTTGCCAGGTCAAGATCTACCAGATATAACTGTAGTATTTACTGCAACATTTAACTATCATAAACAGTTCGTTGCCCTTAAATGAATCATTTTTCTTTAACAGTGTTGGAAATGTGATTACCCTATTCCCCCTGCACAGATTATTTTAAGGAAAAACTCTACCCATAAGCACCATACTCTATCTAAGCAAATCACCCACAGATCTAAGAGGAAAATGTTATATGAAAGGAGATAAACTCTAGAGAGCTAGAATATATGTATTTTACTTGATTCTTCACAGTAAACAAAGTACTATGAAGAATCACTTTGTTTTGAATTCCAAAGAAGTTTAATAAATATTTATGGGCTGAATGTGTGAATGAACCCTAAGAATAATGAACACAGAACACATATCCCAGAGCAGGTTCCTATAAAGTTTAGGAGAAACCCCTTTTGAGGTTAGAGTTTCAGAGTGGAGAGGGATACCATTTCCTCATGGTGTGCCATTATGAAGCTAAATCTCTCACAGGCTATTCTACTACAGGTGGAATCTACACCGAGTGTCACCAGCTTATTTTGCTCCTACCATGTATCCCTGAAGTACTTGCCAAGATGACCAGAAACTCTGTATTAGGTGCTATCTGTTAGACCATGATTTACTTTAAATTATATAGAAGTAAAGGGAGAAACAATTAGGCTATGTTGTTGCTCAACCTACAACAATAATACAAAAATCTACTATTAATTGAGAGTACTCTATGCATCAACCATGGTTCTACATCCTTTACTTAAATTAACTAATTTACTTCTCACAACTCCTGTGAGATAGGTGCTATTATTTTTCTTTTTCTTTTTCTTTTTTTTTTGGCCGCCGTGTACAGCATGCAGGATCTTAGCTCCCCGATCAGGGATTGAACCAGGCCCTCAGAGTGAAAGCGTGGAGTCTTAACCACTGGACCACCAGAAAAGTCCCTATTTTTCTCATTGTATAGATGAAGGGAACTGAGGTCCAGAGAAGGTAAGTAACTTGCGCTAAATCACACAATGAGTAAGTGGTAGAAGCAGAACCAAACCCAGGCAGTCTGGCTTCGGAGTCCATGCTCTTAACCACTAAGCTATACTACCTCCAACTATAGGAAGGAGAAAATCAAGCAAAACAAGCCTGTGGATGGTTTTAAAATATGCCCACAAATTCTTTGATACTCCTCCCTTTAAGAGGTAGCCTACTATTTCCTCCCCTTGAGTGTGGGATGGACTTAGTGCCTTGCTTTGAACAAAAAGAAAAAGGTAGGAGTAATAGTGTGTGATGTTAGGGACTAGATCATAAAAAGCACTGTGGCTTCCTCTTTGCCCTCTCTCTTAGATCATCCACTCTGGGGGACACTAGCTGCCGTTTCATAAGGGACTTTCCAGCAGCCCTATGTGGAGAGGACCAAGCGGTGAGGAACTGAGGTCCCCTGCCAATAGCCATGAGAGTGAGTTATCTCAGAAGCACATCCTTCTGCTCCAGTCCAGTCTTCAGCTGACTGCCGTCCTGGCTGGCATCTGACTACAACCACGAGAGGCTGAGCCAGGACCTCCCGGCTAAGCTGCTTCTGAATTCCAGATGCACAGAGACTATGAGAGAGGAAATGTTTGTGATTTTAAGTCACTCAGTTTGGGGGTAATTTTAATGTATCAATAAACACAGAACCTTTCATCAGAACCATATTTTCAATATAAAATTATATTTTAATACATTTTGTGTAAAATATATAAAAACTTGTGTAATTAATATGTGTAATTACATAATTACACAAATTGTATAATTACATAACTATCTGTAATTATATATAACTATATGTATAAGCAATATAATGTACATGTTATATATATAAAACATATACCCACATATATGTAACTACATGTAATATGTAATTATATAATTATATGTAAGTATAAATTAAGTAAAAAATGATTTTGAGTGTCTGCTCATTCCGTGGAAGCAGTAACCATTTTAATCACTGCAGAAGGGTAGAACAACATATCCCCAATGTCCCATCAAAAGCTACTCTATTTACTTAATAAAAAATTAAACAACATATATTAAACATATATACATGTAGAAAGATTATTCCTGCCTTATATCGTCACATACTCTTTACTTTTTCTCTTTTCTTATAAGTCAATAAAGAAATAATACATTCCAGCTCCAAAAATCTATCATAAGAACAAACTGTCTATTTGATTCCTAACAGTCTATTTAAGGTGCTAATTTGCCATTATTTATAGACTTGATTCCTTTCTGAGCAGCTGTCATTAACAGAATAACTTAAGAGTTCAAAACATTCTTTATTCAACTCAACTGCCTCCTGGAATTGTTAGTCATACATCTCAAGGTTACAACTATGATAAAAGCTAAAGATGAACCGAGTCTCAAGAAGGCTATGAAAAAGAGCCACCATTACATACACCAAGATTAGTTGACGCTCACTGATTGATATTCCGTTAAAGCCCTCATTCCTAATCATTTAGGTCTCTTTTATCAGATTGGAGTCTTTCTGAAGGTGTTTCCTGCACCAATGTTTTAACTGTCTGTGGCTTTCAAAGCACTCCAGAGCTGTCATTTGGAAACCCATGTATGCCCAGAAGACAAACACTAGTGTACCTCTTGGTGTAGAAGGGAAAGAGAGAAAACAGTGAGCTGGCTTCTAGTCTAGAAGTATTTGATACTTTGTCCACACCATTCTCCCTGCTTCAGGCTTTAGAAATGGTACTCTGGCCAACTCAAATTCTCTAAAGGAAGAAGAGTAGAGGCATGACCATACCTGGGCAATGAGGGCTGAGGAGAGTCTGAGAACAGGAAATGCAGGGGGAACAGATAAGGATGAAAGTGGAAAAGGAAATGGAGAAAATGAGCAAAACTGAAGAGGCAGGAAAAACAGAGGGGAGGAAGAAAAGGCAAGGAGGAAAAGAAGGAGGAGTAGAGAGATTTCAGAGGAAGACATGAGAGCACAGAGAGAATAAGAACATGGAAAGGCAAAGAAACAATGTTCCTTCAAGGAAAAGAGAGCAAGTGTGAGAGAGAGAAGGGTGTGTGGGGGGATAAATGGTGAAAAAGGCAAAGAAGCAGGGGAGTCATAGCTTACCTCTAGGTCTCTCATTAGGCAACTAGTAGAAACTGGGAATGCCACTAACAGATCCAGAGAATAAGAGAAAAAGCAGGTCTGAGATAAAATGATGACTTAAACTTTATACATCTTGAGTTTGTGGTGTGCATAAAGGAGCCAAGTGGCAATGTTCATCTGGGCAGCTGAGCTGGAAACTCAGAAGGCTGGTGTGGCCCAGAAGAGAGTATGTGGGAGCCAATGAAGCTATGGGAAAGGTGTGGTGAGGTCAAAGAGGGAAACTGCACAGGGAAGAAGAAGAAGGCTAAGGACCAAAGCCCAAGTACACCAATATTTGAGGGACACAGAGAGAAAGAAGAGCTCATGAAAGAATCTAAGGACAGGTGCAGGTGACCTAAGCCACAGGAAGAGAGCTAGGAGAGGGAATGGGCAGGTGGAAGAGTGAACTGAGAAGCAGCAAGGGAAGTGCTGTCCTTACGGAGAATGAGGTTTCCATTAAGGTAAGAAAGTTGAGGAATTATTCTGTGAAAACAGAGGTGAATTTGCTTCCAGTGGAAAAGGGTTCCAAAAAGCATTGTCATCTCTCCTTCTGTGCTCCCATACCCCTTTGAACTTATCCTTTGGGCAAAACTTTTGTCACACTCTGCTTCATGTTTGTGTCCTTGGCTTGAGAACAGGATGGGGTCTGCTGATATTTGTATTCTCGGTGCTTAGTCAGTACAGTGCTTGTCACCCGGCACAAACTCAATAAATGCTTCGAGGTTTTCTGAAGGGCAATGGGAAGTATGCATTAGTAAAAGTCTTAAAATATGGTATGACCTTTGACATATTTCTATAAATTTATCTATAGAGACTAGTCACAACTGTGTATAGCTTTAGATATAGATGCAGTTATTTGAAAACTTTATTCAACAAATAGAGCATTGATTAAAAATCACAATGTCTACATAATGAATACTATACAAGCTCCAAAAATTTTTATTGACCATCAATAATAAATAAACCTATACAAAACCTAAACCCTCAGCACAACTAAAAGATATAGACAACTACAGACTCAAATTACATGCAAGCAGAACTATAAACACCAAATTCCAGCAGAGCCATGTCTTGAGCCTCTACTGCAAACCTTTATGGAAAGTGAGAGTCTGGAAAAATGGCATGTTAGCAAGAAGAGAGGAACAGAGGGCTGAAATTTGAGGTAAAAATTCCCCCAGGAAGAGGCAGTCCACCCTAGGTACAAAAGCACTGAGAAAAACACTTTGTTGATTAGACTAACGACAGAGAAGGGAATTACTTAAGCCTGTGGGACCCAAGTGGCAATCTCAAAAAGGCATCACTTCTAGGGAAGAAATGGGTAAAAGGGAACGGAGAGATGTCTTTTAGTGAATGGATGGTGAAGGAGGAAAGAGACAGGAGGAAATCTGCACTCCTGTAACACAAATGAGAGCTCAAAACAATTGACAGGCCTACAAATCCTATTCCTACTGACCTCCTCAAACAAAAAGGCATCCTTTGAAGAGACTACACTTCACTATGTTTACAGATAAAAGTGTCCTCAAGCTAGTAATCTTATAAATCAAACCAAACTTCCAACACTAGCCACACAATGAATACATAAAAGCAACTTACAATTGTACAAAACTACTATCAGAAGAAAACAAAAAAAGAGGATCAAACATTTTAGCTAATGAAAATGCACTCAAAAAAAAAATCACAAAGGAAACTTTAACACTCCAAACTGAATATTATTAAATAAGCATTTGAGTATATGAAAAATTATTTTTAATCAGAAGTTCAAAAACTAAGAACAGAAATGGACCAAACCAGGCAGAAATGAAACAAAAGCTGAGCTCAGGACACAAATAGAAGAGAAAGACAAAATGATATCTGACCTAAGGACTACTTAAATTTCAAGTGATCAAAAGAGAATACATTCAAATGAAAATTTAACAAAGGGCACTGAAGAAAGGAAGCAAAACAGCCAAGAGAATAAAAATGAAATTAAAGTAAAAGGGATCAGAGAGAAAATGGCTGAAAAAGAAGGGAGGCAAACAAGATCTAACATACAGATATTTGGAGCCCCTGAAAAAAAAAGGGTAATGAAACAGAACTAAAATTTAAAACTATAATCCAATAAAACTTTCCAGAAATAAAAGGAGGCCTGAATTACATATCAAAAGAGGCTACTAGGTACCTGGGAAATTGCCCTGCAACAGTCAACTCTAAGGCATATCCTAGTAAAACTATTAGACTTTAAATATAAAGAAAAAAATCCTCAGTGATATCAGCAGGTTGGCAGAATAGGATTTTTCAGCATGAAACATCAATTTGAAAAACTATCCACACATGAAAGTACTTTCACAATAGCTAAGGATTCCAGGTGAGAGATTACAGCACCTGGGTGAAGCACAGAAATAAGAAAAGACTCACTGAAGACCAGAATAGGAAGGATGACCTGCATCACCCTTCACCATCAAGCCTGGGTAGCATAGTACAGAGGGAAATACCCTCCGATGGGGGAAGGAGAGTGAAGTAAACATCCAATTTCACCACAAACTCCAGCACTAAACCTATCCCTGCAGCCCCTGGCTCCAGTCCAGCCCTCAGGGCCCCAGGCTCCAAGCTGGCCCTAGTGCCAGGCAAACCTCCATGGCCACCAGCTCCAGACTGGCTTGCATGGACCTAGGACCCAGGCCTATGATCACAGACCCAGGCTCACTCCAGTGCCAGACTGGCCCCTATGGACCCAGGATTCAGACACACCCCAGCGGACTCAGGCACCAGGCCCACTAATCTGCTGACCCAGGCACAAAGCCAGCTCGCCTGAGGACTCCAGCAGCAAGCTGACCCACAGACCTCATCAGATAGCCTGCCCAGAATTTCTGGCCAGGTGGACTGGTGAAAAGCTTTCCAAACTGAAGCCAGTTTATAAAAACAGACGGCAATGCAAGGCTAAGGGCATGAATAAACAGGGAAACATGACACCATCAAAGGAATGAATAAAGTACTTGTAACTGATACTAAAGAAATGGAGATCTACAAACTGCCTGACAAAGAATTCAAAATAATCACAGAAGAAGTTCAGTGAGCTACAAGAAATGCAATTACATAACAAAATGAAACAAGAAAAACAACACATGAACAAAATGAGAAGTTCAACAGAGAAACAGACATCATAAAGAAGAACTAAATAGAAATTCTGAAGCTGAAGAACACAATGACTGAACTGAAAAATTCCACAGAGAACTTCAAGATCAGACTTGATCAAGCAGAAGAAAGAATCACTGAGCTTGAAGACAGGTCATTTGAAATTTGTCAGTGGAACGAAAAGAGAAAAGAATGAAGAAGTGTGATGAAAGCCAATGGGAAACCATAAACTAACCAATACATACATTATGGGAGTCCCAGAGGAGAAATGGGCAGGAAGAGAAAGAAATTATGGCATTATTTATTTAAGGAAATGATGATAGAAAACTTCCCTAATCTGGAGAAGCAAACAACATCCAGATCCATGAAACCCAAAGAACCCCAAAGAAATAATATATACAGAGATCTTCACTGAGATACAATATAATCAAATTATCAAAAGTCAAAGACAAAGACAATTCTGAAAGCAGCAAGAGAAAAGCAACTCATCACAGTCAAGGGAATCCCTATAAGACTAACAGCAGATTTCTGTTAGGCCAAGAGATGATGATATATTCAAAGTGCTGAAAGAAAAAAAAACCCCTGCCAACCAAGAATACTATATCCAGAAAGAGTTTCCCCTTCAGAAATGAAGGAGAAATAAAGACTTTCCCAGACAAACGAAAGCTGTGGGAGTTCAATATACTAGACATGCCTTAGAAGAAATGCTAAAAAGAGTTCTTCAAGTTGAAATGAAAGAACACTAACAACACGAAAACATATGAAAGTAAAAATCTTACTGTAAAGGTAAGAATATTGTCAAATTCAGAATATTCTAATACTGGAATGGTGGTATGTAAATCACTTTTAACTCTGATATGTAACTTAAAAGACAAAAGTATTAAAAATAACTATGGCTACAATAATGTGTTAAAGGATACCCAACACATAAAAGATGTAAATTGTGATACCAGTAACAAAAAAACATGGGTGAAGTAAAAGTTAGAGTGTAGTTTTTATATGTGGTCAATGTTAAGTGGTTATCAGCTTAAAAGAGACTATTTTACTACAAGATGTTTGATGTAAGTCTTATGGTAACAACGAAGATAAAAACTATAGTAAATACACAAAAGATAAAGAAATCAAAGATACCACTATAAAAAAAAATCAAATCACAAAGGAAGACAGCAAGAGAGGAAGAAAGGAACAACAGAACTACAAAATGGTCAGAAGGCAATTAACAAAATGGCAATAGAAATAGCACCAATAATTACTTTAAATGTAAATGGATTAAATTCTCCAATCAAAAGACAGAGAGTGGGCCTCCCTGGTGGCGCAGTGGTTGAGAGTCCGCCTGCCGATGCAGGAGACATGGGTTCATGCCCTGGTCCGGGAAGATCCCACATGCTGCGGAGCGGCTGGGCCCGTGAGCCATGGCCGCTGGGCCTGCGCGTCCAGAGCCTGTGCTCTGCAACGGAAGAGGCCACAGCAGTGAGAGGCCCGCATACCGCAAAAAAAAAAAAAAAAAAAAAAAAAAAGACAGAGAGTTACTGAACAGCTTAAAAAACAAGATCCAACAATATGCTGCCTACGAGAGAAACACTTTAGCTTCAAGGACACATAGGCTGAAAGTGCAGTGATGGAAAAAGATAGTCCAAGCAAATGGTAACCAAAAGAGATCAGGGGTGGCTAAAGTACATCACACAAAATAGACCTTAAGTAAAAAACTGTCACAAGAGACAAAGAAGATTATTACATAATGATAAAGGAGTCAAATCAAAAAGGATATATTAATTTTGATTATATACACACCCAACATTGGAGCACCTAAACATATAAAGCTGATAACAAAATTGAGGAAAGAAATAGCCAGTGGTACAAAATCAGCAGGGCACTTCAATACCCCACTTCCAACAATGGACAGATCATCCAAGACAGATCATCAATATGGAAACAGCAGACTTGAACAACACTACAGATCCAAAGGACCTAACAGACACACAGAGAACTTTCCATCCAACAGCAGCAGAATACACATTCTTTTTCAAATGCACGTGGAACATTCTCTAGGATAGATCACATGTTAGGCCACAAGACAAGTCTTAACAAATTTAAGAAGACTAAAATCATATCAAGTATCTTTTCCAACCACAACAGTATCAAGCTAAAAACCAATAACAGGAATAAAATTGGAAAATTAGATTCAAAAGGGAAATAAAAAAATATCTTGAGACAAATGAAAATGAAAACACAACATACCAAAACTTACGGGATGCAGCAAAAGTAGTTCTAAGAGGGAAGCTTCAGCAACAATGCTTACATTAAGAAAGATCTCAGCTTCCCTGGTGGCGCAGTGGTTAAGAATCTGCCTGCCAATGCAGGGGCACAGGTTCGAACCCTGGTCTGGGAAGATCCCACATGCCGCGGAGCAACAAAGCCTGTGCGCCACAACTACTGAGCCTGCACTCTACAGCCTGCAAGCCACAACTACTGAGCCTGCGTGCCACAACTACTGAAGCCTACGCTCCACAACAAGAGAAGCCACCGCAATAAGAAGTCTGCTCACTGCAACAAAGAGTAGCCCCAGCTCGCCGCAACTAGAGAAAGCCTGTGTGCAGCAACAAAGACCCAATGCAGCCAAAAATAAATAATAAGTAAATAAGTAAATAAATAAAAAAAAAAAGATCTAAAACAACCTAACTTTATACCTCAAGGAACTAGGAAAAGAAGAACAAACTAAGCCCAAAGTTAGCAGAAGGAAGGAAATAAGAAAGATCAAAGCAGAAATAAACAGAGACTAGAAAAACAATAGAAAAGATGAATGAAACTAAGAGCTGGGTTTTTTTTAAAAGATAAAATTGACAAATATTTAGCTAGACTAAGAAAAAAAGAAAGAAGACTTAAATAAATAAAATTATAAATGAAAAAAGAGGCATTATAACTGATATCACAGAAATACAAAGGATCATAAGAGACTACTATAAACATTTATATGCCAACTAGATATCCTAGAAGAAATGGATAAATTCCTAGAAATACAACCTATCAAGACTTAATCAAGAAGAAAGAGAAAATCTGAGCAGACCAATAATGAGTAAAGAGAGTGAATCAATAATCAGAAACTTCCCAATGAGAAAAGCCCAAGACCTGATGGCTTTACCAGTGAATTCTACCAAACATTTAAGGAAGAATTAATATGAATCTTTCTCAAATTCCTCCAAAAAACAGAAGAGAATACTTCTAAACTCAGAAAATAAAATAACAGGCCAATACCTCTGATGAACACAGATGAAAAAATCATCAATAAATACTAGTAAACCAAATTCAGCAGCACATTAAAAGGATCATACATCATGATCAAGTGGGATTCATCCCTGGAATGCAAGAATGGTTCAACATATGCAAATCAATAAATGCGATACACCACATTAACAAAATGAAAGATAAAAGTCATATGGTCATCTCAATAGATGCAAAACAGCATTTGACAAAATCCTGAACCTTCTCAAAAACTCTCAACAAATTAGGTATAGAAGGAATGTATCTTAACATAATAAAGGTCATATATGACAAACTAACATCATAGTCCATGGTAAAAAGCTGAAAGCTTTTCCTCTAAGGAACAAGACAAAAATGCCAACTTTCACCACTTCTATTTAACATAGTACTGGAAATCCTAGCCAGACCAATTATGAAAGAAAAAGAAATAAAAGGCATCCAAATCAGAAAGGAAGAAGGAAAATTGTTTTTGTTTGCCAATGACATGATCTTATATATAGAAAACTCTAAACTTCACCCCCCCAAAAAACACAACTATTCAGTAAAGTTGCAGGACAGGAAGTCAACAGAGAAAAATCAGTTGTGTTTCTACACATTAACAATGAACTATCCAAAAAGAAATTAAAGTCAATTCCATTTACAATATCATCAAAAAATATATAAATATTTCAGAATAAATTTAACCAAGGGGATAAAAGATCTGTACACTAAAAATTATAAAACACTGATAAAAGAAATTGAAGACACAAATAAATGGAAAGATATCCTGTGTTCATGGATTGGAAGAATTAATATTGTTAAAATGTCCATACTACCCAAAGTGAACTATAGATTCAATGCAATTCCTTTCAGTATTCCAATGGTGTTTTTTATAGGAATAGAAAAAAAAATCCTAAAATTCACAAACACAAAAGACCCTGAAAAGCCAAAGTAATCTTGAGCCAAAAAAACCCCCCAAACAAACAAAATACAATGCTAGAGGCAGTATACTACCTGATTTCAAAATATACCATAAAGCTTCAGTAATCAAAACAACATGGTACTGGCATAAAAACAAACATATAAACCGATGGAACAGAATAGAGAACCCAGAAATAAATCTACACATTTATGGTCAAAAGATCTTTGAAAAAGTTGCCAACAACACATAATGGGGAAAGGATAGTCTCTGCAATGATGGTGCTGGGAAAACTGTATATTCACATGTTGAAGAATGAAACTGGACCCTTATTTCATGCCATGTAAAAAAAATCAACTCAAGGTGGATTAAAGACTTAAAATATAAAATCTGAAACTGCAAAGCTACTAGAAGAAAACATAGGGAAAAAGCTTCTTGACATTGGTCTGGGCAAATTTTTTTGGATATAACCCTCAATGAACAGGCAACAAAATGAAAAACTGACAAATGGGATTGCATCAAACTAAAAAGTTTCTGTGCAGCAAAAGAAACAATCAACAGAATGAAAAGACAACCTACCTAGATATCTGCAAATAATATATTTGATAAGGAGTTAATATCCAAAATATTGATATATGAGGAACTCAACGCAATAGCAAGAAAACAAATACCAAAACAGAAAATGGACAAAGGACCTGAAAGGGCACTTCTCAAAGGAAGACATACAAAATGACCAATAGGTATATGAAGAAAGCTCATCACTAATCATCAGGGAAATGCGAATCAAAAACCACAATGAGATACCACCTCACGCCCATCAGAATAACTATTACAAAAAGCCAAAAGATACCAAGCGCTGGCAAAGATGTGGAGAAAAGGGAACTCTTACACACTGTTGTTAGGAATATAAATTGGTATAGCCATTAGAGAAGATAGTATGGAGGTTCCTCAAAAAATTTAAAATAGAATTACCGTATGTTCTAGTAATGCCACTTCTGGGTATACATCCAAAGGAAATGAAGTCAGTATCTTGAAGAGATGTCTTTACTCCCTTGTTCATTGCAGTATCATTCAAAACAGCTAAGATACTTAATCAACCTAAGTGTTTACTGATGGATAAATGGATAAAGAGAACATGATACACACACATATATTACCCAGCCTTAAAAAAGAAGGCTGTCATTGCAACAATGTGGGTATACCTGAAGGACATTATGCTAAGTGAAATAAGCTAGGCAAGAAAGAGAAATACTCCATGATCTCACGCATAGGTGGAATCTAAAAGAAGTCACACTCATAGAAGCAAAGAACAGAATGGTGGCTGCTTAGAGCTGTGGGATGGGGAAAAAGGGGAGATGTTGGTCAAAGAATACGAAGATTCAGTTGTGCAGGATGAATAAGTTCTGGAGAACTAATGTACAGTATGGTGACTGTAATTAATATTATATTGTATACATGAAATTTGCTAAGAGAATAATCTTAAATGTCCTCACTACAAAAAAAAAAAGATAACTGTGAGGTAATAGATATGTTAATTAGCTTGAGTGTGGCAATCATTTAACAATGTATATTTATATTGAAGCATCACACTGTGTACTGTAAATATATATAATTTTTATATCTCAATAAAGGTGGAAAAACAGAAAAATTTTTTTGATTTTCAGGTAAAAAGAAAAAGTATCTTTTTTTTCCTTTTGGCTGCGTTGCATCTTCATTGCTGTGCATGGGCTTTCTCTATTTGTGGTGAGCGGGGGCTACTCTTGGTTGCGGTGCATAGGCTTCTCATTGTGGTGGCTACTCTTGTTGCAGCGCACGGGCTCTAGGCACACGGGCTACAGTAGTTGCAGCACGCAGGCTCAGTAGTTGCAACACGCAGGCTCTAGAGCACAGGCTCAGCAGTTGTGGTGCACGGGCTTAGCTGCCCTGCGGCATGTGGGATCTTCCCAGACGAGGGATCGAACCCGTGTCCCCTGCATTGGCAGGCAGATTCTTAACCACTGCACCACCAGGAAAGTCCCCAAAAGACAAAATATCTTAAAAGGGCAAGATATTAGGTTGGTATCAGACCTCCCAGGAGAAACACACAAGCAAGGCTGAGTAAAGAACATAATGAATGTCAAACTGGAAGTTCTGGCTAGTGCAGTAAGACAAGAAAAAGAAATAAAGTATACAAATTGGAAAGGAAGAAACAGAACTATCTTTATTCATAGATGGCATGATTATCTATATAGATCTACCCAAAGAATCTACCAAAAAACCTCCTGGAACTAATAAGCAAGTAGAGCAAGGTTGCAGGATACAAGGCCACTACATAAAAAGCCAATTGCTGTCTTATATGCCAGCAATGAACAACCAGAATTTGAAAAAAAAAAAAAATTTGTAATAACATCAAAAAAAGGAAATACTTAGTTACAAATCTAACAAAATAGGTACAGGATTTTTATGTGGAAAACGTCAAAACAATGATGAAAGAAATCAAGTAAATATATGGAGAGCTAGTCCATGTCTGTGGACTAAAAGACTCAATATTGTTAAGAGGTCACCTCTTCCCAACATGATTTATAGATTCAACACAATATCAGTCAAAAATCCTAGGAAGCTACTTTGTAGATATTAACAAACTGATCCTAAAGTTTATATGGAAAGTCAAAAGACCCATATAATACTGAAGAAAAAGAAGAAAGTTGGAGGCTTTATATCTATTACAACCAAGACAGTATGGTATTGGAAAAATAACTGACATTTAGATCAACAGAACAGAATAGAGAGCCCAGAAATAAACCCATGTAAATATCTGATCTTCAACAAAGGCACAAAGACAATTCAATGGAGAAAGGATAGTCTTTCTAATAAATGGTGCTGGGACAACCGATGTCCATATGTGAAAAAGTGAGTCTAGAAACAGACCTGACATTTTTCACAAAAATTAACTTGAAACAGATCACAGACCTATTTGTAAAGTGTAAAGCTATAAAACTTCTGGAAGAAAACAGGAGAAAATCTATGTCACCTTGGGTTTGGTAATGAGTTTTTAGATACAACACCAAAAGCATAATCCATGAAAGAAAAAAATTCCTTCATAAAAGCAATTTTTTGGTTTTAAGCTGGTTAAGTGTAAAGTTGGTTGGTTTTAAGTTAAACTTTGGTTAAGTTGGACTTCATTAAAATTAAAAACTTCTGCTTTGTGAAAGAGACTATTAAAAGAATGAAAAGACAAGTCACAGACTGGGAGAAGATATTTGCTAAACATACGTCTGATAAAGGATTTACATCCAAAATATAGTAAGAATTTTAAAATCTCAACAGGAAAACAAACAACTCAATTAAAAAGTGGGCAAAAGATGTGAACAGACATCTCATCAAAGAAGGTATACAAATGGCATATAAAAATATAAAAAAATGTGCACATCATTTGTCATTTGAGAAATGAAAATTAAAATAAAGGAAACTTGGACTTCTCTGGTGGTGCAGTGGTTAAGACTTCAAGCTCCTAATGCAGGGGGCCTAGGTTAGATCCCTGGCCAGGGAACTACATCCCACATGCATGCTGCAACTAACAGTTCACATGCCACAACTAAGGAGCCCGCATGCCGCAACTAAAGGAACCCACGCGACGCAACTAAGGAGCAGACGAGCTGCAACTAAGGAGCCTGCCTGCCATAACTAAGACCCAGCACAATCAAATAAATGAATATTAAAAGAAAAAAAATAAAGGAAACCACTGCATATATACTATGATGGCTAAAACCCAAGGTAGCAACTGCTGGTGAGGATGCAGAGCAACAGGAACTCTCATTCATTGCTGACAGGAATGCAAAATGGTGCAGCTACTTGGAACAGTTTGGCAGTTTCTTACAAAAGTAAACAGTCTTGCTATATGATCCAATAATTGTGCTACTAGGTACATAATCAACTGATCTGAAAAGGCAAAAAAAATTTTTTTCCCACACAAAACCAGCACACAAATATTTACAGCACCTTTATCCATAACCATCCCAAACTGGAAGCAAACTAGATATCCTTCGATAGGTGAATGGATAAACAAACTGTACATCCATACAGTGGAATATTATTCAGATATAAAAAAGAATGAACTTTCAAACCATGTGAAGATATGGATGAATCTCAAAAGCAGATTGCTAATTGAAAGAACGCTGTGAGGTAGGAACTGTTATTAAAATAGTAGTGGAAAGATGTTCACTATGAATGAAGAGGAAAAAATTCCTTTCCTAGGAAAGCTGTACAAAACTATAAAAGACATACTACGTCATACAGATATTCCAGATATTCCAAAGTGTTCTTGCTTCCTTCATTAATACACTATTTAGCATTCAACTCCTGCTGTGGAATCATACATCAAAGAATTCTTTTGCTAAACTTTCACTTTTTGGCTCAATGCAATTAACTCGGTCACTAGATGGTGTTTCCAGCGTTGCTGGACTAACCTTGCTTTTGAAGCTAAGAACGTAAGTGGAAGGTTTACTGACTTCAGACTGTCACAAACCATCTGACCAGAGATCTTCTGAAATACTTTCTTTGTCTCTAGCTTTTTAATTAAGCAAATTAAGGTAATTTTTAATTTTAGAGATACCTTGTGCCTATAATTAAGAAATATTTATGAGATAATCTCCAGGGCAATGCAGGAAGTTTCAGCTTTTTGTTACCTAAAATATTAATGATCAAGGCATGAGAGAGCGATGGAAAAACATCCACTTCTCTTTTCTCTCTCTCTTTTCAGTTTCAGCTATTGATTCATTACTATTTTTATTAGACGTCCTCCAGAAGTCCTTACCTTCAGAGTGTCTCCTTACTAATACAAGGGTGCCATCTAGTGATGGTCATGGGTAAATGTATGCCATAGAAAGTGTGTGTGTCCATCTCCCACCCCAATTCAGTTTTCTGCTGGGGCTTTCAAGATGCATTGAGAAAGCAAAATAAACAAATGGGACCTAATTAAACTTAAAACCTTTTGCACAGCAAAGGAAACCATTGACAAAACGAAAAGAGAACCTACTGAATGGGAGAAAATATTTGCAAATGATATGACTGATAGGGGTTAATCAAAATTATAAACAGCTCATACAACTCAACATCAAAAAAACCAAACAACCTGATTAAAAAATGGGCAGAAGAACTCAAGAGACATTTTTCCATAGAGGACATGCAAATGGCCAACAGACACATGAAAAGATGCTCAACACTGCTAATCATCAGGAAAATGCAAATCAAAACCACAATGAGGTATCACCTCAAATCTGTCAGATGGCTATCATCAAAAAGAACACAAATAACAAATGTTGGCAAGGATGCGGAGAAAAGGGCACCCTTGCACACTGTTGGTGGGAATGTAAATTGGTGCAGCCACTGTGGAAAACAGAAGAGGTTTCTCAAAAAACTAATAGACCTACCATATGATCCAGCAATTCCACTTCTGGGTATATATCCAAAAAAACCCCAAAACACTAATTTGAAAAGATACGTGCACCCCAATGTTCATAGCACCATTATATATAACTGCCAAGATATTGAAGCAACCTAAGTGTCCCTTGACAGATGAATGGGTAAAGATATGGTATACATATACAATGGAATACTACTCAGCCATAAAAAAGAATGAAATCTTGCCATTTGCAGCATCATGTATGGACCTGAAGGGCATTATGTTAAGTGAAATAAGTCAGACAGAGAAAGACAAATACTGTATGATATCACTTATATGTGGAATCCAAAAAATGCAATAAACTAATGAATTTAACAAAAAAGAAACAGACTCACAGATATATAGAACAAACTATCGGTTACCAGTGGGGCGAGAGAAACAGGGAGGGGCAGGATCGGGGTAGGGGATTAAGAGGTACAAACTATTGATACCATGTATAAAATAAATAAGCTATATGGATATATTGTATAGCACAGGGAATATAGCCAATATTTTATAATAACTATAAATGGAGATAACCTTTAAATTGTGAATCACTATATTGTACACCTGTAACATATAATATTGTACATCAACTATACTTCAATAAAAAATGCATTGAGAGGGAAAATGTACTAAATCTATCAATGCTATACTTGAAACAAGTTTCCTAATACTCATACATAGGTATATTTAAACATCTAGCGCATCCTCCTTTTCTATTATTGCCCAGATAACTGACCATCTCTGAAGCTACTTCACAGTTAGTTTCATGGAATTTCAATCATCCAGCTGAAAGGAATGTTAGAGATTATCTATTATCTAGTCAAACTCCTACTTCTTCAGATGTGAAAACTAATGCCCAGAGGGAGGATGCCTGACTTGCTACACAGCTAGTAGTGTTTCCAATGGGGTTGGTTTGCCTTAGCTTGGTTCCTGATGGACTGGAAAACAAGATAATATTACCTTACCGAGAAGATATTTTAAAATATCTCAGTAACAGGCTTCCATTCAAACCAAACCCCTAGCTGTTCCTGCAAGGATGGCAAAGGGTAAAATTCCCTGATCTAGGCTCTATTCATGGCTTTCCCTTTTCCAACTGGGCACAGAAACCCTCAGGCATTATGTTTTGCCCACTAATAATCAATGGAAGAGCTGCTACGGCTTACTGAGTGCTTGCCAGGTGCCAGGCAGTGTGCGTGAGCTCTAGGTAAGCCCCTCGCCTTCCCTGCTCAGGCACGTTGGGCTCCTGATGAGCAAACGCCCTATTTGTCCCTTCCCTTCATCTCAGTACATTCGCTCACAGCCGGGAACAACTTACGGAGCTGGATGTTCTAGGCAAAGGGACACTTTATGTGCGAAGTCATGGAGTGTGAAAATGCAAAGTTTATTCAGAGAAAGTGGCTGAAACTTTGGGTATGAGGAGCAGAAGACGCAGGTGCTAAAACAATCTTTCTTTCCTCTTCTCTCTCTGTCTAGAGGGGAGGAGGCAAAATGTGATCAGGAGGCAACAGAATAATCAAAGCTCCAAAGTAGAGGGAGACTAAGCTAGACTGGTCTGAAGGGCTTGGCTGATTTGGGAAAGATATGAACATGGTCTTGGTAGAGTTCTGGTGTCGGGATGCTGGGAAATGACTGTACTTAATAAATGACAAAGACAGAAGAGCAAGGAGTTGACCAGGCCTCTAACCTCTCCACTGCACCCAGACAGCCCACTGCACCCAGAGAGCCCTCTAGGCAGCAGACACAGGCCGGCCTGCTGGGAAAGGTTAAGTCCATTTCCCCACCTCAAAGGGCTTCTCCTTCCCCTGTCAGTACTACCACTAAACATGCCCCCAGGCAGAAAGCAACTTCTGAATCTAAATCTGCACCATTTTGTATTCCGTAAGCCAGGAAAACTGGCTTGGGGAAATGGGTCCCAGGGTTGAACACACTAAGAACAGGGTGGAAGAGAGCCAGCAAGGTCCATGTGACCCTGTGTCAGTTCCCACTAACAAAAGGGGACATAGATCTCAGGATCAGAAATTTGTACTTTGGGAATATGGCTATTTTTATACTGTTTGTATTTTTGATACTCATTCCCTTTTTGTTCTTCCTCACTTTTGGTAAAGTTCATTTAAAAAATGTCAACTAAGCTAACAGGCACCAAAGAAGGCAGTTTTGTTTCTGTGCCCAGCCATACCCATGAGGGCTGGGCGCAGGGGTGAAAGCAGAATTCCAGGTGAGCAAAACTGGGGGAATAACCCCTTTCCTCCATAATGCTTTCCTTCCAGAGTTCTCTTCTGCTGCAACACGGAAGGTTCTGGGTCTGGCTTTAGTAATACGTGAGGGCGTGTCCTTCACAATATTGCACTGTAAATGAGTAATAAAAGCTTGAACCTCTGGGGGGCCGGGGGGGGGGCGGCGGATGGGAGGAGGCGTTGCAGTTTGGAGCGGATTTAGTTCATTCTCACTGGTGGGAGGGATAAGATTTCTGGTAGGAGACTGGGTCTTCTGGTGCTTGTCTCTCCGGCAGCTGCCCCTTTCCTCCCTGGCACCATTTGTTACTTAATAAAATCAGTCTGAAGCCATATGCTACCTATTAATATTAGGGTGATTACAAATTTCTTAAAATTAATTTTTAAGAAATAATTAAGTAAAAGGTATCAGTTTACGAGAGGAGTGCAAGCTGGAATGTACAGCAAATATTTGAAACCACAAATCTAGGATACCTACGTGAAAGGGCTTCTGTCCTTGTCTGTTGATGATCAGAGTGCTAATACTCAACTTCAGACATAACACCCTCTGGGCTATGACTGAGCTCCTGTTCTACAGTTTTCAATCAAGAGAACTTCCAAAGTTATTTATATTGACAGTATAATTTCCAACACAAAGGTTCACCAAACACACAATGTTACATCTTATTAAGAGTATCATCAGGGGCTTCCCTGGTGGCACAGTGGTTGAGAGTCCACCTGCCTATGCAGGGGACACGGGTTCGAGCCCCGGTCCAGGAAGATCCTACATGCCGCGGAGCGGCTGGGCCCGTGAGCCATGGCCGCTGAGCCTGCGCATCCGGAGCCTGTGCTCTGCAACGGGAGAGGCCACAACAGTGAGAAGCTCGCGTACGGCAAAAAAAAAAAAAAAAAAGATTATTATCAGTTCTAGTCTCTCTACCTCTAATTTCTATCCCAACAAAGTGGGGTAACCATACTCTGGAGTTAGCTGAGAACCACCCATATCCAATATGCCTCTTCCACAATCTAATCTTGAGCACAACACAGAAAAACAGGTAATACTTCTTTCAGTACAAACTGTACCATGTGGTTAAAGAAAACCACAACTCTTCTTTGCAGTCTTGTAAAAGACATGTCTCAACTGGGTTTTTAAATTCTCATTTCCAAAAAGAAAAACACTGTGTAAATAAAAGCATTATGAATTTTGGTCTGAGGGCTGCGACCACAGTATTTAAGAAATCTTATCCCAGAAAAAGACAAATACTGTTTGATCTCACTTGTATGTGAAATCTAGGAAACCAAAACAAAAACAAAAAACAAAACTCATAGATACAGAGAACAGACTGGTGGTTGCCAAAAGCAAGGGGTGGAGGTGCGGGGAAAGGGTGAGGGTTGTCAAAGGTACAAACTTCTAGTTATAACATAAACAAGTCCTGGGGATGTAATGCAGAGCATGGCGACTACAGTTAATAATACTGAATTGCATATTTAAAGTTGCTAAGAGAGTAGACCTTAAATGTCCTTATCACAAGAAAAAAAATTATAACTGTATGAGGTAATGGACATTAAACTTATTTTGGTGATCATTTAACAATATATACATATACCAAAGCCTTATGTTGTACACCTGAAACTAATACAATGCTATATGTCAATTATACCTTAATTTAAAAAAATATGTCCCCAACATGTGCTCAAAAGGGCTATCACTTGTCCCCTTTCCCTCCCCGCAAAAGAAATCTTGTTCCTGCATTATCAGTGGAGAGCAAACAACCCACTTTAAAGAAGTTGGGGCATGGAAACCCATTTAGAAGGACAGAGGCCTGACTTTCTTACAGAAATGAATCCCTCACGTGGAATTTTAGTTTACTATTTCTGGAGGCTATTTTTGCCAAGTTGCATTGTCACAACCATGGACAAGAAGCAACTCCAACCCATACTAAGAACAGGTGGCCCTGAAGCACTCACTTACACAGAAATTACAATTAGGAAAAATAAGAATATGGAAGAGTTACACTTATATAAATCTAAATATGGAACATTACATTAGGGACAGAATAAAATTTTTAACATGCTATGACATTATTATTGTTAATAATAAGAACTATCATTTTATTGGGCAATTTTCAACATTGCTATATCTTAGACATTAAGCTAAGTGTTTCTCATGTGTGTCCTCTCGTGTTTTCACAACAACCCTAGAGGTAGGTATTATTATCCTCCTTTTATTGAGGAAGAAATGAAGGCACACAAAAGTTGAGTTACATCCTGAAAGTAACAGCTAGTAACTAACCCAGGTCTGACTGAGGTCTAGACTTCTCATCAACAATATGTAAACTAAAGACATCTCAAGGCATTAAAACAAGTTTCTAAAAGACCAAGCTATCACAGTGAAAAGTTTCAGAAAGCCACAGGAAAATAAACCGTCATTCCAAAAGTAAACTTAAGTCGTATGAGTAAAAAAAATAAAGGGTTGCCTTTAGGCTAATGCTAGAAATAGCCTATTTATTAGTATTCTTATTGATTTTTTTAAGAAACTGAAAACATTCTGAAACAAGTTTCAGAAAATTTCACCAGAATTTAGTAAGATTATGATCAAATGTTCACTGAGCTCCCACTAGGAGTCATGAACTGTTAGGTGCTGGGATACAGAAATCAATAGGAGAGAGTTCTCATTCTTGGAAAAATTCAGTGATCTTGGTGGGAGATATAGGTATAGTGACAGACCATAATACATTGTGGAAAGTGTGATAACAGAGTGAGTTGCAGGGTATTACAGAAAAGTGAGGAATGGTATGTAATCTAGCCAGAGGGTGGCAGGAGAGTTTACTGGGGGAAGCTGCCGGCTGCAGGGTATGGGCTACCACTCCCGCAGAGCACAAAGCCTGGGCACAGACCAGAGGCAGGAAGTAGTGCAGTAGTATGGGGGGCCGGGGGGACACAAGAAGGTCAGGGTTGCTGAAGCACAGAGTGGGAGGCAGGGAATGGACATAGGTGAGGCTAGGGAGGTGGGCAGGGTCCAAATCATGAAGATGTTTAAACCAGCGAAGGGTTTTAAGCACGGAAGTGACATGCTCAGAATCATCCTTTAACTAAATCCCTCGAGGACTGTAAGCATGGATTTGGAGCCACACAGCCACAGGTTCAACTTCTAGCTCTAGGGCTTATTAGCTAAGTGAACTTTGGCAAGATATAAAACCTTCTAAGCCTCAGTTCTGTCAACCGTATAATGAGAAGTAAGTAGATAATGAATGTAAAGCACTGAAACATAGTAAATACTCTTATTATAATGATCGCTCTTATTATTACTAATATTAATATTATAAACCTACAAGTTCAGGGAGTGTGATATGGGAGTCCAGATGAGACATACTCAGACCCTGAACAGGGCTGGAAAAAACAGGACAATCTGAGAACTATTTAGGAAACAGAATTGAGAAAACCTGACGACCACCTGGCTATGGGAGTATGGGGAAAGGAGAGGAGACATCATGGATGAGCACTAGGTCTAGAATGGGTGACTGAATGGATAGCGGTTGGAAGCTGGTGGAGCACCTGACAAGAAGAAGGAGGCTGCTGAGGAGAGGGAGGTGTACATCCAGGAGTGGACATCCAGGAGCTCATGGGGTGAGTCTGGAGTCTGGGGTGCAGGTGTGGCTTGGAGTTAAAGAACTGAGGGTCTTAAGTACCTCAACCCATGAGAAGGGAAGAGATCACCCAGAGGGCCTGTTCAGGCAGAAGAGCAGTGCACTGGGCCAGATACTGGGAACACCCACAATTAAGGGGCAAGGGGAGAAAGAAAAGGCCCCAAAGAAAGAAAAGAACCACAGAAGCCCAGAAAAGCCAGGAGGGCTCAGTATGATGTAAGATAAAAGAACAGGATGTCACAGAGGGGGTCATCAGTGGTACCCAACGTAGTTGAGAAGTTCAGTAAATTCCAAACATTAAATTCCTCAGAATTTAACAGAAACTCGTGCTGATTTTA
Organism: Monodon monoceros; assembly: GCF_005190385.1. Lineage (NCBI taxonomy): Eukaryota > Metazoa > Chordata > Mammalia > Artiodactyla > Monodontidae > Monodon > Monodon monoceros. The sequence goes on from NW_021703767.1 coordinate 68,905,734, forward strand.
GACCAGAGGGCAATTTTAGTAGGACAAGGGGTACAGAAGCACAACTGCTGGGTTAAGGTATAAATGGGAGCGTGGAAGTGGAAAGAGTATACCAGAAATCTGGTAAAAGGGATGAAGAGGACTTATGTAGTAATAAGGGGGGAAGGCAGGGTCAAAGGTTAGGTTAAAAATTATTTTTAGGATGGAGCATTCTGAGCATTTTGTGAGCTGAGAAGGAAAAGGCAGATGACAAAGGGTGATGATGCAAGAGAGAGAATCACTGATGGAACAAGGTTCTTGAGAAAATAAGAAGGAATTTTAAAGTATCTCCTGTGTGTCAGGCACCAAACCAAGACCTAGGGACACCTGTCAACAAACCATCAGAGAGGAGTGTGACATAGATACTACTCCTCAGAGTGCATCCTGCCAGAGGCGCTCAGAGGGGCGCCCATCTGAGTGTGGCTTTCCTGAGCCTAAGCCTGTGCCTGTTCACCTCTCTGCTCCCACTACCCACCAGTGTCTGGCCCCACCTGGTAGGCATTCAATCATGTTCTTGGTATGAATGAATAAATATACTTGTCAGAAACTTTATTTCCAGGGGTAGAAATTTTATAGAGGCATGAGAATATATTCTAAGACAGATAAAAGGAATTTGTGTATTAAAATACAAGGCAATATTAATTAAAATAATAATACACATGCTTGGAAAACATGCATCTAAGAGCTTTGTACCGAGGCAGCTAAAGGTTAAGAGAGGGGGGGAGACTGGGGGCACAGGGTTCAGTCATATGGAGAAGGCCTGAACTGGTTCCAGAACTCTCTCTGGCTGAACATATCCCCCAATCTACAAATTTAAGCACTTAAGAAGGGACAACTTTTTCACCTCAAAACTCTAGATAAAGGACTAAAAAGGAAATGTATGTAAGATTATTCACTAGCTGAAACCCATTCACCGTAAAATAAAGTCAGTCAGGTGGGCTCTGGCTCAGACTGGCCAGGTCCCAAGTGAGGCTGTGCCATTTACTGGCTATGGGACCAGGTCCCTTAACCTTCTCTGGGAAAGCAGACCACATGACAAATGAGTCTCCAAGCTCCTTTCATATCTCTTGCTTAAAGGTGCTAAAGCAGTTTCCTAACCTTCTGAATCACGTTCCTCTGAGAATCTATGAAAGCTATGAATTCTACCCACCTTCCCAAGCAAACACAGACACATCCATACAAAATTTTGCAAATCATTTAAGAAATCTCTGATTGTAGACCTCCTCCTAGTGAGAAAATAGCCGAGGTGCAATTCTTTATAAGGAAGATGTTTGTCTTCCTTAAAAGTAATAGAGCCCTGGTATCATAGTGATCCCTTTAAGGCCCATGGTGGAGAGTTTGCGGTGCATCCACCTGAACCGTAAGTCTCCTCATCTCTGAATTCCCCAGTGCCCCGAATATAGTAAGTACCCACTTAATATATCCATTATGTTGATCAGGGCCATAATGGTTTGAATGCATAGTTTTCAGACTTTTCTGGAGTTTTCAGACTTTTGGTGCTTCTCAGTGAGTAGCAACTTCAAATCCTCCCTTGGAGAGACAAGTCCACATGCACAGCAACCGCTATGGGTTTACTCCACAGGGTCTATCAACTTTCCAAAATTGATTTCTGCTTAGAGGAGTCTAGCCGCCCCAGACTAGAAGCTATGCCTTAGTTCCAGAGCAGAGTTTGATGGCCCTCCGTATTCCCCAAAGAGGAATCACATTGTATCTGCTTTTAGCAGAAATCTCTCACATTGGTATAACGCTTTGTACTTGTACTTTCCAATCCCTCTCACATACATTAAATATTCATCTGAGAGGTAGGCAATATACGCAGTACTCCATTTTAAAAAATAAGGAAAGAGAGTATAACATTTAAGTAATCAGAGAGGGCTTTCAACAGAGCCCAGCACTCCAAGTCACATTTTTATAAATATGCTAGGTGTTTCTCTATTTACCCTTGTACTGAGAAGGTAGGAGAGGCCTCTTTAAATTGACAGAGAAAAATAGCCATGGCATTTAATAAAGTGTTCAGTGATAACATCTAAATAGTACCCATGATTTTAGAAACCAAAAGCCTAAGCAATTTTATATATAATGATTAAATAGGTTAGTTTTTTCAATGTTCAGTAAGAATCTAATCAACCTATCATTCATGACTTAAAAAAAGAAAGCAGAATCCACTCTACATAAGTTGGGGGGGAATTCCATACTCACCTACTGCACAATGTAAAATCTAGAGAGAAAAAGGGGGGAAAAGAGAATTAGTAAAGATCAATAATATTATAGTTTTATTTCATACAAACTAGCCTTTCAGAAGAATAGAGCAGTGTCTGCCAGCATATTGAATTCGAAAAATGAACATTCAATTTTTAAACTTGGCTACAGACTATTTAACAAAATGTAAATTCTTGTTCAGTTTTTTGTTTATTCATTTTTAGTTTGTGTATCTATGGAAGATTTCCTAAGGAATAAATCTTACCCAGTAGTTTAGCAAATGTCAAGGACCTCTTCTATAATACATAAAATGGTAAGAGCAGCCAGTGTACAACAACTCCCATGTCCCATTTGTACAGAACAGAACTATCACAGACTATGGAACACAAGATCAGAAGAGCCTTTTCCTACCCGGCAGGCCCTTCAATGCTGACATTTATTCTACAAAGCTCCACCCTTGGACCCCATCTTATCTCATTCTGTGATCTCATTATAGGGGTATTCCCAGTCTAATCTCTAACCCCAGATTTCTTTGAACTCCAGGCCCACATTCCTTTGGACATCTCCATCTAGGTGTACCAGCAGCAACTCAAAGATAGCATGCAGGCTTCCCTGGTGGTGCAGTGGTTGAGAGTCTGCCTGCCGATGCAGCGGACACGGGTTCGTGCCCCGGTCCGGGAAGATCCCACATGCCGCGGAGCGGCTGGGCCCGTGAGCCATGGCCGCTGAGTCTGCACGTCCGGAGCCTGTGCTCCGCAACGGGAGAGGCCACAACAGTGAGAGGCCCGCGTACCACACACACACAAAAAACAAAACAAAAACAAAACAAAACAAAAAGATGGCATGCTTCAGCAGGAAGCTCACCCCTCCTTTCCTTCATACCTACCATGCCTCTTGATCACCAACCCCCCCACTCTCAGATTCAACTGCTCTTTCATTTCCTTCACTCCCAAGACAAACAGGTTTCCAAGTCCTGCCAATGCTTTTGGCATGTATTCCCCAGTTTTTTATTTCCAGCGCATGGGTGAGACTGCTATCTCCTCTCCATCTCAATGGCCATCTAACCAGCCAATTAGGTTCTTCCAAATCCCCTTCCAATTCATCCTGTATCTGGCACTGCTTTAACCTGGGTGGTGGTAGTAAAGAAGTAATTTGAAGCCATCTACAAGGTTGATTTAATGACCAAAGCTTTTCTGGATGATAAGACCTAACAACCATTGCAGTGCATTTTGGAATACATTTCTCAAGCCGTCATTGTGTTGTTTGAAACTAACAATAACCCTGGCAGATGGGCAGGACAGATATCTCTACTTGCAGATGAGAAAACGAAGGCTTAGAAACACTGCTCAGCTTCACCAAGGTAGTAAGTGATGTAGCGGATCAAGAACCTAGATTTTATTCCTACTATACTGCTTTTTCTATCATTTCACTGTATATTAGTTATACCTGAAAAAGCTATAACTTGACAAGACTTAGCTCTATCTAAAACATGCCTAGCGACTTCCCTGGTGGCTCAGTGGTTAAGAATCTGCCTGCCGGGCTTCCCTGGTGGCACAGTGGTTGAGAGTCCACCTGCTGATGCAGGGGACACGGGTTCGTGACCTGATCCGGGAAGATCCCACATGCCGCGGAGCGGCTAGGCCCGTGAGCCATGGCCGCTGAGCCTGTGTGTCTGGAGCCTGTGCTCCACAACAGGAAAGGCCACAGCAGTGAGAGGCCCATGTACCGCAAAAAAAAAAAAAAAAAAAAAAAAAAAAAGGAATCTGCCTGCCAACGCAGGGGACATGAGTGCCAGCCCTGGTCTGGGAAGATCCCACATGTCACGGAGCGACTAAGCCCGTGCGCCACAACTACTGAGCCTACACTCTAGAGCCCGTGTGCCACAACTACTGAGCCCATGTGCCACAACTACTGAAGCCTGTGCACCTAGAGCCTGTGCTCCACAACAAGAGAAGCCACCACAGTGAGAAGACCGCACACCGCAATGAAGAGAAAAGCCCACACGCAGCAGTGAGGACCCAATGCAGCCAAAAATAAATTAAAAATTAAAAAAAAATTTAATTAAAAAAAAAAAGAATCCGCCTGCCAATGCAGGGGACACAGGTTCGATCCCTGATCCAGAAAGATCCCACATGCTGCAGAGCAACGAAGCCTGTGTGCCATAACTACTGAGCCTGTGCTCTAGAGCCTGCAAGCCACAACTACTGAGCCTGCGTGCCACAACTACTGAAGCCCGTGTGCCTAGAGCCTGTGCTCTGCAACAAGAGAAGCCACTGCAGTGAGAAGCCCGCTCAATGCAACTAAAGAAAGCCTGTGTGCAGCAACAAAGACCCAACGCAACCAAAAATAAACAAAAAACAAACAAAAAAAAACCATGCCTAATAAGACTCTGTGCTCAAGTCTATGATTTCACTAAGTTTTTTCTGAAGGGAGGAGGATGGGGGTGGCTTGGATTAAAAAAAAAATCAAGCTGCACAAATATGTCGATAGCTGATAAAAGAATTACCAGACTGCAAATCTTATATTTTTCAAAAGAAAACACTGCTAAGAATCTCAAATGTGTGAATATTACAAGATAAGCCAAACCTCCTACTGCAAAGTTGAGGAAAACTAAGATACGTGCTGATTGAAATGAAATGGAATGAAAGATGAGTGATGAGCATCCTTTGAGACAAGACAGATGATACTGCCTAGATAGAAAACCTATTCTATTCATGTATGTGGCAAGACATCCAGGCTGCTGATTTACAATAGGACACTGCAGGAAAGGATGGATAACCTTCAGGCCTATCATGTCTTCTTTGTGTGATAGAACAAATCTTAGTCCTATGAGACCCAATCTCCCCTTTTTAATCACATATTTTATAATGCCTCCTTTACTAAATGTAAAATTCATAGATGATATAACTTACCTGCAGAAAAATTAAAACAAATGAAGTGTCCTAACCAATATGTAAAGAAGAAATAAAAAGATAGTTTATTTAAAAAAATATATATTTCCACAGATAAATGCTTGGGGACACAATGACATAATGAAGCAGTCAGATATATGTATCAACTTATGATGAATAAGTTTGGATTTAAAAATAAGAATACCAGAAAGCACTTTGGATAAGAATAGGAAAATAAAAGAACAGAGGTACAGACCAACCCTAGAATAAAAACAGTATTAAGATAATAATGGACATAGGGGAGTAATCTTAACTGAAGTTAAAACAACACGGCAAGTAAATAACAAAGTAGAGAAAATGAGGAAGTACAACATTATCACAAATGAAGCTAGGTCTTATTTATTTGTAAGTGTGGTGTCAAAATAATCCCCTAGATTATGTCATGGGATAGGGTAGGAAGAAAGTGTCACAGAAAACATCCTTCTGCTTTAAAATCCCACTGGGACATACAATCTGTGCCTGGTCTGTAAAAAGAACTTGGAAACAATATTCTTTGAATGGTGTGACAAGGAAAAGAAGATGGGTTAGACAAAAAAACAGTTAATGCAAGATGTGATAAAGTAGTTGTGTAACTGTGGATAGTTTTAGGATAAAACTGAACTGTAGTGATTCAAAAAAAGGCCGTATAAAATATTATTAAAATAGTTATATTAAAGAAATCGAGGGGGCTTCCCTGGTGGGGCAGTGGTTAAGAATCTGCCTGCCAGTGCAGGGGACACGGGTGCCAGCTCTGGTCCGGGAAGATCCCACATGTCACGGAGCAATTAAGCCTGTGTGCCACAACTACTGAGCGTACGCTCTAGAGCCTGTGAACCACAACTAATGAAGCCTGTGCACCTAGAGCCTGTGCTCCACAACAAGAGAAGCCACCACAATGAGAAGCCCATGCACCGCAACAAAGAGAAAAGCCCACACGCAGCAATGAAGACCCAGTGCAGCCAAAAATAAATAAAATTTTTTTTTAAATTTAATTAAAAAATAAATCTGCCTGCCAATGCAGGGGACACGGGTTCGATCCCTGGTCCAGGAAGATCCCACATGCTGCGGAGTGACTAAGCCCATAGGCCGTAACTAGTGAGCCTGTACTCTAGAGCCCATGGGCCCAACTACTGAGCCCACGTGCCACGACTACTGAAGCTCACGCACCTAGAGCCCATGCTCCCCAACAAGAGAAGCCACTGCAATGAGAGGCTCACGCACCACAACGAAGAGTAGCCCCCACTTGCCGCAACTAGAGAAAGCCCGCACGCAGCAACGAAGACCCAATGCAGCCAAAAAATAAATAAATAAAATAAATGAATTCATTAAAAAAAAAAGAAATTGAATGAGATCCCTGCATTTCACGAGTCTCCATAACTTAAAGTCTGAACAGGAATCTCAATCTGTTCCATATTTTCAATCAAAAATTTCATTGCTTTTGCAGTTATAACACTGTTGCACTGAAATCCTTTTCAACTAAATATGCAAGCTGGAAATGCTATAATGTTTACAGAACAGAATGTGCAGAGTGAACAAATTACTCAATTATTTTGAGATGATACCTTTATTTCACTTAAGCTCCCTATTCATACCAACTGTGCTAGGTAGAATCCTAAAGATGATTCCCTAAGATTCTTGTACCTTGGTTATCCAATCAAACACTAAACAAGGTACCACAGGGCAGGAATTTTGCAAATGTAATTAAAGTCCAAGTCCGAAGTCAATTGATTTTAAGGCACAGAGATTATGTGGGTAGGCCTGATCCAACCAGGCCAGCCTTTTAAAAGCAGAGAGTTTTCTCCAGCTGGTGGCAGAAGAGGAACTCAAAGATATTCAAGGAACAAAAGATATTCAATATGCCATTTCTCACTTAGAAGATGGAGGAGGCCATGTGCAGGGACTGGAAAGCAGCCTCTAGGAGCTAGGAGTGACCTCCAGCTGATAGCTAGTAAGGAAATGGGACCTCAGACTTACAACCACAGGTTAAGTGGATTCTGTCAACAAGCTGAATAAGCTTAGAAGCAGACTCTTTCCCAGAGCCCCCAGATAGAAGCCAACCCAACTGACACCTTGATTTCAGTCTTGTGAGACCCTGAGCAGAGAACCCAGCCAAGCCCAGTTTCTGACTTATAGAACTGTGAGCTAATAAATGAGTGTGGTTTTAAGCCACTAAGTTTGTGGTATTTTGTCATGCAGCAAGAGAAAACTAAGACAATGACCTTCTTCTAACTTAATAAGCTTTTTGTTTAATTTCTCGTGAAGATTTTTTAGTATGAATATGTACTACAAAACTATCAATTTATATTTGGAGAGGAATCAGCCCATGGTATATACAAAAGTCAGGGGGAATACAGACCTCCACTGAGTTGGACTGTCTCAGACAGCACAGGACATCTACTTATAGCACCCCCATTCACTGTGGCAATCAAAATACCCTCTCAGTTTTCTAAATCGCACTCTAGAGGGGTCACACTGCTCTTGCTGAGATCTACTGAGAATTACTGAACTAAAATAAGCATACCTCATTCAGAAGACTTGCCATATTCAAAATCTCCCTTGAAAATATGTCATAGTGCTAATGATCCAATGTCAGCTGCTAGGAGTGTTCACGCAGTTGAATGCTCCCCAATGTGTCTGCCACCAGTGTCTGTGTTCCCTGGGTGAGCCCCCCTTCCCCAGCCTCTCCAGGAGACTCCCCAAAGCCAGCAGGAGACTGGGGCATGAATGGAACTGGTAGAATTTGTACACAGGCAGCCAGGCTCCAGAGCTGGTGCTCTTAACCACTACATATATTATTGATTTTGAGATCTGTGCCTTACAAACCATAAATATTCAGAACTTTGAGCAGTACATTTGTTTCTCTCCTGTGTCTGGAATGAGAGATAACCAGAAGTACAGATTGAGACTCATTCATGAGCAGTTTCTAATGGTCTAGCTGGATGCTCAGGGACTTGGAAGGAACAGGATTGGAAGACAGTGACAAGGAAAGTTGGGGAAGAAGTATGTGGATGGATCTCTTAGAATGGGCATAGACATTGAAAATATTTGTCTCACGTGAATGCTCACCAAATGGCATCTACTGTAAAGGAGACTCTTAATGATGGTGGACAAAATGATGGACACTATTAACGTCAACTAGACTCTTCCCACCCATCCCAGTGTTTCCTCAATAGACCCATGAACAAATTGGCCACGTTAACAAGAATGGAGGCTACGCATGGGCTCAACAACATGAACTTCTTCTTAGCAAGGCAGACCTGGTTAACCCTACTGCTGAGCGCCTAATCTGCCAATAGCCGAGATCAGAATTAAGTGCCCTATAAAGCATCATTTCCCAGGTGGACAGCACACAACCTGATGGTAGGTCGATTACATTGGATTTCTTCCACCAAGGAGGGAGCAGACATTTGCCCTCACTGGAATACTCTAGATATGGATTTGCCTTCCTTGCCCACAATGCCTCTGCCAGTGTCGCCATCTATGAACTCACAGGGTGCCTGATCTGCCATCATAGCATTCTACAAAGTATTGTGTCTGATCAAAGAACTCACTTCACAGCAAAAGAAATACATACATCAATGGGCTCAGGCCCACTGAATCATTTGCTCTTAACCACATATGCCATCACCCAGAAATGCCTGGCTTAGTTGAAAGGTAGAATGATTTACCGAAGACTCAGTTATGATGCCAACTGGGAGACAGCACCTTGAAAGAATAGGGTTCTGCCTTACAGGACGCAGTTTATACTTTGAATCACAGATGCTGTATTCCTCATCACCGGATTACAAAGGCCCAAGAATCAAGGGGAGGAAGTAGGAGTGGCTACTCTCACTATTATACCTATTAACCCACCTAAAGAATTTCTGCCTTCCATCCTGGCAACTTTGAGCTCTACTTGTTTGGAGAGCTTAGTCTCCACAAGGTTACTGGTTGCACCAGGTGACAACAATGGTTCTACTGAATTGGAAGATAAGACTGCCATCTGGCCATTTTGGGCTCCTTATTCATGCTACTGCACCAACAGGCAAAAAAAGGGGGTTTATCTATGGATGGAGTGGTCAGTCCTGATTGCCAAGGGGATATCATGTTGCCATACACAATCGAGGCAAAGCGGACCATGTATGGAAGCCAGGGGGTTCTGAGGCACCTCTTAGCATTTCCAGTAGTAAACATTAATGGAAAACTACAGCAACCAAAAAGAGGCAGAATGACTAAGGACTCAGACCCCTTGGGAATGAAGGTTTGGGTCACTGCTGTGGGTAAGGGAAATATGGAATAGGTAGTAGAAGAAGGAAGCCACAGGTATCAACTATAACCTCATGACCAATTACAGAAAGAAAAACTGCAAAAAAAAAAAAAAAAAAGCAGTAAACATCTCTCTCCTCCTGAACCCTTTCCATTTCCACCCAGTGGCAATAAGCTCATTTTAGTTTCAAAATTCAACCTCAATGTTGAATGTCATCTTTCACAATAGGTTACTTCGAAACATCTTTTTTGTAAAAGTTTCTAAGATTTGCACTAAGGAAATTAATTTTGTAAGTTACCAACAAGTTTGTTCAGTTTCATTTTTTAAAAAGACTTCCATTTTTTAACGAGTAGTTTTAGGTTCACAGCAAAACTGAGAGGAAGGTACAGAGCTCTCCCATTTACCCCCTGCCCCCCACTCAAGCACAGCCTCCCCACTATCAAAATCCCCAACCAGCGTGGTATGTTTGTTACAACTGATGGACCTGTACTGACACATCACTGTCACTCGAAGTCCGTAGCTGAGGGTTCAATGTTGCTGTTATACCTTCTATGGGCTTGGACAAATGTATAATGACATGTACCCCCCATTACAGTATCATACAGAGTAGTTTCACTGCCGTAAAAATCCTCTGTGCTGTGTCTATTCGCCCTTCAGTTTCATTTTTAATCCAAGGTAAAATAACAATAACAAAGTCCAAAAAAGAGTAACAAGTCTCAAGAGGAATACGAACCCAAGCAGCTTTAGTTCATGGATTTAACATCATTCAGCTATAGTAAGTCCCAATTTCTGTCTTTCAATTCAAAATTCCACATTCTTGGAGAAAAGTCTGACCAGCCCAGTTTGGGCCAGGTGTGCAACCCTGGATCAGCGAGCTATGGCCTGAGAGGCAGAGTCAGGGGTAGAGATGCAGCTGGTATGGGTCTAGTGGTAGAACTGCGAAAATTTCCAGAGAATAAAACCCCCCTGAGCTGGGCAGCTCCACAAAGCATGTCTACTACACTCATGTTATGGAGAGGTCTAGAACTAATTTGGGTTATGTTTACCAGTATTTGGTTAGTTTTGAAAATTATATGTATTTATGATTTCATCTTTTTTTCTTAAAACTTGCCTATATAATAACACGTAGTCTTGAAAGACATCGATATGTTATCAGCAGTTATCATTAGCTTATGACGGACATGTTTTTTCTTCTTTATGTATATCTGGGTTTTGCTACAATGAATATATAGCACTTATGTTATAGATGATTATGATTAGAGGCAAACACCTTTCCCCTCTCCTCTGGCTTCATGAGAAGGCTTTTCTTCCAAATATTTCTGGTCTCTCTCCACCCATTAATCACTTTACTTGGGAAAGGAAGGATGACGCATCTGATCAGTAAATTGGCAAGAATGGGGCATGTGTACCTCAGCTCCACCCTAGGGCTTCCACAGAGAACCCCAAGCTCTCTGGTTTTCTCCATGCTGCCCTGGCCCCTGCTGCCTGGGGGAGGCAGAGTCTACCTCTGGAGTTCAGCTAGCAAACCTGCTTGACTTGCACACTAACACACAGCCTCCCGCTAGGCCTTTATCACTAATAAAGGTGATTTTTAGGGTCCTTATACAATGAGTTATTTCCCAATGTTCAGAACATAAGCAAGAAAAAGAGGGTATTTAGTGCGCTCTCTCAAAGGTTTCAATCCAAACATGTTTTCAAAATCCTTTTATATCCATTTTTGAAGGAGGAAATAGGTGAAATTTCCTTAATCACTGTTACTTTTTCTGTCACTTAATCTGACCTTTTTTGCTGTATTTGGCTCTATAATTTATTAATTCATTATCTGCTTTATTTTCACATTCTGACTGAAATGTTGAAGCCCCACAGCACTTAGAACTGGAAAAAAAGTGTTAAGGTCATCTAATCCAGAATATTCATTACAGAAGTTGAGACCAAGTGGCACAACCAAGTCTTAGTACCCAAATTTTTTGTCTCCAGTGTTCTTTTACATATACTGTGACACTTCTCAAGTACAATTCTATTTTTACTTCTTTAGCCATTTCTGCCAGCTTTTCTATGATAATCATTCAGCCATTAATAAATTTCACCAACATGTGTCTATCATGTTCCTTCTGCGTGACAAATTGTAAATGCAGCAAGTTTCTCTTTGGCTTCTGCTCTGAAATCAACTTTATCTTAAGCAGGATGGTCCTGTTTTTCTTGTATGCTTGGTCGTGGAAGGCTGGTTTGTCCTTAAGTAAGCTTACGTCAGTCTTTTACAGGCAACAGATTGTTGAATTTTGCTTTTTAAACGAGTAACCACCATCCTACTTTTTTACTTTGATAAAATTAATGAGTCTACTTGCAAAGACATCAGAAACAATGCATTTGTGTGTAGTCAATCATCCTATAATTTTATTGTTCCTGCTACTGTCTTTTTAACAGATGTAAAATTCTGTACTTTATTTTAAATCAGAAGATAACCTATCTAAGCTGCCTATTTTCTTCTTTTTTCAAAGAACTTTTTTTAAAAATAAATTTATTTATTTATTTTATTTTTGGCTGCATTGGGTCTTTGCTGTGTGTGGGCTTTCTTTAGTTGCAGTGAGCGGGGGCTACTCTTCGTTGTGGTGTGTGGGCTTCTCATTGCCGTGGCTTCTCTTGTTGCGGAGCACCTGCTCCAGGTGTGTGGGCTTCAGTAGTTGTGGCACGCGGGCTCAGCGGCTGTGGCTTGTGGGCTCCAGAGTGCAGGCTCAGCAGTTGTGGCCCATGGGGCTCAGTTGCTCTGCAGCATGTGGGATCTTCCCAGACCAGGGCTTGAACCCGTGTCCCCTGCCTTAGCAGGTGGATTCTTTTTTGTGTGTGTGTGGTACGTGGGCCTCTCACTGTTGTGGCCTCTCCCGTTGTGGAGCACAGGCTCCGGACGCGCAGGCTCAGCAGCCATGGCTCACGGGCCCAGCCGCTCTGCAGCATGTAGGATCTTCGCGGACCGGAGCATGAACCCGTGTCCCCTGCATCAGCACGTGGACCTCCAATCACTGCGTCACCAGGGAAGCCCAGCAGGTGGATTCTTAACCACTGTGCCTCCAGGGAAGCCCTCAAAGAACTTTTAAATCTTATTTTCCTAATTCATTTTTGTTTTCTATTATACTTTATTACATATTTATTACATATTATATCTTTCCTTTTTAATTTAAAGATTCACAAAGTGATATGTAAATGCACACTAAAGTATATAGAATAAAAAGCAGAAATTCCCTTGTATTCCCCCTAAATACCACAGCCGTTCTCAGAGGTAAGCACTAGTAACAGTTTGATATGCACCCTTCCATACCTTTTCCAATATCTGCAATTTGCTTTTTCTTCTTTTGATTTTCCTAACCTGAAAACATCACCATATTTTATTAATTATTCTCATTACTTTTGTCTTATGAATTAAAAAGTTTATAAACTCTGTTGTGACCTAAAATTTACATCACAAGGTTTGTCTTCCTTTGCTTTCCCTCCTTCCCACTTCGTTCTACCCTGGGAGAATCTGATATATTTTATGAAATTACATGTGGATACCTTGCAATCTGTATGACGGTCTAAAGCTATGCTGTCAATGCAGTAGTCACTAGCCACATGTGCCTATTTAAATTTCAGTTAAAAGTAAATAAAACTAAAAAGTGAAGATTTTCAGTCTCACCTGCCTCATGGGCTCAACAGCGGCTAGTATATCAGACAGCACAGATTTGGAATATTATCGTTGCAGAAAGTTCTTCTGCACAGTGCTAGTCTAAAGAATTGGTTAATTTTATTGGACTTCCCTGGCGGCACAGTGGTTAACAATCCGTCTGCCAAGGTCGGGGACACGGGTTTAAGCCCTGGTCCAGGAAGATCCCACATGCTGCAGAGCAACTAGGCCCGTGCACCACAACTACTGAAGCCCGCACGCCTAGAGCCCATGCTCCACAAGAGAAGCCACTGCAATGAGAAGCCCGTGCATCGCAACAAAGAGTAGCCCCTGCTCGCCACAACTAGAGAAAGCCTGCATGCAGCAGTGAAGACCCAACGCAGCCAAAAATAAATAAATAAATAATAAATTTATTTAAAAAAAAGAATTGGTTAATTTTATTTACTTATATATCAGTTAAAAACCCTTTGATAAGGTTCTTTCAAAGTTCTATTATTTTGGTAGGTGTTTTCAAAATGTCTCCATCTGTAGGAAATTGCACGGTCTGTTATTCAGGAACCTAATGCTGTCTCCTAGCTTCATATGAATCTTTTTATTTTTCAAAGTCTAACGTCCCAAGTTGTTTTACGATTACACTTTAAGATCTCTTCTCTGCTAGAAATCACTTATCTTTCTTTTAAGTTTAAAAATTTAACAAATAGGTGCCCAGGAAGGGAAGGGATTTTTTTCCTTGAAAAACAGTGCCTATGTACAACTCCATATACTCTCAATAACCGCACTGAGAAGGGCTTTCCGTTCTGAATAGTTTTCTAGAATTTTTCCTGATTGTCTTTGAGTTATACTTTCCAATCTTTTCTACTTCTGGTAGCCGTACTTTCTGACAGGTTGTATACCCTCATTCTGTTTTCTAGATACCTTGGTTCTACTATGCTATTCATCTGTTAAGTTTCACTACTTTCCTGTATACTGTTTTTCTGTTTTACTGATAATCATTCATGCATTAGCTAGTCCATCAACACATAATAACTCTGATATGCCTGGCACTATGTATTTTGTAATGTTCTTTTTGACATTCAAATAGTACACTCTAAACAGTCCCAATGGTTTCTGCTCTGTAATCTGTTTTATCTGAGACTATAACTAGGAACTCCTGCCTTTCTTGAATCTTCAGTATCACTTATTTCTCTGCACTGTGGCCTGCTTCCTGCCCTGAACCGCCACCATTGACATTTTTAGTTCTCTTTAAAAAAAAAATTTTAGCACACTCTTTTCTATAGCCAATACCTATCTTCTCTGAATACCGTATCAATTTGCTTCTATTTGCTTGAGTTGTTAAGCAGTGAGGCCTGTGTGGGTGGACTCCTGTTTCCCACAGTCTCCCTCTTCCCTTCTAATGTTGTGACACTTATTAATTATACCCAAGTTCTATTTCCCTCTGGTTTTCACACTGTTTCTGAAGCTGGTTTGTCTGGGTTTGCTGTCATTTCTGTTTGTGTCAGATAGCTCTACTATGACTTGCTCTGCTAGCTTTTCAGAAGTCTCTTTTAGAGGGCTGGTTTCTCAAAACAAGTCCTCAGAATAAAGTTAGTCTAAAATGTGCATATAGCTTGTGTTTCAGAAGTTCCTTTTTAAAATTACTGAGAAATTAGCATGTTTCCAAAAGGAAGAAAAATATTACAGATGATGGTTATGTCCCCAGATGAGTTCAGAAAAGCAAAGTTAATATATAATGTGCCTAAAGTATTAGTAATTAGTGCCTAAAGTAAAGTAAAGTATTAGTAATATCACAGAACCCAACCACCTAGTATCTCTGTGGGAAAAAATCATCCAGTAGTTGAGGCAAAAAGACAAAAACTGGCAGGGAGACAAGATGGGAGCCCTCTTCCTACAAATTCTTAAGATTTTGCTATATTTTAGAGAAATATCCAAAATCAGTTTCCTATTATTTCATTAAAGGATCTGAGGAGAGTTGTGACGTGAGGCATGAGAATTAGACCAGAATACAGAGATGGGGCTTAGAAAACAACAAAAGCTATCTTCTCTCCTTCACTGCTTCTCCAGAACCAGTTCTGCCATTTCAGACCCAGTCCTAAATCAACTCTAGGAAAAGATAACAAATGACACTATTTTTCTTTATTTTATTTTATTTTTCGGTAGATAAGAGGGTTCCAAGCATTAGAAGGAGATGGAAGAGAATAAGAAGGAAAGGAGGTGCCTGTGGTCCATTAGATATTCCAAGATGGACGGTGGCAGGTAAATGATATTGAATATATGTACTGATGTACATGTGTTGAAGATGGTCTGTATTAGTCTCAACAATTAATGTCTCTGCAGAGCAGTCCTTAACCTACTGGAATCCTCACTGTCAATCACAGAGGCACACCCAATTACGAGTATTTGAAAATGTCTTTGCTGTAATTACATTCTTATGTTAACTAAATATATTTAGAAATCCAAATTCTCTTAGAAATAATTTTAAAGCGCCATAATGTAGGATCTTTAATTTCTAAACTTTAACTCAGTTCTTAACAAAGCTGGAAAGATAGTCTGTCCTTATCCATGAACATCATGGACCCAAAAAAAAGAATAAAGTAAAAAGAAAATTTATCTGGCTCATTATAGATGAACGGCATTTTTTTTTTTTTGCAGCACGCGGGCCTCTCACTCTTGTGGCCTCTCCCATTGCGGAGCACAGGCTCCGGACGCGCAGGCTCAGCGGCCATGGCTCATGGGCCTAGCCGCTCCGCGGCACGTGGGATCTTCCCGGACCGGGGCACGAACCTGCGTCCCCTGCATCAGCAGGCGGACTCTCAACCACTGCGCCACCAGGGAAGCCCCTGAACGGCATTTTTTAAAAATTGAGATATAATTCACATATCACAAAATTCACTTATTTAAAGTGTACATTCAGTGATTTTTAGTTATGTTCCCAAGGTTGTGCAACCATACCACCATCTAATTCAAGAATATTTTCATCACCTTAAAAGGAAATCCTGTACCCATTAGCAGTCCCTCCCCATTCTCTCCTCCCCACAGCCCCTGGCAACCATTAATCTACTTTCTGTCTCTATGATTTGCCTATTCTGGACATTTTGTATAAATGGAATCAAACAACACATGGCTTTTTGTTTCTGGCTTCTTTCACAAAGCATGTTTTCAAGATTCATCCATGTTATAACAAGTACCAGTAATTCACTCATTTTATGGTATGGAGATATATTTTATTTACCTATGAATGGCATTTTAAAAATATACTTTTGCTACCTATGTTAATTAGCTCTCAGATTCAACTCAAGACACATTGTAGTTATTCACACACTGATCCCTTGGCCCACAAAGTTATCAGTATTTTACTTTCTACCAATTTATAAATCATCTCATACCTTATCATCTTCACTGTATTGCGTCTCATTACTTTGGTAAATACTTCTTGGACTTAATGCCTAGCACCACTTTTCTATAAATTGTCCCTTCCCTCCAACTTCTATACGGTTAATGTGACCCTACTCTTGTCTACAGGTGATTGGTCCAGGAATAAGCACCTGATTCAAGCTGGACATATTAGGCCCTTCGCTAGGAATATGGAAATGGAAATAATATTGTTTTTAATTAGCTGCTCTCGATTGCAGAAACTACAATCTCAGGAGTTTTCTGTTACCGTTGTCTGCCACACAGACTAAGAAACCAAAAAAAACCCCAGTCTGCAAGAAGAGAAGAATCAGAGAAAAAGAGAGAGAGACAATAGTAGAGATAAGAGACAGAGCAAGACCTCCTGGGTTCCCTGTGGTGCTCCAGTCCCAGATTCCAGGCCATTCCTAAAGGCCAGCTGCATCCCCACCCTTGGATTCCATGGGACATACTATACACTTATAATAAATTCCCCTTACAGTTTAAGTCAGTTAAGGCAGTTTCTATAATCTCCAGCCAAGAGTCCTAACATAGTCATCTACCCAGTAAGATTTTAATGTCTTTACTAGCAAGGGCTCAACCTCCATGGCACCCATTACAGTGACTCAAACACATACTTATTTAACTGTCACCTGTGGAATATTTTGAAAAACTATCTATAAAAATTACTGAAGACATTCTTGGATACGTATGTGGAAAAAAATTAGGATTTCTGTCTACTTTATTAAAAAGCTATATTATTGGGACTTCCCTGGTGGTCCAGTGGCTAAGCCTCCATGCTCCCAACGTAGGGGGCCCAGGATAAATCCCTGGTCAGGGAACTAGATCCCGCATGCTGCAACTAAAGGTCCCACATGCCGCAACTAAAGGTCCCGCATACCGCAACTAAAGGTCCTGAATGCTGCAACAACAACAGAAAGATTCTGCATGCCACAATGAAGATCCCGCACACGGCAATGGAGATCCTGTCTGCCGCCGCAACTAAGACCTGGTGCAGCCAAAGAAATAATTTTTTTTTTTTTTTTTGCAGTACGCAGGCCTCTCACCGCTGTGGCCTCTCCTGTTGCGGAGCATAGGCTCTGGACGCACAGGCTCAGCGGCCATGGCTCACGGGCCCAGCCGCTCTGCGGCATGTGGGATCTTCCCGGACCGGGGCACGAGCCCGTGTCCCCTGCATCAGCAGGCGGACTCTCAACCACTGCGCCACCAGGGAAGCCCCAGAAATAAATATTTTTTTAAAAAGCTATATTATTGTATCACAAACTCAATATATCTTTGTACCCATTTTGCAAAAAATCATTTAATTTTCTCAGAAAGTCTTTCTGTATTACACTACTACATGCCCATTTACACTTGCTTAGTAAATGTTTTATATTTTTAAAAAGCAAAGTGTTATATTTTCCTAAGAAGATTTGAAGTTTCTTGAGAACAAGTAATCTCTATTTCCTCTTAAAGCAAATTCCCACAGAACCTACTAAAGAATAATCACACAGATTACTATTCAGAATATTCATGCAGAGATATAAGTGAGTAGCTGACCTCCCTGGACTCATTTTTTCCTCCTATAAACACGGTTTATTGTCAAGCACTAGTAATTCCCATAAGGACAACTTATCTGTAATTAAACAACACTAAGCACATTATTATACTATGTAGGTTAGGTAGGCAATAAAACATTCCTTAATGGATGGCTCAGGAGACGCAGCTCTAGCAAGCCTGCTCTCTTGTCCCAGGTTGAGGGGTCTACTGCCATCACTGCCATCTACAAAGCTAATTCTCTGCACATCCCAGGGAGTCTTCATTCATTTTGCAGAGTTCTTTTCCCAAAATCAAATCCAGGGTTTGTCACCTAATTGGTTCTTAGTGGGGATAACAGAGATAAAACCAGAACTCCAAAATATTTTCTTAAATCCCTATTAAAAATTTTATAGGGATAAATGCGCTAATCCCTCCAAGTCTAAGATTTGGTTCCTGAGTAGATTTTGCATCACACTATTTAATGTCACAACCTTCCCTAAGATATCCTTAAATTTTAAAAATTATACCTCTAATATTACCAAGTCTTACAGAGACAGAACCCCCTTTAAATTAGTAAATTATTGAAGTATTCCAGTTGGATACAACTTCTTACTATATCAAGCACTCAGGCAGTTTCTGATGGTCTTGACTCCAAACTTGGTTCTCTGTAGCTTGAGAACTGTGCTGGCCAAAGCTCTGACAGACAAGTGATACTTATTTACTACTGCCCCTTTCCCCCCAAAATTTAAGCCTCTAAGTTTACAATATGGCCCACACAAGGATTTGCTACTCTCCTCAAACTCAATCTGTTAGAGCAGAAAGGAACTTTACAAATCTACTTCAAACTAATTATTTTACAAATGAGAAAACAAGGTGGACAAGAGATAAATGACTCGCCCAAATTCACAAAGTAAGTTGGTAAAACCAGCATGCTTAGAATAAGGGCACTCAGCCTCCAGCTGTACGTTCATTTCATCATACCATCTAACTTAAACATATAAGTATGGACAGTATTGAAATCTCTCTGCTTTCTGGGAGAAAAAAACCCAAAACCTACAACTTTCTGCTTCCAGAAATGAGGGTGAGGGCTTCCCTGGTGGCGCAGTGGTTAAGAATCCACCTGCCAATGCAGGGGACACAGGTTCGAGCCCTGGTCCTGGAAGATCCCACATGTCGTGGAGCAACTAAGCTCGTGTGCCACAACTACAGAGCCCGCGCTCTAGAGTCTGTGAGCCACAACTACTGAGCCCGCATGCTGCAAATACTGAAGCCCACATGCTGCAACTACTGAAGCCCATGCATCCTAGAGCCCGTGCTCCTCAACAAGAGAAGCCACTGCGATGATAAGGCCACACATCACAACGAAGAGTAGCCCCCAGCCTGCGCGCAGCAACGAAGACCCAACGCAGCCAAATATAAGTAAATAAACTAATTAAAAAAAAAAAAAGAGGGTGAGAGGTTGAGGTAACATCTCATTTCATGGAGATAAATGGTCTTTTCTTAAACAGCCTTCCAAATGTCATGATGGGCTTGGCCTAAAGGCTAGGTAAAATGAAACTGAATATCAGATCTTCTCTGCAACCTGAAAATTTTTCACCATAATGAACTATGGCAGCTATGGTGTGTGCCCAAAGCTACCTCATTCCCCCTTTTCCATTAACGAAGTCTACAGTCCCTTGGCCAGAAGTATGGGCATGTGTCCTAGATCTGACTAATCAAGTATTTCACATCACTGGCAAGAGTGATTGGTCTACGTAAGACCAACCAGAATCCTTCCCTAATGCTGAAAAAATAAGCTCTCTCCCACCAGGTGGAGAAGGCAATCTGCAGTAGGAGAGCCTAAGACTAATATTCAAAGAGAAATAGAGAGAAGCAGTGATGAGAGATGGAAAGAGAGTGCTGCAACATCACATCCTTCGTTCTCATTCCCAAGCTGGTTCCTTTGATTTTGTAAGTTAACCCTATTATCTTTATCAACTACAGAAGCCAATAAATTTCCTTTTGCTTAAAATAATTTGAATTGCAAGTCAAAAATCCTATCATATACTTACCCCAGAAGACAGGACTTGATATATATATTACCCTTAATACAGGGAAATTAATAAACTATTGTTTAAAAAGGTTTTTGGAGGATTTTAAACAGGCTCTACTATTTCTTATATCTATCACTCCTGACATCCTACACTCACCAACTTCACTGTTCCCATTATATGCCCGGTCCCTGTAAGTACCTGAGTTTGCTAACACTTCCCTAGGAAGTCCCTAGAATTTTTTAAAATCCTAATATAAGCTTGTTTCATTTGATTGCCAATAAAAGTTAAATGTAAAATATATTCCAGGTAATACAAGTTAAATGAGATCTTATTTATGTAGAATGTCAAAAAGATAAACCAGGTATCAACATTATACATGGCGTTCTACGAGGCAAGTTTTCAACATTTAAAGCAAATCCAGCAGAAACATGGCTACTTCAATATAATTTAGTAGCTTGTTTTTAATTTTAAAACAACAGAAATCAACAACAACAAATCTCAGGACCCACCTCCAATAAGGCTCCAGTTTGGAAGAATTTCAAAGGCTTTTCAATGGAATAATAAAGGCTATGATAGCTACCCTTAGCCAGGTATGCTCTGACCAGACCAACAGCTATAACGAGCCACCTAAGAAAAAGAGCAATCAGAAGAAAAAAAAAAAGTAAGTAGGATTATAATAGAAAGATGTGGCAATCAGATATTACTAAAGGTGACCTCAAGATCTGTGTCCTAGGTTTATTGATTATCACTCTCAAACGCTAAGCTGTATGTAATGCACAGAAATGTTGCACCTCCAGCAGCACCCTACGAAGAGTGCTTTTTGTAAAAGCACAGTGGCACCTCACCCATCTGGAGCTCGGCTTTTTGGCAAACTTGCCCGTTGAGAACAAGACCAAAAGGAGGGAAATAAGCTAAATTGGTCCTTGAGCAGCTAAATTAGGTGCCAGGAAGTCCAAGACAAGAGAAAAAAACTATTAAAGGAAAATTTTAAATGCCCTGTGCAGTTAAAGGGTCTGTAATAACAACAGGGTGGAGAGATGTTTTAAACTATTTATAGAAGTATCTCATTGAACATACCCCTACCTTAAAATCTATTCTTTTAAAAGACTGCAAATGACATATGAATAAATGGTTTTTTAAAAAGAATAAAAGGTTTTTAAGCTGAGATTCCCAAAATCAATTTAGTAAAGAAAGCCAGATCAATACAAAACAGGGAAGCACTTAGGCATATGGCTCTGAACTCTACATTTCTGTTCTACTGTCCTCCAAAATAAATTTCTCAGGCCTTGTAGTTTTTTATTTGTTAAGTTCCATAATGAAATGAGGTATATCATTATTAAGGTGTGTCTCCTTGAAGGTGCTAACAGATTTATTTATGTGTAAAATCTTAACTAGGCAGTGGGGTATGTGGTCTATGTTATTTCTAGAAACTATCATACAAATACATCGAACAAGAGTTTGTAAAAAAAAAAAACAGAAATGAATTCCTTAATGGTGTAACTGGTTCAGCATTTTCAGTAGCCTAGAAAAAAAGCTTACTTTACTCTCATATCCCCAACTTTTCTTCTGGTTTAAGATACCACTCCTTACCCTCCACCCCATTCTCCATGTTCATGGTTCAGGAATAAAGGCTTCTTTTCGTCTTCCCCAATGTATCTTAAAATCCCTCTTCAGCACAATGCTCTCATCAAAGTCCTTGCTAAGATGACAAGAATTTTTATATATAAATACACACATATGCACTGATGAATATTCTTTTAAAATCATTCTGTGACCATTTATGTGATAAAGAAAACGTGCATCTGTAATATGGCTTCTAAACCCAGAACTACTACTAACAAGTTCTGTGACCTCAAGTCAAGCAAGTCACAACTTCTCTGAGCCTAGGTTTCAATACTGGCTATTTCTAATACTAGCCATAAAGCCTATGATCCTCTCAAGATGTGTTTGTGTGTGTGTGTGTGTGTGTGTGTGTGTGTGTGAAAAAAGCAAGGTGCTGAAATGCTAATCATTAGCATTCATATTTTAAAAATACCCATGTACACATATTTGCTTGTATCAGTATCTGAAACATAAACAAAATTATCTGCCTTCCAGGGAGGAAATCTGGGTGGAAGGGAAGGTAGAGGGAAGATTTTCACTGTATGCCCGTGCATACATTTTCAATTTTGCACCTGGCCAATGTATTATCTATTTTAAAAATAAATAAAACTGGATGTTCATTATACAGTTCTTTCAACTTTTCTATATGTTTGAAAATTTTCATAATAAGATGTTAAGAATTTTTTTTTTTACAAATTTATAAAATTTAAAAATATATAACAGGCTGATCCTGTGATCCTTGTCATCAAAAATCATGGGGTCAGAGAATTAGAGGAATCTTGGAGATCACCTAGCTCAACTCTTTAGTTTTTACAGATGAAAAAACGGAGGTCTAGAGAAATAAAATGATTTACCCAAGGTCACACAGTGTCATAACTAGAACTAAAAACTCGCTGCGACAAGGGATGGACTGAAATAAAGGAGAAACAAGAGGGGGTAAAATCTGTTTCCAGGGTCTATTCCGCTTCTCCCCAGTAACTCTGCCTTCCATCTCTAGTGTCTTCCCCACCTCAATCCATCCTACGAAGTCTAAACTCACCTAAAGCACAGGACTGCTCATGTCACTGGGCAAAAACTTTGAACGCTGTTCCACTACCTTTCCCATTAAAGCTCGTCCTGGACTTTGAAAACAGCCGCCGAAATAAATGGTCAACTCTGCAGACACAGCTCCCTCCACTCCCTTTGGGGAGAACAGCTCGCCATTCGTGCCTTGCCGCCTGGGCTCTCAGCGCTGCAGGATCGCCCGGCACAACGCCCCCCAGACATGGACGTGTGGCCAGCCCATACGTCCTCCCAAGGCCCTCCGGACCAGCGCCTGGGCAGCCTCCCCCGAGCCCCTTGGAGCACTGGAACTCCAGCTCGGTACCTGGGAACTTGCTCGGCCCCCAGCAAGCACCCAGGAGGATTCAGCCTCGACTGCCCCCGGAGCCCAGGTGCCGGGGCCCGGACTCCCGCCACCGGGGCTGCGCTGCGCGCGGCGGGCCAGCCGGGCCGCTCCTCCTGCCGCAGAGCCCCCTCCCCGGCCAGACTCTCTCCCCGCCTTCCCGAGCCCCAGCCTCACCCCGCGGTCATCACCACATTGTAGATGACCAGGTACGCCGTGGCCAGAGGCCCCGGGCCCTTTTTCTTTCGTGAGCCGCTGGCTTCGCCGGCCCCAGCCCGGGCCCCGCCGCCCCCATTCCCTTTCGTCGCTGCAGTCGCCGCGGCTGCCGCCATATCAAACGCCGGGAGCACGCTCTCCTCGCGCGAACACCTCCGCCCAGACTGGCCACTGCGAGCGGGGTGGAGGGAAGGACAAGGGAGAGGCGGGGCCGAGGCCGCGGGGCGGAGCCAGGGACAGCGCCCACGGCTGCCGCCATCTTGGAGGAGGGCAAAGACGCTCCCGGCCCTCCCGCCCCTCCACTCGCCTCAGTCGCCACCGCCATCGTGGAACAGGGTAATCACCGCCGCTTTTGCGCTCCCGGTAATAACCTCCGGCGCCATCTTGGATTAGGTCAATGTTGTGTTTGGCCTTATTCGACAGGCCACTTGTTTCTGCCGTCTGGATGTTTTGTCATCCCTGGTTATTCTCTCTCCTATAATTTCCGCCTCTGTGTGGGATTAATAAAATGATGCTTTCATTTTCCCTTCTCATCTTGACTTCTCCCAGTGGTCGTATCTTCACCCCTATACACGCGGTTCGAGTAACCTGCCATTTTGGGTCAGGGCAATTGACGCTGATTTCGCTTCCCATCATCCCTAGAGGCCGGCGGGAACTGCCCTTTATCTTAACTGCTAGCCGGGTTGAAGATTCTGTCTCTGAAGGGTTATTCCCTGCCTTTCGATTTTAAGTTACTTGTACAGTGGAGAACGTCAACGAGAAGTATGCCCCTTTTCCTATCCGATTAAAGTTGCCCGTGTGGCCTAGGATCCAGTGTCATTCTTGAGGGCCAAGAGGATGCCCAAATGCGTCTTCCAGCCCGAAGCCGCGTGGGCTCGCCCGTCGCCGAAGCCCGTCGTCGAAGCAGGACGAGGATGAGACGATTAGGCTGCCGGCTAAGGGTGAGGTGTCCAGTGGAGCGAGAAGCTTTCCACCCACAGTATTCCAAGGTAGAGGGATGTTGGCTTATATCGAAAACATGTCTGCTTAAGGAAAGCGGGACAGCTTGTGGAACCTGCTTCAACCAGCTGACCCCACTTTCCATTCACTGCTTGTTCTAGCGGTTTTTGGTTTGTACTAGAAGTCTCCTAACCGTCAATTTTCTCATGCCCAAATCTCTTTTTAAATTAATTACTGTACATGTGGTGGTATACAATGCTTATTTATTCTTTCCAGTAAGTATTTATTTTATGGAGCGTCTGCGAGATTGCACTGGGGTTCATGGCACTAAGTGAAAGACAAGTCCTCGGTCTCCCAGACGTTATAGAGGGAGCCAGGTGAAAATAACTGTGTTAGTTGGTGAAGAGTGTTATCAGTTAGGAAGTTGTTTCAGTAATCCAGGCCGTAGCGAGTAGTGGTTTGGGCCAGGGTGGTCGCAATTGAGGTGATGAAAACTGAATTGAATTCTGGACATATTTTAGAAGTAGCGCTGATAAGATTTGTTGATACGTTAGCTGTGGAGTGTGAGGTAAAAGACATTATGAGTAGCTTGGAATAATTGAGTTGTAGAAGAAGCTATTTTGAAGGCAGAAATCTGAGATTTTATCTTTTACTTGCTGAGCTTGACGTCTATTAGACATTCAAGTGGAGAGGTTGAGTAGACAGATATAGACACTGAGGTTCCAGGGAGAAGTGTGGACTAGAGGTATAAATTTAACAGCCATCAGGGCGGTGATGGTATTTAGAGCCATGAGACATCTAAAGATTGAGAGGTAACAACTAAACGGTTGTCAGTGTCCCATCCCTACAGCCCCACAGATTGTGCAGAGATCCTGTTGCCTGGTTTTCCTGACTTCTTTAAAGAGCAAGTTGGTGTACTCACATTGCAGACTGTGATCAGAGGGAAAAAATTTTGCAAAGGAAATGAAGTGAGTCATTTTGCAGAGCAGATAATCACTAAAAGCTTCTTTCATTCATTTAACTGATATTTTTCCCAATATAACCTGCTTAGTGGGAAAGTAGGAGGCAGGAATGCATAAAGCTCTGTCGGAAATCAATTTAAAAGTCAACGTATCTTCTTACAGTCACTTAGACTCCAGTCTGTTCTCTCCAGTATAGCCACAGTGATCTTTTCCAAATCCAAACTTGTTCATGTCTACTACCTTCCCCACCACTCTCTTATGACATTTAAATGGCTTTTAATGGCACTTATGATAAAGTATAAAATATTTAATGTGACCCACAATAATGTGCATGGTCTTAACTCCTACCTGCTTCTTCAGTCTCACGTCACACCATGCTCTCCCTAGACATACTACCTTTATCTTAGTTCTTCCAATGAGTGATGAGCCTTTCTGCCACAGGGGCTTTGAGCCTGTTGTTCTCTCTGCCTAGAATCTCCATCCCTACCTTCCTCCTTCTGATCTAAGTTTGCTATCACTTTCCCTAAACTTCTGGAATGAGTCATTCACCTTGTCTCCACGTACTTCCTCTCATGACACAGGCCACAGTAATTTTATATTTACTCGTGTGACTTCTCTCCCCAATAGACCACACGTTTCATAAGAATAGTGGTATTTTCTTGTAGTAGTGGTTTGAGTTGTTTGTGTTTGTGTTTTTCCCCTTCATTGCCTGACACATTGCCAGCAACATGATTCTGTCTGGATCAAGCATGATTTCTCTAGCAAAAGTAATTATTTCAAGCCTTAGGACTATCATGACACAAGCAGAGCTCATTAGAGTTCTTCTGTGAAATTGATATGAGGATGCTGGGGTGTAGCGTTCATCTTTTTGTCAGGATTATTAAAAATAACAGGTTGCGCTCCTGGCTCCAGACAGTCACCTTCCCTTCCATGTGGGGAGAGGAGAAACCAAGCAAACACGAGGAACTCTGTGTTTTGAGGGCTTTGGGTCTTGATTTCAGTCCCTGAGGTCTGGTACTTGATGCTTTTCCTTCAATTTTGTGGGTTTTCTCATTACTCTCCCCAGCAAGGGAGTCACTATATTTCTTTTGCTTAATCTAGCAGTCCCAGAACAACAACAACAAACCACAGCTCTATCCCATTTGTTCCAATAAAAGCCCTGGAAAGTAATCTCTTTAGTTTGAGTCACATGCCCATCACTGAGCCAATCATTGCAGCCAAAGGGGATAGAATATGCTGACTGGCCAGGTCTTTGTCATATACACATAGCAGGAGGAGGGAGGCTTCACCCAAACTATATAAATTGAGTTTATGCATCCCCCGCATTTGGGGGATATAGTGCCCCCAAAAGTAATAAGGGAGTTGTTATCAGAAGAAGAGAATAGATGTTGGGCAGGTATGGTAGGCTGAAAAATGCCCCCCCTCATTGATGTCAAATATCTGTGAATGTTACCGTATTTGGAAAATACATTTAAATTAAAGATCTTAAGATGAGAAGATAATCTTGGATTATCCAGTGGGCCCTAAATGCAATCACTTATCCTTGTAGAATAGACACACAGAGAAAAAGAGTCACACAGGAAGAGGAGGAGGCAGTGTGACCACGGAGGCAGTGTGACCACAGAGGCAGAGATTGGAGTGATGAACCACAAATCGAGGTATGTTGACAGCCACCAGAATCTGAAAGGTGCAAAGAATGGATTCTCCTTTAGAGCCTCCAGAGGCAGTACAGACTTGCCTTGCAATACCTTGATCTCAGACTTAGAGAATTGTGAGAGAACAAATTTGTCTTAAGCCACCCAATTTGTGGTAATTTGTTACTGCAGCAACAGAAAACTAATACAGCAGATAAAAACAACAGATACTGAATGCATATTATATGCCTCCAAGTATCTTACTCCAAGCCGAGTATTGGGAGAATTGCTACATTCAAAGAACAATTGAGAATGTTAAGCAGGTTAGAGTGGTCTAAATAAACATTATTTCTGAGGACTACAAAGCAGTATTGTTGTGAGGAGAGAAGTCAGGAAAAGCTTCCCGAAGGCATGTCTCAAACATAATCATAGGGATGTGTTATGAAAAGGTTGAAAGTCATTAAAGTGAGAGAAGATAAAAGGTAAAAAATGTAAGAGGACACAGCCATGTGTCTACAGAAGGCTAACAAGGGTGAAGGGATAAAAATAAGTCTAAATAAATAGTTGGGACTTGATTGCTGGACTGAGGAATTTAAATTTGAACTAAGACATGGTAATGAATCAGGTTCTTAAATAGTTATAGGTTGAAAGTATTATCTGAAAAGAAAAATCAACTCCCATTTATTAGTTTCCTATTGCTGCTGTAAAAAATTATCACGAGTTAGTGGCTTGAAACATCATGGAATTTATTCTCTTAAAGTTCTGTAGATCAGAAGTCCAAAATGATTCTTTCAGGGATAAAGTCAAGGTGTTGGCAGGGCTGGTTCCTTCTGGAAGCTCCAAGGGAGAATCCATTCTTTACCTCTTCCAGCTTCTAGAAGTTGCTGCCATTCCTTGGCTCACAGTCACATCTCTCCAGTCTCTCCAGTCTCTGATTCTGTTGTTGGAATACCTTCTCTGATTTTAATTCTCCTGCTTCTCTCTTATAACAACTTTTGCAATTACATTGGGCCCAGCCTGATGGTCAGGGATACTCTCCCCATCTTAAAATCCTTGACTTAATCTCATCTGCCAGTCCCCTTTACCTTATAAGTAACAGTCTGGGGATTAGAGCATGGACATATTTGGGGGCTATTATTCAGCCTACCGCATTCCATTACCAAAAGAAAGGGAAGGAGGGAGGGAAAACCCCAAAGACTTGAAAAATGATAAACATTCTTTTTAAACCATTGCTGACTTTGCAGGAAAGTAAAGGGTATCTCCAAAGTGTGGATCAGAAGTGGAGCTTTTAGAATTAGTATAGGAGAATATCTTTATGACCTCAAAGGTAAGGAAAGAATTTTAAAACAAGATAAAAAAAGTACCAACTATAAATGAAAAGGTTGCTACTTTGACTATATTAAAGTAAAGGATTTTTGTTCATAAAAGGATAGCATAAAACAAGCAAAAAAAAGCAAGGTACAGAGTGGGAGAGGATATTTGCCACACGTAATTAATAAACGACTAGTCTCCACAACATATGAAAACTCCTTCAAATCTGTAAGAGATAATTACATTGAAAAAGTGGGCAAAAGACTTGAATAGGGACTTTACCAAAGAAAAAATATAAATGACCAGTAAACATATGCAAATATGTTCAACCTCTTATTAATCAGGGAAATGAAAATTATAGGCACAGTGTGATACCATTAGCCATTCTCCAGAGTGGGTAAAATTAAACTGTTTGATTAACACCAGTTGTTGGTGAGGGGACTGCAAGTGGTGGGTTGGCGCATTCACTTTGGAAAGCAGTTTGGCATTATCTAGGAAAGTCAAAGATACATATATCCCATGACTGTTTTTCTAATGCCAGGTTGATGGCCTTAAAGATTCCCTAGGGTACATATATCAGAATATTCAAAGCAGTATTTTTCGTTATAGTCCCACACTGAATGCAACACATCTATCTACAGTAGAATAAATAAATAAATTGTAGATCTTACGATGGGATACTTTACAGCGATGCAAGTGAACAAATTGCAGCTCTATTCAGCTATAATAGAGGAATCTCAAACAATATTGAGTGAAAGAAGTAAGGCACAGAAGAATACATACAGTATGATTCATTTATCTAAAGTTAAAAATCAGGCTAAATGAAAAATTATATTGTTTAAGGGATTCATACACAGGTGGTAAAACTAAAGAAAAGTAAAGAAATTATCACAAAAGTCAGGATAGTGGATACTTACCCAGGATAGGTAAGATAGGTGGATAGTGGGGAGGGAGGAATTTATGACCAAGAGGGGACAAGTAGCAAGGATTGGGAGAGTGGTGGGGAGAGGGGTTCTGGGAGTAATGGAAGTGCTTTATTTCTTGACCTGGGTGGTGGTTATATAGGTTTTCTCTTAGTGATAATTCATTGAGATGTATATTTATGTTTTGGGTGCTTTTTGCTTATACTTTATATGTTAGATATACTTTATATGCTTGATGTACATAAATGATATATAATAAAAATAAAGAGGAGTCCTGATAGTAGGAAATACTGCATCAGGATGATCATGTAAGAAGCTATTGTAGTTAATCTGGGTATAATGAAGATGTTAAGGGGGGACATCCCTGGTGGTGCAGTGGTTAAGAATCCTCCTGCCAATGCAGGGGACATGGGTTCGAGCCCTGGTCCGGGAAGATCCCACATGCTGTGGAGCAACTAAGCCCATGCACCACAACTTTTGAGCCTGCGCTCTAGAGCCCGGGAGCCACAACTACTGAGCCCGCACGCCTAGAGCCTGTGCTCCGCAACGAAAGAAGCCACTGCAATGAGAAGCCCGTGCACTGCAACGAAGAGTACCCACTGCTCGCCACAGCTAGAGAAAGCCCAGGCACAGCAACAAAGACCCAACGCAGCCAAAAATAAATAAATATATATATATATATTTAAAAAAAGATGTTAAGGGGACAGCATCGCTGACACCTCTTTTTTAAAATTAATTAATTAATTAATTAATTTTGGCTGCTCTGGGTCTTAGTTGTGGCATGCGGGATCTAGGTACCCAACTAAGGATTGAACCCAGGCCCCCTGCTTTGGGAGCATGGAGTCTTACCCGCTAGACCACCAGGGAAGTCCCTAGCACCTCTTTTTAAGAGAAGCTGCTGAGGCAAAACCCTGGTGACAGATAGTGGCCATGTTTTGTACCCTATTATCTTCATCCCTTTGACTACAGATAGAAATACATATACAGATGGTAAGACTATACAACAAAGCAATGAAATGTTTATCACATATTCAGGATAGTGGATACTTCTAGGCTTGAGCTGGGCACCTGGTCCAGGAGTTATTGATAGGGAGGCACCCCTCTTCCTTGTCTTTTCATCTCCATAAAAAAGCAACTTCTGTACAAAAGGGGTTATGTACTAATCAGATTTCCAGCTTCCTGAACAAAGGAGACCAAAACTGGTTAGTTAGAGAGGAGTGTATTGAAAGGACATTGGATAGCTCACAAAATTGATGGAAAAGCTGAAGAATAAGGTTTGGAACATCGACAGGAGCCAAGGGAAATTAGACCTCTAAAAATAGAGACCAAATCAATACACAGGAAGAGTCTGGTTAGTATCTAACAACTTCTGTCATTGGCACAGCCACCATTGGGCATCGGATGCTGCCATTATTGTTTCCTCTGTCACCTCTGGAAAGATTCTAAACTGCCATTTACTTCTCTGCGTTATATACTCCAGAGTCAAGGTTGTAGGTAGGAGCATATTGTTGGAAGTTGACATGCCCAAATTCTAGAGACAAGGCAGATGGGAAAGGGGCTATTTGCCCACACTTGAGCTTCTTTATTGGAATTACCTCCAAATAGGAAGTGTGTTTAGATACTGGGTGGCCAAAAATGAAAGACACCCATCACAGGAAATATCAGAAATAAACATATCTGGCCCCGCAGGGAGGAGGAAAGAGTAATATGATTAAGATCTGTGAAATTCATTGGGCCATGTTTTAACCGGGGGACGAGGGATTCTGCACAGTCAGGAAAGGCAGCCAGGCTGACTCTTACTTCTGCCCTGCAGTGCACCATTCTCTCTCTTTTCTAGTTTCTCTGCCTGTGATTGGGAATAGGGAGTAGGATGTAATTCTGATCAGCCCTGTGCTACTGGCCAGGCTATCTTCAATTCAGGAAGCTGGAAGTCCAGATGTCAGCAATCTTCATGGTTGGTCACATACCCCAAAACATACCCTTATAGGGCTCGCTCTTTTTCTTTTATTATTTTTTTTGAAGTGTAGTTGATTTACAATGTTGTGCCAGTCTGCTGTACAGCAGAGTGACCCAGTTATACACATAGAGACATTCCTTTTTTATATTCTTTTCCATTTTGGTTTATCACAGGATATTTAATATAGTTCCCTGTGCTATACAGTAGGCCCTTGTTGTTTATCCATCCTATATAGAATAGTTTACATAAACTCCCAGTCCTTCCCCCACCCCTTCCCCCTTGGCAACCACAAGTCTGTTCTCTGTGTCTGTGAGTCTGTTTCTGTTTTGTAGGTAGGTTCCTTTGTGCCATATTTTAGATTCCACATATAAGTGATACCATGTGGTATTTTTCTGACTTACTTCACTTAGTATGATAATCTCTAGTTGCATCCACGTTGCTGCAAACGGCATTATTCCGTTCTTTTTATGGCTGAGTAGTATTCCATTGTATATATGTACCACATCTTCTTTATCCATTCATCTGTCCATAGACATTTAGGTTGTTTCCATGTTTTGGCTATTGTGAATAGTGCTGCTATGAACATAGGGGTACATGTATCTTTTTGAATTATAGTTTTGTCCAGGTATATGCCCAGGAGTGGAATTGCTGGATCCTATGGTAATTCTATTTTTAGTTTTTTGAGGAACCTCCATACTGTTCTCCATAGTGGCTGTATCAATCTACATTCCCACCAACAATGCAAGAGGGTTCCCTTTTCTCCACACCCTCTCCAGCGTTTGTTATTTGTAGACTTTTTAATGATGGCCATTCTGACCGGTGTGAAGTGGTATCTCACTGTAGTTTTGATTTGCATTCCTCTAATAGTTAATGATGTTGAGCATCTTTTCATGTGGGGGGCTCTCTGTTAATGGCCAGATGGGAGACGGTGCTGAGGTCATTCCCCACCTTCCTGAATTGTTATAGTTTCATTATCATACAAAACCCTGCAGAAAAGGAGGGGTGAGTGATAGGATTCAAACTCTAAATTCCACTCTAAACTTCCAGTTAGCCCATAGAATGGCCAGTGATATGACTAATATGAAAAGGTTATATCACATTATTCTTTTGAGAATTTGAGCTTGGGGAAACTGACACCTGAGCAGATGTGGAGAGAGGAGACCCTCTATGAGAGACTGTGAGATAACTGCCTTAGTACTTGATGACTTTCTATGATCAGCTTCAGACCATAGGTCTCCTTATAAATGGTTAATAAACACACCAATGAAGATAAATAACATTTATGAACAAATGATGATTAAAATGATGAGATAGACACCCTCTATTTTTTTCTTCTTCAGAATGTCAAAGATAAAAATAATACTGTTAGCAGGGATATAAGGACATGGGTATTCTGAAACTTTGCTACTGAATGTACAGACTGATAGATACACTGTCTGGAAGGCAGCTTGACAATACATAGCAAAACCTTCAAACCATGAATGTCCTTTGACCCAATAAGTACACTTCTTGGAATTTATCTTAAGGAATTTAGCTCAACTTTTTTTTTTAATTTTATTGAAGTATAGTTGATTTATAGTGTTGTGTTAATTTCTGCTGTACAGCAAAGTGATTCAGTTATATATATTCATTTCATATTCTTTTCCATTATGGTTTATCACAGAATATGGAATACAGTTCCCTGTACTATACAGTAGGACCTTGATTTTTAAAAAAAATTTTTATTGGAGTATAGTTGATTTACAGCGTTGTGTTAGTTTCTGCTGTACAGCAAAGTAAATGTTATATATGTGTGTGTGTGTGTGTGTATGTGTATATCTTCACTCTTTTTTAGATTCTGTTCCCATGTAGAGGACCTTGTTGTTTATCCATCCTATATATAATAGTTTGCATTTGCTAATCCCAAACTCCCAGTCCTTCCCTCCCCCACTCCCCTTCCCCTTGGCAACAAGTCTGTTCTCTGTCTGTGAGTCTGTTTATCTTAAGAAATTTAGGGTGTGAAAAAAGATTTAGTTAGTTATAAATGCTCATCACAATACTATTTACAGTATCAAACTGTTGTAAATAATCTAAATGTCCAGCAGTACAGACTGGTTAAATTATGATAGAGGTTTAAAATAGTATAACATTCAGACATTAAAAATGATTTTGCAGAAACTTACTTTCAAATGATTCAGCAAAAATAAATGTGTGTGTGTGTGTGTGTGTGTAACAGAGCACAAGTGTGAGAGCAATTGTGAGCAAAGGGCAAATGTGGAAAATGATTTGATTAAGACAAAAACTATAACAGGTCAGAAATGTCTACTCTGCCTGCAAGCTAACAAGGTGGCCTGGCCCCCACCCCACACACTCTTGTATTTTCATGTATATTTTTCTTTCAGGGCCCAGCCGCAGCAAGGGGCTCCAGATTTTTGTCCCTGGAGACCATTACTGCCAATTCTTGGGGTCTTCCTCCCAAAGGACAGCCTCAAGGCATTGTTCTCTCTTTGTGACCCAGCCCAAGTTCCAGTACCCTGTGCTGAGGAAGCTGGCCTCTTCACCCAGGTCCCTCAATGAGGAAATGTTTTCTTCTTTTGAATACCATGGGGGACACACATGGTCTGGGGCCTGGTCCAGGTGGATGGAGTGTGGGGTTTCACAGGAAGAGGAGCAGGGCAGAGCTTGATCTCAGGGTACACTTTGTGGCTTAAGGTATGTGTGTGGGGGTTAGTCTGGGTCCAGATAGAGGGGCAGGAAGAGGATGTATGTATATGTTTATATATTTAAAATAAAATATACATGTTATTTATATATATATTATACTGTTACATATACACACACACACACACACACACACACACACACACACACAAATAATGAGCCCTCTGAGCCACAAAACAAAAACAGTTTATCATTCATGGCAAAAGCAGCAGCCAGAGCAACATCTTATGTTGGTTACCAAGCCCCATCCACACAGGGCAACATAGTGAGGGCCAGATGGTACCTGCATATGCAGTGGGGTGCATTACAGGAGAGGAACCCTGTAATGGCATATTGGGGGTGGTACATTCTGATCCCCTTCAGCTCCTTATACAAATATTAGGAAACTCTGATCTTATATATGGCTGCTGGTGACCTGTCTCTCCTGCCCTCCAAAGAGAGAGAAACCTTGTCTTTATTCTAGAATGTAAGCCAGTCTTCTCCAAGATGGGAAGGAGTGGTCTTTATCTTTACTATTCTGAACATCTCTGGGAAGAGAAACATATCTAATCCTTTCCCTACTGGAATGTCTCTGTAGGGGAGGAAAAAAAAAAAACCCTTTATCCTCTACCCTCTTAGGTTCAGTGTCTGGGACCCTGCGAATTGAACAGATAAAACATTAACAGGAGAAAAAGGTTTACTTCATATACATGTGGGGGGCCTCACAGAAATGAAGTGAAAACCCCAAAGAGGTGGTCAGACCCAGAGAGTTATATACCATTTTAACAAAGAGCAATAAATTTGTGGAGAAGTGACAAGACAAAGGAACGTGGGTTTAGGTTTTTATGGGCAGTAAATTGTGGGAAGGTAAACTTGTGGGGAAAATTAATGGAAGATAAGGGTTGTTTTTAGTAAAGTTTGTTATGTAGCTGCCATCTCTGGGCTGAGACGAGTTTAGAGTCAACTCGTGTCTGGTGATTAATTGTTATCCTGCTCTTCCTGATATATGAGAGAGGATGGGGACACATTCACAAAGGGAAATTTATGCCCTGCTTTTAGGCAAATAGGGGGAGGATAGAGAGCCTTTTCTGTATCTGCTGTTTCTCACTTGCCTTCAGCTCAAAATCGTCCTTATGCCAAAGTGGCGTATTTGGGGGTGGTACATTTTGATCCCCTTCAGCTCCTTATACAAATACTGGAATTGATTGTAAATGCTTTTGATCAGAAGACCTGAATTGTCCAGAAAAGTGAGATGTTCAGAGTGGATCATCTTCGAACAATATGGAGTGGATCATCTCCCAACAGTATTCTACTGAAGGGTTTAAGAGTGTTTATTGAACTATTCTTTCAGTCTTTCTCCAAGTTTGAAAAAATTTTAAATAAAAAGTTGGGGAAATAATGCAGAGATGCATTTGATATGGAAATTGTTTAGAATATATTAAGTAGAAAAGTGGACTATACATGATGTGTACTAAGATCTTATTTTTAAAACAGTTAGGTATATCTGTCTATAGAGAGAAAAAAATCTATAAGGGGATATACCAATATATTATTAGTGTTTATCTTTGGCTGAGTAAGGGCATTAGGTTTTTTGTTTTGTTTTTTTTTGCAGTACGCGGGCCTTTCACTGTTGTGGCCTCTCCCATTGCGGAGCACAGGCTCCGGACGCACAGGCTCAGCGGCCATGGCTCACGGGCCCAACCACTCTGCAGCATGTGGGATCTTCCCGGACCTGGGCACGAACCCATGTCCCCTGCATCGGCAGGCGGACTCTCAAGCACTGCGCCACCAGGAAAGCCCTAGGTTTTTTTTTTTAATGTTCTTTCTGTTTATATGTATTCTGCTTTATTTCCCCCAATGAGTGGTTTTGTGAGTAAATTTTTTCCTTTTTTTAAAAATTTTTTTAAGTTTATCAAAAACGAATCCCTTTATGTCCTCTAATGAGGGTAGATAGCAGTGACATGTTGGTTTTTTCTCCCCCCATCTTGGATGGATCGGGGCACGAACTTGTGTACCCTGCATTCTATATCAAGAATCACTAACTTGGGCTTCCCTGGTGGCACAGTGGTTGAGAGTCCGCCTGCCGATGCAGGGGACATGGGTTTGTGCCCCGGTCCTGGAAGATCTCACATGCCGCGGAGCAGCTAGGCCCGTGAGCCATGGCCGCTGAGCCTGTGCGTCCGGAGCCTGTGCTCCGCAACGGGAGAGGCCACAACAGTGAGAGGCCTGTGTACCGCAAAAAAAAATAAAAATAAAAATGAAAAATGGGCAGAAGATCTGAATAGACATTTTTTTTCCAAAGAAGACATACAGATGACCAACAGGTACCTGAAAAGATGCTCAGCATCGTTAATCATCAGGGAAATGAAAATCAAAACCACAATGAAGCATCACCTCCCGCCTGTTAGAATGACTTTATCAAAAAGACAAGAAAGAACAATTGTTGGCAAGGACGTGGAGAAAAGGGAACCCTCGTGCACTGTTGGTGGAAATGTAAATTGGTGCAGCCACTATGGAAAAACGTATTGAGTTTCCTCAAAAAGTTAAAAATATAACTATATGATCACTCAAAAAGTTAAAAATGTAACTATATGATCATATAACTATATGATCCAGCAATTCCATTTCTGCGCATTTATCTGAAGAAAATGAAAACACTAACTAGAAAAGATATATGCACCCCCATGTTCATTGCAGCATAATTTACAATAGCCACGATATGGAAACAACCTCAGTGTCCATCAACAGATAATGGATAAAGATGTTTATATATATATATATATATATATATATATATATATATATAATCTCCATAAAAAAGAACGAAATCTTGCCATTTGTGACATGGATGGACCTCGAAGGCGTTATGCTAAGTGAAATAAGTCAGACAAAGAAGGCCAAATACTGTGACATCTCTTGTATGTGCAATATAAAACAACAACAACAAGAACAACAAAAACCCAACCAACATCATAGATACAGAGAACACGTTGATGTTCTCTGTGTTGGGATTGTTGCCCGATCCCTGTGTTTTCTGAGTTGCTACTTCTCACTCTCAGTTGTGCCTGTTGTCCACCAATCTACAGCTTCTCTAGTCTAACTTTATTTATTTATTTTTTTCCCTCTGGTCTAACTTTAAAAGACCCCTTTTCCTGCCAGCGTTTGAGGAGAGACTGTCAGAGGGCCTGTGGGCTAAAGGAGGAGATGGAGGGGGGACAGTCAGTCTAATTCCTCTGTTTTTTGCCTTGTTCTGTGGTAGGACTCAGCTTGCTTTTTGACGCTTTCTCGCCTGAAGATGCTTGCAGAGTGGAAAAAGTTGAAACGAAATTACTTACCAATTAGTCTATCCCAAAATTTTGTCAACAACTCAAGTCTAATGTATCACCTCTCTTATTCTTTGCCCTGTGGGTTTAATGCCTTTTGTGCCTTTACTTTCATTTTAGTGAGGTTTTGGGAGGCAGGAGATATATTCAGGTGTCTGATCCGCCACGTATGACCACTAGCCTCAATTTAGTTTCCATAGAAACAGCTTGTCTTCCCTTTAGCACCCCATTTTTATTGATTTATATAATGATTAAATTATGTAATTACAGTTGTACAACTGGCATAAAGAAGTTTAAGAACAAATCCAGTTCACTCTTGGTAAATATTACTACTCAGTGGCCATCAGTTAGTAGAACAGAAGTGTGTGGGCTCCAGTTCATTTATTTTACAGAAAGAATGAAAATTGTGGTTAAGTCGGGCAAGTTGGATTAAATGGAAATTAGTTAACTGAGCTTCTACATTAAATAAATGAATATAAGACATTCATTAACAGGGTGCATTTTATTTCTGTTTTATTTTTTTAACATCTTTATTGGAGTATAATTGCTTTACAATGGTGTGTTAGTTTCTGCTGTATAACAAAGTGAATCAGCTATACATATACATACACCCCCATATCTCCTCCCTGTTGTGTCTCCCTCCCACCCTCCCTATCCCACTCCTCTAGGTGGACACAAAGCACCGAGCTGATCTCCCTCATTAACTGGGTGCATTATTAAAAGTCTAAATGATTTGGCTTCTTGGACAACCAATTTAACTTTAAATGACTTTATCTGTCTTTAAAAACTCCTTGAGCAAGCAGATGCCTTTCCAGGATCAGGCTCTTTTCTGTACTTTGAACATGGGTACTATTGATGTGTTCAGACTGACTTCCTGGACTCTGGACCCTTGTCTGTCCTAACTCCTATGTATCCCATCCTACTTCTGCATTGATTTCCTGGTTGGACTTTTGACCTGCATTGACCTCAATGCATCAGTGAGTTGATACCTTACATTCCTTTTGAGGCTCCCCTTCATAGGTACATGGTTCCCTCAGTCTCTAACCTTTTAGGCTTCTTCAGAGTAGAACCGACTTGCCTTCCTATTGGCCTTCTTCTCTGCAGGAAGTCAGGTTTCAGCTTCTGTGCTCTAAGTAAGTTACCCGCTCATCCGTTTGCTTTCCATCTTCCAAAATTCTGGTATTTTTCATCTTTCTTCTCCCATATTTGTCTTTGAGGGGTTTATAGCTTTAAAAAAAAGTATTCCTTCACCCTTGGTTTAATGGGGTTCTGAAGAGAACGGTTACTGCTTGTCTTCTGGAGTTCATGTTTGGTCTTCTCTCGACTATGGTAGCTTCCCATTTTCTAAACCCTTAATCTCTTGATTCTCCAGAAAATAGGAGCATTTCGAGCTTTCTAGACAACTTAAAAAAGGTGTCTACCTAGTCTTTTCCTGGGACTGCCTAGCAGAGCCCTCTTTGTTCTGTGGTTAATATACTGCCAGAAACAAGTCAATGTGAATTAGCTTTTGTAAATATAAATTAAAAATTAGAGAACTTTTGGGGATTAAAGGTTAAGTGTGAGTTTAAAGTCAAGCCAACTTTGAGAAATTTCCTCTTGATTGGAAAATAAGGCTCATAAGGTCAGATGAGCTTTTCTCTTTTGACTATGAAGAAGAGAGTATTTAGAGACTGGAAGTTAAAACTTTTCCGGAGACCAAGAAGGCAGTTGTAGCATTTCCTAAACTCAGAGCAGTTGTGTTTCATACGTGCACTTTCAGTTACAAAGATGTTTCTCCGGAGGTGGGTGAATTTCAATAATTCTTCCCATCTTTCATTAGTGTATAACTTTTCCACTTATTTGTTTTGTTTCTACAGAAGTATTATCAGTTCCTTGCGGGTAGAGGATGTTCCTGACACATCTTTAGCATCTCCGAGTGCTAGAAGAATAGAGCTGACCGTAAGGATCAGGTACTGTGCATGAGCTCTTTTAATTTTTATAACGATCTGTGAAGGAGGAAATATAATTTCTCTAATTTTATAGGTGAGGAAACTGAAGCACAAGCTACACAACTCCAGTGAGAAGCAGAGCTGGAACTGATTCCACTTGGCTGATTTCCCAGGTCAGCTAGATCCTACCCCTCGTATCCTGCAGTGCTTGCTTTCAGTGAACAGGTGAGATGCTTTCTGGAGAGACAGATCTGGGACTTCATGGAGCTTACAGAATAGGCTGTATGACTGCTTGCTAATAAATGTCTGTTGAATCTGACCAGAGGCTATTGGTCATTGTAACATACTATCTGGAGCAAGACTGTGGAGAAGCCCTATAGCTTAACCGTCTCTTAACTGTTGGAAGCTACTGGTGTCTGCCCAAAAGAAGCTAATAATAATGAATTGACTTTTAGGTTAATTTGTAACCTTCTTCTTCCTTAGTTATCTCCAGCTGGAGGAAATCTAGTCCCAGAGAGTCAAATAATGATGTCTTGTGAAGATTTATCATGTACTTCTGTGTGGTCACTACTGGGGCTGTGGTCTCTGACATGAAGCCCTCCTTGCAATGTACAAGCATTTGGAACACCGGCAACGCCTATGAGCTAAAATTTCAAACAACCAGCAGTTAGAAACTGACTGTTGTCTCCAAGTGCTGTAGATCTCCTGGGTATTTCCAGTTCCAATGGGAAGGGAGTTATGATCAAAGCCACTAAGGTTAAAATGACTGTAGCTATCAGGATGGCCCCTCCCCCTTCCTTTTGGTTCACTGTCGGGGAAATCTTGCCCCAGGGATGCTGTCTCTTTCTCTGCTATCTCAGTTGTCCCTGTTGGATGCTCCCCTGTCTCAAGTAGCTACAAGTGCCAAAAACACCAGAGATTTTTTTTGCCTAACTGGTTGCTTCATATCACAAGTAATCTGGTAATTGCTTGTGAATTGCAGGTCTCTATTTCGATTTTGTGGTGAGAAGCACAGAACCGGTACTTTTAAAATGTCTTAAAAAGTGAAAAAATATATGAATGTAAATAATCAAACACAATAACGTAAGTATTGAGTTTGTGTTATCCAATATGATTGATGAAACTATAGACCATACTTTCCAGACTGATTTCACGCAAACTTTTATGTTTTAATTTCACAATTTGAAAAGTGATATGCATAGTTAAGGTAAAATTTGGAGTTTCTCTTTTCCTCCTAGTCCATCTAAAACAGTGCTGTCTAATAGAACTTTATAGACCGTTTTAATCTGTGCTGTCCAATAAGATAGCCAGCCACTAGTCACATGTGATTATTGAGCACTTAATGTGGCTAGTGCAGCTGAGGAACTGAATTTTAAATTTTATTTTCATTAATTTAAATTTAAAGTCACTGGTGAGTCATGGCTACCATATTGGTCAGAATAGATCTAGAATACAGTGATGACCTTATAACAGGATAGTCTAGGCTATGTTACAGCCACAAAGAATGCTAAAATCTTGGGGATTTATAAGAACAAAGATTTATTTCTTGCTTGTGTTATGTACTCATTTGGGATTGGCTTGGGACCTAGGTGGATAAAGTAGCCACCATCTGACATGTTGCCAGTCACTATGGAGAGTCTTGCACCAGTACTTAAATTCTCTGGACCAGAGGGGATGAACATCACTTCTGCTTCTACCTCGCTGACTGGAAGGTCCCTCACACAGCCCCATCTCCCATCTCACACAGGGAGTCAGGAATGTGGTCCTAATCACGTGCCAGGGGGCAAAGAGCCTCAGTAATGACTGTCACAGACATTAGCTTCCCTTTTGAAATACAGAGGCATTCCCAAGGGTTAAAGAAAGTAGTATTACCTGTGTTTTCTTGAAAAGTGGAGAGTTGAGTTTCTTTAGAATTCAGTTATTCTTTAGCTCATTGATACTCATTAGCACAGATGTATTAAAAGCACAGATTTTTATTAAAATGTGTAGAACTCAAACATCTTGATAAAAAGAGACTTTAAGTTAGAGCTGACAACAGTCAGCATGTCTTTTTAGTTATACATAGAAATTCATTTAATATGAAGCTCTGCGACGTAAGGAATAATCAGTGGATTGTTTTTTATATGTTTGGGAAGAGAATGGAATGGAAGGAAATTATTTGTTTTCTTTCAGAATATAAGGTACATTTTTCACTAGCGAGGAATAAAAAGTCCTTTTCTTTAAAAATAATAATTTCCTCACTAGGAACATTTGTGGATTGTGGTTGCCTTAAAAAAATGAAACAATTTAAATATTATCTGGACAATGGATTCTTTCCAGACTATACTGTGGAATCATAGAATCATCTAGTCTAACATTTAATAGTATGTCTTGATTCTTTCTAGAATATCTACAGTATTGTTTGAATACTCGAGACCTGGGGGGGGCCCCACCATCTGATATCTGAAAACAGACTTCCTGTGAAGTAGGAGTGATGGTTTCCTGAGAACAAATGCTTCACTATCAAGACATGGAAAGATAGCACTCGGCTGCTAGTAACAAACTGCACCAAAGTTACAAATGCAGACCAAGCCTTGGTAAATATTAATGACGATGATGATTTTGTGACCTACTAAAAATGTAAGATGTTAGCATTATGAGCGTACTGTAGCTACTAGAATGTAATTGAACCAAAATGATGCTCGAGAGAAATTTTGAAGTAAATGTGCAAATTAGGCTACCTAGTAAACTAGAAGTGCCTAAGTCATTCTGTTCCTTAGTAAAGCACAACCAAGTAAGCCTTTTTTTTTTTTTTTTTGGCTGCTCTGCGAGGCATGTGGAATCTTAGTTCCCTGACCAGGTATCGAACCCATGCCCCCTGCAGTGGAAGCGTGGATTCTTAACCACTGGACCACCAGGGAAGTCTCTCCCAGCATGTAAGCCATTTATGCAGCAGAGCATTTGTTTTTAGTTTCTGACATCTGTTTGGGTCGTCTACAACTGGTGGCATGGAAGGGAAAAGAAGGCTGCAAAGACTGAACAAACAGCATGCACTGTGGTAGCCTTTATT
The DNA here is from genome assembly GCF_005190385.1 of Monodon monoceros. Lineage (NCBI taxonomy): Eukaryota > Metazoa > Chordata > Mammalia > Artiodactyla > Monodontidae > Monodon > Monodon monoceros. Next base: position 68,947,648 of record NW_021703767.1, read on the forward strand.
TAAAAATTGTGAGCTAACTACAGTTGTAGTGTTCTCATTTACCATTCTGATGGCATAATAAACTGGGAGAACATTAACACAACTTCAAGAAGGCATCAAAAAACCTGTAAACAAACATACACACCACGCATGCGCGCACATATACAGCATACATGCACACAAAGATTATAGTCTAAACACAATCAAAAGTGATGAAGAAAAGCTTTGAATGCTCTAAATCAAATTTTAAAACACTTTAATTATAATAAACTGTGGCAATACTGTGGCTATATGAAAAATGTTGTAACTGCTTAAAAAGCAAAAAGAAAAATACTGGCAATTTGAAACTAGCAGCAAGAAGCAGATAAAAATAGAATGGAAGATAACATAAGACTAAGTAACATCAAAATTCTAATGTTGATACTGTGTAGGATTGCACTGAAGTAATTTAAAATTAGTTCTTAAGGAACTCGCAAAAAGTCCCTTGAAATATTAAACTGCTGCGCTTTACAAACAGTGGAAAAGAAAAAAGTATTTGGAATGTTACACACACACAGAGGAAATGTATTAAGCATATCAGTTTATGGTCTTTGTTTATGCCCTTCAAAAAGTTTTATAAAGAAAAATTTAAGTGCCAATGTAGTGAAAGAAAGTTAAAAATTCCTAAAGATGCAAATCTGAGTGCATTTATCAGGTTAAGAATATATTTCAAGGTCGGGGGGCAAGGCATGATTGATGCACATTCGAGAATAAAAGTCTCGTGGAATCCATAAGGTAAGTAGAGTTCTCTGGAGCACTTTTAAAAATGAAGGTATATTAAACTCAGACTATCCTGAATGAGATTCCAAAGTATGTGGAGTTCTATAGCTGAAATCTATTTCATAGTGGCCAATAAATAATTAAGACTAACTTTTCAGCAAACTGTTTTTTCATACATTCAAACACAAAAATCTTTACCACACATGCAGAGCTGATATTCTAAAACAGCGCAGGTATGAATCCTGGTTTCAGAAAAACACATTAACAAGGATTTTCTTTCCATTTTTTTTTCCATAGGTACCTGTAGAAATCTTCAAAGAGGGGATAAGTTTAGATTTCCTACTGATTTTGGAAGAAAGGAGATTCTGTTTTTCCTAAGGAAGCCAGTCATCCATGAGCAGGAGACGTGTCTTCAGAATCTAAGAAGTGTAATGTCCCTAATGCTTAAACTCATGGCAAGTCCAGATCCAGAAAAACTGGCAGGTAGAACAGGGGATGGAAATGAAAAGTTCAAATGTCTATAGTATACTTTGGAAATATTGTGCCTCGTTAGTTAAAATGGCTCAACTGCCTGCAGAATGAAGTGCTACAGGACTGGAGGAGACCCGGTTCTCTGGAGTAGGAGCTGGGAGAGACCCCCATCTCCAGGGACCCTCTGGGCAGGGCTGTGACCTTGTTTTTTCATGAGTACTTTCAGTTGGAGAATTTATATGACTTTGTCCAGATAAAGCATCCTTATGTTACTTTTTCTCTAAAATTGGTTGGTCAGGCAAGTTACTGGTGATTTCCCAAAATGAAATCTAGCTGTACTAGAATCTTAAGGTGCCAGCTAATTTAAATTAATGCCCCTCAGTAACGCTGCTGGGTATCAACCACTATTGCTGAAGAATCAACCCCCAAATGACCTAAGTAAGTAATCTATCACACTAGGTGCTTTTACTGTCTTGGGTTTTTTGAGCTTTAGAGAGATAGTCTTTGTAATATGACTTAGAAACTGCTTCTCTCTGGCTTTGTTTCATTCTTCCTCCTCTTCTTCTTCCCCTTCTCCTTCTCCTTCCTCCATGGTTTCCACAATGAGCTCTGCTGTGCAGGTGGCTTCTCCAAGACTGTTGACAGCCTTGCAAGTGTACTTGGCATCATCATCCCCGCAAACATCACTAATGATTAAAGAGCAGTTCCCATCCTCATCATAGTCTATCTGGAAGTGGCGGGACTCCCTGATTGACTGGTCATCTTTGAACCAGACGACCTCAGGGTCTGGGTATCCTGTATCACAGGGAGGGAACACAAGTTGCAGAAACTATTATTGAAAACTTCTTATCAGTTCATGCAAACTCTTGAGCTACCTCTATTGATTAAGGGGGTAAAGGGGAAAGAAATTATGTTGGCTTTTACCATCTATTTTGATATTTACATTTGAATAGGGGCATGTATTGTAAACACTAATATCAGAAACGCCACATAAGGTATTGTACAGGCATCCCGTTCCCCACCCATGTAGGGCTTGTACCACCTCCCACCTTAACACAGATATAGATAACTCCCCGGAACACTGTCCCAGTTCCAACCACATGCCTGGAGCTAAATATCTTCTTGGATTAAAAGAAAACTTTTTTTTATCTTGTATAAAAGAACTTAAATAAATTTAAATAAAAAAATAAGAGTTAGAAAAAATGGGCACAAGGGATCTTTTGGGGGTGATGGAAATGTTTAAAAATTGGATTGTGGTAATAACTGCACAATTCTGTAAATTTCTAAAAATAATTGAATTGTATACTTAAAATGGGTGAATTTTATGGTGTATAAATTATAATTCAAAGATGATAACAGACCTGTAAAACATAAATTAGAGGAACTGGCAATACTGCTAGGAAAAAGAAAGCAGTATTTGTCTTAGTTTGATCCAAAGACAGACTCATTCGTCTCATTTTATGCATTAGTCGTGTTGCTGCAAAGTTCAGCATTAAAATATATATGTTTTGTGCCTTTAAAAACATAATAATACTAACTGACTTGTTTTTAAACTTTGGAGAAGTAGTTTTACAGGACAAAATTGTAGCCCCAGCTAGAATACAAATTACACATAAGAATTCTAACATTCTTTTCAAGTAGAATTTTGTTTTTAACAAACAGCATCCATATGCTTTAATTTCTCCTCAGCACTCCAAAGTAATGCAAATACCAAGAAGAGAATCCCAAAGAGAAAAGTAAGCAAAAAGATAATTATTATGAAATAATATTTTCTAAAAAATAAAGGAAAAAGTAAAGAACTTAAGACCCAAAGACAGTGGTGATGGTGAGAGCTACAAGCAGTGGCCCAGAACTCTCAGCAGAACCCCCAATCTGAGCACTTCCACACTAGCAAAGGCAGCACATCCACTTTTTAAAAAAAATTGAATGAAAAAAGAGAAAGATTATGGTAGGCGAGGCATTTATAAGGCATCTTGGTAATATAGTGATGCAGGAGAAAAATTGTTTTTTCATTCCTACCTTTGGGTTACTTTACCCAAAAGGCATTATCTAGCCATACTGCTGGAGAATCTTACAAAGTGGGAGGCATGGTTCGTTATCACTGCTGTCCTGTGCTATGCTGCCTTGGGGAAGCTGGTCTGACCGAAATGGGAGATAGCCCTCCACTCTGGTTGGCACACAAGTCACAGACCTGAAGCAAAGAGGCCTGTCTTGTCTTGCTACTTATCTTTCTAGAATGTTGCAGTCTGTTGAGACTGAAATGCTATGTGTCACCAACACTGCTAACTTCTAAGGCGCTATGCTAAGATCCCTTAGGGTCCCTTGAGCTCTAACAACTCACTCTGGCCACATTATTTCTAGCAGGCAGAGAAACATGGGGAAGACAGCACAGGGGCCTGGATCCCAACTTCCCTCAGTTTAAAGTCACACCGCAGGCTGTCTCTGCACTTACCAGTTCCACAACTTTTCCCTTGACTCCATGACATCTTTAAAAGACTTGAAAGGTTTCCCCTTTCCACATGTTATCTCACAGTCTCCAGAGCCACTCAAGGCATTAGACACTGTCTTACAGATGAGGACTAGAGGCTCAGAAGAGCTAAATCACCGCCCAAGGTCACAAAGCCCAGTGATTAACAGCAGAGCTGCCTTCTCTGCATCCTGTGCTCTGTGCCAGCCTTCCTTTGAGAGCCTTTGGTGGGCAGTTCACATGCTTCCCATAAGCTTGCAAAGCTCATTTCATTAAGCACGTTCCATAGCCAAATAGGTCCAAGATAAACCACTTTTAACTTGGGTGTAGTGGCTGATGTAAGTAGGTGAAATATCCGATGTGCCCTCAGTGAGTCACTGAATGGCCCTAATCTTAAGCAGGTAGAGTGGGGCAGTGGGCCAACTCCTCCTGACCCATTTTCCCTCACAGCCTGGCTGCCCCAGAACTGACATTCTGCCAAGGGCACACAGTAGGGGCCCACCAGCCAACCATACCCCTTTTGTAGGTAAGGGAAGAACAGCTACAAACTTACCTTCGATCTTGCAGTCAAACCTAGCAGCACTTCCCTCCACAACTTCTAAATCACGAATGGTCTTAGAAAAGTAGGGTTTTACATGGGGCTTTTCCTCAGCGACAGCCTCAAGGAAAGCTTGGGAGACATCTTCTAGAAGACAGGGAAGAGGACATGGTAATTTCTTTATTCCTTGTTCTCTCCTCTTCCCTGGTTTAAAAAAGCTGACTTTTTTTTTTCTTTTTTAAGTTGTTATAATTTAGCAAATAATGGCGCTTAGAGGACTGAATCATAAGCACACCTTTCTCCTGGGGACTGGCTGGCCTGCTGCCAAATGATTTTGGCGGAAGAGAGAACTGTGACCAAACTGGGGAAATGTTTGGACTCCCTCCCTCGTGCTGACACACTGAAAAAGGAAATAATCTTTAAAAAAGTTATCTGGCTGCATTTCATGCTGCTTCAGGATTCAGTTGAGGGTATCGAAGAAGGACGGAAGCACGCCAGCCCACCTGATCTCTGTACCCCCTCTGCCCTCCTCTGGAAGCAGCAGGCCCTTTATCTGCTCCTTGGAAGGGAAGGGCCAGGTCCTAGAGGCATCTTCGATTTGCCAATAGCTCTATTCTCCACACGGATACTGCCTTCACAGTGTATGACTCTGGACCAGGGTTTGGGATTGGTCCAGGGAAAAGCTGTAACTTTGAGTGGCTCCTGATCCTCTCCTTCCCCTTCAGGCTATTTCTGGGTCACCTGGAGAGTGGCAGGGCTGGAGCAGGAGGGACCAGGCCCATGTGCAGCAGGCTCGGTCCCCGGCTGCATCAGAGCAGCTCAGCAGGCAGCCTCACCGATTACCCTGTCTTACGCACAAAGGGAGCTAGACTCAGCTTCTCGCCTTTGGATACCAAAAGCATCAGGCAGTGGGAGGAGGTGGAGGAGTGTCTCAGGCCAAATGAAGCACCTCAGGATAAGGGCCAGACCCTACGTGCATCTGAAGCAGGAAGAGGCCAAGGCCTTCACTGAGGAGATGGATGGGGCAGCACCTCAAAGACGGTGGGCAAGTAACTAACCCTGTTGGTCTCTAGGAGGGGCCCTGCCAGTCACTGTCTACCCAGTTCAAACGACATATTTCAGCATCATGAAAAATAGCAAACAAATATGGACTATATGAGTCAATTTTTGTTTAAAAGGAAAACGCAAAGACACGTTAAAAAATGGATATTTTTTAAAAGTACACTGCTATATGTGATTTTAATTTTATGTTTGCCTATTATTATACAAGCATCGCTTTTGTAATGAGAAAAACGAGACTTTTAATAAAGCCTTTGCTAATTCTTATGTAAAATATAGGGAAAAGATTAGCGGAGATCATCTAGTTCTATTAGACAAATAATAACTTTCCTTCTGAAAATAGTTAAACCTAAGGTGAAACAATTAAAGAATAATTACTACATTTAATAATTATTGTCAGGGCAGTGTAAAAGTAGTTTCAAATTTTTCCTTGTAGGTTGTATTATTAAAAAACCCAACCCCCCCACCTTAAGGAAAAAAAAACCTCTAAATGCCTCTCCATCCCCCAACCCTTCCTTTGTCACCATCTGGCTGGAGAAAATCTTCCTGGAGCTCCTTACCTTCAGACTCTAGTTTTTCTGCATTGAGTGGGCTGGTTGGTGACCCTGTTGAAGACTTCCTGCCACTGAGCCCTGAGATCATTGCCATAGAGGAGAGTCTTCCAATGGCTCTCACAGCATTGCCCGTTTTCTGGAAAATAGACACTGGCGTTGGACTCAGGCGCTGTCACTGGTTCCAGCTGAGCAGCGGGGCTCAGGGAGAAGAGTCCAGCCCAGGAGAAGCAGCTGTCCTTGAAACAAGGGCCTCCTGAGTGCCGAGGTTCTGCAGAGGAGTGAGCCCAACCTTGCTCTGCTCGGCACTATCAGCGTGTCAGAAGATGTTCGGAGAATGGAATGGGGCCTGGGACCGATGTGTGCGTTAATGTGACTAAACAAGGTCAACATGAGACAAAAACCCTTTTCATACTGTGCTTCAACTCCCATAAAAGGGATAGTTTATATAAAGCAACTGCAGGCTGAGACGGCTCCAAAGACTTAACTGCTGACAGGGCCCAGTGGAGGCTGTTTCTCATAAAACAATGCTAGTGATAGGATTTTAATTGGCCAAGAGAATAGTTACTACGGATCCCACAGGTCCCGTTGGGAAAGGAAAAAAAAAAAAAAGCCTTCTATTGACCATAGGCAAGTCACTTAACCTCCCTGGGTTTCAGTTTCCTTCTCTGTATAAGGAGGGGGTTGGACAGGATGATCTCCAAGGTCTCATTTAGTTCTGTTTATGATTCAGATACTTAAGAGATTTCGAGAAATACTCTGGCTGGCCCCAGCACAAGTCTACAGTGAAGTTCTGGAGGGGTGTTCTTCCCTGATGTACACCCAGCGTCAAAAAGCAGCACCCAAAGAAATGAAAAGCACAGCACTTTGCTTTTCTTAGTCAAGGCACCTTGGGAGAGGACAGAATTTTTACTGAAAAAGATGCCAGGACTTGAAAATTTTCTTTGCATTGTGAAAATTCTACCAAGCATAGGATTTAGGTCAAGAAGTCCCCAATGATACACATTGTGTCTGTGTTTCTCACCTTTAAGTAAAGATTCTCCCCCCTTTTCTAAGGTCAATGGAATGACTAAGATAAACTAAGGCATAACCACTGCTTTCCAGCCCTGCACCCAAAGCGTCTTTTGAGGCATCCAGATGCTGTGCATCCAGGGAGCAAACGTCACCACAGACTAGCTGCTGAGAGAGGAAGGAAACAGCCTGACAAGGGACAGGTCAGTTCTCTAACCACTCATTACTCTGTTAACGTGTGCAAATCACTTCCCCTCTCTGGGCCTCACTGTTGGACCTGAAGATTCAAATCTCCCTGCAGCTCTAGTCTTCTACAGAAAGACTGTGATTCAGACACGCAAATGTGTAGCAGGGAACGCTCCCCTTGAGCCCATGGGCTCCCTAATTCCAAACACCTGGATGCAGGACTGTCTTCACTTGTATGGTGTGGAAGAATGAAGTCTTTCCTCTTCTGTTAACAAAATGACTAATAGGAAGCTATGAGAACAAGGCAAATCAAAGCGTTACAATATTTCAGAGAAGGTGGCAGATAACAAATGAATAGACCACACATTGGGGGAAATTTTCCATCAGATGGAGCAATAGACCGTATAATTTCTAAAACAGGAAGAAATGTAAGTGCTCAATAGGGAAAATCTTAATAACCCACACATCAGAGGTCAATCTTTGGAAGCTGCTTCATGGGAAAAACTAGTTGGTGGGGAAGTTATCTGTCAGAACTATATGTTCTAGCCTTCCAGTTTCATGCCTTTGAGCTGAAAATTGGTTGCTGGTTTACTAACTGAGACCTTTGGAAATTTTTAAAACATCAAAAAAGAAAGATTCAATTCTTGATAAGTTCCATTCTTGTCTTGAGGAGGCCTTTTTCTTGTTGGAGGGCAATTTGCCAAGGCTGGGTTCCTGTGTTCCAGGCGGGCAGGGTCTGTAACGGCTTCCCTAACAGAGCACAGACTCCCTCCCCTGGGAGAGCCAGCGAGGGTGACTAACCAGCCTGGTTTCCCAGGACTGAGGGATTGCCCAGGATGAGGGGCTTTCAGGGATAAAGCTGAGACAGGCCCTGGAAAACCTTGGCAAGGTGATCACCCTAGAGCCAGCCAGCCATCATGGGCCCTACATAAACACCAACAGCCCCAAGACTACAATTTCCCCTGAGAATGCGTATTATCTAAATGTGATGGCCAAGAGTACTCCATGCTATACTGAGTCAAAAGCTTTCTTCCTCAAGGCCCTTTGGTCCATACTGCTGAAGTCTTTGTGGTTCTCAGAGAATAAAGATGGCTGCCCACAAGCCTCCAATTCCTAGTCCTTTGCTTCCATTTTGCATGTAGAGGCCCTGTTATCCTGCTCAACTTACCCACCCTCAATGCTATTACTCACCACCACGTCTCTTCAACATTCTTTTGATATAAATAAAAAACCTACCCTCTTTCAGAATAACTTCATTCTAAGATCAATAATACAATGAGTCATCTATCTATTGATTGCTTGTTGGGGCTTGTTCCCATGTTACTTCCTTCCCCTTTTATGAAAACCATACCAGGGGCTTCCCTGGTGGCACAGTGGTTGAGAATCCGCCTGCCAATGCAGGGGACATGGGTTTGAGCCCTGGTCCGGGAAGATCCCACGTGTCACACAGCAACTAAGCCCATGCACCACAACTACTGAGCCTGTGCTCTAGAGCCCGTGAGCCACAACTACTGGGGCCACGTGCCACAACTACTGAAGCCCCCGCACCTAGAGCCCCTGTTCTGCAACAAGGGAAGCCATCGCAATGAGAAGCCCACGCGCTGCAACAGAATAGCCCCTGCTCACTGCAACTAGAGAAAGCCCGCGTGCAGCAACGAAGACCCAACACAGCCAAAAATAAATTTAAAAAATCCTTAAGAATGTCATAAGCTTTAAAAAAAAAAAAAAAACCACACCGGAATGATAGCAAGGAAGCTTTTCTTACCCAGCTGTAGAGCGCTGTGGGCCCCCTGTGCTTGCCCTGGCCCTCTCCCTCCACAGCACACCCCGTTCTATCCCCCTCCACTCCACTCCGCCTCAGCACACAGAACCTCAGCTGCTCTCAGAGGGAACCCCCTATTCCAGGGGTGCTAAGGTCCTGGTATCCAGAGTTTAAAATGTGGAAAACATTTTCCTAAGGAGGAGCTGTAACACAAGGTGGTCAGATGCAGCTGAACTACTACCAGTGACAATATGCTTCAGGGACATTACGTGTTGAATGGGATTTTGCAGACTACTTTTCTATGTAATTTTGTGAAACCTCACCACTGTTTCTGTGGAAAAGCCATTTCCAAATGCTGCTACCTATATTAAAATAGGATATTAATGGTCCTTCTCTGAATTCTGTCCTTTCCCTTCTCACTTTCAGAAAACCTTATGGCTAATAACACTGTAAACAACAAGAAAAAAATGTGATTCAGATATCACCACAAATTATGGTTTCCGGACCCGTCTCACTGAAAAATTCCATTTATTTCCTCTCCCATTTCCTTATCTCTTCTCTGCGCCTATCCCCTGGGTTTAGGCTCTTCCTGCCTTTGGTTCATCAACAGATGTGTGGATGCCTCCAGAAGCCTGAAGTAATAAGCCTGCCCTTTAGCCCACGGCCTCATCCAACCAAAACCCAGTGCAATTCCCTCCTCTGAGAACTGCCCCACCCCCATACCAGTCACCGTATCTGCTCCAGAAATACCACTATTTCTTTGAGATCTGCTGGCCACAGGATCATTAATAAAGCCAACCTTTGATTTTGTGGCCCCCTTGTGGCTTTGTTTTTTTAAAAGAATATTTGCTCCTCTGATTTCACTGGACCCTAATGGCACCAGAGGGTAAGGTAAGCGGCACAGGTGTTCCAACTCACCAGGTACTTGACAGAGGCCAGGAGATCCACCCGAACCTTCAGGCGGGGCTAACCAAGAACTGACTCCCACTTCGGGGAGGCTGGTGAGATGTGCAGGGGGTGAAGTCTCTCAGACCCACACACCCGAAGCCCCTCTCTCACCTTTGCTCCTCTCAACCTTTGTGTGAACTTGGACTTTTCAGTGAACTGCGGTTTAGTCATTCTGTGTGGCAAATCACCAGTGTCCCAGATGCCCCTAAAATGGTGGTTTCCTTTTTCTCTGCCACAAAGGCAAGGTCTAAATGCCCCAGTCCCCTGAATGCCCAGCTAAAAGACTGCTCCTGCCAGGCCAGCATGATCAGGGTGAGGTCCAGTTCCCACCTCTGCGCCTTTTCCTCCGTCTGTGCTGTTATCCCCTCCTCTCTGTGTTCTACTCATGTTCCATGGCCAACTTCAGACTCCTGCCCTTGGCAGCCTTTCTTCACAACCACGTCCACCTCTGGTGTGACTGGTTCCATTCTCTGTCCGCACTCACATATATGGGAATGGAGAGCTATAGTGAACATTTATAATTCTTGGTGTGTGTTATGTCCTTTTATGTCTGTTTGCTTCAGGTCCCTGTTACACTGTACATTCCTTGAGTATAGAGACCATGCACCCTCCAGGAGCCCAGGAATTTTATAATACTAGTAGTGATAACAGAATATAGTAGACCATGGTAAGTTCTCTATGGTTTTGGATGATCATTTTCTCCATCTGCTAACAATCAGAGGCGATTTGTGTCGTTAAACTGTGTGCTGTTAAGACTGTGTGCGCTGGAGCCAGTCTCTGGGTTTGAATCCTGGCTTTCCCACCTATTAGCTGTGACCCTGGGTGACCTTCCTAACCTTTCTCTGCTTTGTTTGTCTGAGAACTGGGGATAACAATAGTACCTGCCTCCCAGGATTAAAAAACAATGCATAGAGAGTGCTTTGAATGTTCCCTGATACGTGGCCAGCCCTCCGTACATATTGGCTACCCATCTCATTTGTGAACACTTACTATGGGCCAGGCAATGTGCTAAAGGCCAGATGAATATTATCTCATATAATTCTCACAACAGTGAGAATCTCACAAAGATTTGGTACCACTAATATCCCCATTTTATAGATGAGAAAACGAAGGCACAGCAAGGTTAGGTAACTTGGCTAAGGACACGTAGCTAGTAACATGCAACCTCTCTATGTCTCTCCCATGTCTCTCTTTGTGGAACATGTGCCCACCTCCTTCACTGTAAAGAAACGCAAGACCATCACGCTGCCTATAAGGGGATCACATTCTCCAGGGCTGCCAAATAGTCCTAAAGGTGACATTGTTCGTCCCTAGTCACGAAGACATGGAATGTCAGTCTTGGTCCCAGACTATTTCAGAAACAAATGTAAACATTTTTGGAGTAAGGCCAGGGCAAGTTGGGAATGAGGGTAGCTTGAATAAAGCAATTATGAGGGGCGACATCCCAGTCCAAAGTGACCCCTCATTACCTGCCATTTTCTTCTTGCCATGTACTTCTTCATTCGGTCCTTGGAGAGTTTCTTGGCCTCCATGTTCTTGGTGTCTTTCATTAGCCATGTATGCTGAAGGCACTGGGTGCAGTCCAAGCGGTTTCTAATAGAGGCAGAGATCAGAGGGTTTCTGAGCAGAAGGGGACCACAGAGACTGCTGGTCAGATCAGAAACGGGAGGTCACCTGTCCCTAGTTACACAGGGCAGAGCCCAGGGCTCTCTGCTCCCAGTCCATCCACCATGGTGAGAATCACTGTGCTCTTGGCCTTTTTCCTCTCTTGGTCTGGGTTACACTGACTAGACCCAGAATACATTAGTGCTGAGAAGCCCTAAACACCAGTAAGCAACTGGAGTCTCATGACCTGCCCTTGGGGTCTAGGGAGGCTAAGTGCTGGAGGGCAGACATGTCTGGGAATGACTGGCACCGTATTCCGGGGTCGGGTCATTCTGCTGGTCACGTGGGGGCTGGGAACTGTGGAGGCCCGATCCTTCTGCCTCCTTGTCTGATGGAGAGAAGAGTGAAACCTTAGGCCCAAACCTCCGAGAATCAGTGAACTCTCAAATCTTATGGTGTGGTTGAGTATCAGGTTTTTCCCATTAAAACTCAGAGGTATGTCCTTTGTACAACCTATGAATTATGACAACCTTAGAACTGCACTGAAACTCATTTAATCTTCTGAAAGCTCTGGGAATCTAGAAATATTTCAGGGCCATCACCTTAACTGTCATAGGACTAATGAAGTCCAAAGTACCAAGTGCTAACATATGTAGAAAAATGAGTAAAAGTAAATTTGCTAACTATAGCAAATGTAGTGGTCTTTAGATAAGGGGATATGGATTATTTTAATTTTCTTATATTCAAAGTTTGTACAACTTACATGTATTAATTTATAATAGAAAAACATTTTTTAAAGTGCTGATAGATGGAGATTTCTGGTTGAAGAGATGCTGCGTTTGAGTTTATGGGAATCTAGTGTCTTGATGTATATGAAATCAATTCTTTGGTGAGTCCATTTTACGAGCACAGAGAAGCCAACACGTTTCTGAATAAACTCAAGGTCAGGTGAGAAAATAGGGTATATACACAATACCTCATTTACCACATCTTGGGTGAATGAAGCCTGGTTGACAGAAGCCATCCTTGGACCAGAGTTGTTAGGAAGGAGGTCCGCACCTCCCTGAGGCACCTGGGGAGCGGGGACCCATCCCACGGGAGGGGCATCTCGGCCCCCCGCAACATCTAGATCCTCCTTGGGTCACGCCTGCTTCTGAGGTGAAGACTGGGGCAGCAAAGTGCTAAAAAGACCTCGCTGTCAAGGAGTGTGGAATGTCTCCTCTGGAGGAGTTTGGCCCTGAGCTGGCTAAAAAGGACTGAGAGGTGGGTGCGTAACCAGAAAACCAGACCGAACCACTTAAGAGACCCTCTAGCCTCGCTCCTTTAGCAACTGTGCTCTCATGTCCCAGACAGGATTTCCCCCAGAGGGGGCAAGACGACCGACAGCCTCACAGGGGTCTGCGGGCCAGGCAGACAGGGCAGAACCTAGGCCACAAAGTCCCCTTGGTGCACATGCAGAGCCTCTGGGCTGACTCCTCCCACCTTCCTCCGGCACACCACCCGTTTCAACACCACCTTCTGGGGAAAAGCTTACAGCTGCTCGTATTGCCAAATACGACTCCCCGGGGCCCCTGGAGCCAGGCCTTGCCTCATCTGGCCACCTGTTCACAGAGTGGGTGAGGCGCCCGACAGCCCGTGGCCCCCCGCCGACACCTCACCACTCCCTTGCCCTGGTGCAGGCCGGCCCTCCCGGCATGTGCACGGCCCCTCTCCACTTCCTACCGTAACGGTAGCTGCTTCCCCTCGCCAGTGAATTCTCTCCAGCCACACCAAGACCCCCTCAACCTCCCCTCCTCTGCTCTAGCCTCCTCTACTGCTCCCACCTCCATCCTCTTCCCCCTGAAATACTGACTGAGCACCTTGGGCGTCTGACCTTTCCTCACAGCCTTAGGCCGTCTATATGCCTGAACGCTCAGGCCTCCTGACGTTCACAGATGTTCTTTATAGTCATTTGCTGACCACCTGGGCAGCTCCAGGCAGCCCCAGAAGGTGGAGGAGAGAACCTCACAGTCTGCACGGTTGCAGGGGACAGAGATGGAGCTGGGCCCAGTGGCCTGGGGTCACAGCCTAACTGGCCAGTGGTGGAAGGTACCTGGCCACACTCAGGCAGGCAGCTCCTACATGATTTAGATACAAAATAAGCATCCAGCCAGAATAGCTAGGAGTATGGTCAGGACCGGCAAATAGGGTACCTCCCCTGCAAGCCCCAGAAGGGGGGCTGAGGTTTCAGCAGGGCGGTCGCAGGCCACAGCTGTACACGGAAAATAAAAGGGGCTGTCGTTATTCACACGCAAGCTGCCTCATTCCATCAACACTCAGTCAAGCGTTGCTTTTCAGGTGAGGTTTCTGTGCTTCGAAAGACAGGAGAGTGTCGGGCACCAGGGAGCAGGACCCTCGCGCACGCAGTGCCCATCCTCCCCTCCTCGGGTGCGGAGGGGCCCACGACAGGGAAAGAGAGTCCCTGCCTCTGGACCCCAGTCCGGGGAGTGGGGAGGCCGAAAAGACTGAAATCTCGACTCATTACTTCATATCTTTCTTCAGCAAGCTGCTGATAAAATCCTTGGCGTCATCAGAGATCTCATCGAAGGCCTCGTCGTCAAAGTCCCAGGTGGCTGAGGTGACGTTGGCTAAGGTTTCGTTATCGTTGTCACCCATGAAGGGGGACAGTCCACTGACCCTGGGGGATGAGAGAGGAGAGCAGTGAGTGGGGGAGGCCAGCAGGGAGGGCGGTCCCGCCAGGGGAGCGCTCCCTGAGGTCAGAGGTGAGAGCGCCCCAAACGCCCCCGCGCCTGCCTCTCCTCCCACCCAGGAGAGAAGGGGGCGTGGCTCTCAGCCTCTGCCCGCTGGCTCACTCACTGTACTTCTGGGGTGTCGCCCGCCTGTTGACACCACCTGCCTGTGAAGCTGAGGCGGAGGGACTTTTCTTCAGTTCACCACTTCCACACAGCACTGCAGGGCCTTCCTCCCTGCCTTCTGTTCTTCCCCAACACCCAGGCGAGAACTTCGCCCCGCAGAACCTTCTCCAAGGTCCTGGGGGGAGGAATGGCCTCCTTCGCAGGGCTCCAGGCACGCACGCGCGCGCGCGCGCACACACACACACACACACACACACACACACACACACACACGTGGACTGGTCACGTGGTACAGCACTCATCACCGCGCCCTGTCCCGCCCTCCCACCTCTCACCATTAGCATCAAGAACAGGGCCAGCCCGAGTGGGGCTCGGCAAGGGTGTGTCCACGAAGGGTGGACCTGCAATGCGGGTCGGTGATCCATCTATACTTGACGTCAGTGCGCCTGAGGCATTTAGGCCAAACCAGAAAACTTCCCCAGAGGAACCATGGCCTGTTCATTCGCTGGGTGACCTTGGACAATTCCCCTCATCTTTCTGTGTCAGCTTCCTCCTCTGTTAGATGGACAACCTGCTACTTGGAGTGGTCACCACTGCCACCTCTCCCTGTTCTCCTTCTCCTGCGTCCTCATTCTCATAACAGCAGACATCTATCAAATGTTCACTATGTGCCATGCACTGGGCAGAGAGCTAAAACAGATGGACTCATTCAGTCTTAACACCACCCTTTAAGGCAGGTAACTCATTACTTCGTTTAACAGATAAGGAAACTGAAGCACCAAGTGGGGGTAAGTAACTTGCCCAAGGATTTGCAGTCAATGAGCCTATTTCTTTTTTTTCTTTTTCTTTTTTTTTTTTTTGCGGTACGCGGGCCTCTCACTGTCACGGTCCCCCCTTTGCGGAGCACAGGCTCCAGACGCGCAGGCTCAGCGGCCATGGCTCACGGGCCCAGCCGCTCCGCGGCATGTGGGATCCTCCCGGACCGGGGCACGAACCCGTGACCCCTGCATCGGCAGGCGGACTCTCAACCACTGCGCCACCAGGGAAGCCCAATGAGCCTGTTTCTTAACCGCTAATTTGTACAGTCATTTCTAGGAAGATGAAGTAAATCACAGCGTACAGCACTGGCAGGAGGCCTGGTCCGCAGTAAGGAGCTTGGTCTGTGACCGTAGCTATTATGCAGTTCTTCTGTACACAGTTCACCCCCACTGCCCCATCAATCTGTGATCTCTGGAATGACTCACTTACCAATAGCTTAAGCCAAATAAAATTTGGAAGGTAAAGTATCTCAAAGCCGAATGGAGCAGACGTCTGGCTTACTGGCCTCACTTCTCACCTCTGGCGGGCACCTCATCTTCCCCCCAGCCATGCAGCCCGCCACTCACCCGGACCTAGGGCCAGCTTCATGGGCCTTGGAAGAGCCCCACTCTTGGCTTAATGCTCTGCTGCCGTCATTTTGAAATTCTTAATGTTTACACAAGTCACCCCCCCTTTTTATGCTGCACTGGGCCCCATGATTTATGTAGCTGGTCCTGCCCTGGCCCCACCTGAGCCCCATGAGATGGATCTAGGGCCCTCATGCCATCAACCTTCCAAGTTAAGGCTTCACTAACATCCCTTTCCCCAAATCCCTCATCATAAACAATAATGCAAAGCCCTCGGGAGCTGTTTTGGCATCCAAGAGGCATCAGCTTATGAAATACACTCGGCCCTGAAAACTAAGTTTTGTAAAACAAAATCTATTGAAATATTGCAAGGAAAGCTTGCATGGGAGGAACCCTCTGGTGAAAATCTTCATTAAAAAGAAGAAAAAGAGCTTTTTCAGTGTGAATTATCTCACCCGAATCAACATATTTGTGCTTTTGAATAAAAGAGTTTTATAGATGGCATTAAAATGTCTTAAAGCAAGACACCCATTTATGTTCTGAGAAGGCATGGAGATAATCATTCTCGATCATATCACAATGAGGGAAGGGTGGGATCTCACCAGGCCCGAGTCTGTGCTGTTATATGCTATTCCTTTCCCCTCTCTGGGCCTCAGCTTCCCCCCTTATACACCAAGGGTACTGGACTAGAATTCCTAGGGGCTCCCAGGAAGCCCATAGGCTTAACTAGTCCCGTCAAGAAGCAGCCTGACTCTTGCTTGCCAGCTACATGCTTCATTCTGTCTCTGCACTTTCCATTTGAAACAAAGAGGGGAAGTCCTATAGCACTCCAAGAGATTGCCGGGAGCGGGGTGGGGCAGGGGAGTAAACAACCCTGCTGTGGAATGCTGAAAGGCCGCCTTCTGTAAACCTCCTTTCCTAATTAGGAACTGTCATCCTGCAGAGATAGGGCTTAATCTCTGTGATGTTCATAGTTGGGGAGAGCCTCCTCTCCTCTGGCCTCTGGCACTCCTCCTTCCTGGCAGCCCATCCATCTGAAGTCCCTCCCAAGCCTTGGCTGGCTCCTCACCTGCCCCAGCTGCCCAGCATCCCCCGATAAACAGTGCGCCTCTAAAATAAAGAATATACAGAGCCTGACGATGAAGACAGTATGCGAATTTTAGCAATGCCCTTCCGTGGCGGTGGGATTTTGCAGAATTTTTAAACTTCCTTTCTTGTACTTTTTCTTTATTGCTAGAATTTGCATAGGATCATATATGGTTGGGTTGTTCAACCCAATCAACAAACATAGTAACCCTGGCATTAAAAACACAGCTACTCACCTCTTTTCCTAGTCTTACCTAGGTTTTAACTGAAGGGGATCAGAGTATACCACCCCAAAATATGAACTTGGGCATAAAAATTGCCTTGAGCTGAAGGCAATTAGCCCTTTGTCCTCCCTCTTTCTGTCTAAAAGCAGGACATAAATTTCTCTTCATTAAGGTGACATAAATTTCCATTTGTTCTATTTGTCCATTTCTTCTCTTCCCAGAAAGAGGAGAAAGACTGTCATCTGCATATTAGATATCGCTGAACAGTCCCTATACATTTCCTAGTCACCTTGTCACAATCTACTCCCTCCAGAAGCTCCAAACCCTTTTTCCTTCGTCTAGTTATTTCTGTATAATTTATCACTCTTTGTTAAAGTAGTATATAAGCCCCAAATTTTAAAGGTACCTTGAGTCACATTTCTTTATGAACACCTGTGCATATGTACATAATTAAATCTGTTTTCTTTTTGTTAATCTGTCCTTTTTAAAGAAAAAAAAAATTATTTATTTATTAGGTTGTGCCGGGTCTTAGTTGCTGCATGTGGGCTCCTTAGTTGTGGCATGTGAAGTGTTAGTTGCAGCACGCATATGGGATCTAGTTCCCTGGCCAGGGATCGAACCCGGGCCCCCTGCATTGGGAGCATGGAGTCTTAGCCACTGTGCCATCAGGGAAGTCCCGTTAATCTATCTTTTGTCATTTGACTTGCAGACCCCCAAGAACTGAACCAAAGAGGTAGAGGAAAGTGTTTTTCTCCCCAACATAACCAGTGAATTTGTCTGGTTTTCACAAAATTGTCATCAGTGTGGGCAAGTTCTTGGACGCTCTACTTTTTCCTCACTTGACATTGTCTTTCACAAGTGTATACAGAGTCTTAATGTTCATTTTTAATGGTTAAATATTAGTCTTTGTGCTAATGAGTCAACTAAGGACATGACTGCAGGGTGTTCTAACTTCTTAATTCTTAATCTCTTACTGCAGCCAAACGTCACCAGGGAATCTGATGCGGGGGCCTGTTCTGCTTGGAGGACAGAGCATGAGGAGACAGAAGGCAGAAATGCCTCTCGAATTACACTTTCTCTATGGTGTTTTTTAAGCAGATGACTCCACTGCATGAATGGCCAGCAAAGGAGGCCATACATCTTCCAGCAGAACTACTGAGCGCTCAGGAAGGAGTTAGTATTTTATCCCATTTTATCCTTGGGATGCTCATTCCCTGGTGTGGTGGGAAGATTTGAGAGGGCTGCTCAGGCCCCACAGGAAGAGCTGGGCATCGTTTTGTGCAGTAGCCTAGGAAAGACAGACCCAGGGTTTAGTCATGTTAACCACAGCCCAAGTCCCTGGAGAGCAAAACCTGCAGGTGGTGTCTGGGCCTGGTGTGGATGGGGGGTGCCTGGAGTTCTCAGGACCTGCAACAGAGAGCATGTCTGGACTCAGCGGCTAAGAGGGAAGCAGCAGCCCTGGGTGGAGCTACTGGATCCCTCTGAAGAGCCCTGCATCCAAATCTGAGTCTGAGTAGGTACCTGATGCTTGGGCACTGGGACTTCTCCCCAGCTCACTAGGCTGCTGTCCCCAGCAGTTAGATTCCAGGTGGGGATGGACCTGGCTCTCTGGACCGTGGTGCGTGCTCACAGATGAGCTGAGACAGGAAGTCTGCTGCTGGGCACAGCAGGAGGGTGGTAGGGAGGAGAAAGCTGGGCAGCAGTTCGGGGGAGGGGAGGAGGAGAAGGAATTCTGGGGTAGGGGTGAGGGCAGGGCACAGAGAAGGGTTTTGGTGTCTCCACAGGCAGTAAAGGGAACAGCAAGTCCTAAGGAAATGGGGGGAGGGAGATAAGAGAGGGAAGGAGGTCTTAGAAAAGGAGGCGGGGCTTAGAATTTCTTCACCATTGAAGTGTGGCCTAGAGAGCCTGGTCCTCTCTCTTCCTGCCAGAAACCAATGGGTATTGGTAATAGCAGAAGTCTCCAGCAGATCCACGAAATCTGCTTCTCCCTTCAGAATCAGGGGTGAGAGGGTAAGGGGCCCCGAACCCCACCTGCTACATCTCTACCCTGCCTGGGGACCCTGGGCAGGTAGTGGAGCCAGGTCTCCCGTACCGTGACAGGATCTGCCCTGATCTCTCCGAGGGTGTGAGAAGGAGTTCCTTCAGCAAAGTCAAAACAACCTATGGGACACAGCTGCTCACTTAGGAGGTGCTCACCAAATCTGCACTGAGGGATACACCTGTTATCACCTGTCCCCCCAGCTCCCTATATCTCACTGGCCCCAGAAAGGAGATGGTGGGGAGGGGGGGGGCATCCTCTGGCACAAACAAACAAGGAAGGTGACCCTGACAAGGACTCCAAGCTCCAAAGAGAGGGATGGAGGGTGCACGAGGGCCGCCAGAGAACCTCTTATGGGGGCTTCCGGCAGTGGCTCCAGAATTCTGCAGAGCGAGGGCTGAGAGGAAGCAATCTGGCTGGCTCCACCTTCTGTTCTCACACCACGTGCCCTGCTGACAGCCCTAGCTGAGGAGAGAGACTCCCAGACCTCAATCCCCACTGTGAGAGCCAGCAGGAAAAGTCCCACAGGGCAGAGCAGCCCACAGAGGTGCTGGCTCCCCAGCAGCCAGGATGCTGAGGAGGCTACAGGAGGCTGTGTAGGGCTGGCCTGTGTCCGTCACCCCCACTGCTCACCTGCCCCCCTTCCACAGGCACCTCTCCACCCTCCTCCCGCCTCCGTCCAGATGCCTTCAGGCTGGTGCCCCATTCATCAAAATTATTTTCCCCCCAGTTCAAAAAGCCCTTCCCTATTCCTAGGTCTCAGCTTTAAAAGTAATCTAGCAAACCATGTAACATGTTATCCAAATTACTTCTTCCACCTCAAAGAATTTTCATTTTAAAATAAAGTGCTCGGGCTTCCCTGGTGGCACAGTGGTTGAGAGTCCGCCTGCCGATGCAGGGGACACGGGTTCGTGCCCCGGTCCGGGAAGATCCCACATGCCGCGGAGCGGCTGGGCCCGTGAGCCATGGCCGCTGAGCCTGCGCGTCCTGAGCCTGTGCTCCACAACGGGAGAGGCCACAACAGTGAGAGGCCCGCGTACCGCAAAAAAATAAATAAATAAAATAAAATAAAATAAAGTGCTCTTATGACCCAGTAATTCTAGTTCTAGATTATATATCCAACAGAAATGCATAAAGATATTCACTAAAGCACGTGTACCAGAATACTCACAATAACCCAAACTGGAATCTAGTCCATCAGCACAGAATGGATAAGTAAACTGGATGAAGTTCACAGAGTGAAACACTATACAGCACCAAGAATGAACAGCCTACAGCTACACATCATAACATGAATGGGGGTCACAAACAAGGTGGGGCAGAAGCCAGACACATCTTTCTGTATGATTTCGTTTATATAAAGTTCAAAAGCAGGTGAACATGGTGCGTGATGTTAGAATGGGGATCAGGTTACCCCTGAGGGAGTAACCAGAGCCTGGGCACCGGGAGGGCTGCGGGCCTGGTATTGTGTGGTTTCCGGGTCTGGGTATAGGTGTGTTTACTGTGCAAATTCACTGAGCGTCTAGTCACTGGTCTGGCCCTGACCCGTAGGGAGACCAATCGTCCTAGTTTGCCCAGGATGGTCCTCACTTCAGCACTGAAAGTCCCGTATCCTGGGAAACCCATCAGTGCTGGGTGAACTGGGACAGCTGGCCATGCTCTAGGACTGTGGGAAGTGGGCAGCCATGTGGGCTTCCCTGGCTCCTGTGACCTCAATGCCAATTGAAGACCGAATCTCTGCCATGCCCCACTCCCAGGTTTATTCTGAGGACCAAACAGATGGTCCTGATTCTACGGCAGTGGGAAAACCGATGGAGAGAGTAAGGCAAGTCTCCTTGATGGCTGCAGGGGGACCCAGGACCAAGCCAAGCCACAGGGCAGCTGGGTCTGAACAGAGGGAGCTGACAAAAGACCGTTTCCCAAGAGCCTCTCCTGGGCAAAGATCCGGCGTGAGCCCCGTCCAGCCTGGGGCAGTCCCCACTGCCCTGCTATCCTTTATTTACCAAGGGGCCAGCACTACAGAATCTGACACAGTTTTCTTCACTCCTCAGCTCCCTTTCTCCTGGAGGGGACTGGGTAGGGAGAGGCAGGAAGATGCTCTCCTGGCCAGAGTTTCTTCTCTGCTGCTCTGGGGGAGGCTGTGTTGGTGGGGGTGACCCCAAGCAGGGAAGAAGATGACTCTCTGGGGTACAGAACCTGTGACACAGGTTCAACTGAGGTAGGCTGTCCTAATAGCCCAGAGGGAGAGTAAGACTCCTGAGCACGTGAAAAAGCCACATTGGTGCACACACACACACACACACAAAATCACTCTGCTTCTGCTAAAGCTTTTGTAACAGTGGTTCCTAAACCTGGCTGTGCAGTAGAATGACCTAAAGCCATTTCTCACACTGGGGTCTGAAGACCCCATGGATCTAAGAAAGGATTCTTAGAGGTCAATATTCAAGTTTTCTGTGAAAATGTTTAATTTGTCCTTTTGCTTTAACAACAAAAACTTTTTTACAAAATGACTACACGCATATCTGCATTTTCAGGGAGACCATCCCATAACTGTGTGATGTCACACAAACTCAGGGGCTGCCACTAAGGCTAGTGCCTGCTTGCGGCCTCAGGCTTCAGAGGCCAAATCAGCCAAATCCCAACAAGAGGGTGTGCTCTAGGGCCTGGTACTCAAAGTGCTGTCTTTAGACCAGCACCACCAGCAACCAGCGCCTGTTAGGAATGTGGATTCTCAGGTCCCCTGGAGCTTCTGAATCAGAACTTGTAATCTAGGCAGCCCAGGTGATCCCCTCATGTTACTGTCTGTGAAGCACTGGTCTAGATTACTGGCCTTCCCTCTTTTCTCCAGCAGTTTTTAACGGAATGGCTTCCTATTTTCCACCTAATTTCCCAATTCTAATTACTACACAGTAGCTTTCTGTTGTCTATGGGTCCCACTAAAAGCTCTATCATCAAAAGTGCTTATTAATTAGTCCGTATACTGGATGCAGAGATGAGGCTGGAATTTGGGGTCCCTCTGCTGTGAGGATGGGGTGCGGTCCTCTGAAGATGACACCCACAGCAGATGTACACCTGGGCTCTCTCCCTGCTTCTCTATGGACCCATGTACACACATGAAGGTAAATTCCACGGCACCAGCCACGTTCCTGTCCTCCTGACCAAAGGCCCCTAGGTGGCTAGCATCAAGGATGGTGAGGGCCCCAGAACGGGGCTCTTGCTGTGTAGAGCTAGACGCTCCTGCAGAAGTGTGACGTGGGCTGTGGACATCACCGGGAGCACAGAAGCCAGGCAGGCCAGCGAGGAGGGGGCTGGGAGCCTACCGCCCTCCTGACTCTAGGCGGGCTCCCCATCAGGACCCGCCCTGGTCCCTTCAACATCAGGGCAGCCCGGGGACCCTCCCGCCGTGTGCCCCAGGACTCACAGGATGTAGCAGATGACCCCGATGCTCCACATGTCTGTGGCGTAGCCAATGGGCTCATAGTTGATCACTTCAGGTGCGACGAACTCTGGGGTGCCAAAGAGGACCTTCAGAGACCCCGCGTTCTCTGCAACCAGGATGGAGAGGGATCAATCGCCAGAAAGTCCCTAAGCCAACCCGAGGTCAGCAGATGCCTGGGAGGCTCTCCCTCTGCAGGACGGCACAGGGACAACAGCCTCCTCGTGGAACGAGTGCATCGACACACCAGTGAAGCCGCCCTGCCCCGGATGGAATGGCTTTCCATGTGTCTGTCTCTCCCATGAGTTCCCTGAGACAGGGGTGGTGACTTGTGCTTGAAAATAATCTCTACCATTCACTCTGTCATTTGTACCCTGCTGCATGCTTTATGAGGACTTTCCTATTTAATGCTCTGGCCAAGGAGGATGACCCCATCTCCCAAGGAGAAAAGGGAGGCCCAGGGAGTGACTCGCCTCCCCCCACCCTGCCTCCCAGTAAATGGTGGTCAGGACCTAACCCAGGGGGTCTGACTCCTGAGCCATGTTCCTCCCCTCCCCCACCCACCTCTCCACACGTAGTGTCACATCTCTCTTCCCAGGAGCTGCTGGCAGGTTAGTTGGGAAAAACCGTAACCCTGAGGTAGTGCCTCTGAGCCATAGAGGACCATCACCCACCAAAATGACTCTTGGGTTGGGTACTCAGGCCCTGAGCGCCTTCCCCTAACGTGCCCTGCCTCCTGAAAGGGCAGGAACAGCAGTGATGCTTCAGAGAGCCCTGGACTAGGCCCCAGGTCCTCATTCCACCCCAGCTCATCGTGGGACTTGCTGGGCAAAGCTACTGCGAACCTCGGTTTCCTGGTCTACAAATTGAGGCTCATAAAATCTGCCCTGCCTGCCTCAAAGCGTTGCTGTGAGAATCAGATGAGAGAAAGTAGGTGAAAGTGCTCTGGAAAGTGCTCTGTACGGTAGGGTGCAAATGTGAGGAAGCACCATCAGCAAAATGTTCTGCTGCTGAAGGCACCAGAGTGAAGAAAATAATAATGATAAAATAAATGAAAACACCCACAAAGTGCTTACTATGTGCGAGGCACTGCTCTTATCCCTCTACCTATATTAACTCAGTGATCCCATAACAACTCTATGAGGTGAGTCCTACTGTTACCCCAATTTACAGATAAGAAATTTGAGACATAGGCTCCCACAGCTAGTAAGTGGGAGGGGTAGTCTCCACGGTCTGTGATCTCAGCTCCAATCCAGGGCATCCCCTCTAATACTGTTGTGTCTAATACAGTGCCTGGAACACAAACAGCCACGGCCACTGCCATGACGTGTTGGTAACAACAGAAGGGGTGGCTCGGCCTTACCCAACCTCCTGGCCAGACCGAAGTCGATGAGCTTGATCCTGGTGCCTGTCTTGTTGACACACATGATGTTCTCGGGCTTGAGGTCCAGGTGGACAATGCCCTGCTTGTGGATGTACTCCACCCCCTCCGAGATCTGCCTCATGTACTTGATGCACTCCCGCTCGGTCAGCTCAAAGTCCTCATCGATGATGCGCTCGAACAGCTCACCCCCGGACACGCTGCGGGGACAGAGAGGGTGCTCAGACCACAGGAGCAGGCAGCCTGGCTGGCAGGGAGCCTGGCCAGGGCAGGCTGGGGGAAGGGGTCATGGCCAGGAAAGCCCAGTGTATGGGGGTGCCAGGCATTTTCTGCAGCTTCCTGAGTCCCAGACCACTGCCCCGTTATGTCAGTCCCAGTCTTCCACTGTGTGAGGATGGCCCGGTCCTCCTGGTTTCCTGCTTGGGGGACCCTGCCTGTGCCCACTAAGCTTTGGAGGGGTTCAGGGAAGCATCTCCTAGGCAGTCTCAGAGGTGGCCATGAACTGAGAGATCTAGAATGATCTCCTAAGCAAAAAGGGTAACTTCCAGACAAACTCTTTCCCCCAAATGACTATAGATGTAAGGGATTATCCTGTTCTCCAGCCATGTCTTTTAGTCATAAAGAATTGAAGTTTAAAAACTCACAGTACCCATAAGCATTTGTTTTGCATAGCCAGAAACAGAAAAGTGTCTTCAATAATACGGAGCATCAGCACATTTTGTAAAAGGCATTGGCTGTAACCTATTATACTTACAGTTGTAATCGATTTGCTTCCTCTGGCTAGGCCTATAACATCAGTTTACTCCTTCCAGCCATAACTAACTTGCCTCCCCTGCTCCCTGGCCCAGGCTGGGAGTGTAGTACATCCTTCCTGCCCGGATAGACTTTGGATCCTGGCCATGGTGGTTCTGGGGCCTGCAGTGGGCGTCTTTTCTAAGGATTGGCCAGCCAGCATATTTCCCTTCAGTGCAAATGCTGAGTCACATGGGGCCTCTCTGTTCCCCTCTCCCAGCCTTCCAAACCCACCTTCCTTGCTCGCTGCTCAGAAACCTTAAAGCATCCCCTTGGTAACTTATGCGGCATCCAGACATCAGTAAGTTCTTTCTTTACAATGGCCTGTGGATCCACCAGCTGAACAAGGTTGAGTGGGCTTCCTTCTGAGCCTGTCCTCTTCCAAGGGGCTTCCCTCTTCTAAGGGAGTCATCACAAAGATGGGAAAGAGCTGAGTTTGAATCCTGTCTCTGTGGCTTGGGCAAGTTACTTAATCTTTCTGAGCCCCAGTTTCCTCATCTGTCCCTACATCGCAGTAGTTAGGAATGAAGGAACTTTTGTAAAGCATCATGCCTGACACACAGTGGGTGCTCAGCACATATTAATTTTCATCTGACAACCTGCTGCGGGCCAAGTGGATCTTGTTACTGACCCCTGAGGGAGAGACAGACAAGGACACACCATGGGGCCCAGCACACGGAAGCCTCTGTGGGTCTCCATCACCACAGGACAAAGACTTCTGGGAGGGCTGAGCGGGTAAAGGTCAGTCTGTGCCAGTGGCCGCTGGGGGGGCGCTGGAACCAATGCTTTAGAACCAACCGAGAAGGACGTCCTTGTGTGGCCAGCAGGTGGTGCCTCTGTCCTCAAGCCCTTCATTTCTGTTGCCCTCCACCCAGGCTCTAGGTCAAACTCTAATCTCCGTTCTTAGGTTCCTAGGTTTCAGGCCATTCTTAACATCTCTGAGCCCCAATTTCCTCATCTGTAAGATGCAGATAAAAACAGCACTATCTCACAGGGTTGCTGTGAAGATTGAGTGAATTAATACAGGTAAAGTGCTTAGAAAAGTGCCTGGCACATAGTAAGTGCTCAATAAAGTTAATTATCTTTTTTTTTTTTTTCCTTTTTAAAGAACCAGTGGGGGCTCTTGTTGAAAATACAGACTCCCAAGCTTCTCCCCTGAAGATTCTGATTTAGAAAATCTTGGAAGGGTTGTGATCCATATTTTTAATGAGTACCCCAGGTCATTGTTAAAATCAGACAAGTTTGAGAAATATTGGCTTACTCAGTTACCACCCCTGGGAAGCCAGCTGAAATTCATGTCCTCCGAGAAATCACTCCCAATTTCACCATATGATCTTTCCCTCCCTGGGTTCCCACACTCTCATCTCTGCACTTTCCCCATCAAGTCTGCCTTGTCTTAAAGTTGTTTGTGAACATGTCTGGAAAAGGTACGGCTCATCTCTAGATCCTTGTTTTTACCTGGCAATATCTGGCACAGACAAGGTACCCCAAAATGTTTGGTTTTAAATTTAAAATATTCTGAAAAAGCAAGAAACCATTTTTTGCAGTGTCCTTGGGAACGTCTGAGGCAATGAGTGGTGGAAATCTGAGCCGTGGAGATAATTACTGCTGCATTTCTAGAGGTAACCTATTCAGTAGAGGTGCAAATATAGGTTCAAACCTATTCAAATTTAGTTGATGTATTTTGAAAACTGTCCTTGTGGTCCATTTTCAAGGATGGAAGGGGTTACATAAACAGTTCTATATAGGTTTCTTTTCAAAACGCTCAAGACTGTGGGTGGAAAGAAGCTGCCACCCACAGAGATGGGATAAAGCCATGGGCCAAGACTGGGCGGAGGAAATGTGTGCTTAATAAATTAACAGTGATGAGTGAGTGAATGAATGAAAGAAAACCTACCTTATTCCAAGGGATCAAATTTATCCCCCAACTGTAGACATTGGCCAGCGCTCACTGGCAGCCAGAAGGATGACACTTCATGGGGCTCCAAACCCAGACCCTCTCCTCCTTGTCTCATGGCAGCTAGCTGCTTATTCTTTGATCAGTTTTGCCAATGGCAGCATGAAGGTGAGATGGGCAATGGATGGATGACTCAGCTTAAGCTGCACATCTGCTTCAGTGCTCAGGGGCCCACCAGCCCTTGGAATGTCCCAAAAGGACCAGCCCTGACTCCAGGCCCGGAGCCTGAAGGAACTCCTGTATCAGAGCAACACTGCTACAACGATAGGGGCTTGTCTCATAATCGGAGGTCAGAAAGGCTGAAGACACATTAATTCTGGTCTCTCACTGTATCTGAGGCGGCTGATCTGAAGGCTGGGGCCCTGCAATACATTTTCAGTTTTCTGTATCACCAGGGATTGTCCTTCTCTTAATCTCAGTTTCTCCACCGAACAAGGAGAAGAGCAAATCGTACTGCTGAAAGCCAACCTTTGCCTTCTCAGTGGCCAGGTCTGTTTAAGCTGGAAGGGAAGTACAGATTGAGTATGAATCTGCTCCTTCTTCTTTGGTCGAGTTCCTATCAAGGGGCAAGCTCCTTACCCCAAGTGCAGGAGAATCATCTGGCATCTGTGAATGTAAGACTCACTCCTGTCCACGGGGGAGGCGTGGGGTGGAGGGATGAAAGCCAGACCAGCTGAAGCCCTCGTACGTTTCCTCCCAACATTTTCCATCCAGCTTGCCAACTCCCAATTCCAAGCTAAGTATGGTATTCTGCCCACTGGTTCTGCTGCCCAGCCTCACCCAGGCTTGGCTGCCTCCTACCCGCTCCTGCACCTTCTCACGAGCTTGCTCAAGGTTTAACTTCCAAAGATAAGACATTTCTTCACATGTCCCCACACGCCCACGCTGCCTGGACCAAGCAACCTGTTCTACAATAAATGTGAAAGGCTGCAGCCCACAGGGCTATTGTGAGGGTGTAATGAGTGAGGCCATGGACATGGGCTAAATCTTTCCTAGAAGTGGGGAGGGAAGTTTGAATTCGGGGCTGAAAACTGATTCTAGGAGACGAAGGAAGATTTTCTTTGAATCTGTGTAAAAGTTCCACAGAACTGCAGAATTTTAGAACCAAAAAGGAGTCTAATCCAAATATCTCTCCTCGCTGAAAGGATTTAATAATTACAAAATCACAGCTCGACAGTAATAGAAGCTGACCCCAGGTTTCCTGAATAGTAGGACTTGTTCCACACAACCAGTTGGGTGTTAAAGTGCTCACAGAATAATTTTAAGTGGAAAAAAGACCAGGATACAGAAAAAGTCAATGCATCATACTCTAGGAATAACTCGCAATTATACAGTCTGTGCCTAACACATGGTATTCCATCTAATCCCCACATTGTACACGAGATGGTTTATAACCTCCTTTTACAGATAATAAAACTAATGATCGGCACAGTTGGGCAACTTATTCAAGGTCGTCAGCAAGAGGCAGAGCAGGGACTGAAGTGAGGTTTCTCAGACTCAAGTCTGTCTCTTAACCACGACTGCCTTTCCTGAGGAACACAAACAGAAAGGAAACACAGCAAAGGTTCACGGAGTGAGGGGAGTCACTTCTCAAACTGGGGATGCCTCACTGGCTTCACCGTTCCCCGGAAAGAACACCGAGATGTTGACAGAGTCCTCTCCGAAGGACTGAGATCCCTGAAGCTCGGGATGAGCAGTTCAAGGATGCTGCAGGCACTTTCAGAGTACTGCTAAAGCTTTCAAATCCCCTTTGATCCAGCACTCCCACACTTCTGGGAGTTTACCCTACAGATGTACACAGGCATGAGTGTAAAGCTGTATGTACAAGGTTATAAACACTGCCTTTTTGCAAAAGCCAAAGCCTGGAAACCATCCAAAACCCTATCAAAAGAAGACGAATAACCTGTGGTCTATGCGTGCACTGAGATCCCAGGGAGCAGGGAGAGTGAGGAAGCCCCCTGGCTACTGATGTGGGCCTCTCTCCAAGATACACTGTTAAATGGAAAGAAGCCAAGTATAGAATATTGAGTGAAACTTGTCTTTGGGTTAAAAGGTGGGAAGTATGTGTATATATACATACATACATACATTATATATATATACATATATGAATATGAATAATATATATAAATAATATATGCTTGCATTTTCATAAAGAAACTTTGGAAGGACACAGACAAAACCAACAAAATTGGTTACCAGTGGTGCTGAGGCAGGGTAGGAACAGGGTAGACGGGAGACAGGGGTAGGAATGGGACTTCTCATTGTGTATTCTCTTATATTTTTTGATATGATTGTATCATATACTTTTAAAATTCAGATTAAAAAAGGAAAAGAAATGACTAAAAAATACATATTGGGCTTCCCTGGTGGGGCAGCAGTTGAGAGTCCACCTGCCGATGGAGGGGACGTGGGTTCGTGCCCCGGTCCGGGAAGATCCCACATGCTGTGGAGCGGCTGGGCCCGTGAGCCATGGCTGCTGAGCCTGCGTGTCCGGAGCCTGTGCTCCGCAACGGGAGAGGCCACAAAAGTGAGAGGCCAGTGTATCGCAAAACAAAAAAAAACAAAAAAAAACCACACTACGGAGCATGTCTGGCTTACTGACTCCAGTATGTTTGTATGTGTGTGTGTGTGTGTTTGTGTGTGTGTGTATGTTTGTTTGTGTGTGTGTGTGTGTGTTTGTGCACATGCAGACCAGCACTCAGAGGGGAGAGGGGTGGAGGACTGGGACTCGAAGAAACAATGGAGTCCAGGAAAGCCTTGGCTGGACGTCATCTGGTCCTCCCCCTGCCTCTGTACAGCCCAGCTCAGAAAGCACTACTCTTTGGTGAGTGAGAGGTCAAGAGAGAACAAACCAGCGTGGACCAGGGGCACACAGAGCAGAGCAGGAGGACGGGAGCGAGGCTTACACTCCTGAATTCTGAGCTCCCAGCCCTGGGCCCCCTTCTCTCTCACAGGCCGGTTGGGACGCTGCCCTGTCCCCCCTCTTCTGCTCTAAAGCCACCTCTAGGTCAGAATGCCCTGAATGAAACCAAGGAACCGAGGGATAGCCCTGAGCCTTTCACAGGGAGGTGAGGGTGAGAAGGGGGCAGGGGTCCTCAAAGACCTGCCAGTGTGTTCTGGAGATGAGCAGAGGGGGCTGGTGGGCAGTGGGTCAGGGCCAGCATCATGCACAGACGGACTGTCCCTAGTGGTTAGCACCCGGCCATACGGGCTGCCGAGTGCCGTGCACATCACACCCTGGCCCACAGTGCTCTCCATCTTGGGGCGGAGGGTGGTGGCGGGACAGCGGGGGAGTCACACAAGGGGATCCCAGGCCCATGGCGCCTGGGCCGTCCCGCGGCGGGACACTCACATTTCCAGGACCATGACGATGTTGGCCTTCTCTTCGAAGGCATCCACACACTGGACCAGCTTGGGGTGGTGGAGGCAGTTCATGATGCTGATCTCCTGCCGGATGTTCTCCTTCTCTTTTGCTGAATATGCCTTGAAGAATTTCCCTGCCCAGATTTTTCCAGTTTTCTTTTCTACAAGTCGAAAGACCTGTCCAAATTTCCCACTGTGAATGAAAGGAGGAGAGAGAAAGCAATTTAGCCCAGCTTTCCACTGACCTGGGATTGGCAAGTGATGGACCGTGGGACCCATCTGGCCTCCCTCTTTTTCTAAATAAAGTTTTACTGGAAAACAGCCATGCCCATTTGTGCCCAGATTGTCTGTGGCTGCTTCTGGGTTTCAGTAGCAGAGCAGTCATTGCAGCATAAACCAAATGGCCCACAAACCCTAAATATCCATTATCTGGCCCTTTACAGAAAAAGTTTGCCACTCCCTGCTCTAGGTCAGTGAAGCGCACTGCTGATGCTGACAAACCTACTCTCCATCACTTGTCAATGTCAGCCCGGGCCTGGCCCCCAACCCTGCCCTAACCCTGTCCAGTCTTGCTGTTCTTTTAGGACTGTCATCTCCTTGGGCTGAGGCCTCAATCTTGGCGACAGACTTCTTTCCCTTTCCCCCACGAAAGGACCCGTGATGTCAGGTTGGGGAAGTCCTCCCCAGGTACCGAGAATTTCTGAGTGGTTGCCTTCCTTCCACGCCTTTCCAGTACCGGGGCCCTGGAGACAGCCTAGCAAGGCCCCTGCTTCCCACTGTAGGGATGGCAGTGGTGGCATTACGCTGACACCACTCCCGCCCCGGAGCAGGGTCCTCGTTCTTCAGGACTGCGATGAGGTTGGTGTCACTCCTTTACTGGACAGAAACCCTCCGGAAATAAAGAGCTGAGCCCCATCCCTCTCTCTTCCACCTCCCCTCCTCCTCCAGGGATAGTCAGTGGGCGACAGGCAGCCCTGGGTGCCGCTGCTGGTGGGCACAGCCTGGCTGTGCGGAGGGCCCAGGGTTGTGGTCTGAGTCCACTGGTGTCTCCGCAGCCCAGGGAAGAGCCTGAGCAGAGACTGTGGCCTGAGTTCACAAAGCGAGGGGTGATGACAGGAGATGCATGTCAAGGGGGCGCGTTCTCCTGAAGCACTAGAGCTAGAACTGCTGAATGGCGAGCGCGGATCAAAGGGAAGGGATCCTAAGGACGGGCCGGGCCAGACCCGCTGCTCTGGGTTATGTCCTATGTGAGGGGTGGATTGCAGAGGAGGACGGGCCTGCTCAAGCTTGCGGAGGGATCCCGGGGCACAGCAGCTCCTAAGAGAGCCCTGGCCGGGTGATGCTTTCACGGGTGCCAACAGGTCAAGCCCTCCCGGTTCTGCAGGAACCTCAGTCTGGGGAGTTGGCAGAACCCAGGGAAGGACAGGAAGAGGAACCAGGGAACTTAACCTCGGGGCCTGCGCCACCCTCACCCTGGGCTCCGGAAGGGTGCCTCCCACTCCACTTACGATCCTAGTCTCTCTTCGATGTCGTAGAAGTCAGACACTTTCTGGCCAGTATTGACCACGACGGTCCGATAATCGACCTCGGGCTCCTTTTCGTCTGCAGGGTGGGGGTCGGGGTGAGTGTGAGCCATCAGACCCCTTGCCCACCCCCCTCCACCCCTCGAGTCTTCCCGAGGACGGAGGCCAGCACTCACCATCATCTGACACCTCCACTTCATCCTTCGGCTCTGGGGGGAGACAGGGCGTGGGTGATTAGTAACGAAGGCCCACCGAGAGCAAAGCATGCCGGGGGCCCTGTCAGACTTCAGCCTGCCCAGGCACAGGACCACCAAGCCCAGAGCTCTGGGCACCACCACGGGGTCAGTGGCTCCACGCTGCAACAGGGCCACGTATACACCGGCAGGCGCTGGCGCCCACCCAGCCCCTCCTCTGCCAGCTCTCCCCTCCATCCACTCCCCTCTAGCCTTGAGGTCCCCTAGACATGCCCTTCTTCACATCTTTTCTAGTCTCTCTGACTTTCAGAACCTACACACAACTACGACAGTCCCTTTCTGCTCTGGCTCAAAAGTCGGCAACTTATAATTGCTACTAGTGTCAAATCCATTTATCCATTTGCTGAGAACTTTTTCTGGAATTCCAGCTAGGTGCCAGTTATTTTGCCAGTGATCATGGGTGTACAAAACAAAATACAGATGGCATGATCTCTCCTCCTTTCTTGGAGCTTATATATAATTTCGCTGGAGAGGCAAAAACACATATCCTTGAAATATCCATTACGAGTGTTATATAATCAAGCACGTGATATCGCAGTACAAACTGAGTAGACAATGGAGGAAGGTGACAAAAGTGGGGCAAGTATAAAGTCAGAGCAATTAGTCTAGGAAGAAGGAGCCCTTGAGTTGTGTCTTAACGGAAATGATGGAACACAGCGAGGAGGTGGGTGACGTCATGCAGGAAGCCAGCGGGTGTTTATGGGTATGGCAAGGAGGGACATGAGCATCCCACACTGGCCGTTCACACAGATGTTTCAGTCATGGATGGGGGGTCATGAGGGGACAGGCTGGTGGCCAGAGGAATACACCCACTTCAGAAGTCCAGGCTTTCCTTTGCTTTGGTATAATTAGTCCCTAAAGAGCCACTGTGGCTTCTTGACCTTAGCCAAGTGCCCTTCCCTTCCTGGACCTCAGTTTCCTCATCTGTAAAAGGAAAGCACTGTATTTCTCGGTGGTTTCTCGGGTCCTTGGCTAGCCCTGGATGCCATGCTTTGTGATGTGCTAGGTGCTGCTCAGCCAAGATGTGGGCTGTGTCCCGTCTGACAGAGGGAACCAAGGGAGGCTTCCTGAAGAGGTAGAAAGACCTGAGGAAGCCAGAGAGGGAGGCCAAGGATTTCTAAAGTGTGTGTGTGTTTGTGTGTGTGAACAACTGGGGGAAAGGGTGTGACTTGCTGAAGCTCCCAGCAGAGCAAGGCTGAGGACAGGAAAGGGACGGCAGATGGAAGGAAGGCCAGAGCAGACGGGGCCGAGGGGTTGGTCAGACACTGCCCAGAAAGGAGGGCTTGTGTGGGAGCGGGCCCAGCTCTGTGTGCTTCGCAAGTGGAATGGTGGCGGTGAAGGTGTGGGTCGGGGACCAGGTTCAGCTTGAAGCTGTGGACAGTGAGCCTCTCTGTTAGGCTGAGGGCAGAACAAATTACTGAAACCTAAGCAGGCAATCTGAGAGAAGTCACACAGTTCCCATGCAAGATAAGTACCCATTGCTGGAAAAGAGTTTTGACAGAGTTTATAAGCATGTGACCGGGAACAAGAGAGGCTATGATTTGTTTAGAGTCCTTAAAATGCTGTTGATGAAGTTTAATTTTAAAAAACCAACACAAGTGGGATTGGGAGGAATATTTGTCACAGAAAGGAAAATGCCATGGAAAAATAAAAAAAGGATAAGGTGGATGCGGACTCTCAGATTAGTGGTGGGGTTCACAGATACTGTCCGGATGTGAGTATAACTGATCAAGTCTTCTAAATCACAGATTTAAGAGTTGACAGTGACACTGTCAAATTCACACATGACCAAAATGTACTTGAGAGCAACACACCTGGAAGGTAGTAATGGAGTCATGTGTTCAGGGAGAACTGAATCATTCAGACTTTCAGCATGACAAGCCCTAGGGTATCTAGTTAGAACCAAAAGTGGGAGCCCCATTCCTCAACCAGCTGCTCTGGCCAACAGAATGCTGTCACTGGGGACGTGTGCACCGGCTGCAAACAGGTATTATTACTCTGCCCTTGGTAGAGCCTGGGGTCATGTGATCCTAGAACCCTGGCTGTTGGCACTGAGAAAGTCTCAGTGGAGCTGGAGGAGGCGTGGGCCATTGAAAGGAAGAGCTGCCATGTGAAGACGATCAGAAAAGGTTAGGCCTCTCTGGTTGGGAAAGAAGCCTAAAGCAGACATGATAAAAAACAAAAAAATCACAATAGCCAAGGGTGAGATTAGGGTTACGAACTTTCACCAACTAATGAACACTATAACGTGGGAGAACAATTTAGCGTTATACCTCACATAGGAGGGAGGCTGCAGGCATCTGGAAATCACATCTCAAGAGCCACCGTAAGAACGATAAATAGGTTCAAGAGATGTTTAGGTTAGTTCAACAATGGTATTTCAGACGGGGATTTAAGGAAAGCAAGAGATTCAAGTCAATTCAACAATCACTAACTGAGCACTTGTGGATGCCAGTGACTGGATGGGGCCTTAGAGACAAAACATTAATGATAATACCCACATTTAGTGGCAGGGAGGCCCCATCGTCCTGATCTGTGGTGCCCTAGCTGAGACAGTGGTTTGACCTCTCCTGACCTTTTTGTCCCCATGCCACATATCCTGGTGTAGAATGAGCAACAGGATGAGAGAGTACAGAGAGACAGGCTCTCCTGGCCTGGAATCTCTAGGAGGAACCGTCTGTCCTCTCCTCGTGAAGGAACAGAAGCAGCGCTGTGAGCCCATGAGGGGCTTTCCAATGACCTGTTTCCCAGAGGCATCTTCCAGGTGGCCCTGAAAGGGCATGCAGTTCTAGAACTGGCCTCTCCCCATCTCTCTGACACCAGTTAGAGATGGAGCTAGCCTTCTTGCCCTCCTCTCAAATACCACACCTACCCTCAACTCCTGCCTCTCTCCTTAGCAGTCAAGATGCAGCGTGCTTTCCCGGTACCAGGGCTGTGGGGTCCAGCTCAATCTCAGGGAACCCAGGCCCCGGCCTCTGGCTCACTGTTACACAGCAACCCTTCCTCTGTGTGGAACTCGGACCAAGGCTCCAGGCTGAGACATTTCCCTTCCTCCTTTTCCTTCTCATCCTGTCTCCACTCTATTTGGAAGGGAAAGGGCCATGAGAGGAGGAACCCCAGAGGCGTGGGGGAAAGACCACAATTCAATTAGCCAAGCTCTCTGAGCATAAAGGGGTAGTAATGAGAGAGGTGGCCACGTGGTGTCCATATTTCCGTTCAGGAAGGAGCTAAACTGCAGTAGAAGGGACTTCAACGAGATACTTTTTTAAAAATCCACTCAGAAAGAGCTGTGAGATCCAAGAGCTAAGTGGAAGAACTATTTGGAAGATGGCTCCAAGATATTTCTGCAGGCAGATGACACCATCCCCCTGAAGTGGTGTTTCGGGGAGGGCCGGCTGAGCGCTCTGGCCCTCACGTGGCACGTGTCTAGCCGGCTCCCTGGACAGAGCGGTCCCTTTGCACGGCGGAGGGCTGCTGGGCGCCCAGCGGGCACTAGAGGGCGCCCGCGCCAGCTCAGGGTGAGCGGTTGATTTCCGCTGCTTCTCTGGGGGCTCTGCATCTCTACCCTACTCTGCAAGCAGCCTCTATCACAGCTGTTTGCTAACAACTATACAGACTAGAACAAATTAGGATTAGGAGCAAGGACGGAGCGGATTTCAGAGTTAGAGTTGAGTATGGTGGGAGTGGAGATCCAGACCTGGTTGGGATGGGAGAGAGCTGCTGCGTTGGGTGGGAGGGGGAAGGGGAGGTGCTCGTTTACTCAGGTTTGGGAAGACGAGGAGGGGAGCTGTCAGGTTATGGGTCCTAGTCTGAGGGGGGTGGGGGGCTCTGGCATAAGGAGGCCACAGAGCTGGGTGGAGACCTACATGCTATGCTGTGTCTTCCACCGTATCCCTAGCGCCCCTGCAGCACCTGGAACACAGGAGGGGCACCGGACACACTGAGTGAATGCAGAGTGAGGGCGGGGATGGAACTGAGAGGTCCGGATGAAGCCCAAAACTGAAGTTGCTGAGGCAGAGGCTGGAGGGGCCGTGGTAGCGGTGGGAAGGTGAGAGCCAACATTAGCTGTGCTTAGAGGGGGGAGGGTCAATTGGCACTGCCTTTTTATGACCACCAGACCCCACGGGCTCACAGAAATGATCTACTATAATCACATCCCCCTTCTACACATGTGCACACACACACACACCCTCCACTTCTCTGAGAGCCATTGCACTTTTAAAGAGGAGAGAGATGATCAACCCAGGCTATAACTGACAGGCTTCTGAGCCGTCCACAGAGAGCTTCACTTGGAAGCCACACCCGCTTACCCTCACCCTCCCATTCCCCCCTTCATCCTCTGCCCCTCAGAGGATGTTCTGTGCTGTTCTGCCCCTTCCCCCTCCCATCAGGGACAAGCCAGCTGGACCTGGGGGTGGGAGCATTTTCCAGCCTGGAAGCCCTGGGTGGCCTGGACCCCTCCTCTGGATTACAGGCAATTTCAACATTTCCCTTTGTCTGCTCCCAGTCAGGATGGGCCCCAGGAAGAGAATCTGAGGACCACAGAAGGGGGTTCAGCTGGCCTCAGGCAAGAAGGGAGAGGCCACCTGCCTGGACCCAAGTGGTCCCAGCCCCTCCTCCCCACAGACCGTCCTCACAGCCCTGGAAGCTGCTGTCCTGGCCTCCAAAGAGCCACACGCGCAGCTCCTGTGGCCTCTGGTCCTCTGTGTGGGGCTCAACAGGTATTCTACAGTCTCTCCTGGTACATGCCCTAAAAGACCTGGAAGTTTTCCCTTCCGGCTAATGCACATCTCACTGCCACGTTACCCCTTTTCCATCACTTTTCTAAGGAGTTGGGAGTCATCTTCTTGGACAAAGTAATATGCTAAAAACGTGCAGACTGGAACCTGGCTGCCTCTCCTGGCACGCCCACTCTAACCAGTCTGCTTCCCATTCTGCTCATGTCAAAGGGGGATGTCAAAGGGCGGCCGATGGCAGTTTTGTTACTGTTTCTCCCAGAAGACATTTGTGAGCGGCTAGTGGGCAGGAGCCCCATGAAACTGCAAAGAGGTCCGGCAGGGCTCTCTCGGGCCGGGCTCCACGATCCACGCCGCCACAGCACACTGTGGCTCTCAGAGAGACCTGCCCTCTGGGGATCTCTAGGGCTCACTGGGCAAAGGCCCCCAAGACAGGGCTGCACAGGCAAAATTATAAATTTGGTGTGTTTTCCACTGGCAACCTCCAAACTTTCTTTCTGGAGCCCTCATTTAATTTGAAAGTAAAGCTTACTATCTGTTTTATGCCTAAATTTTGAAACTAAAGAGGGGTATCAAACTGTAATGACAGTTTCCATACGTATGATGCCTCTGGCTATATGGTAATTTCAGGACCTGTGCCCTGTCCAGCTCCTGGTCCTTTAGTCTTCTCTCTACCTCACATCTTACAGCTCTCTCTTCTCCTAGAAGTCTTTCACTTGTTTTCCCTCCACCTTCCTCCCTGCCCCCAACTTTGCCTCCATCTTAAATTCACAGCACTCATTTTCTTCTCTTCACATGAAACTTCTTGAAGTAACATTCCATACTCCTGGCCTCTCCTTCTTCCATTTATTCCTTAGCCCCAGGCCAACCATTTTCCACCCTGTGGAAACACTATGGACTTTGCTCTCAAAGACCACGGCTTATCAAAGGGCTGAATCCAAAGATCTTGCATCCTCATCTCTTTCCTCTTTGCCACTCGCTGCTTCCATGTTTCTGCAACACAGCTCCAGCCTCCCCTTGGTTCTCTCCCCTCTCAGTCCTTTCTCCTGGTCGTGCAGGCTCCTTCATTTCTGTATCAGTGTAGACTTTCTTTACCCCCCTCTCCATGAACTTACTGATGCCCATGGCTTCAATTACCAATTAAATAGTGAAGGCCCCACACCCCCAAACCTGTAGCTCGAGCTTAAACCTTTCTCCTGAGCTCTGGATTCAACCATCCAGCAGTCTGAAGACACCTCCCCATGGATATCCCTCAGACACCTCAACTCAACAGGACTGAAACCAGAACTTCCACCTTCTCTGGGACTCCCTGCTATCTAACCTCCAAGTCACTGGGAGGCAGCCTGGCCTCCTCCATTAGTTTAACCAACGGAGCTCAGGCTCAGGGTCAGACAGCTCTGAGTTCAAGCTTCAACACACCATTTCCAAGCTCTGTGACCTTGGGCAACTAGTTTCACCCCTCTAAACCTCAGTTCCCCTATCTGTAAAATGGGGGTAATAACAGTATCTACTTCGTTGAGTTAGATGCATGACATAATGCACGTAAAGTGCTTAATGTATGGTTAGCATACAGCAAGTGTTTAATATATGTTAGCCACCATGAATCATAATAATCAACCTCTAAATGGCTCTTGAACTTGTCTTTAGTTACCCAAGCTGGGACCTGGGAGTAATCTTAGACTCTTCTAACTTTTCCCTTGAATTCTCTGCCCCAGAAGTCATCAGGAATGGTCAATTCCACCTCCTAAGGAGCCCTTACTATACTTCTCCCGGACTACACCACAGAGCCTCAACCGGTATTTCACTGACTCAATCTCATCCCCCTAGTCCACTTCAGTGCTTCTCGAACTTTCAAGTGTATATGAATCCATGGGGGGTGAGGGTGGATAATGTTAAAATGAAGGTTCAGAAGGGACTAGGGAAGTGGGGGGCAGAGAGTCTGCATTTCTAACAGGCTCCCAGGATCCCAAGACTAGTGGTCCAGACCACCCCTTGAGTTCCAAAGGTCTATTCTTCCTCTAACTCTCTTTCTGAAAAAACAGATCTAATTGCATCAAGCCCCTGCCTGAAAACCTTTGACGAACTCACAATTTTACCCACACTGTCCTTTTTGTGTTGCTTCCTCCTGTTCTATCTCACACAGCATATGCCCTGGCCACACACAAGAGTCTCAAAATGCCATGCATTTCTACCACTTTGCTGTACCTTTGCTCTCGCTGTTTCCTCTGCGAGGAATGCCTCTCCCAATCTGCCCTACCTCTTGGAATCCTATTCCTTTTCCCAAGACTCAGCATAAGTATTACGTCTAGGAAGTCTTTCCCAACCTTCATGGCAAAATCATTCATGCCTTCCGCTATGTCTCCGCAATTTGTTTATGCTGGTCTAATAGGATGCAGCCCGTCTCATTATAGTTAGCTGTCCTCCTTGTCAGAGTCTACGCTCCCAATCTTATCAGTCTTCCCTGACACTGAGTTCGCCCTCAAATATGAGTGCAAGAGAGGAGGGAGCTGGATGAGTGGGGAGGGCAAGACGTCGAAACTGTAGGTCTACCTGAGCTCCCGCTTCCCAGGGCTGTGCTTCTGATTAACACGTCGCCACCCCTGCTGGGAATGTACCAAACCCAGTGGGTCAATATTTTTTGAAGGATCGTAGGTACCTCTTTTAGAGTATGGATCAGCATCACAACATTGGAAATCAAGATCCCAAAAGACTCTGCCAGCCATCAGTGATGTCTTGTCAGTTCCCTTGTACCCATCTCAGTTCAGCCTTCTATACACACAAGGTAAGTCATGCACATTTATCGCAAGCCAGTGATGAAAGGAAGGCAGCCTACCCTCAGGTTTCTCTCCCACCGCTGTGAGTTCAGACTCCTGGCTCGGCTCACTGGTTCCGTAGACGTTGATTGCGCGCACACGGAATTTATACTCTCGGTCGGGCAGCAAGTCGTGGATGTTAAAAGAGGTGCTGCGGCATGTGGCTAGTTCCTTCCACTTCTTGTCCGCCGAGTCCCAGATCTCGACGCTGTAGGACTGTACGGCGCTGCCCCCATCGTACGAGGAGCCGTACCAGGACAGGGTGAGCGAGGAGCTGCGAATGTCAGAGGCACAAGGCGTGCCGGCCGGGGGGTCCGGCTTGTCTGGGGAGAGAGAAGCACAACATCACCCAACTCTGCAGGACTGCAGGGAGAGAAGTTCTTTAATTGGCTCTGTCATGAGGGAGAGGCCTGGAGAACAGGAGCTGCGATCCCTGGTCCTGGCTCTCCTTCCCTCATCCACACGGCCACACCTAGGTACACACCTGCCTATATGGAAAGCCCCACAAATACCGATTTGCTCAGAAAAAACCTCTTTTTTGGCTAGTTTCCAGTCTACACGTCATGGTTTCCTGTGCTTTGCCCAAGTCAAAAACATATTTCTCAGTGTAAACAGACCTAGGAAGCTGCCCAGGAGGCATGGACTGCTTCCCATCAAAAATATGCTTTGAGAGAGATTTCAGTGTGTGTGTGTGTGTGTGTGTGTGTCTCCTTCGGGCCTGAGGTCAGTGACCTGTGACATAGCCAGGGGTCAGTCTCCACTTTCTCTGGGACCTGGGAACACCTGCCCCGCTGCGAGCACAGTGGGCTCTGAAGTCACACACTGGGTTTGAATACAGCTCTGTTTTCATTCATTACTTGTTAACCCCTCTGTGCCACAGTTTCCCCGTCTGTAAAATGTGCATGATAATAGCACTGTATCACAAGGTTGTTGTGAGATGTTCTTAGAAAGCGTCTTGTTTGAGTAGCCTTTGCTGTCATCATTATTGCAGGAGTTTATTTCTAACTTTATAATATACAAAAAATTACTCCTACTCTCTCTCTGTCATCCTCCTAGGACTGGTATAAAATGAGATAGAGAATTTCAAAGCGAACCACAGTAGCAAATCACAATCATCCCTGACTGAGGGCCAGAAAATGAGCTGAGGACACAAACTAGGAGCGGCCCTTTGTCTGGCCGCCTTCCCATTCAGACCAGTAATGCTAAGAACCATTAACACTGCCAACTTCAAGGCAAATCACGGTAGTCAGTGTGTTCATTAATGAGGTTCTTTAGTTTTGCTGATTTTTGGCAGGTGTTCATCTGAACAGCATTCTATTCTTCAGATTTAGTCTCTGCAGGTGGTTGGTTTAGTTACAGATACCAGTGTTCACTAAGCCTTCATCTCCTCCAAGACAATCTGAGTCCTAGAGCTCCCCAAACTAGCAATTAAAAGCCATATTTTATGCTCTGTGAATTTATAAGCTATGTGAATTCCAGCTAATTCCTTAACTTCTGGGACAAGTTTGTCTTTTTCATTTGGAAAATGGGGTTAATATATATCTACCTCTTAGGGGTTTTGCAAGCATCAAATAAGCAAACCCAGGTAAAAGTACTTGATTTCTACTCTCCTCCCCCTCAGCAAGGTAGGAAGGCCAAAGAAAATCCCTGCAAATGACTTAAGCATATTGAAAAGAAAAAGAACATTCTGCCTGTGTATGTGTCCATGTATACATATACATAAACACATACACATGCATACACATACACCTATACATACATACACATACACACACACATACATATATACCTATACACACATCCACATCCACATATACATATACACATACATATTCATTTTCCCCCCTCCCCCAGCCCTGCTGCTTCTACATCCAGCCAAGAACGCACTGCCCGGAAGCCATCCATACCCAGCAACCCCAGCCTGGGTTGACTCGCCCTGGAATGACTCTGGGACTGTGACAGCCACTCCCCACCGGTGGCAGTCACTCTGGAGGCCTCCTATGATGGAACCACTTTCACTGGTTGTTCAATATGTTCTCTTAGAAAAACTGTTTGTTCTGAAAGATATATTGGTCTTTTTAGAAATATCTCTGGTGTTGGCTAAGATGTTTATTACTCTAAACTCTCTTACAGGCAAGTGGTTCAAGTCCTCTCAAGACCCAGCTAAGGAAGTAAAAAGGCCTAAAG
The DNA here is from genome assembly GCF_005190385.1 of Monodon monoceros. NCBI lineage: Eukaryota > Metazoa > Chordata > Mammalia > Artiodactyla > Monodontidae > Monodon > Monodon monoceros. The sequence goes on from NW_021703767.1 coordinate 68,989,017, forward strand.
AAAGATGAAGGCCAGACTCCCTGCCTCCCTCCCTCAAAGGAAATGCCTGGAAAACTTCTGACTGGACACGTTTAATGTCCTGTAGTTTGAGATGACGAATACAGATACACTCCACTGACTGATATTCTCCCCTCCTGCTTTGGTCAAGAAAAGAAAACTTGGAGAAATGGGTATTTTGGAAAAGGTACTATTAATCCCCTACCCTGTTCCGAATTTAGTCTCTTGGCTAAAAGAGAGAGAACTGACACAGGACATATGTCACTGCCTGCAGCATGAGAAAAGATGCAAAGTTTGGGGAGGGTGGCTTTAATTCAAAGTGAAACCTCAATGCTTTCAAGGAATTTGATGGCATATTAAGGAGTTCAGAACAGACGCAAGTCTGAAGTCAGAGGAGATTAGGAGGCCCCACCCGCATGCCTGCCCCGGGAGCCACGGGCTGAGCCTGATGCTTTCTGTTCTTTCCAACCTACAGAGCTCCACATGGAGGCCGGATGAGCTGGGGACGAAAACCCTCAGGACAGAATAGACGTCCTCAGAACAGCCTGCTCTCAGGGCCAAAGAAACAGACGCACTCAGTCTGGGAGGGAGGCCTGGGCATGGCCTGGCAAAGGCCAGGCGGGCTCAGTGTCCAGGGCCCCGAGCTCCATGCTTCCTTGGAATTCTTTCATGGCTCCCTGGAGACTTGACTAGCAGAATGGGAAATGCTGAGTCTAAAGGAAGGGGCTCTGATGGCACCAGTTCCAGGATTTTCTCTTCAGCAAATGTTCTCACTCCTGGGAAAACGGAGGATCTCATCTCTGCTGCTTCTCTGGAGTAACTGTGCTGGCAGTCCCTGCGGGCCTGTGTGTTTGAAGACGGTCTGTGACTGGGCCTAACCCCACCTGGGCCTCCCTCCACTGGCACCTCAGCAACCACCTGCAGCTTTTAGAGAATGGCAGGGCTGCAAGGGCCCCCAGGTTATCTATCTGGGTAATCCCGGCCCTTCGGGATTAGGCAAGGCACTTTGCTTACCAAGAATACCCAGCTGGCCAGTGACGGAGCCAAAAGGAGATTCTAAAAGGTCTCTGAACCCTCACTCCAGGGGCCTGTTATTTTCCCAGCTATCAGGCTGAATAAGATCAAGAATGCACCTTGCTTAAGCCCAAGCCAAGCATTACGCCGAGAAATCTCCTGCCCTTAAAAATCATGCAAGTTCCAAGCTCAGAGAGTATTGGGGGATTACTGGGTATCTGGGATCCTCTCTGCTTTGTTTTTCTCCTTTAAAGATACGCCGAGTGGCCTGTTTTCTTGTGTCGGACAAGTCGCATGAAGGACTTCATCTGGGTCCAGCTGCTCTCTCCTGCCTGAGAGGCCCCTCCCTCACCCTTCCGAGGCTGAGGCTGGAGGCCCACTCGTGGGCAGAGGTCCTCTGCGCATCACAAATCCCTGCACTATCTCTTAACATATAATAATAATTAGCCTTCAAAATAGCTAAACATCACTCATTTAAAGTAACTGAAGGAAAGGCTAATTTTTTTGAATGAATTTATGTATTTATTTTTGGCTGTGTTGGGTCTTCGCTGCTGTGTGCGGGCTTTTCTCTAGTTGTGGCGAGGAGGGGCTACTCTTACTTGTGGTGCGCGGACTTCCCGTTGAGGTAGCTTCTCTTGTTGCGGAGCATGGGCTCTAGGCACGTGGGCTTCAGTAGTTGTGGCGTGCAGGCTCAGTAGTTGTGGCTCGCGGGCTCTAGAGCACAGGCTCAGTAGTTGTGGCACATGGGCTTAGTTGCTCCGCGGCATGTGGGACCTTCCCGGACCAGGGCTCGAACCTGTGTTCCCTGTGTTGGCAGGTGGGTTCTTAACCACTGCGCCACCAGGGAAGCCCAGGGAAAGGCTAATTTTTATCATCATTTAAAAAAATAGGAATCAGAGACTATCTGAAAAGAAAGGGGTACTTTAAAAAACATACAAGAAGAGAAGTTTACCGCTAATTAGTAGAAGTTGTGCTAAACTGGCCTTATTTAGCTGGCTTACAAGTGGGTGCTTCCAAAGTGCTTGTAACTGTCTGGAATAGGCCAAACAACTCCTGTTTCATCTCATTTACATTTTACATCTACTTAATCAACCCTGATCAGATAATACACAGATGTCGCTAGAGACATGCAGGTAAACCTGGGCTTCATCCAGATTTACTTTGGACTGATTCTAAATCCACAGGCTCTGAATGAATGTGGATTTGCTGTACCCATCAACGTGAGTCCTCATTTTATTGAGCAATTCTATTCTTAGCTCTCCAAGGGGGAAGCAGACAGAAAGCCCTTCCCCTCCATTCCATTCCCCTCCCAGGACGGCATTTAACATGCCGCTCCTGCCAGCTGGCGGACAGCCACGCCAATGGCCCTGTCAGCACCGGCCGAGGAGAATGAGAAACTCAACCATAAAAGGCCACAAATGCAGCCCGTATGGTGGTGATGGCGGAGGGGAGCGGGTGGCACCGTGGGGAGCATGGGGGCAGGGGGCGCTGGTCACAGAAAAGCAGTTCCATGGACTTGACCCTAACGTTCCCCCAGCAGGAGCAGATGAGAGAGAACACCAAGGAAAACTGGATACTGCTGCTAGCTGACGGGTGGGGCGTGGCACCAAATCAATACTTCAGGTTCCGGTCTAAGTGGCACCAATCCCCCGCCCCCAAAGTGTTCCTGACTCCAGGAGGAGACAATTAAAATAAGCACCCGGAGTCACCACAGAGAGAGCGAGGGCGTCAAGGGTCTCTCCTGTCTTTTATAGATGAGAAACCTATTCCCTGAGCCTCTGGTCCGCCGGCCTTCCCAGAGATAAAACTCCTGACCTAAGGAAACTAAAGGAAGGGGATCAGATCAAAGAACATCAGGTGAAATCCAAAACTGGGCAGAAGGCCTAAATAGACATTTCTCCAAAGAAGATATACAGATTGCCAACAAACACATGAAAGAATGCTCAACATCATTAATCATTAGAGAAATGCAAATCAAAACTACAATGAGGTATCATCTCACACCAGTCAGAATGGCCATCATCAAAGAATCTAGAAACAATAAATTCTGGACAGGGTGTGGAGAAAAGGGAACCCTCTTGCACTGTTGGTGGGAATGTAAATTGATACAGCCACTATGGAGAACAGGATGGAGGTTCCTTAAAAAACTAAAAATAGAACTACCATACAACCCAGCAATCCCACTACTGTGCATATACCCTGAGAAAACCAAAATTCAAAATGAGTCATGGGGCTTCCCTGGTGGCGCAGTGGTTGAGAGTCCGCCTGCCGATGCAGGGGACGTGGGTTTGTGCCCCAGTCCGGGAAGATCCCACATGCCGCGGAGCGGCTGGGCCCGTGAGCCATGGCCACTGAGCCTGTGTGTCCGGAGCCTGTGCTCCGCAGCGGGAGAGGCCACAACAGTGAGAGGCCCGCGTACCGCAAAATGAGTCATATACCACAATGTTCACTGCAGCTCTATTTACAATAGCCAGGACATGGAAGCAACCTAAGTGTCCATAGACAGATGAATGGATAAAGAAGATGTGGCACATATATACAATGGAATATTCCTCAGCCATAAAAAGAAATGAAATTGAGTTATTTGTAGTGAGGTGGATGGACCTAGAGTCTGTCATACAGAGTGAAGTAAGTCAGAAAGAGAAAAACAAATACCGTATGCTAACACGTATATATGGAATCTAAAAAAAAAAATGGTCATGAAGAACCTAGGGGCAGGACAGGAATAAAGACACAGATCTACTAGAGAATGGACTTGAGGACACGGGGAGGGGGAAGGGTAAGCTGGGACAAAGTGAGAGAGTGGCATAGACATATATACACTCCCAAACGTAAAATAGATAGCTAGTGGGAAGCAGCCGCGTAGCACAGGGAGATCAGCTCGGTGCTTTGTGACCGCCTGGAGGGGTGGGATAGGGAGGGTGGGAGGGAGACTCAAGAGGGAGGGGATATGGGGATATATGTATACGTATAGCTGATTCACTTTGTTATACAGCAGAAACTAACACACCATTGTAAAGCAATTATACTCCAATAAAGATGGTAAAAAAAAAAAAAAAGAACACCAGGTGAAAGGCTTTCGTGTGCACCACGTATGAAGGCCCGAAAGTGCTCTAGGACCAGCCTGCTATGCATCTGCTGCTCCTTCGCTGTCCTGAGCGCCTGCCACGTGTGGGGGGGCAGTGGGCTGAGCATGACGGACAGTGGGAGGCCAGTTAGGAAGCTAGTTTGATATTTCAAGAGAGAGTTGACCAGGGCATGAAAAACACAGTGATTGAGATGGAGAGGAAAAAGTGACCTTACAATCAGTCTGAAGACAGACTCTGAACTCAATCCTGGGATGTAGGAGATAAGAAAAAGGGAGTGGACTGGGGATTAGGAGGGCAAGGTGACCTCAGAAGATCAGTCCCTGAAGACTAATGGGGCCTGGGGGTGAGGCTACAGGGAGTTGAAGATTGTTGCCAGGGAGGTGAAGAAGGAGACTCAGAGGAGAGACTGGCTCTTTCAGAGGGTTTGGCCGTGAAGAGAGAGCAGGAGAAAGATGCTAGGGTGGCCAGGGTGAGACGAGATACTGCAGGAGTTATGCGTGCCTGTGCGCATGGCAACGATGGGAGAGTCCTGGCAACATTTATGGGAGAAACTGGGGAGAAGTTGAAGAGAATGGGGGTGGCGGGGGTTGGAGCCCTCAAGAGCCTGAGGTCCGGAGCACAGGAGAAAGGTGGGCAACACCCAGAGCCTGGAGGGTGGAGTCAGCACGGGGACAGATAGAGAGACGCCTGCAGGTGTGGGACCACCAAGCTAAGCAAGTTCATGCCTGATGCCTCCTATTTCTCAGAGAGGCCAGTGGCCAAGGCCTGCAGGGTAGGGGGGGTCTCGAGGAATGGCTGTCTCAGGGTGTGGGAGAGGGCACTGACCAGCGCTGACGCCTTGGCTGAGCCTGGACACTGACAGAGCCCAGCACTGAGTCTGCAGATTGATGTGGTCTCTCTGCCGTGCCCCAAACTCAGGCAGAGCGGCAGTGAAGTTGAAAGGCAGCACTGATTCAAGGTGAGGGTTTGCGAGGGGACCGGGGTTGGGGGCAGGGAGTGGACCAGGGGGAGAAGGGGTCACAGGGGCTAGCTGGAGAGAGCTGGAATGGTAGAGCTCAGAGTCTGGCTAGAAAGGGAAACCGGGAGGGGATTCATAGGAAGAGGAAAACGCTGTGTGTGCAAGGTCTGGGATTCTCAACAAGCACGAAGGGCAGCAGCAGTGTGAGAGCAGGGAGTGGGAGAGCAGGGAGAAAGGGAGCCTGTGGGCAGAGGGAACGCGTGCTGAAGCAGTGGCCCCGGGAGATGAGGCCTGGAAGTCCATCATCCCGCCTTCCCTACGCCCCGTCCCCAGACTCACCCACAACGGTGAGGTTGACCTGGGCCTGCCTGCTGCCCAGCCTGTTCTCCACCAGCAGAGTGTAGCAGCCACAGTGCTCCTGGCGTGCAGCCCGGATGGTGAGCTTGCTGACATTCTCACTGTTCTCCACCTTGATGTGCTCACTCTCCTGGATCTGGGACAGAGAGTGGGGCAGGCACTAGAGACTTTGAGCCAGAAAGGAAGGGGGCTCCGACCCACACTCCTCACCCCTGGGGATGTGGATACAGCTGCCCGAGCTGTGTGGGGCTGGTCTCGTCTGGGCTCTGAGCTTCCCCCTAAGCGGGGAAGACCCCCTAAGGTCTATACTCTGAGCTTCCCCCTCTCCTGCATCTAGAGCCAAGCTGCCCTGACAGGGTCGAGATCTGGGACAAGCAGGGAGGGTGCTGCAGGGTCTGGTGGCCGGGAGTGAGCTGTCACTCTCTGCTCCAGACCGGAAACGGGGCACATTCCAGCCCCCTCCACTGCTCTGGGATGGGATGGTGGGAGAACAGATTTGATCAAAGTCACTTACAAAGCCCACCCAGTGGGTTCTGACCTCTTCTGTGCCGTCAAATACCACAGTCACCAGCCAGATGTGGCTATTCAAATTTTAGTTGAGTGGCAAATCATCCAAATGTCCATCAACGGATGGACAGATAAACAAAATGTGGAACATCCAGAAAATGGAATATTATTTGGCCATAAAAAAGGAATAAAATATTGGTTCATGTTACATCATGGATGTGCCCTGAAAACGTAACGCTAAGTGAAAAAACCCAGACACAAAAAAACACATACTGTATGATTCCATTTATATGAAATGCCCAGAATAGGCAAATCCAAAGAGACAGAAAGCAGGTGAGAGATTGCCAGGGTCTGGGGGAAGGGGAGAAATGACTACGAATGGGTCTGGGGTTTCTTTTCGAGGTGATAAAAATGTTCTGGAATTAGAAAATGGTTATGGTTGCCCAACCTTGTGAATATATGTACACTTTAAAAGGATGAATTTTATGGTGTGTGAATTATATCTCAACAAAGCTGTTATAACAATTTTTAATTAACTGAAGTATAAAATCCAGTTCCTCAGTTGCACTAGTCACACTTCACGTGTTCAATAGCCACATATGGTTAGTGGCTACTCTATTGGATAACAGACATAGTACGATTACATCACTACAGAAAGTTCTGCTGGATGGAGCTGGGACTTGGCTCAATGTCTCTGAAGAGGGTTGAGGTTCCATCTCACTTCAGACACCACTAGCCCAGACAAAACCCAAGCAAACATGCTTTGGGATAAGGCCAGCTTCTCTTCTTCATCTTTTGAGTCCAACTCTTCTTTCTTCCCCAGTACTAGCCTCCCACCTCTGGGCCTTAGGACAATTTGAATGGGTTGGAAATAGAGCAACAGAGGGCTCAGAAGAAGTCATCACACCTTCTGTAGAGGTCCTGATCCAGGGCCAGCCTGCCGGTCTGGGGCCCCTGTTGATCAGGCACATGGGCACACACTACCAACATGGGATCAGAAAAATGGCCAGGCTCCCCAAGTTTCTCTAAAAGGAACTGGTTGTTTGGAAATTCAAACATTTTCCTGTAGGACTGTTGTTATAAATGGAAGTTAGATTTCTGGGTCAGTAAGCCAAAATTCTGTTTAACGTACAATTGATCTACTCCAATACTCAGGTGCACTTTTATCTCTCCAGCATGTGGTAAGTTTAAGTGGTTGCCACAGATAGGGTTCAGTGAGCTGGCACAGAATCACAGAAAGCTCTAGAGTCTGAGAGGTCATTTAGGTCACTGGTTCGATTTTCCTGACTCCGAGTAGAATTCTAGACAGAGATACCCAAATCAGGTGGGGGCCATAGGTGGTTTCTGTTTTTTCCTTCATATTCTTCTCTATCACACAAATTGTCTATAAAACAGGCATCCTTGCTAGATGTAGAAGAAAAGGTTATTAAGAGCTCAGATTTGGTGGGTGGGTGACAGGGGTGTGAGGGGCTCTCCCATTTCTCAGGCCCCTGTGATGAGCAGCGATGCTGCCCTTCATCACAGCATTTCTCATCCCTTTCGGCCCAGGACGGCTCTGGAACTTGTGTGGGTTGTTCTCGGGCCACTGCCCTCTGTTACTGACCTGCTTTCGGAACTTCATCCAGGTACAGGTGATAGGCTGGGTGCCGGCCACTTTACCAAACAGCTCCACGGGCTCTCCTGCACGCACCTTTTGGTCCTCAGGAAACTGGATGATCTGAGGGGGCACGGCTGGGGGAGCACAAGGGAGAGAGTGAGCTCCGAGGAGGAGGGAGCCTCAGACATTCTAATCTCATTCGACGCTGCCAGCCACATTGGTCTGTTGCTTCTCTCTCACTTTCTGGAACCTTCAGGGTAAGACTGAGCAATGACCACTGCTTCAGACACCTGGGCTGACGGATCTGCTAGGTTTGTTGGTCTCTTGATCCTGATTCCCTCAGAAGTGACCTACACAATTTACAAGGCATGGTTCTCCGTTCGTTGGTTGTTGTGGAATTTGTGCCTTACCCTAATTTTTTGAGTCTGTGACCTTACTCCTTTATTAGTTACAAAGCATCTTGCCTTCTAACCTCCAGGTCACCCTGGCTGACAGGCTCAATATGGTTCACATCCTCAAATGTCTTTCCATGGAAAACAGACAGGGCTTCCTATCACAGGGACATACAGAGCAGAGCATGAAAACAGCACAAAGTGGATTATCTCGGTAAGGGGCAGACTGGAGGACAGGGAGGTGAGCAGGATTTCACAGCAGGGATGGGAAAGTCACCAGTATCGCGTGATGCTGTCCATACCAGAGAAGCAGGAGAAAAGGCAAGTAGTGGAAGAGGGTGGGGGACCAAGGTGTACAGAGACTCTTGGGGAAATTTCAGCCTGAATAATGCAGAGCTTGAATCGGGGACCACATCCCCAGTGGGCAGTCTAGCAGAGCAAAGGGTAAACCCCTCATGGCAGATGACTCCCTCGCCCGCAAATGTTGCTGTGACCAATTACCTGCCTTCGGAGGTGTCTTGGGGGCAGGTTTCTTTTTCACAGTTGCATCACCTGAAACAAAGAAGTTCACAAGTTATTTTCTGTTATTTATTTATTTTTTTACAAGGCTCCTGAATCCTAGGAGGGCACAGTCTGATCCACTGGCCCCTCATCCAGATGGAGCCCTCCCTTGAATATGTCTTTCTGGAGACCTTGCAGTCGCACATGGACAACCTCATGAGCGACTGAATACCACTTCTCAACAGGGCCTCTGAGGGGTCCCCGGAGCCTCCAGGGAGATAAAAACTCTGAAAAATGCTTAAGCTTCCATTGTCCATTTCAATGATGATAACCCCAAACTCACTAACTCTTCTCTTACCCTTTCAGGAAACTCATAAGGGAAATTATGTCAGATAAACTGACTAAATTTAGTCCTTGGTGTGGATCCAAGGGTCTCAGGCTTCCTTTGGGTCACAGACTGTGGACTGTGGCTTTTATTTTTTTAATGTTTGTTGAATGGATCAATGAATGAACAAACAAATGAATGAACAAACCAATGGTCTCCTTCATTCTTAACCCCCCTCCCATTCTCCAAATAACTCACATGAGAAAACTGACCCAGACAGACCAGTTTTGCCACACAAACCTATTCATTTGTCTAAATAGCAATATGGTGAATACGTAAAAATAGCCTCAGCTACCTTCATAGCTTATTTTCATATTTCTTTCAGGTCTTTGTTCAAAAGTCACCTAACATACTTATCCAAGTGAAATGAAAACCTACATGCACACAGACACCTGTATATGAATGTTTGTAGTGGGTTTATCTGTGATTGCCAAAAACTAGAAGCTATCCAAATGTCCTTCAACTGGAGAATGAATGAACTGTGGTACATTCATACAAGGAAATACCACTCATCAATAAAAAGGAACAAACTTCTGATATACACAACATGAATGAATCTCAATGACTCATTTTTCTCTTCTGCTAAAAGAAGTCAGACTCAAAGGCTGTGTACTGTATAATTCTATTTGTAGGACATTTTAGAAAAGGCACAACGGTAGGGACAGAGAAAAGGTGGGTGGGGAGGGGTTGACTACTAAGGGGCATAGGACATATTTTAAGGTGTAGAAACCATATCTTGGTCGTGGTGGTAGTTACAGGACTATACGCATTTGTCAAGAACTGTGCAACAGAAATGGGTGAATTTTACTGTATGTAAATTATGATATGAAAAATGGGAAAGAGTTGCTTAACCACTGAGATCCTCCCTAACCACACTATATCAAATAGCTGTGGTTTTATAATAGATTGTCCTTGTTTTTAGGAAATATATACTGAAGTATTGAGGTATAGAGGATACCACATGTGCAACTTACTTTCAAACTGTTCATAAACAATAATGTGTACGTATGTATGTATACGTGTATATGTGTGTGTGAAGAGGTAGAAGGAAAGAGAGGTTGAAAAAGAGAGGAAGAGAAGGAGAGAGAACATATAATAAAGCAAAAATGATAAAACAATATTTGAAGAATGTGAATGAAGGGTATACAAGAAATATTTGTACTATTTTTGCGACTTTTCCATAGTTCTGAAATTATTTCAAACTAAAAGTTAAACAGAAAGCTAAACAATGTTTTATCCAGCCAACATGATGTAGTTGTTCAAATGAGGGAGAAAGAGAAAGCAGTGTCTGTTGAGGAGATGGCTGGGAGGTGCGACACAGGGTGGACCTGAGGACTCGAGATGATCTGACCTGGAGAGAAGAGCCCCATTGATCAGGAACAGAGTGACTCAGAGTAGAGAGTCAGGGTGATGTTTGGTGGAGGGTGGCTGGAGCACAGGGCTGGTTTCAGAGAGCAGTGGCACGAAGATGGCGTGACAATTTAAAGAAGATAAAAAATTCAGTTCCTCGGTCACACTAGTCACATTTCAAGTGCTCATAGCCATGCATGTTTAGTGGCTTCCATATTGTGTAGACAGAGAGCACTGCTATCATCACAGAAAGTTCTATTGGACAGTGCTGGTCTAGAATATCAAGTTTGAGAGTTAGGTCTCTGTCCTGAGTAACAGGAAGTCCTGACACAAACGGCAGTCCAACTGGGCTAGAGGACCCCTGGAGGTCTTTCTAGTTCCAGGGCACAAGAATATCCAACTAGGAGGCTATTGCCATACTCTTAGGAGAAACACATCAAGGTCCAGCCTTGGCAAAGGCAGCAGAAAAGAAAATACAAAGAAGAGATGGAAGAAAAGTTAAAAGAATTCCGGGGCTAAACAAGAGGGAGGAACAAAGATTTCTCAAGGACATCTTCCTTGAATAAATGGGAAACATTTTATCGATGGAACGTGGAATCTAGGAGTGAAAGATGAGGAGTTTGGCTTGGCTCAAGAGAATGCGGTCAATGAAAGAGTTTAATCTGTGTATTGGCTAGAAGCCCAGGATCAGAATTCTAGAGATAGTTGGTGGAAGCTGAACGAGAAAGATTTTAGGATCCAACATGCAATCATTAATGGAAACTGTGAGGATGGGTCAGTTCTTTGGGGAAAAGAGTACAGTGAAAGATGAGAAAGGGCCAGGGTCTGATCTGAGCTGACACTCTCAGGGAGGAGCTGGGCTGAAGGAGAGGGGCTGTGGAAGGACTGTCCCTGAAACCCAGGGTGGAGGAGGATGGGTACTGGGAGGATACGACCAGCATCAGGTGATGGGTGGTATTTGAGAGGGCAGGTTCTGTGGGATTGTGGGGTCAGAAGGTGCTCTAGAGTAGATTCTCAAGGACACAGCTAGGGAGTCAACTAATCCATCAAGAATTCTGGAGGTGAAAGGGACAAAGAGAAGCAGGGTGAAGAAGAGGAAATGTCAAGCTAACGTTTCTTCCAAGGTGAGAGAGAAGAGAACGGGTGTGAAAGCAGAAGGCTAGGACTAGGTGGAGAGGGAGAGGCCAGAGACGCTGGCAGGGAAGAGCCAGATCCCTCGGGAGTGGGTACTGGATGGGATACGGAACCCTCAGAATTGGCCGAGCCACAAAGCCCCTGCTCCCCTGCATCCAGGGCAGCTGGAAGGGAGATTGCACAACTGGAAGAGAGCAGCCCTCAAGGGAAGGAAAGAGGGGCTCCTACCAGAGCCGGGATCTGACCTCCTGGGAGAGGGAAAGCCATCTCTTCAGAGGAACTGTGTGGAGGGCTGTTGTTATGGGCTGAGTGGTGTCCCCTGCAGTCCATATGTTGAAGCCCTAGCCCCCAATACCTCAGAATATGACTATATTTGGAGACAGGAACTTTAAAGAGGTGATCAAATTAAAAGGAGGCTGTTAGGGTGGACCCTCATCCAAACCGACTGGTGTCCTTATAAGAACAGGAAATTTGGGCACACGGAGAGACACCAGGGATGCACACCCAGAAAAAGGGCCGTGTGAGGCAAGAAGCCCGCCACCTGCAGGCCAAGGAGAGAGGCCTCAGGAGAAACCAAACCTGCCGACACCTGATCTCGGACTTCCAGCTTCCAGAACCGTGAGACAATACATTTCTGATGTTTAGGTCATCCAGTCTGCGGTACTTTGTTATGGCAGCCCTAGCACACTGTAGCTGCGGATGGGCTCTGGGGGCAGGGAAGGAGGGTGCCAGCCCCTGGAGTGGTGGGCTAGGAGTTAATCAGAAGGCAAGGAAGGGCACAAAATGAAAGCAGATGACTCCAAAGTGCCCCCCCATACTATTCTTGGGGGCTCTGGGTAAACCTACCTGGCCAGAAGTAGAGCCTGAACTAATAGCAATATTTCTATGTTACAGTTAAATAAGATTGAAGGCCAAAGTTTCATGGTAGTTCTACAAATTTCGAGCACCTCCTGTTTGAATTGGTTAGCATTTGAAACTGGTTTGGTTCCTATCAGTAACAACTATTTGAAACATTAACAATGTTCTGTGTCCTCTTCTATACATATTTTATAGGACCGTCTGCTGAAACCCATTAATTGCGTTCTGGGCTTAGGGGAACATATTTAATGGATTAGGAAGCAGAGTCACTGGGTTCTAATCCTGGTTTCTCATAGAGAGCTAGACTCAGCAAGTTGAGTTTCTAACCCATGATGTCATCATCCTTTTTCTCATTGGGTTCTTACCCCAACCAAACACAAGCAGGGCACTTCACGTTGTTTCCATTTCATGAAAAAGGAGATGGATTTGAATAAAAGTTAGATGACCTGCTGGGTTTATAAAACGACATGTGGCCAAGTTAGAAACAGGACTTAACCCTCTTGCTGCCCAGTGTATGGCTGCTTTCCTCCTGTTTCCTCTTGACTCCAGCTGACACTCTGCCCCGTCCTCAAACCAGGTCCTTGAAACCTTTCTCTGTCCCTGTGCAGAAATGCAGTGGGTGTAGGCTCTGGCACTGGACTTGGGTTTGAATACTGCCCTGTTACTTCCTAAGCTGTGTGACTTATAGCCTGTTATTTAACCTCTTGGAGCTTTAGTTTCCTCATTCAAAGAATGTGGGAAGAATAAATAAAATTTGTGGTAAAGAATTAAGCTACATTGTAAAGAAGGTATAGCAATAAAGTGCAAGCTCTAACACCAGCCCTACCACCCATTCACCTTTCTTCCCCAAACATTTCCCCAGAGGACTGCTCTGTACTTTCCTTCACCTGTTTAGTCTCCACACTGTTGGTCAGGTCAGCTTTATACCTACACGAGGTCACTCATGCTGCACCTGAAGCTCCTTCCCCAGTTCAGGTCCTCAGTAGAGGGAAAATTCTTGCTGGTCCAGATGCCCAAGCTCTCAGTACTTCTTGGGTCACTAGTTTCTTTTCCTCTGGATGCACCCTTATTATCTTATTATTGCTGTCAGCCCTTTGTCCCTCACCCACTTCTCCAGCACCCCAAACTTTCTGTGCTAGCCATTGCCAGAGAGGAGTATCACAGAAGGAAAATAAAATCCAACCATCTTTGCAAACCTCAGACACAGGGTGAGGCAAGGAGGGCAGAGTGTTCTCCCTCTCCTTTTTTTTTTTTTTGGCGGTACACGGGCCTCTCACTGTCGTGGCCTCTCCCGTTGCGGAGCACAGGCTCCAGACGCGCAGGCTCAGCGGCCATGGCTCACGGGCCCAGCCGCTCTGCGGCATGTGGGATCTTCCCGGACCAGGGCACGAACCCGTGTCCCCTGCATCGGCAGGCAGACGCTCAACCACTGCGCCACCAGGGAAGCCCTCTGAGTTCCTTTTTTTTAATCCCTCTTTCTGCTGCCCTCATTTTTCCTGGAGCCCAGACCTCTCTCCTGGGCCCACCCATACATCCCACTACCTGACACCATTTCCCTAGGCACATACCGCAAACCCAACACATCCAAAACCAAATCCAGGTTCTTCTCCCCATACTGCTTCTCATCCCCATTTCTCCCAAGGCCCCCTCCCTGCCCATATCTGGTCACGAGCTGACATCTTTCAATTCCATCAACGAGATAACCTCCTTGGTCCCACTTCCACATCCCCGCTGTCACCATTCTAGTCCTAACTGTACCACCCCCTAGACCTCTGGTCCCCTGTCCCCACACTAATACATCCATCACTCGGTGGCCAAAATGGTCTTTCTCAAACGCAAGTCTGATGTCACTCCACTGTTGAAACCTCTCCAGTGGCTGCCCACTGCCTCTTAGGATCAAGTCCAACTCACCAGACAAGGGCCTTCAAGATTTGTCCCCGACTTTCAGACCCAGCCTTCTTTCTAACTCTTGGGGAACACCCTCACCCATGCCCTGTATGCTCAATGTCAGTGGTTCTCAAAATCTAGCGTGCATGATGATCACCCGAGAGACTTGCTGAAGACACAGATTCCTGACCTTCCTGGGGTGTGGATGTTGCCGGTTCCTGTGCCAGCTTCTGGGGGGAACTGCTCTGTACTCTACACTGAAGGCCTTTCAGTTTCTGCAATGCCAGGATTTTGCTGTCAACTCTCCGCTGACTCTTGCACATTTTGGGACAGGTCTCAGTTCACGCATCACTGCTGCCAGGTTGGGTTCCATGCCCCTCCAAGGCAGTTCAATCAGGAGTCATCACAAGGCACTGCAACTGCAGAAACCTGCCCCCAACACGCATACACCCCAGCAAGCTCCCTGGGGACAGGAACGGGGCCCATCCTGTTCATTTTCTGTATCCCCAGTGCATAACTCAGTACCTGGCACAGGCTTGAAAACAGCTCTTAAAGGAATAAATGGAACCCCCGAGGATCTCTGTTAACATGGGAATTCCCGAGAACACTCCAACCCACCTCCGGGCTCTGATGCTCAGAGACAAAGCCCATTGGCTTGAATCCTTGTGCAACTTTCCACAAAAAGGAGAAGGTCCCTTGCTCTGTTACCAGTTAGATCAAAGCTGCCAGGTGCTGGGCCTTCTACCCCAGACAGGGGACTGAGGCTGGAAGAAGTGAAGCAACCCAATAAGAACATCACAAATCAAAGCACTGAATTTAGAAGGTTCCTGGGAAACATGGGGCTGGGCTGGGAAGGCTGGCCTCTAGTTATCTGGGTAATCCATCTTCTGCTTTTGCCCCAGCCTGCCCCCACCCACCTAGTCCTGGCCTCATGAACCTTCCTCTGCCCTGAGAGGGCAGAGGTCAGCACCCCACAGAAGTTTCCAGACTGCTCAATCTGAAGACACGAGTCCTTCTCTCCAGTGATCTCCAGAAAGATCAGAGCCAGCAATTGGAAGATATTTACAGAGCCTGAAGACGGGTCTTACAGCTTCAAAAGAGTCTGAGATAATGGAAAGCCAAAGGGAATTGGGGAGGTGGCATGAACAGCCTAGGGTACAGGGAGGTCCCTGGATCTCTGCCTCTCCGGGGACATTTCCTTTTTTAGGTAGCTAGCTAAAAATAGACATCAAACCCTTCACAATTCCCAAAATCAGCATTAACTTTCTGCCACGAGCTCCTGAAGGGGACTCGGGTTGGGTGACGTGTGGAGGGACAGCACCCACCCTGCAGGGCTGTGTCAGAACAGGACGGTGGAGGTGAGGACCTGGGGATGGAAGGCTGAATCTCACTGTCCTGCACTGGGGGAGGCTCAGGGCTCCAGGGGACTTGAAAACCGCCCCCAACAATGTCCCTCTCCCTCCCCCCATACACATTAGGCCCTTTCCAACCCCTCCTTACAAACCTGTGGAAAAATATTAGTCATTTTCCCAGAATGAACATCTCTGGGCAAATTTCCTATACACATCCCCTCATAGCAAAGGCTGTCACGTAAGAAGATTCCAGAGGAACACTGCTCCTCTTGTTACCACAAACACCCAGCCCTGAGCCCCCAAGGCACAGAACGTCAGGACAGTTGTGAAAGAGGCAGCCCAGCATGGCCAGGACAGCAGTGTCAGTGTTGTTTGATGGGCATCCTCCAGGCCCTTCCCTGGGAGGACCCATCCTGCCATTAAACTGGCTTGTGGGAGACAATGGAAGAGCTGGGAAGGATCTGGAGGTGGCAGCCCGGGAGTGGAAGCACAGGTCCACATGCATGGTGTGATGGAGGGTGGCATGACCACCATCACTCCTCAGAGACCAGTATTTTGGTTGGGAGTAACCAGGAGTTGGTGCCAGCTTTCAAAGACATTCATGGAAATAGCCCCACTTCTCTCCCAGGGTCCCATATCTTTCCCTGTCAAGCAAGTCTTGATGTCAAGTCTTAACCCCTCCAGCATTTCCTTCCAGCCCTCTGAATCCTGAAGAGAGTTTGATCAAAAGAAAGATTTGATCCTGGGGAAAATCTTCTGGATAACTGGACACTGTTTTTGATATCCAAAGATGCTTTCAAAGATGACTTTTGGGTTCAGAGAGAGACACACACAGGAGACCAAGGCAAAGATATCTAAGAGCATCATAATCTGGGATCGTAGTCAGTGAGGTCAAAGTGACCGGTATGAGAGGTTAAGCTCAAGGTCAAGGCCAGGCATGGAACATAAAGTGGTGCTCCACCTGCATCCTCCCCAGATCCCAGAAGCAGGGGAACTCATAAATACATTGGAAAAGTGAAATACCTATTATATCCCTACTTCACACCAGGCACTGAAATTTCAGAGATGGACAGGCACTGGTTCCCGTCCCCTAGTTGTAAAAGCATCTTGTGGATGTTCCTCTATCTCTTTCCTAAAAGACCGTCAGCTTTACGGACTGATAGGAGGAACCCCTGAGCCTGTTATCGCACTGGCAGTGCCTCTCTGTATTTTCTCAAACCATCCTTCAGCCCCATCAATGCCTCTCTCACACAAAATTCCAGTGAGATCCCCTCCAGCTGGACACACTAAGCCTGGACTCTATGCATATGGCCTCCTTCCCATCAGGATATCTCTGCTGCTGTGTGTTCATGCTTGCCGGAGCTTCCACCCTTCATGTACCAGATGATACAAAGGGTGTTGGCCAACCCCACCTGCGCTGTATCACTCCAAAGAAAAGCATTCTATTGAATGTCTTGATGTCACAGCTGGAAAAGGCCTGGGGGGTTAGTTGGAGAAAGTCTGCATTTGACAGGTGCAGAGGGAGGAAGGGCTTTGACTAAGGCCACATGTTCAATTAGAGGCAGAACCAAGACGTTCATTTCCTGCTCTCCAGCCCAGGGGCTTGTTTGGCTATGCCCTGTGCCTGAGCACTGCCCCACCGGGCACAGTAAATGGGCATCTGGAGGTCCAACAAGGAAGGGTATTGCTGTCTACCCATGCCCCCCATCCCCGTCACAGGTGGGGATACTTCTCCCCCAGGCCCACGCACGTCTCTCTTGTTCTCTCTCCAAAGGTGGGAGGTGACCCACTCTGGGCTGGAGGAGTGCATAAAGTTTTCCAGGAGTGCTGAGACTGAATTCCCATCAAGATGGGGGAAAGCAGCCATAAAGGATAGTGGGACAATCGACAAAAACTGAATATGGGACCGTGGGTTAAACAGTATCGGTTCAATGTTAAATGTCCTGATTTTAATAATTGCATTGTGGTTATGTTCTTAGGAGATACACAGTAGATATTTAGAGGTCAAGGGCATGATGTCTCTATTTGTAAATGGTATATATATATGTCTATATGATGAATGGTGAATATATATGAACAGATACAGTGTATATATAGTATACAGTGTATATAGATACATAGATATGAATATTTGATGAATGATATATATATATATGAGTTTATATACAGAGAATGACAAAACAATGGAACAAAATGCAAATAATTGATGAATCTAAGTAAAGGGTATACAAGAGTTTCTGTACTATTCTTGCACCTTTTCTGTAAATTTGAAATTATATCAAAATAAAGTTAGAAAAAAATTCCCATTGAGAGGCATGCAGCAAAGACCCTGACAGGTCTCAAGATGCAGGGAAGCAGGGAAGCATGCCGGCTGTCACACTCTTTTCCCCCAGCTCTGATGGCAGTCAGACCTCTGTCCCCGCTGGTGGACAGTGTCCACTGTGTGGACAGCACAAGGGATGGCCCTGAGACTATGGAAGGCACAGGGTGGCGTGGGAGGAACGGAGATCAGGGTTGCCCTCACAGTGCCCACATGTAACTAGCTGTGAGCTGTGAGACCCTGGGCAAGACAGTTTAGTTCTCTAAGACTCAGATTTGCTCATCTGTAAAATGGGAACAACTATTTGTAGCTCAGTTGAATAAGACTTGCCTGAAGTGACGTAGATTGAGTGGCTAAGATGATGCCTGTTGCATGGGTGCTCAAAAAACTCTTGTTTTGTGTGATAGGCAGGTGACTGAATCGGAGGCCCTCACGATAGTACCTGTGCATTCCTCCCTCCAGTCTCCCCTCACAAGAGGAGTGTTACAGCTCCTCCTCAACCAAACCACATTCCTCTCCTCTTTCATAACCTTGCCTAGCGTTTCCCTCATCCCAAAACCTTCCCAGATGACCCCCTCCTCACTTCTGTACCTGTGAGTTGGTGTCTGTCAGGTTAACTTGTACTCTCGTCAGTTTTCTCTCATCCGGCCCCTTGGGTTTGGGCAAATCAGCTTGGCTTTTCCCTCATGCTCCCCAGAGCTAGACAGCAGCGGTGCCCCCAGGGGCTCTCAGGCCAGTGTAGACAAGCACCATCTACTTTCACACATGACAGCTCCCTCACAGGACCAAACATCCGAGCTGGGGAGGGGAGGGCATGCAGACAGGCATCTGGCCACCATCTATTTGACTAGGAAACCACTCAGCCTTCCCTCGGTCACTGGAGGAAAGATGGATTTCCTGGTTAGATTAGGTACTTCCCAGCCCTTGATGAAAATGAACACACATACACAGCCAGACCACTCAGCAACGTGAGAATCTGGGCTTTCTCATGGAAACAGAGATGTCTGGGACTGGGGACGGCAATGCTAAGAGAAAAAGGCAAGTTGCAGAGGTGTACAGGCTGCATAATTCCATTTCTGTGAGAAAAAAATCCAACTGAAATATTTGCATGTGTATATGTGAATATTCAGAAAAAAGTAATTGTGAATTAATTTGAGGAGGTGAGTGAAATTAGGGGTAAGATGAAAGAGGGCTTTCACATTGTACTTGGTAAACTTCTGTACTAGTTAAAATGTTGAAACAAGAAGGCATGCATATTTAACTTATGTAATTGATAAATCATATAAATTATCCCCCAAAGTGAGAAGAGAACTGGGGGTGCAGGCCTAAAAGACACTCCCTTCATTCCCTATCTCTGGGCAGCTGCCTTCTCAGGAGCCTCCTGGGAAGGAAGCCCCACAGTGGTACACAGGCACCCAGGAAACTCTGCAGGTTTCGAAGGAAAAATGCTGCTAATGCTCTCAGTGCCCCAGGGAGTGACAGGCTGGGATGATGGGGGCCAGGAGGCGTGGGCCGGCAGAGGGATTCAACACGGCCATTACTATACATAGAGACACACACTTCCACTCTTTTGGGAGTAAGACATCTGTCTGTAACTCCACCGTGAAGGCTTTCTACACAGAGTGAAATTCCCCTTCAGCAGACAAGCAGTGTCAGCTGGAGTTGATGCAGTCACGAATGTGTTTGTTTGCCACGGAGATGAAGCACTTGCAGTTGCCCCTTCCTCTGAACAGCACTGCCCACTGAGCCCCCTTCTCTGCACCCTTCGGAGGGGAAAGACCCATGGCGCACAGACTCCACCAGAGCATCTTGCTCTCTCCCTAAAGGCAGGTGATGGAAATGCCCTGAGGACCTGGGCCGGGGGCCCGCGGTGGTTCCACATTTAATGGAGTTAGAAGAGTTAGACCCGGTTCTGCTTCTCAAGACCAGCGGTGCCAGGGCACCGGGCTGCCCTCTGGACAGCTTGTTTCCAGCTTGGCTGACAGCACCTTGGAATGGCCCAGGAGCATAAACATACACTGAAGCCGGGATCCCACTGCCAGAGATTCTGATCTAATTAGTCTGGGGTGCGGCAGGGAGCAGTGGTTTTAAATGCTCCCCAGGTGAATCTAACATGCAGCCAGGGTCGAGAGCCCCTGCCCCGGGACTGCACGATGACAGCTTGGCTGGGGTTTTCCACAGCCTTCTCTTCTCCAGGGCAAAGAGCCCAGGTCCCGGGTCTGCTCCCTGTCTCCAGTTTGTTTTTCTCTTTCACGGCTCTCCTCTGACCCCACCTCACTTCCCTCGGGATCTCACCGGAATAGACGTGCCAGAGCTGAGGACAGGAGGCTGCTGACCTTCCAGCTCGAACTCCAGGCACTCCTGCTTCTGCCCCCAGGAGAGGAGAACAATCACCTCAGACCCAGTTCACCATTACTTGGCGCTCTCATGAGATCCCATGTCTCTCCCGAGGACTTTTTCCCATAACTAAATAGAACACAGGCCCAAGAAATCCTTTCGGAAGATAAAATCATTAACCCATTCTCACTAGGTTTTTCTTAGAATTGTTTATGCATTGTCAACAACTTATTATTAAACGTCCACTTTTGATAATCGGAGGCTCCCAGTGGTTAAATATCCACGAGAGGGCTTCCCTGGTGGCGCAGTGGTTGGGAATCTGCCTGTCAATGCAAGGGACACAGGTTCGAGCCCTGGTCTGGGAAGATCCCACATGCCGCGGAGCAACTAGGCCCGTGAGCCACAACTACTGAGCCTGCGCGTCTGGAGCCTGTGCTCCGCAACGGGAGAGGCCACAACAGTGAGAGGCCCGCGTACCGCGATGAAGAGTGGACCCCGCTCACCGCAACTAGAGAAAGCCCTCGCACAGAAACGAAGACCCAACGCAGACAAAAATAAATAAATATCCATGAGAAATTATCATTCCAATTTGGCTGCCCTGGCATACTGAAGGCTGAGCGTGCTCCCCGCCCCCCAAAAGCTTGGCTGGTATGTGCATGAGGAACCCAAGCTCCTCATTGGGAAGGTAAATAGGTTGCTTTGAAGAGATGAGAACAAAACTAAGTTACAGAACACTGCCTTGTAACAGAAAAAGAGAGGCAGCCTTTGAATTAATCTAGCTCACTTCCCTTTATTAGTATCGGTAATTAAGAGTTTGTCTTGTCTTTTGCTCTTTTAAAACACAGAGTGTGTTGGGGATGCCCAAGCAACTCCATATCTTTTGTTAAAATTGGAGGTTTCGAAGCATACTTCTAACAAAATTAGACCGATAATTAATCAGTAGTGGAAGCCAGGGCTGCATTATGACCTTTGTGGAGTCTAAGCACTTTTGCCTCTGAAGGCTCCTTCCCTTCACTAAAGAAAAAAAAAATGTATATACTTACATACATACATACATAAATTATATTTTACAACTGCACTGGTATAAAGATGAATATATTAATGTTATGAATTAAAACATTTTTTTTGACCTGAAAGTTAAATTTTTCCCTAATTTTATAAGATATTGAAATATTTTTGTGGGCCTGTAAAAGCACCGTGGACCCTAGGCACAGTGCCTAAAAGCTTATAACGGGTTCTGGGGGAAGCCAAGATGCAAAATGAGGGAGAGAGTCAGGCAGAGTCATAGGAGAAGCCCCTTCCCTGCTCGGCTGTTTAGACCACAGCTGCAAGCTTGTTCTAAGAGATGGTGGTAAGGCCTTTCTATGAGCAGGTCACGGCACTGGCATCCTGAAAGGTGCACCCCTAAGTTGGCCCAGCTGGAGGCCCACGGAACTTAAAAAGGAGGAAGGAGGATGAGACACAGACACGTCACCGTGACCCTGGGAACAGGACAGCCAATGGCAGAAGGGGGATGCTGAGTGCTACGGGGGCTCACGGGAGGGAAGAGTTCCTTTCAGCTGGAGCAAAGACAAGCTCAGGGATGAGATGACTTTTCAGTGGAAGCCTGTCCCACAAGAGAGGTGCCAGAGCAAAGGCACAAAGGGAGGAACACAGGGATGTCCGGTGCACACAGAGGAGCTCAGTTTGGCTTGAGGATGAAACAGGAGTAAGGAGCTCGGGGGCAGCGCTTGGAAAGAAAGGCTGAGGCTGGATGTCAGAGTGTGTGCTTACACGTGGCAGGTGCGCCAGGATGGCAACGTGTGAGGGGTTCACTTCCACGGGACTGGTGGGCTCTGGGGACCGCTGGGCACTCCAACCAGGAGTGATGTGATCAGAGCCACTGTGTAAGAAGGTCTATGTGGCAGGAAAGACTCAACTGGGAGAGATTAGGGGAAGGTCTCCCAGGGTTCTTGGTGGGAAGCAGAAGAGGCCTGAGTGACGCTGCCAGAGGATGTGGATGTGCAACACCACTCAGGCCTTGGAGAGGTGGGAGGGGTGAGAAAAGGCCAGTGGTTCGATCACCGGGAGCTCACAGGGCACCAGGGTGGTGGCAGGGTCCAGGCTCCGAGGAGCACAGGCAGGGAAGCGGCCGGCCCTCAGTCCCGGGTTTGCCAGGAAGAGCTGAACGAGTACTTACTCTCTGTTCCTAGCATGGAAGGAAGAGAGCTCTTTGGCCTCCGGGCTTTCATCTCCAGGGCCTTGGTGTTCTCACTGGTGGGGGCATCTGGAACAAAACAGGTTAACGACAAACATGAGTAGGCAGCTGCCCAGGGAAGCAGAAGAGGCATCGCAATAAACATCCTACCTCAACCCCAACAGGTCCTCCCCGTCCCGGCTCCACTCTGAGGGCCCTCAGCGCCTGCTGGGCTGGCCAGGCACCTTCCTCTCAAGAGCACCAAAGAAGGAGTGTCCTCGCCACCCGGCCTTATAAATCAGGTGCAGAGCACAGCTGCCCTGAAGATGGATGGACAGGCTACCCTGGGAGCTGGGTAGCGCTTTCGCCTCTGCTGCAGGCACGGGCCGCCAGAATCGCATCACTGGCAGGGCTGGGGCACAGTCAGAGCACCTCTGCTCACCAGTGCCTATCTTCTCCCTTCACTGGGTCTTAACGCACTTGGGCTAAACATTCTGGATTTCCAAAAGCCCGCTCTGGGTAGAGAGGTCTCTTGAACAGGGGAAGCATGGGTTGCTGCCCTGGCCTCATGGTCTGGAGAGGGCTTGCAGCCTGTTGTCTCTGACTCTTGTACCGAGGGACACTGACAGTCAGACCTCCAGACCAGATGAAGGCCTCTGAGCAGGCGGCCGGCATGCCTCATGGGCTCTGGACTGAGCCTTGGAGCCCTCCACTGGAACCCTGCAGCGGCAGCCTCTGGGCAGAGCTGAAATGCTGCCCGGGTGAGCGCACAACTCCGCGGGGCTGTCCTCCGCTCCCCCTCTTCCCATTCATGCCCAGTGTGGAAGATGTCGGGGGAAACCCTCCTTTGTCAGGGCAGCAGGGTGACATAGCGCTGGGCTGGGTGGAAAAGGCCCTCACTGGGCCGAGAAGAGCCTGGACTCTAGCAAGCTGCTGGGACCGGGATAAGAAGGGGCTGGCTGTACCGCTATCATTGGGCTCCAGCATTTTCCCCACAAGGAACTCTCTTCAGGGACTAAGCTGGGAGGGAGCTTCCCCCTCCCAGCCCCTTCCTGTGCATCCTTTTCCTGCTCCTGAAGAGGAAGCGCAGAGGGAGAAAGGAGGGGGTGGGACTTTCCAGCTGCCGCTTGGCCACATTCCTGTGGCCTGTCTGGGGAGGAAGGGCCATCTCTCTGTCCCCGCCTCCACGGTGGGGCAATCCCAGACTCTAACACGTGCTCTCGCCTAGACTGGGCTTCTGGGGCTCGGAAGCACAGAACTAGGGGCTGGGCGGGTACACTTCGCTTGACATTTGCAGATCAGGCTGCCATAAACCAAGGTCATGGGGTGAGTCTATGGTTCCCTGTCTGGGGCCCTCCCTTCTTCCCTTCCTTCAAGACCAGCACTTCTGACAGCACCAATGACAATTTAAAGAAAGGCGCACCCATAAATGTCTTTGTTTTCCCCCCTTTTAAGGAAAAGGAGGCGAGGCCAGAGTGTGCACAGACAGTCCTCTCTTCCTTGGCATGAGTACTCGCTTTGCCGTCTTTTTCCCAGTGAGTTCCGGGGCACCAGAGGAGGGAGACAAGGAAGGAGCAAGATTTTTTTTTTAATTGATGGGGAAACTGAGGCATAAGCAAGCAAAGGAGGAGAGGCCCAGTTTTCCTGGGCTCCTGAAAGAAAGGAATTGGGGACTGAGATTCCTTCTCTCCTCATGGGTCATGATGGGCTTTGCTTCCAAGCATCATTAGAGTAGGGATGGAGAGAAGAGGGCTCTAGTTGCAGCTTTGTCATCAGCAATCCTGGGATCGTGGGCAAGTAATTTCAGCTGCCCCGGGTCTCTGTTTCCACATTCGTACAAGGGAAACTACACTTGTTTTCTCTGCCTCACAGCACTACAAGGCTCTAGGGAGAGAATGTGTGCGACGGTGATCATTCACCTGTTCATTCATTTCTCCTGTTCGCCGCATTTCCTCGCCTCCTTTCCAAATCCGCTTTAGAGTCCTCCACCTTCACGAAGCCCTCCCGGATGGGCCCCTGCTGTATGTTTCCTGCCTCCTCATCCGTCCTCACCTCCTGGGTGCCTGCTTTACACTGACTTGTGAGTGTACACCACCCCGTCATGTGCTTTGAGCCTTGTTTGTAAATGTTCCTTATCTTTCCATCTGGCCGTGAGGAAAGGGGCTCACGTTTCCCTGGCTGACCAGGCACACCCCCAGACTTGGAGCCCCACAGGGGTGCAACAAGCCCCCTCTTCCCTCTGCAGCACCCCCGCCCCCTGTGGGCTGTGCCTGCACCACGAGCCACTAGCCATCAGTCTGTCCGTGAGAACCACAGCAAGGAGTGCGCTGAGAGGACCACGTGCTTAATCAGAACCAGCTTTGTGCTCACATGGCTGCCCAGGGGATAAAAATAATAGTAATAAAAGTTTAAGAGCAGCATGTATTTTCTGTCTATTTTAATCAGTTTGTGATGAAGCTGAACTCCATTTCTAGATCTGGGCCCCAGGGCTGGAGTCCTTTGCTGGTCTGCTGGTGCCCCCAAAGAAGCAGTGGGGAGGAAGGTGGTGGTGTGAGGAGGGGGTTGGCCTCAACATAGAGAGGAAAACGTGTCCTTATATGGACAATGCCTCACCCCTTCCACTCCTGGGCTAGCTCTGGGCTCAGCCTTCCAACGCAGCATTTCTTCTTCTGTCTCCCCCGAGAGAGGTCATTCCCAGAGCTGCAACCCTAGGTAGGGGGAGTGAAGTCTTGGGAGGCTTCTGGGGGGCGGTCTGAGCTTCCAGGAGCCCCAGGAGGGGGCAGGGCAGAGGGGCTAGCCTGCCTCTCTCTCTCTCTCTCTTCTCTCTCTCTCTCTCTCTCTCTCTCTCTCTCTCTCTCTCTCTCGCTCTCTCTCTCGCTCTCTCTCGCTCTCTCCCCCTCTCGCTCTCTCGCTCGCTCTGCCCAGGAGCGAGCAGCATGCTGGCAAAATCAGGAGGGAGAGAGCTCTGGTCAGGATGAGTGCCTTCCTGGCTCTGCAGGCTGGTGACTGTGAGCCCTTGGGCAAGTTCCTGACCTTCTTCACCAGGAAACAGGGAATAACAACACCCCAGCAGAGGAGCGAATGAGATGCGGAGTAAGAGGTGGCATTTATTGGGTACTCAGGCCGTGCCTGGCGCCATGCTAAGTGCTTTACACCCCTGTTTCGGGTTGAACCACACCATTCGCCAATATTCAAGTGTTTCTGACCTACTAAAATAGCAATTTTATTTAGTTCAACCTAATACATTTTAGCTGCCTGAGACAATATGAAGAACAAATGGGAGTGGGAGCAGACTGAGGCCAACAAAAGAAGTGGGGGTCGGCTCAGCCACAGTCACAAGGGCTCCCTGGCCATGGAGGCAGTGGACCACAGTGGCTAGGAGCCAAGGTGTGGGTTTAAATCCCTACCCAGCTAGTTATTAGCTGCACACACCTCCAATTAGGCTTTAAACTCCCTTCTTACAGTTGCAAACCGCCCCGAGTTGCCAAATCCAATGGCTGATGCTCAGGTTTAACTTATTATACTTGGCAGAGCCTTTTGACACAAGGATCTCCACCATTCCTTTCTTACTGAAATGATCACCCTTTGGCCTCTGGGACACCCCTCTCTGCTTGATTTCTTCCTGTCTCACCACGGCCAGTCCTTCTCCGTCTCCTTCGCAGACCTCTGTCCTGCCTTACTTGTCAGTGTTGGACTCTCTCCTTCCCTCCTCCATCCACATCCACCCCTGGGGACCTCATCTACTCCCAGGGCATTCAGTGGCCTCATGAAGATGGCTCCTCATGTCCTGCCTCTAACCCCGGCCTCCCTCCTCAACTCCAGATTCATCTAAAGGTCAACCTACGTGACAGGCCCACTTGGATGTCTAATGGACACCTGAAACTTCACATACACGAAAGTCTTGACTGTCCCCCACCCCTACCCATCCTGATCTTAGTAGGTGGTACCGCCATTGACCTGTGCTCCCTCATGAAAACTAAGGGTCATCTTTGACTTCCCTTTCTCTCTATTTCCAATTCAGCAGCAAATCTTATCAGCTGTACTGTCCAAACATCATAAATCTGGTCATTGCCCACCTCTTCCATAGAGTCTAAGCTGCCATCACCTCATGCCTGGGTTACCGTGGCAACCTCGAGTCTGCTCTCCCTCTCACCCCTCCTGGGTCTGGTCACAGCCTGAGCGATCCTTTACAACGGCCAGGGCTGTCCCACCGCACTTAGAATAAAATCCAGCGTCCTGGTCACAGCCTACATGGCCTTGCAGATCTGGTCCTCCTCAGTCTCATTTCCCACCACTCTGCCCCTGGCCCGGGGCTCGGCCACCCTGGCCTCCTTACCTCTCCTTCTGGGAGCGTCTCCCGTACAGTCTCAGCTCAGGGTTTTGCTCCTGTTCCTTAGACCTGTGCCGTGCTACTGCTGGGACGCCTTCCCAGATGCCTTCAGGCCTCTGTTCAAATGCCTCTTCCTCAGAGAGGCCTCACCCTCTCCGACAACAGCACGCTCCCCCATCACCCTGCTTTGCTTTCTTCACAGCATGTGTTGTTGCCTGAGATCGTATGACATAGCTGTTCATCCTTATTTTTGTCTCTCCCTCACTCGAATGTAAAGGCTCTGAGAACAGGAACTTGTTTCGTTCACTGCTTTTAACCCCAGCCCCAGGAGCAGAGCGGGCACTGACATACGGGTTGAGAGAAGGCCCATGGGGACGCCACCCCCTACCAAATGCACACACCAGCCTCCATGGTTACAAAGCCCCTGATCTCACTGGTAGCTGAGGCCCGATGCCCTTGGCAAGGTGGTTGGGAAGGGCGGCCTGATCTGCCCGGTCTTGGGATTTGGGCCTACAAAGGGCTTTGCTTCCTTACCTCTCACCTGGGTCTGAATGAGAGGGAGTGGGCCACTCTGGCCAGAGGTGCAGAAGGACTTCCCAGCAAGAAGGGCTGTTAGTAAGGAAGACCTGGATCTCTTGGAAAGTGGACACTGCCATGTTACTCACTAGACAGGGAGGCCATGCAGGTGGTGGAAAGGTGCAAACTTTGGAACCAGACACACCTGGGTTGGAGTCCTGCCAGGGTAACTCATGCCAGGGAGTCATGTGACTCCCTGTGCAGGGTGGCTCGAAGGGCCTGGGCTTTGGGATCAGAGACACCCAGGGAAACGGCATCTCCTGCTTACTGTCTGAGTGACTGGGGAAGGCTGCTGACCCTTGCTGAGCCTGGGTTTTCCCACTGAGAAAGATACCCTGCCCAACCACTGCATAAACTAAAAATGCAGAAGAGTTTCTGGCCACGGCAGGCCATGGCAGGTCTTGAAGGTCAGCTTTTTCTCCTCCTGGGTGAGTTTTCTGACAAGTCCTTACCCACCCCAGGCTTCAGCTGCCTTCTGTGGTACAAGTTGACATGTCTGCTGCTAACCTGGAAGGAACGGCGGTATGACCATAATCAAGTGCACAGGGCTTCCCTGGTGGCGCAGTGGTTGAGAGTCCACCTGCCGATGCAGGGGACAACGGGTTCGTGCCCAGGTTCGGGAAGATCCCACATGCTGTGGAGCGGCTAGGCCCGTGAGCCATGGCCGCTGAGCCTGCGCGTCCGGAGCCTGTGCTCCGCAACGGGAGAGGCCACAACAGTGAGAGGCCCACATACCGCAAAAAAAAAAAAAAAAAAAGTGCACAGAGCACGCTTTTTCTTATGGAAACAACCCAAATGGCAGGATTAAAAGAGCCAGATGTGCTGCATTATGAAGGCTACCTCCCTCTGTCTTTCCTATAAGAGGGAAGTAGTAGTGTGGCTAATACGGAACAGCCAGTGAGCCAAAGTCATTTTCATGAGGTCCTGAAATATATCATTCTATTAGCCACAGATATATAGTCTAAATGGTGTCCAGCACAGGCTACGTGAGCGACAGTGAGTGACTGTCGGGGGCAGGGCCAGCCTGACATCAGCATTAGCTGTGGTCCTCACCCCGAGACGAGAAGGACCTTGCAGCCCCTTAGGAGGGAAGCAAGACTGGTCTTATCCAGAGGTTTAGCAGGGCAGCTGCAGATGGAGAGCAATGGAAGACCCTGCCCAACAGCTAGGCTCCAAAGTTCAGGCAAGGTTACTTAGGGCAAGCGGTTCTTCACTGTCTTTTAATTCATGACTTCTTTTAAGAATTTGTTTAAAACCTGTGGACCCTTTCTTCAGAAAAATGCTCTAACCCACAAACACATAAAAGTTTGCCTATAATATCAAAGGGTGCATGGGCCCGCTGGGACCTCTAAGCCAGGTACTCTCGCCTAAGGGTGCGGGGAGAGCTGAGAGGATCGGGGACATTATGATGGCTAAGATTAGAAGGAGACTAACTTAGGGGCAAAGAAAGCCCTTTAAGTTGCAGAATGAATTCCCAAACCTTAAAAAAAAAAAAAAAGAATCCCCAAATGTATTCTCTAGGGAAAAAGGAAATTTTTAAAAATGAGCCATTTGCTCTTTCTGGAAAAGGTGCTGACACTTTGCAGATAAGGAGAATGAATTGCAGTCCTGCCTTCAGCTAGCCATGTAAATAGGACCCAAAGAGGCTAGGGATTCCCAAAGCAGATAACCTCATTAACAGGCAGGGCTTCCTTCTGGAACCAGCATGGGTCCCAAGTGTGGCGCTGCTAGAAATAGGTTTCTGGGGTCAAGTTCCCAGAAACACTGTTTTTTCAATTGCAGTACCTGTCTAGAAAGAAGCGGAACTCTGCCGTGGGTGAGTGACAGAAGTAATCAGAAGCAGCGGCCCCTATAGCCTCAAGACATGTGTTTCGAGCCCCCTTCTGAACTGCCCATACACTTTGACCCATGGAATCTGCTCCCTTAGACTCCAGAGCCCCTGTGACAAACACACTCACAGAACTGCAGGGAGACACCCACAATACTCTACAGTTTCAGGTTTACTGTTGGCTACTGACAATTTAATTTGTGTTACCATTATATGTTTTTTTAAAAAAGACTTTGGTTTTTAAGACTCTCTTTTCTTTTCTCCCACTCATTAGGTGTCACGGATCTCGGCTTTTATGATCAGGAAATCATATTACAAAATCCAGAATGGAGACAAGGATTCCACATCTTGTGGCACGGGAGTGAAACAGATTCGGGGTTTAGAAGCCAAGTGATTATATTCAAAGTCAGAGGAAAAACAAAACTGGTCTTCAAGATGCCTTATTTGGACACTAGCTTTTAACGTGTCACTGAGAGTTACTAACCAGGCATTTCAAGGGCAAGAAATTGTGTCCCCCAAACTACCTTTTTAGACAGTTCCAGGCAAGTAACGAAATACCAAGAAAGGGCACTGGATTGCAAGTCCCAAGATGGGACTCTGGCCCTGGCTTGGCCCTCAATAGAGCAGGGAGCCTCATGAGGGAAGCTTTCCCTCTCTGAACAGCCTGGGTGTCCCGTCCCAAGTGAGGGTGGTGGCCTAAAACATCTACTTCCAAGCCTCTTATTCTAACCCTACACAGAGGAGAAAAGGAAAGTCACAAACACACTACCTGCATTTCTTTAGGACAAATCCCCATTCCTTACAGCTTGGATTCGCCCCTTCCTCACAAGAAACTCCACTCAGACCTGGTAAGCCTCTCCGTCCCCATGCGTCTCTTCCTCTCCCTCTGCTGTATTATGAGTACTTTTCTCTAACTGCAGAGGCAGGCCTGTCCCCGTTACCCGAAGCCTCAGCCCCTACTCACCTCCTGGAGGAAGTGTCCCCACTTGGACCTCACTCTGCTCCCTCTTCCTCACGGGTCTGTCCTGCTGGCACTGACACTTGTTCTCTGCGGCTTGTAAAATACTATGTAGTCATTTTCCTGTGGGTGTGTCTTTTCTCCTGCCCTGTCTCACCCTTTCCTGCCTGGCATGTGGGGGTCAGGACTGGGGAAGGGGGACCAGCAAGGTGAGCAGCCCTCTTCCCAGCCGGGGGCAGGGCTGTGAGGTCACAGGGGACCACCAAGTAGAGCTCGCACTTTCCTTCCTGTCTCATTGTTTTGCAAAAGATGGTTTGTCACCCACAAAGTGAATGCCTCAGGTTGGGATGGCAGCCTCGGCTGCAGCCCTGTTCAGGTACGGTGGGAAGGGGGCGCTGAGAAGCGGGATTCTACGTGTGGCAGGGGTGGGTGGGCACGACCTACCGTCCACGGTGACTTGGCAGGAACACTCAGCCTGGCCGGCGCTGTTCTTGGCTACGCACTTGTATAAGCCTCTGTCCTCGGGCAGTGCCTTCTCAATGGAGACGGAGCACAGTGAGCCTGGGTGGGAAGAGGAACATTTGTTGAGTGGACCAGGTCTGAGCCCAACACCTGCCGGGCACTTGGAGCATCAGAGCAAGTGTTATTCACACGCCCAGAAATCAGAGGCCCTGTGGGAACCAACCTGCTCGCCCCACCAGAGCCAAGGCACTTTTTGCTGATAACCCAGATTCACAATAACTGATCCCTAAGTATACCCAACCGCCCCCGACCCAGGCAAGTTCTCTCATGGGGATATGATAGAAAGGTAAGAAGAGAGAGAAAGAGCCTCTGCCTTTGGAGAGCATCAGCACAATAGAAGGGGCAGATGGACCCAGGCCCTCACACTGGATGTCACCGAGAGAGACAAGCAGTAGTCAGGCTCAGGTCCACAGACTGTGGTAGGGACACTGGCAGGTGAGGACACTCTGCCCTGCTTACAGCAATGCTTCTGGGAATGCATCCTAGAAAAGGGCATTTTGAACAAAGAGGTGAGCGGGGGAGGGCAGGAGCCCCTGTCCAGCAGGGACACTGGCCTATGGGCTGATCTGTTGGGAGGAGACAGTGACCAGCCTGGGACCCTGGAGCTGGCTTTTCAGGAATGGTATCTGAGCTGAGAATCATGGCCGATGAGGGGCGCTGGGCTGGGAGAGGGCCTCTGTGGGGCTGCCTCTCTCAGTGCAGGGTCCTTTGGTCCCCTCAGAGAGGGATGGCCTTCTTTTCCACAGGGCTACCCTTGCCCCAGCACACCTCTTCTGGCCTGATTGGGGGAAGGAGGAGTCAGGCTGGGCATGAACAGAAGTCTGGTCCTCACCCATCCTAGCTCTCTCATCCCAGGGCTGGCTACTTCCCTGGGGGACACGTTTGGGGAGTTTCCCTTAGGGTGTGGGGAGACACCAGGCTGAGGACTGGGCTCGCTGGGCCAGGCAGGAGGGCAGCAGTACCCTCGTCCCTGCCATCAGACACACACACAAGCCAGCAGCACGGCGTCCTGCCCAAAGCTGCCCTGTGGTCAGGGCAGCCGTCATCATACGAGGAGGAGGATACAGCCAGAGCCACGTGCATCCTGCCGCCTGGAGCCACTGGCTCCGGCCACCTCCCATTCCGCCACACTGCCCGGCACAAGTCACTGGCTCTGAGCGGGCAAAGCTGTGTGCATCCCAGGTGCGTATGCGAATCAGCATGGCCTTTGATCTCAAAAGTCCCCGCAACCCCATGAGACAGATGCACAGACTTGACCAACAAATACCAGGACATTCAGAGAGAGGAAGGGTGATGTCAGTTCTGCCCAGAGAACCTCACTAAGGCTGGAGGAGACCTGGGTAAGGTCTTCAACAGGGAAACCTCAGTCCTGCCGACCCCTTGGGGCAGGATGGCTGATCTGCGCCCCTCCCTCCTACACTCTCACTGAGACCCCACCTCTCAGAAGGACCTCACTATGCTCTCCCACCAGGGTCGGCAATGCCTCAGGATCTCTTCTCATTGTGGCTAGGAGACAGAATTTGCAGACGCTGCAAGAGAAAGGATTTAGGTTGGATTTTTAGGAACTCTGTGGTGAGAGCGAGAACTATATGAGGCACAGGATTCAGGGAACGAGGGTTACTATCTTCTAGAGAGAGACACTTCCATTCATCTGGGAGGGCAGGGGCATGCGCAGATGACCTCCGGCCCCCAAACGTGCGGCTTAGAAGAAACGGACCCCATCTTGCCATTTTCCCTCAGTCTGAGGCTAAGGCTCGGGGAGCAGATATCCTACTGCCAACAGACATCCTGGTCGAATCCTTGATCGTCTCTCAGCTTCAGTCCCCCAGCTGCCTTCAGTCTTAAACCCAAATGGGACAAGAGTAGTGAGACCTCCAGGAGAGATGGAGCATGTAGACCACGGCCCTCGCCCTTCACGGGGCGAGGGGAGCATCAGAAAGGCAGTTTTTCCAAGCCGCTCAGAGCCTGGACCCCTGGCCATGTGCGCGGGCTGGGGGAGGGCCCCCGGCAGGCCTGGAGGCTGGGCTGGCCCAGATTGAAGCATCTGGTATTTCCTGTGGGACAGCTTATTCCTGACCTCCAGAAGAAAAACTGTTTCCCAGAGTTTTTTTTGAGAAGCCTCAGCCTGGTGGGGAATTTTAGAGGAAAGGGAGGGGGATGGGAACCAGGGATCCAATGAAGGGCTCAGCTAGACCGGTCCCTGGGAGAGCCCCTCAAGGCCACAGAGTCTGAAGACCACCCCACCGTCTTGTGCTTCCTCTGAGTGTGTGGAGAGAGGAGGTGCGGGGTGTACGAGGTAGAGGGAGTGGTCTCAAGCCCTAGAGGCTCTGCTCCGAGGCTGCCCTCAGTGAGCAGTGTCTCCTGACCTGGTCCCCCGGCATGCCAGGACAGTACAGCTCAGCTCCAGGTCACCTCCTCAGGGATGGTGCCTTCCTTGCCATCTCTAAGCACCCCTGGCCGTCGGTGGACCTCTTCTGTGCCCTGAGTTCACCTTTATCAGAGCTGGCCTCCCAAGGCCGTTACTGAAACACACGCCTCTCTCCCACGCTAGATCATGGAGGGCAGTGACTATTATGAATGTTTTTCCTGAGCCTGGAATGCAGTCAGTTTAAAAACAAAAATTTGCCATTCTGAGAATGTCCAAGGCATATTTCTGGAGCAGGTGATCTGGTAGGATCTATGCAACAGAAAGTCACGAACACTTAATCAAACAACCTACCACTGAAAAAGATAGTATAGTTTCTAAAAGGAAAAAAAAAATGCCTGACACAGAATTCTTCAAGTGGATTATGCATACAATGAAAAGGGCTAGAAAACTGCCTCACACATAGTAGGTGCTGTATAAATCCTTGTGTTCTGTAGGATGGACTTATACAGGTTTTGAAAAAGCCTTTGCAAGATCCCACACTGAAGGCAATTAAAAATGAATCATCGGTTGACAGCAGCAACAAAAATGAACCCTCATTCATAGATGGGGAGAAATGTTTGCCAGGGACAGAAGCCTGGCCCGGGGACAGGAAACAAGGCATAAAGATGAAAGCACTTCTCAGGAGCAGCGCAGAGCCCACTGGCCAGCCATGGGCCTCCCAGTCCTGGGCCAAGGCCTGAGCAGCACTGCTGCGGGTCCAGAGAGGGCCTGGTGAGGCCACCCTGCAGGCCTGGAGGGCAGGCCCAGCTGCTGTAAGTGAGCACCCTCCGCCCTGCCGCTCCCAGGGATGCAAGAAGAGCAAGGACTCCTCCACAGGTCCCTCCAAGAAGGAACAGTCAACTCAACTGCCTGCCATCACACCTCTCCTGCTCTCCTTGGTGCTAGACAGAGTGGACATAATCATGTTTTGGGGGGCCTGTGGGCTATGAGCCCTATCCAAGTACAGGGTTCAGAGAAGCACCCCTGAAACCTATCAACAGTGCCCACCAGCAGTAGGTCACAGACACACACATTGATGGGGGAAGGGCACAAGAGTCTGTCATGGCCAAAGGCCCCAGGGACAACAGTCTGGGAAGGAGTCCTGGGGGAAGTGAATCTTGATCTTAGATGAGGTAACAGAAGGGGGTTCAGTGCAGTGGAGCAAGTACGGTTCCGAGCCAGGGAGGCGGGGGTGGAGAGGATGCTCAGGAGGGTGTGAAGGATAGGGAAACCCACTTAGCAGCCCCCTTCTCCCTACAAACCCCTCAAAACACCAGCTTCCTTCCTTGTTTCCACTGGTGCCGTCACTGTGACCCAGTCATGCCTTTGCTTCTTGCACTGGTTATCTTCTGTCTGTGCCCATGGCTACCTTGTTGGTCCAGGCCTCACCACCTTTCTCCCCACCCTCTTCGGTAAGCTCCTTCCTTGTCTTTGGGCACAGAATCAATCAAAAGCCGTAAACCCCAGCTTTGTGTCTATTGCTCTCCATTCCCAACTCTTACATGGCTCCCTGCTGCCTTTAGAATTGGGTTCCTTCTTAGCGTGATAGAGGATGCAATGGGGCCGTGCCTCCCTCTCGAGCCTAGATGATGCTGGGAGCGGGCCTGCCTTGGCTGCCGCCTGTGCTCCTGCCTGGGAAGCCCACACCCTCCCTCTCCTGCTGCGGGCCCTGCCTGCCTTCACACTTCAGATCAAGGCCCTGCTCTTTCACCACCAGCCTCTCCCTGCAGCCCAGCACTCAGCTCCCTCTCCTCTCACTCCCAGCAGCCATCATCGGTACTTGGCTGGAAGAGGTTTATCACTGTGCGTGTGTGTCCTCTCTTTCCAGATCTATCGGGAGCAGATTTACTCATACCTCTCAGAGGTCCCACTCCCTGCAGCGCAGCCTCCTGAAGGGGTCACTGACCAGGCTTTACCGCAGCTTTTCTCCTGGGTCTGTGTTTGACCCGGGCTCTTGTAGACTTGGACAGGGAAGCACTAGAGAAGGGACAGTGGACACAGTGTGGCTGCTGCTTTGAGACCAGGCCTTCTCCCTACCAGGCCTGTTTCAAGGTCAGCTTCCTCTACTGCAGTGAAAATACCGGAAACTCACAAGCCCAGAGGGCACCGCCAGTCTTCCAGCCTCCTGACAACTGTTGACCGTGTTGCGGAATAAACAGCCATTAGCCTTTTCCCTTGATAGACAACGCTCTCGGGGAGCTGACCAGGGAAGGACCAGGATGCTGACACGCTAACAAGAATTAACTAAGAGGTGATACAGCACAGTGGTCTAGGCGTTGGGACTCAACTGCCTGCCTTCCAATCCCAGCTCTGTTACTAACCAGCTGTGCAGCCTTGGGCAAAGCGCTTAACTTCTCTGTTAGATGGGCAGTATAGCGGTTGTGAGGATTAAATGAGTGAAAAGCACAGTAAGATGCCTGGGTCAGTGTCTGGCACGTGGTGTTCAATTAGTGCAGGCTATTCTTATTTTTCAAAGGAGAATTACAAATATTTAGAACCTTTTTAACAGTCGGTTTGGGGGCTATCTCCATAATTCCCCCCCCCGCCCCCCTGCCCCAGTCTCTCTCTATCCTCTCACTGTGCTGGCCTTCATTTAATCATGTCTTCTTCCCCAGCTTTAGACCTAAAGGGTCTGTCTGAGGTGCTTTCTGTGGGAGGTGACACTGGAGTAGCCAGTGTAAAAGGGTCTCGGCGCCCAGCAGCTGTGCTACATCAAGGCACCCTGGGTATGAACAGCCCATTCTAAGGGCTCAGGTGCGTTTCTGAGACCAGAGCTGAGGCGTGCTTACACTGCTTTGTCCAGTTGATTGTTTATAAGCAGCTCTTGGTGGCTCTGCAGGTTCCACGCAGGTCCCACAACAGCTGCACAGCCATGGGCATTGCCCTCAGCCGTCCAAACATCAGCTTCCCCGAGGGTGGTACAGCCACGGACCTCACAGCGTGTAGGACTATGGGACCACACATGTCCCCACGATGGCAGCTGCCCACCTTCCGTCCCGCCCCGAGAGGTCACCACAGGGTAACCTGGGAAATTCTCCTGGTCAAGGTTTTGGGTCAGTTTTACCCGAAACTTTCCAACAGGGAGGGGCCCACAGAGGTGGCAGGGGAGGCTTGGCATCCGCTCCCCTGGACATCTCATCCCACTGTGGTGATCCCCCATACCTTCCTGTGTGTGGAAAGGCCGAACTAGCAGAGGCAGGGGGATGGATGAGATGACTTCTGGAGGCCCCTACCAAGCTGAGGATTTTCATGTGGAAAAGCTATCGTGTCAACACATTAGCAGAAAAGACACCCTTTTTTTCTCTCCTGGCTAATTTCCCCTTTACTCCTTCAGCAGTTAGATTCAAAACGCTCAGCTGTTCCAGATTTGCTGTCTGAGCTGCAGAGTGAAGACAGAAACTCCATCATGAGGGGAGAGGGATGCTATTTTCAAATGCTTCATTAGGGTTTTTAAGAGGAAGAAAGAAAGCCAGATGAGGGGTGAGGGAGGGGTGGAGAGGGGTGCCGTCAGAGGACGGGAAGGGAGGCAGCACAGCGGGGGGAGTGCTTCTGTCTCAGCTGATCTGGATTTGACAGGACCTGTCTGCTAGGGCCTCTGCCCTGACCGCCCCCTACCCCTCAAGGTTAAAATGCCACGACCCCGGGAGCTTGTGCCCTGCCCTGTCCAGAGCTACCAGCATCAGCCTCGAGTCAGGCCAGACTCTATCCTAGGGCCGGCCACCAGAGTGGGGCGTGGGAAGCCTGCTGTCCTTGGAGCTCCCATCCAGGACTGGGATTTACGGAAACATTTCAAACCAAATGAGGGGTCAGAGAAAATACCTGTCTCGTCCCCACCTCTTCTCTAGGTTAAACTGGCCCATCTGAGAACTCCAAACCCTGAAAGGCCCCAGATGGCAGGATTTAGGGCCCCCCCTCTTCTCTCCACAACCCAAGAATGTGAAATACCAGCAAACAAAAGTCTCATCCAAATTAGGAAGCGAGTGGCTCTGTCTGCCTGTGAGTATGTGCCGTAGGGGCTGCTTGGGGTTTTGGCTTTGCCCCTCGGGTCCCTTCAAACACACAACGTTATCAAGACTTAAGTTGTTGACCCCAAATCACATCCCGTCACTGCACACCCTGACCTGAACCTAAAATACTGCTTCAAAGGCAGTTCTCAGCCCCAAGCCCCTGGTCAGCCCTAACCCCAGTGCCCCCATTTCCAAGCCTATGATCGGAGCCTTCTCTGGGCCAAAGCTGGGCATTAGCCCAGGCCTGCTCTGAGGAGCCACGCCTAGGGGTGCCATGAGGGGGCTCTGCCAGACAGATGCCGAGATCTGGGAATGTGCCTGGGGGACCAGGCACCCACCCCTGTCCCCCAGCCATGGAGTGTGGCGGGCACCAATCCCGTGAGTGAGGGGCACAGAGAGTGGCCTTTCCCACCCAGGCTCTGGGCTACCAACACCATCAACAAGCCAGGGCTCCAGGAGCTGACGGTGGCTGGGACAGAGCTACCCTTCCTCCTGGCCCCAACCGTGTTACCTTCTTGGGAGAGGACAATGAACTTGGTAGTCTTGAGCGTCTTTCCATTCAGGGTCCAGGTGATGGTGGCCGGGGGGTCAGAGGACACCTGGCACTGGAGCAGCAGTTTCTCACCCTCCACCACACGGAGATCTCGTAGCTTCTCCTTGAAGGCTGGGGCTGTCCCTTGGCTCTCGGGTCTTTTTTCATTATCTGTGGCCCCTGCATGGCCCCTCTTGCAGTTCACATCATTCTTAACCTCCTTCTTAAGTTCTTCATTCCCAGCTGGTTTTGGGGCCTCGGACAACTTGGCATTGCCCAAGGGTTTGGGGGTCTCGGCCGGCTTGGCATTGCCCATGGGTTTGGGGGTCTCAGCTGACTTGACATTACCCAAGGGTTTGGGGGTCTCAGTCAGCTTGGCATTACCCAAGGGTTTGGGGGTCTCGGCCAGCTTGGCATTGCCCAAGGGTTTGGGGGTCTCGGTAGGCTTGGCATTGCCCATGGGTTTGGGGGTCTCAGCCAGCTTGGCATTACCCATGGGTTTGGGGGTCTCGGCCGGCTTTGCATTGCCCACGGTTTTCAGAAACCCTGAAGGCTGGGCATTGCCTACAGGCTTGGGACCTTCTGCTGCCTTGGCATTCAAGGCTTCAGAGTTGTTACTGCCATTCTCTGCAGGTAATTTTTTCTTACTGCCCAACACCGAGCGAAAATCTGGGGTAGCAGGTTTTGGAGGTGGCACCTTCTCAGGCACAGGGGTCTTGGGGGTCCCCTTCTTGGCCAGGACAGAGCGGAAGTCCACCTGCTGGGGGCTATGCACCTTCCGCTCTTCCTCCGACACAGTCTTTGGCTTCACCTGCCGCTGCAGGTTGGCGCGGAAATCCATCTGCTCGGCTGGGAACTCCTTCAGGTCCTCTTCAGACAAGGTCTTGGTACTCACCTTCTTGCCCAGGAGGTCGCGGAAGTCCAGCTGCCCCACCTCCTGCTGGCGGATGGCCTCCTCGGTGTGCTGCCGCGTCTCCACACGCCGCGTGAGCACCCCACGCACGCCCTCGTCGTCTCCCTCGTCGGGCCCGCCCTGCCCTCCTGCTGGCCAGCCGGGCCTCAGGCTCCCGTAGCCGCCACCGCCACCACCATCAGCGCCAGCTCCCCGGCTGCAGAGGCCCTCACCGCTGGCAGGCTCCCTTCCCCTGCGACCAGTGAAGGGAAAAAGGAAAGTAGCAGGAGGAAAAGGGGCTGGGTAAGAAAGCGACGTCGGGGAGAGCAAATCCCCAGGGAGGGAAGGAGGGCGGAGGGGAGGGGGGCTGGCCAGGCCGTGTTTATAGAAGGGAACTTTGGTGAGAGGCGCTTGCTTGCTTAGTTGGTTTGTTACATCGGTAATGACTTCAGTAGCCTTATAAGGGTGTATGCCAAAAAAAAATAAATAAATAAAAAATTTCACCCCCCTCTCCTCCCCTGCTCTCCCTCCCTCATTCCCCTTCCAATCTCTCCCTCTTGGCTCGGGCAGCCTCTACTGGAGGATACAAACAATCTGGGGCTGCTGGGCTGGGCCTGCTGGGACCAGGAGGAAGGTGGGCGGGTGGTGGCACGGGGCCTGGCTGGGCAGCCCCTGGGTGGTACTCACCGCAGGACAGCTCTGGCAGGGCTGCTCTGTAGCATCAGTGATACCTGGCAACTGCATTCACCAACCCGGTTCCTGAAGAATTCAAGGGATCAGTACAGATCAAGAGGTTTTCTGGGCCAAGGGCCTGCCCAGCCTAGGGCTGTGAGGAGGGCGGGGCAGGCAGGAACTTGGCCATGGGCTGGCTGGCTGACCCCAGGGAAGACAGGACCCTGGGCTAAGCTGTGACCCTAACACACCCACACCAGACCTAGATTTAGGGCAGGGCCCTCCCCCACTTTGGTCACGCTTTATTTTTCCAGCTTTTGTTTAAAAAGGAAAAAAAAAAAAAAAGAATCTTCTGGGCAATAGCTACGGTAGGCATCCAGAAGTAGGACTACTTTTCTGTAAGTATATTACAAAAATTATACGATCAATCCATCACTCAGTCAAGGAAGAGTGAAGACTAACACAGCTAAGGGCTGTGATGGAGCCCCTTGGTCTAGACTGTGGCCCCGGTCAGCCTGCCCAGTGACCCTGAGTCTGACTCCATGCTCCCTTAATACAGAGGTGGTTTATTCCCTCTCCTCACAAGGTGCCCCTACCCGTAGATTTGTACTGATCAGCAATCAGTAGGGTGGGATGGGAAAGATACAGGTCTTGGATTCAAGTAGACCTAGGTCCCAACCCCTTCCCCTGCTAGCCAGCTCTGTGAGTTTAGGCAAAATTACTTAACCTTGATGAACTTCATTTTTCTTACCTATAAAAACAATGCTGGGCTTCCCTGATGGTGCAGTGGTTAAGAATCCCCCTGCCAATGCAGGGGACACGGGTTTGAGCCCCAGTCCGGGAAGATCCCACATGCCACGGAGCAGCCAAGGTCCCCTTCACCTGCTCATGAAATGAAAATACCCTCCAATCCCTACCCATCGGCGAATGCCCTCAGATCAGAACTTTTCGTATTAAAAACCTAACAGGTATCTCCCTACAAGGGTGACCCATTTTCTTCTTCCATTGGATGGAGAGGGCTCCGGATTCTTCAGCCCATTGTTAAAGCTGTTCATGACCAGCTGAGGCCCCTCTGCTCAGGAAAGGGGCTGCAACCAGGCTCGCTGTGCTGGGCTTACAGCAGATCAGCCCTCTGACCCCACAAGGCTGCCACCTGCTGGCATTTCTGGGCTCTGACCAGCCAAGAAGGTTCTGCTCAGACAAGGGGAAGTGGAGGGGCAGATCTGAGAGCCAAAGGTGACTCTGCCTGATAATAACCACGTCGTATGCAGCACCTTCCAGCCTTCATGACTTGCAGCCACTATCTTTCTTGTCCCCACACAGCCCAGTGAGGCTCAGAGCACTGCTCTGCTCATTCATTGCAAAGGGAAGAAAGGGAGGCCCAGGAGTTTCCGGGATGCAGTGTTGGGCTCTTGGGGTCTCGCACTCATTCCCTGCACTTGGCCATCTTACTTGCACTTCAGGGGCTGGCACATGCCCCAGACCCTACCGTAGACACAATCCATCTCACTTACTCATGGCAGCTCTGAAAGGTTGGGGTCAGCATTGTTTTTTGTTTTGTTTTTATTTATTTATTTTTTGCTGTGTTGGGTCTTCTTTGCTGTGTGTGGGCTTTCTCTAGTTGCAGTGCACAGGGGCTACTCTTTGTTGCGGTGCACAGGCTTCTCATTGCGGTGGCTTCTCTTGTTGTGGAGCACGGGCTCTAGGTGCTCGGGCTTCAGTAGCTGTGGCACGTGGGCTCAGTAGTTGTGGCTTGTGGGCTCTAGAGCACAGGCTCAGTAGTTGTGGCGCACGGGCTTAGCTGCTCCGCGGCATGTGGGATCTTCCTGGACCGGGGCTCAAACCCGTGTCCCCTGCATTGGCAGGAGGATTCTTAACCACTGCACCATCAGGGAAGCCCAGCATTGTTTTTATAGGTAAGAAAAATGAAGTTCATCAAGGTTAAGTAATTTTGCCTAAACTCACAGAGCTGGCTAGCAGGGGAAGGGGTTGGGACCTGGGTCTACTTGAATCCAAGACCTATAACTTTCCCATCCCACCCTACTGGTTGCTGATCAGTACAAATCTACTCTGGGACATGTGTGTGTTTGTGTGTGTCTCTGTGTTTATGTGTATTATCAACTGCAGGTATGTGGGCTCCACCTGATGGGCACCTGTGCCTGCAGGCCCATGTTTGGGAACGTGTGTTATGTCACCCCCACGTGGACAGAGAGCTGAGCATGTGTCCCGTAGCTCTGCCGATGCATGTGGGTATCTACCTTGCTTTGCCTGGCCTCCCTCCCAATGGAGGACCAGCTCCGGGTCAGGCCCCAGCAGCCCACTGTGTGACAGATGATTCTTGAGGGTCCCGGGGGGGGGTCACTGTTCACTCCTAGACACTGGCACCCACATGACAGAAGGAGAGGTTGATCTTTCGTGCTCCCTAACCCTCCTCTCATCTTCTGGGGTCCCCTCCTGGTCACCTTCCTCAATGCTCAAGCTCTTGGGGGTGCAGATTCAAGGTTTGGGGAGTTTGAGGGCCCAGGGTGCTCCTGTGCTCCACAAACAGCAGTTAGGTGCCTCCTCAGTGCCAGGCCCTGGGAAAGCTGGGAGGCCCTCAGAGCATCCTGAGAACTCAGCACAGAAGGCTAACAGGGCTTGGGTCAACCATGGGAGGTCCCTTGGGGGTGAGGCCCAGCCCCCTGGCACCCCCCTTCTGCCAGGCTGCTGGCCAGTAGAGCCCACTCTGTTCCCACTTTTCTTTCAAGCACAGGGTACGGGGCCTGGGGTTGGCGTGGGGCAGGACAACAAGATGCCCAAGGGCCATGTTTTCTGGGGAGCCCTTTTTGACACCCCCTCAGCTGAGTTTCCTCCTCTCACAAGTAGCACACAGCCCAGGTGCAAAACTCAGGAGCAGACACTGACCAGATGGCCCTGCTGTGCCCTCGCCAAGCCCCTCAGAGGCTCTAAATGGTGGGGTGCCCTGACCCCCAAGCTGGAGTAAGCTCTATCTCCCCATGGGGGAAGCAGGTAAGCACTTCTGTTGTTTCCTATTACCTGCCTTGAAGGAGGCAGGTACAGGTGGCCTTCCCCAGGCCTCACCCTGAGGTACCCAGGCAGTCTGAGGGGGCAGATGGGAGGTAGAGAACTTGGGATACCATGGCTGGCCCACTATGTATATCATTCCTTGGCATGGGGGTCACTATGCCTGCAGCCACAAACTTAAGTCTCTGCTAGACTTTGAAGGCTAATCCTGGGTTCTTCTGGAGCCTGCAAAGGTCAGAGAGGCCTGTTGCCTGGAAGCCACACCCCAGATAATCTAACCAGCTGATCAGCCTCTTCGGCCCTCTTGTTTTTTTCTTTTTAATTTATTTATTTGTTTATTTTTGGCTGCATTGGGTCTTCATTGCTGCGCGGGCTTTTCTCTAGTTGTGGTGAGCTGGGGCCACCCCTTTTTGCAGTGCGCGGGCTCCTCATTGTGGTGGCTTCTCTTGTTGTGGAGCACGGGCTCCAGGCACACAGGCCTCAGTAGTTGCAGCACGCGGGCTCAGTAGTTGTGGCTCGCGGGCTCTAGAGGGCAGGCCCAGCAGTTGTGGCGCACGGGCCTAGCTGCTCCGTGGCATGTGGGATCTTCCCGGACCATGGCTTGAACCCTTGTCCCCTGCGTTAGCAGGCAGACTCTTCACCACTGCGCCACCAGGGAAGTCCCTTTGGCCCTCTTTGGTGCCTGCACATACTGTATTCAGTTACAAAGTCAGGCCTGAGACTGAGGCACGACCCCCATGCACAGCCCAGGTGCTGCCACAGAGGACATGCGGCTGTCGCCCTGTAAGCTGTACCTTTTACAACTAACAGAATCCTTTGTGTTCCCTGCCTCCTAAACCCTGAATAAGAAGCCCCAGTCTTTGGCTACAAAGCCTTGGACGCTGTCCCACTCTGAATTACCCACCGCTGGAATGGATTTTATATGCAAAATTAGTTTAAAGAACTAATTTCCTGGCAAGTATCAATTTTTGAAATATTTCAGCTGGAAGTTGGAGCTGACTTTTTGACATTTCCCCTTTTAGTTCAGAAGACAAGGGCTAGGGGAGGGAAGGGGAGGTAGAAATCAACCACCCGTATGTACCCCAAACTTCAGCAGGACAGAGAGTACCTGTCCCACTCCCACCCTCAGCCTGGCTTCCTCCCAGCCTCCTAGTCTCCCTCCTTGAAAGGCATTCTGTCCTGGGTCTAGGTCTGGTTTCTCTCTAGGTCGGGGTCTGAGAAAAGCCACAGGGCAGCGGGCCCCCTGGCAGGCCTGGCACACACTCCCCAGGGCAACTTTCCACGGACTGGCTCCTTCTCACTGGGGACAAAGCCAAGGCCAGGGCAGCAGCCTCCCAAAGGAATGAAGAGGCTGGACTCTGCGGAGGGAAAAGGGGCAAGGGCTGCACGTGTGGGGACCCTAGTGCGATGTCCCAGGCTTCCCAAGTTCCCAGTGCACTGAAACAAAGAATGGAGGAGCATCTGATTTAAAGACAGAGCTAGGGTTCCAGTCTAGGCTCTGCTACTCACCTTTGGGTGGCCGTGACCCTGAGGCCTCAGCTTCCCCCATTATTAAACAAGGAGGTGGCTAGATAACTTCTGAAGTCCCTTCCAGCTAGGACAGTCTAAGTTTTATGACTGTCCCCAGCTGGGCCCAGACAGTCTGCCTGCTGACCTCCCAGTGCAACCCTCCACTCTGGCCTGGCAGACTTCCCACAGCCTTGCTTTGTTCTTTCCTACCCTCTCGTGCTCAGCCTATCCAACGAGACTTTACTCATTTGCCTCAGAATCCCACAAAAACCTCATCTCTTCTAGGATGTCTAGCTTGATTACATGAGTATTATCTCCAAGCACCACTCCTTTCATACAGAC
The DNA here is from genome assembly GCF_005190385.1 of Monodon monoceros. Lineage (NCBI taxonomy): Eukaryota > Metazoa > Chordata > Mammalia > Artiodactyla > Monodontidae > Monodon > Monodon monoceros. Next base: position 69,032,827 of record NW_021703767.1, read on the forward strand.
AAGCTCTATTCTAACATACCATCAGTTTCCACTGTTTGTACTGGCCTAGAGGAAGAAGGAACTATCTTCTCTCCATTTTGGAGGCAGATTGGCCTTCCTGATAATAAATGGTTCAGACACAAGGCAAAGGCCGTTGATGTGTTCTGAGCATACTGCTGATGGTGGTAGGATGACCAGTCAGCCCATGAACATCTCATCAGCTGACCACAGACATGTTATTAGCTCAGTTGAGGTTTGCTGAGCCTTGCCCAGCCAAGTAGAATTTCCTAGCAGATCCAAAGATGCCCAATGAATAATAAATGGGTATTTTCTTAAAAGTCACTAAGTCTTGGGATGATCTGTTATGCAGCAAAAGCTAATGATGCAAATATAAAGCACATGCCCAGAAAGGACCCAAGCAGATGGAGCACATGCTGGGTTTTGTCATTACTGTAGGAACGATGCTCCATCATGGCGGTAGCTTTGCCATATTGCTACGGAGCTCAGAGACTTGAACACGATGGGCTCAGTACAGGGAAATGATTGATCCAGGAGAGCAAGCCCCTTGCAAAGTGGCAGGCACCCGAGCTAGAGCAGTCCAGCCACCTTCAGGACGTGGCACAACCTGTTTGCAGAGTCCAGGTGCAGGCACGTGCTCTTCTTCAATGCTCATACCAACCCTAGGGGCTGGCGTTCTGTCTCTGTCAACCCAGGGTTGGCATGGAATTTTAAGAGTTAGAACATTTTAAAGGTAGAAGAACATTTCTGGATCACATTCATGTAACAAATAGTTACCAAATGCTGACTACGGGCAGATACTGTTCTAGGCACTGGGAACACGGCAGTGTGCCTTCATGGAGCTTACCTTCCCATGTTCCCTAGAAAGACCTTGAAAGGGAGGAAGAAGGAATGGGGAGAGTGAACGTCCCTGCAGTGGTTTTAAATGTCTACAAATTCTTTGACACTCCTTTCTCCAAGAGGTGGGACTTAATTCCCCGCCACTGGAGTATGGGTTGTACTTAGCGACTCACTTCTTGCAGAGTGTAGCAGGAGTAATGGTGTGTGACTTCCAAGGATAGGTCATACGAGACACTGCAAGTTCCAACTAGTTCTCTCTCTTGGACCACCAACTCTGGGGAAGCCAGCTGCCACGTCATGAAGACACTCAAGCAGCCCTAGGGAGAGGCCCACACAGCCAGGAGCTGAGGCCTCCTGCCAACAGCCCCGTGAGTGAGCCGTCATAGATGTGGACCCTTTAGCCTCAGTCGAGCCTTCAGAGACAGCAGCCCTGCTGACATCTCCACTGAAACCTCACGCAAAGCCCTGAGCCCAGGCTCACCCAGCTAAGCAGCTTCAACTTCCTGACCCATACAAACTATGAGAGTGCAACTGTTTGTTGTCTGAGGCTGCTATGTATGGGGGTAATTTGTTACTCTGCAATAGATAATGAACACATTCCTTCTATCCTGCTGCTTCTCCAATTTGAATCCATCTTCCCTCCTTCACAGTCTTCATATACCAAATAATGGGGGAACAAAAGTCAGGATGTAATAAGACAGAGGACTCTGGGGAACGGAGCTCAGAGGAGAAGGCTCTCAGTGAACCTCTGTTGTACTGAAGTGGAAGAAACAAAAGCAGCAGCACCAAGCCTGCACTTTCTTTACCTTGAAGCCCAACCCCACGTTACTCTGTGATTCCTCTGGCTTCCCAGTCCCAGGTAGGGACTTTGCCGGGAGGTAGGAATTTGGGGGGTAGGGGTTAAAGGAGGTTGGCAGGTCATGCAGACTCACTTGAGCAGGATCTCATACTGGCCGGCATGCCAGGGCTGCACGTTCTTTAGGACCAGGGTGAACACGTCCTCATTCTGTAGCACCTCGAAGTGGCCAGTGTCTCTGGAGAGGGCTTTGCCGTCCCGGAGCCAGTGCACAGTGGGGAAGGGGTCCCCAGCTATGGCACAGGAGATGAGGACACTCTGGCCCAGGCAGGCTGTCACGGAGCGGGGCTTGCTGATGAACCAGGGCTGGGTGCCGTCCTGAGGCTCTGAAGTTAGCAAAGGATCGAGTTAGAGAGGGAGGCCTTTCAGCAGAGAGCATTCACTCAACTCTCCATGGCAGTGAAGGTCGGAAGACAGAGTGTTACCCAAAGAACAGCTTGTCCAGAAATCACTTTTATTGAACATACAGGTAGAGCACATCCTTCTCATGGCAAATCTGTCTTGGTTACTACTCACAGGATAATATTAACATGAATTAGTATATCCAAATCATGGGGAGGTTGTCCAGAAGGTACAGGGGCACTGGCATAGGTGCCAATGATCTGCATGACATGTGTATGATTAAGGGCTGTCACTTGCTTCATGCGTGCTTAATTTGTCTCTCCTCTTAAATATGGGTTCTCTAAAGGCTAGGACCATCATAGGCCGTAACTCATCTGTCACTGCCAAAGTGTTAGTGTGTTAGGAGATATCTCTCCCAGCACTCTCCACAGCTTGACACCAGTACCCCAGAGAGGGCAGGAGCTTCAGAAGGTAGGGAAGGGTGGCCCCACTCAGCCACAGCCTCAGATGTAGGATGGGGAGCTGCCACTGGGGCTGGGATGGGACCAAGGGAGCGTGGGGTCCGTGGTGGGGACAAAGTAGACTCACATGCTTTTCTCGCCTCCAAATCACCTTTGGAGAGACCATGGCAGCAAAGCCTCCCTGCCCCTGCCCCTGCCCCTGCCCGCCGCTGGTCAGCGGGTCAGCCTCACCTTGCACTGTGAGCATGGCCTGGGTGCGGACCTCTCCTGCGCTGTTCCAGGCTTCACAGGTGTAAGTGCCCGTGTCCTCCGGGAACACTTCCTGGATACAAAGGCTGTGCTGAGTGCCTCTCTGTTCAAAGTGGAAGTCCTCTGACTCCTGGATCTCATTCCCGTTGTGAAGCCAGATGACCTCAGGGGGTGGGTTCCCTGAACGGGGAGGAGAGGCAGGGGAGCTCGTCAGGGAGGTGCTTCCCTGGGCTGTGCAGCAACTCTACTTAATACTATGACGTTGTATTGCATACGTTTTCCCATCCATAACATATTCTAACCCTATCTATCTCAAAGGTTCACTGGGAGGATTAAATAAATTAATACCTTAGCAGCCCACAGAAACGATGACTAGAATAGCATCTGGCACAAAGAAAGTACTCAGTGCATGTTCATTGTAATTACTTAACAACAGATTTGGGGAAACCAGAAAGAATCCAGAAGTGAAAAATATTACCTCAGAGATAAAAGAGGAAACCTAGAAGAATGGTTTTTAAAATTAGAATTCAAACTGCTTGATAATGCTGAGTGGTAGCTGGATCAGTGGGTTCCACACTGTTTCCTGCTGTGCACACCTCACACCTTGTGTACATGCCCAGGCAACGCCATGGGGACTTCACAGAAACTCCCTTGTCAGTTTTCACCAAGGGAAAGCTCCCTTAGCGCTTCATTTTGCTACCATACAAATGTTGTCCAAGGGTGAAGATGGGTACCAGGCTTTCCCGATGGGTACCAGGCTTTCTAAACCCAGCTCATGGTGGAGAGCATTTTCACTTTTACTAGTCTACTTCCCCAGGTAGCTTCTAGCCATTTGTTTGGGCATAAAACAATGGCCACCTGTGAGGGTTTCCTCTGCAGAAAGAGCTGAGCCATTGCACTCTGCTTCCAGGGGAGCAAGTCCCCGGGAACGGCTGCTGAGGGAGGCTGTGTGGTATCAAGCCCTTTCAAGGACAGAGGAGACCATCATCTGTCTCTGATGGGGTAGCCAGCATGTGTCTGGAGGCCAGGTGCAGGGTACCTCTGATTTCTATCAACTCGAGGAGTATGTGCAGGGGAGGGGACCCAGCCTCTGCCTGCATTGTCCCGGGACTGCCTTCAGCAGGGAGCAGGGAGTTCATCCTAGGATCCCTAAAAGGGTGAGCCCATGGATTCTCTCCCAACTCATCTTTATCGCTTCTACAACTCAAAAGGAACTGAAAAACCAGAAAGGACCTCCAGGCTGTCGCGGGACTGATCAGAGGCCAGCATGAGCCTGCGTCAGTAAGTCTGTCCCAGGATATTCCACAGGCTTCGCTTGCCGGCTTCTAGCAAAAACAGTAAAATCTCTCACTGGGCTGTTCATCCCACACTCGTGTCACCCCATCCATTTGAGAAGGACCCCTGTTCTATCTTCTCACCCTAACATTTGAATAGAGCAACTGAGACTTACCTTCCAAGGGTTAGAAAGTTCTCACATCATCTGGTTTTGGACCTGTGTTCACAATCTTCCAGCTACATTGGCCATACTATGTTCTCAGTTAATCCCTCACCTCTCTAGCATGGCCATCTTTTTCCCTGGACCACTTAACCTCGAATCCAGAAAATCCAGCCCAGAGATAGCAGAAGAGAGGGACCAAGAGGCTCCACTTCTTTGGGCCCACTGACTGACAGTCCCAGGCTGCCTTTCTGGTAGACAGTGATCTGAGCGGGATGTCGGGAAGCAAAGCCCATGTTGCAACCATGCCCGTTTTCACGTATACCCCGGGGACAGAGATGCAGGGACAGACCTGACACCTGGACTGTCATGGTGACCTGGCTCCCATCCATGACTCTGAGATCAGAGAGGCCTTGCAGGAAGAGGGGTGCAACGGGCTTGCTGGAGGCCGTGGGCAGGAGGTACTCACTCTTCTCGTCACTCTTCTTTTCTGCGTGGCAAAAGAATGTGGGGTGAACAGTCACTCATTCATTCCGCAGACACAGACGAAATGAGCACTCAGCACATGAATGTGTTGGGGCTCAAGTTCCCACCAGAAACTGACCGCTGCCAGATAAGGAGCTCAGGAGGCCCTGGAGATGCCTAGGAACAAGGCGTGCCCATTTCCCTGTGTGGTACGACAGTGCTCTTGCCTCACAGCAGGAAAGGATGAGGCCTCTGTAAGGCCATGTCCAACCTAGGCTCTGGCTCCCCAGGAGCACTTCCAGGGGATGGAGGCTGGGAGTGGCGGAGCCAAAACTTGGCATCTTATGAGACTTTTTTTCCCCTTAAATTGTATTTACTCTTTTGAATAAGTGATACATTCATATAACATAAAATTCAAAAGGTACAAAGGGTATGTGTACAGTCTCCCTTCAACCCCTGTCCTCTGGCCAAATGTCTCTCCCCAGAGGCAACCGATTTTCAGTTCCTTGTTCACCTTGCCAAAGATGGTCCATGCGTATAACGCACAATAGCATATCGGTATACTCTTTAATTTTTCTTCTCTTAAAAAAAATGATAGCACACTATACACAGTGATTGGCATCTTGCTTTTTCATCTAACAATACGGCTATGCTTCAGTATCTGCAGGGTACTGGTACCAGGGCCCCTTGCAGACACCAAAATCTGCAGATGCTCCAGTCCCTTATATAAAATGCACAAAACCTAAAATCCTCCTGTACACTTTAAATCATCTCTAGATTACTTATAATACCTAATACAATGTAAATGCTATGTAAAGAGTTGCCAGTGCGGCAAATTCAAGTTTCCCTTTTTGAAACTTTCTGGAATTCTTTTTCTCGAATATTTTTGATATGTGGTTAGTTGAATCCGCAGATGCAGAGCCCATGAGGGCTGACTCTATATCTTGATGTTTCTCATAAAACAGAACTGGAGAGCTTCCTCATTGTTTTCTATGACTGCATGATGCTCCTTTACCATCTCCTGAGATTTTAAGCACCTCAGGAAAGTCAAAGATGCTACATAATTAGAATAACTAAAATTAAAGACTGATCAACCTAAGTACTGGGGTCTGGCAAGGATGTGGGGCAACTAGAACTCTCCTACACTGCTGGTGCGAGTGTAAAATAGTACAGAGCCTTTTAAAAGCAGTTTGGCGGGCTTCCCTGGTGGCGCAGTGGTTGAGAGTCTGCCTGCCGATGCAGGGGACACGGGTTCGTGCCCTGGTCCGGGAAGATCCCACATGCTGCGGAGTGGCTGGGCCCGTGAGCCATGGCCGCTGAGCCTGCGTGTCCGGAGCCTGTGCTCCGCAACGGGAGAGGCCACAGCAGTGAGAGGCCCGCGTACCGCAAAAAAACCCCCAAAAAAACAGTTTGGCAGTTTCTTAAAAAGTTAAACATACATTTAGCATATGAGCCATTCATTCTACTCCTGGGTGTTTACACAAGAGAAATGAAAGCATATATCCATACAAAGAGTTGCACACAAACATTCATAGCGGTTTTATTCCTAACGGCCCCAAACTGGAAACAACTCAAATATTCCATCAACAAGTGAATGAATAAACAAATTATGATATATCCGTACAATGGAATACTGCTCAGCACTAATGAGAGACACTACGACAGGGACAAATCTCACAAAAATTACACTGCATGAAAGAAGCCAGGCGAAGAAAGAGTACCTAATGGATGATTCCATTTACATAAAATTCTAGAAAATGCAAAATATAGTGACAGAAAGGTTGCTTGGGGCAGGCGTTGTGGGGAAGGATTGTAAAGGGAAACAAGGAAGCATTTGGGGGTGATGGAGATGTTCATTTTTAAAAATTGTGGTGAAGGTTTCATGGGTGAAGCCTTCAAATTAAACACCATAAATATATACAGTTTGTTGTACAACCAAAACGGGGAGGGGGTGGTGGTGGCGGAATCTCTCTCTGGGAGGGGGAAGGAGTGCACCGGCTAGACAAAGACAAAAACTAGAACAGCTCTCTGGGTTCAGGGCTGGCCTACTCACTCCCACTCCATTCGCTGGGGAGATGGGTTAACAAATAGGCTTTCCATTATTCTTAGAGTCCTCCCTGCGCCGGGCTCTGACCTGCCTCGTGTGAGCCGCACAGGGGAAGGAGCCGTAAGGTTAGGTTGGGCTGGTGTCTCTTTCCCACACAGGATGGCCCTCGTGCAGGGCAAGCTCCCAGCTGCCCCGTCTCTGATCCTGCCCTTCGTCCTGTGAGCCAGGTGGCTTTGACCTTCAATAACTCTTTGTTAGCCTTCTTATTTTTGTCTTTGGGGGAGGGGGGCAGGGGTAGGGACCAAGAAGGCTATGGTATCTCTAAGTTAAACTCTAAGTTTGGGGGAAGAGGGACTGTGGTATTTTGAGTTCTTTTTAGCACAGGGCCACACGTACCAGACCTTCTCCTGGAAGCCTGCAGCCATGAGGACACATTTCCAGGGTGCTTTCCATACCTGGGAAAGGCCTAACTCCAAACTGGCCACTTGATTTTTATCTGCTGGCACTGAAGAACAAAATATGGTGCACTGCAGAGCACACCCAGCACGGCTTCTGTGAATGAGGGTGAGAGAGGCTGGGGAGACCAGGTAGGTAGGAGGACAATTTCCCCGTGCCGTGTGAAGGGAGTGGAGCCAGAGTGCAAGGGAAGACAGGGCCTATGACCAGAGGATGGGCTCTCAGAGTCATCCTGTCTCAGCCCCTGGCATCACTGCCTTTGACAGGGGGCAGCCTGGCAGCCTTGGCCTTGTTAGAAGGCCCCGGGAGTGGGCTCCGGGGGCCCAATATTGGAAATGCAGAGATCTCCTTTCTCTGACTGAGTGGCAGTAGCCAGGGAAGCAGGCTGCCTCAGGAGAGTTGAGGAATTTCCTGTCTTGCACAGACTGAGAAGGCTCGAGGACAAAATGTTTTTGCCTGTCCAGGGCCCTCCCTGTTCCTGCCTCTCTGCTGTCTCAGCCAGAGTCCCCAGCTTCGCAGAGCTCCCTGCAGACGGGCTCTTATTCCTAGGTGCTGTGGAAACATCAAAAACTCCAGCTCCCTTTCCTTCAAGCCAGTGCAGCTCCTCTTTGACCCCCACCGTCTCCTGGGTCTTTCTACTGCCCAGTTTTCTGGCCTGGGGCTTTGGCAAAACCAGGCCACCCTACGGGTCTCGGCCAGTGGGGACTAAATGCCTATCTATAGCTCCCTGTCCTGAGAGACTGGCCTGGGCACTGACTCCCAGGTGGCAGCTCACTGGTTCTCTGAAAGTCACTGAAATGTAGGATCTGAAGCTGGGTCCTGGTCTTGGGCAAGTCACTGCCTCTCTCAGAAGCTCGACTTCTTCGTCTGTATTTAGGGTAATAATAGTATCATCACAGGACCTGGGGGTTTGAAAGAGATAATCTGTGAAAATACTTTGTCCGGCCATCCAGCATCAATAGTCGCAAGTGTGTGAGGCTGGCACGAGAGCTGACTCACACCTCCCCGCTTGGGCGCAATTAGCTGGTGGGTTTACCAGCGAAAGAAGAACAAACAGAGCCTGGACCCTCACCCCAGGATTACAGACTCATTTTGATGTAACCTAAGGGAAATACTGTTAGGAATACAAATGTGTTGCTTAAAAATATCATGGATATATCTAAAGTAAATCTAAAGCAATTTGAGAACAAAATTTCACTGCATTCCCTCAGAGAGAGACGAGAGAGAGTGCCTGAATCTGTGGGAACTGCCCCTGGTAGGCATTTAGTTCCAATGTCACCGATCGCCTCTGACCCTGTTCTTGCCCCCCCCCCAAAGCCCCACTGTAAGGAGAGAAGGGGGAAGTGACTGGGAGGAAACGTGCAGAATGAACCTATTCTCAGACCTGCCGTTCAGGGTCACATGGGACTAGAGCTACGGTGAATCGGGCTAGTGGGTGGCTGAGTCATCCCCAGCATTCAACCTCCCCAGAATCTTCACAGAGTGAGAAAACCAACCCCCTACAACTATACTCTGCTCTGGGGTCCAGGAGCCAACAAGGATGTCAGTTTTGAGACAAGCAGCTTCCTCTAGGTGACCTGAGAGAAGCATCCCTAACTTGAATCCTGAAACCCCAGTCCTAACCCCACCGCCCCACTTTACTGGTAGTGAGGCCAGGACGTGCTCAGGTGAAGGGAGTTGCCCAAGGTCCCAGAGCCTGTGACAGGCAGACCTAGAGCTCACCCCAGGTCTCCTGACTGCAAGGCCAAGGTGTTCTGGAGGTTGTCTCTTCCAAGGGAGCCAGCCACCTCCCGTGATGCCCATGCTGAACTCCCCATGAGGGCAAATGTCCTATGCTGACCCCCATTCTTGATCCTTGACAAGGCAGAAAGCTAACGCAGAGCAGGGAAAGCCGGGGAAAAGGGCAAGGCGTGTGTATGTCATTTAATTCCAAAGCCACACACAACTTCTTCTCGCTCATCTGTGGCTGACTGACCACGTATCAGTTTATGCTCACTCTTGTGTGGACTTAGATAAAACAAGAAGAGACAGATGGAGACAGGTGCTGTGAACTCACAGCCTGAGCTGCGTGATCTGAAGCAAGTTCCCCATCCTAAGTCTCAGTGTTCTCTCCTCTAAACGGATAAGAACACTACAGTTATCATTGGTTACTGACAATCATGCAACAGTGATAAGGGTAATGCACACATCGTCAGTGTAATGCATGACAAATACTGCAGGGTTTTCAGATGATTCAAAGAAATAACTCCCATAAAACGGCTGCAAGAATATCTGACACATAGTAACTACAGGAATAAACGTTCTGTGCTTTTCCTAACCCAACTGACTGTTTTTGGTTGAGCAAACTCAACCTGACAATAACTACGATGAGAAAAGTCTCCCAAATCTGGACATTCACATTTAATCAGGCAGAGATCTGAAAGGTCTCAGCTTCCATTGAGATAACATTATAATAATTCCTTACAAAGTTTAGCACCTCACCATTCTAAAGGATTCTAAAGGATGTCTGCAGCTCTCAGTTTATCCTCAACACCCCCTGAAGTAGGGAAGATTATGCCCTCATTTTACAGCAGAAAGAGCTGAGGCTCAAATTGGAGAAGGAACTGTTAAAGCAAATAAAGTTGAATCCATCCCCTCAAACCATATATAAGTGGATTAAAGATAACATCTCTCCCAAACTTCATGTAGAGAAAGGATTTGTGCACATCTTAATGACTAGCTTCTTATAGTACATTTCTAGTGAAGTAAACCCACCCAGTGATGAAACAGATTCTTCTTCTGCTCCTTCCGAAAAACAACTGCTTCTTTCCTTCAAGCCAGTAATGCAGAAATTCCTTCATGATCACGCTGATCTACAAGTTAGTGCCCTCTCTGCTCTTCAGGTGCACTGCTACGATAGCAACTTCCCGAAAGGCATGTTACTCCTCTTTTTTGTTCACTTCTATGACATGGAGATTATTGAAGAAGAAGCTTTCTTGGCTTGGAAAGAAGATAGAACCCAAGAGTTTCCAGGGAAAGGCAAGGCTTTGTTCCAGGTGAATCAGTGGCTAACCTGGCTAGAAACTGCTGATGAAGAAGAATCAGAAGAAGCTGACTATAAAGGAACCAGCCAAAGCCTTAAATTGTGGAAAACATACTGTGGCTATGAGGTAACTGCATTTGACCTAACCACTGTGAAAATTCATTCTGCTGTAAAGTTTTCACAGTATTTAAAGCAGAAGCATGTCAGTTAGGATTTCCTTCTGCATAAGGTTTTTTTGTAGTGTAATGTCTTAATCATAGTCTACCAACAAATATTTTAGGAGTATCTTTAATGTTTAGATAGTATATTAAATGCAGCATGCAATATTACATCATAAGTTCTCAAGCAGAGGCAGTCTATTGCAAAGACCTTTGCTGCCAGTTATCATAGGCTGTTTTAAGTTAGAAAACTGAAGAGCAACACTGAATACGGTAGAAATGCACTTTGCTCAGTAATACTTGAGTTGTTGCAATATTTGATTATCCATTTGGTTGTTACAGAAAAATTCTTAACTGTAATTGATGGTTGCTGCCGTAAGAGTATATTGCCTGTATTTCTACCTCTAGTAACGGGCTTTATGTGCTAGGTTTTAATATCCTCGAGCCTGGGCAAGTGCACGAGTCTTTTAAAAGAAACATGGTTTACTTGCACAAAACGGATCAGTTTTGAGAGATCGTAAATGCCCTTGAAGTGGTCTTCGTGGGTATGAAACAAATTGTGAGAATTTGAATTGGTCCCTCTTATTATAGTATTGAAATTAAGTCTACTTAATTTGTCAAGTCATGTTCATGCCCTGATTTTATATACTTCCTTCAGAGAAGGAAGCTGGTCTGTCCTAAGAGCTGACATGACCAACGGAGTCCTGGTCTAGATGCTTCCCTTCCTGTCCTGAGAACAAAGGCCAGTTGCCTAGATTCCACTGGGAGCTTTCTGTCACTGTGCTCACACCCAGAGTCGCCGATTCTCCTAGAGATGTCTCTTCTAGGGTTGTGCTTTAGCTGTCACCTGGCACAGTCCTGGTTTGAGGCGGGGAAGGCGGGCCAGGGTCTGAGGTGAGAGGGCCCCAGTGGCCATGGAGCCTCAGGGAACCTGAGCCTCCTTCATTTGGGGAAGGCAGGCACTGGCCATGGCACACCAATAGCAAGGGAGGGGTCCCTGGGACCCTATGACAGACTTGCTACCCAGCTCAAATGGGGCCAGACTAGATAGACCCCAGGGCTTCCCCACACTTGTGCTTCCTCTGCTTTGCTGAGACCAACCCCAGAGGGGCCCTTCTTTCTGGAATAAAGGATGGGCCAAGCCTCCTCGATTTACTGATCTGAAGTGGACTTATCTGTTGCTCTGGTACTTGATCAATTGGCCAGTGGCTCTCCACTCACTCACTGACTTACTCTGCTGTTAAACTTAGCAGCCAGGTACTGGGGGCTCTGTTCCATTTTGAGAGAAAGGAAAAGGACCCGGCCTGTCCTCCAGTGGGAAAGACAAGAACTAAGATTAAGAATGCTGGGACTTCCCTCGTGGTGCAGTGGTTAAGAATTGTCTGCCAATGCAGGGGACACGGGTTCGAGCCCCGGTCCGGGAAGATCCCACATGCCGCGGAGCAACTAAGCCCATGCGCCACAACTACTGAGCCTGCGCTCTAGAGCCCACATGCCACAGCTACTGAAGCCCGCGTGCCTAGAGCCCGTGCTCCGCAACAAGAGAAGCCACCGCAAGAAGCCCCCGCACTGCAACGAAGAGTAGCCTCTGCTCGCCACAACTAGAGAAAGCCCGTGCACAGCAATGAAGACCCAACGTAGCCAAAAATAAATAGATAAACTAAAAAAAAAAAGAATGCTTATAAGCAGTTTATTGACAAGTAAAAATGATGCCACACAGACTAAGCTGTAGCAAGACTTAAGGAAGGGAAAGAGGAGCGAGAGGAGAGAAGAGAGGGCGGGAGAAAGAAGGAACATGGAAGAGGGACTGAGGGAAAAGGAAGGAGAGAGATGGGGGGGAGCACTGCTTTCTGACCCTACAGACCCTCCGAATTTTCCCTCCTTGGCCATGATTGCCCTGTTTTGACTCATCAGAAACTGTTTTTGAAGACAGTTCCTAGTCATGAACTTAAGCATAAAATTCTTGCTCTGGGGAAGCAAAAGTATCAAACAAATGATTTCTCAGGGTCCCAGAGCAGCAAAGTAGAAGGCGGATGGGCTGAGGCAGCTGGAGGCCTAGAGCTGCTGCCTATTAGCTGGGTTATTGTGACTTGACCTCTGAGCATCGATTTTCTTCATCTGTAAAGCAGAGTTAATTCAAAAGTGGAAAGTGGAGTTGTTATGGGAATTAAATAAGACCCCACCAGGTTTTCTAACTGATTAGATTTTGTCTATCAAAACAATGTTCCTCATTAGAAAAGCTAATTGATAGTGGTCTTGTTTCAACACTTATAGGAACTGGTATTAACCCAATACTAGATTTTGAAAAGCTCTTATCTAGAGGAAGTTAAGTACCCACACAACAGGTGCTATTTGTTACCTTTCTCATGAATTCGCATACAATAACCGGTATAACCCTGCTCCTCAAACCTGGAGACACGAGTGAGGGCTTTGGCTTCTCTTGGGCTTGAAATTAAGAAGCCCCTACAGCCTTTGTCCCAGTGCTGGTGTGACGGCAGTGTCTCCCTCTATACTGCAGTCATTCTCCTGTTCTTCCCGTCTGGGTCCTTCCTCTCTTTCTATGGGTTTAGCAAGAAAAACAATTCTGAATTTCTCCTTAGAAATTTTCTCTTGGAAGTTTTCTCCACCTGTCAACTTTTACTAGCCCACACGCTGCTCTCTAAAGCGCCCCCATGGTTATGGATCTGAATTTGCATACACATTGAGTAGTTTGCCTTGAAAATGGCCCTTAGCAGGCTCCCAGCTCACTCAAAACTTGTGTCAGATTAAAACAAAAAATTATAGAATGTTACCTTTCAAGTGTTTAAACAGATGACACAAATATGGAACAGAGACAGAATACCCTACCGTCTTAAGAGCTCCTGAAACCGTGTACAAGTCCCTGGGTCCTTGCCATGTTGTAACAAAAACAGAAATGAAGTTTTTCCTCTCTTGATAACAAGGAAAATAAAGGGAACAGTGAACAGGTGAGAGAAGAAAGATAAACTGACCTGAAAGAATTAATGGATCCTAGTTTTACTTTAACTGTTACTAATCTGTAGTGTCTGTAACTAGATTTGTCCTTCAAAAGCTAACCTCTAAGGCTCTCTGACATTATGTGAATTACATCCTGCACCTCTCACGCCCTAATTCCCTGTGAATTACATCCTGCCCCTAACACTCTCTGATCCTGTGTGAATTACATCCTGCACCTGGTGTTTATACTCCCTGAACTCTCTTGTAGCAAATCACCCCTTGTAGCATTCTGCATTTCAGAAAGGTGTGGGCCAGTAACTCAGACACAACAGACTGAGCTGCTGCAGGCAATTACCAGGCTGCCTGACACCAGCTGTGACTGTTTTGAAATAATCCAAGACGAAAAATGCAAGACCTTCATTACTTTGATCCTTATCACCTACCCCAGACTGTGAGCTCCACCTATAAGACCTCTTCTGATTCCTGGGGGTGGGGCGCACAGTTCTTGAGGTGCTAGCCTACTCTTTGCCTGGCAACAAATAAAGCTTCTCTATTTCTTTTCCTCCGAAACTGTCTCCATATTTCCGTTTGGCATTGATGCACAGAGAGCCAAGATTTTTGGCATCACTCCCCAGGGCTTCCCACCTGGGGAGGGACCACTGCCTGTCACAGCTTTTACTAAGTCCTGCTGTCAGAGCCTCAGGCCCGGTCTCTCAGAATCTTCCCTGCTCTGACACCAGCGTCCCTGGACCCACAGGTTGTCACCAAATAAAGGTGGACATGGAAGGGCCCTCCCCTACTTCCTAGCATCCCCCACTCCTCTCAGGTATGCAGCCACACGGACCTTTTGAAGATGCATAGTTAGGGGGAGGGAAAATGATTGCGTTTATCTCCGATCTGCTGAAGATTTTCCTTAAGCTTTGAACCTGAGCTATTTTGCTTAGTCATAAAAATGCAAAATACCATTCCAACAGCAAATCCGATTCACTCCAAACCCTGTTATACTGTGGAAATTAAGTAAATTACCAACAAAAGGCTGTTCTGGAAGCACAATCCTCCCTTCTTCTTTATTTGGTGCTCAAAATCCAGCAAGGTCCAGGGATCATGGTCTAGCTTCCTCCTTTCCCTAAGTTCCAGGACTGTTGACTCTAGAGGGCTCATCAAGGAAGCTTACCTTCACCCAGCCACTCCCCATCTGCAGAGCATTTATGCACGGTGCAAATCCCTCCCCGGGGACGGATGCGAGCTCTCTTCCAACAAAAGTCTGTCTCTTAACCAAATAAACCTATTTGGAGCATCAGCAAAAGGTCTACTTCGTTGGGCATAAAAAGAGACCCTTCCCCCCATAGCCTTGCTCTCTCTTTTGGCTTTTCTTCTCCCCATTGATTTCTCCAGAACCTAAAAAGCAAATGGAAAGAAGCGGCAAGAAAAAGAATGAAAGGAAACAATGACGAATGACATCCCCAAAAGGATCTCTGACCAGTAATGATAGGGTTGCCAGATGGGAGGCAGGAATCATTGCAACCATAGCCTTCTTACTGCCTTAGAAGTTATAATCAAACTCTAAATGTAAAGGTAAACCATCCAAGCCAGCTGACGTTCCCTCCCGAGGCATGTCTGGGAACCATACTCTCCACCACACTGTCAAAGCACACATCACATTTTGCCATTAGGAACACAAAGCTGTAATTCTGGATGGCATTCCTGACCAAGAGCTCTGGGCAAATAAATGCTAGAGATGACCTGCAATGGCTGTAGAAGTAGACCACGATGTAGCTCTAATTGTCCAATTAGTAAAATAAGGCTCCAGATCCATGACACAGAAACAAACAAATACTTGGAAGTCCTTCTGTGACAAGAAGGGCCCACATGGCGCACAACACCAGTTCTGATGTATTAACTTGTATAAAACTAAAATATTGGTTATAAAATAATTTAACATTGATTTGCTGGCCTTCACAGAATTTAGAAGACTTTGGACACATATTGTAGGCGGACTAAAGTTCTTAAAAAACAAACAAAAACGACAAGGTAAAACTGATGTATATCCTTTCCCCTCAATAAGTTTCTCTTTAGCTGACATAAGTGTTAAAAATGTTTTCAATCTATGTGGAATCTTAAAAAAATGGTACAAATGAACCTATTTACAAAACAGAAACAGAGTCACAGATGTAGAAAACAAACTTATGGTTACCAAGGGGGAAAGGAGGGGGAGGAGGGATAAATTGGGAAATTGGGATTGACATGTACACACTACTATATATAAACTAAATAACTAATAAGGACCTACTGTATAGCACAGGGAACTCTACTTAATACTCTACAATGACCTATATGGGAATAGAATCTAAAAAAGAGTAGATATATGTATATGTATAACTGATTCACTTTGCTATACAGCAGAAGCTAACATAATATTGTAAATCAACTATACAGTACTCCAATAAAAATTAACAAAAAAGGGTTATCTCAAAAAATTTTTTTTAATGTTTTCAGTGTTTTTAAACTCATAGAGGGAAAGATTATACAACGTCCAAAGTGCCTGCCAGTATCCTCCAATTAATGGCAGGAGGCTGTCAGTACTCAAAGCTGCCCCACAGTGAGCTTGTCACTAATCTGAAAACCAGCTGGGCTTCTACGGATGCTTTTACTGCCTAGTGAATGGCTGACTTCCCTGGTGCCTGTTGCTTTCCTTAGAGGCTCTTTATCGAAACAAATACTCTAATAAATATGCTTTATTAAGTTTCATTTTTTATTTTAGAAATCAGGTTTTTTATTTTTAATTTTTTTAACTTACCCACATTTTACGTCCTTAGGTGCCTTTAAGAGCCCAGCAGGTCTTCACTTAAATAAACAAACCATTAGGCTGAGACACTGTCTAAATGGGCACTATTAGCAGGTTAACAAATCTAGTCACTTAAGAATTTTAGCCTTGACAAAGATACTCCAGGGGGAGATAAATTAAAATATTCTAGCCTAAGGAAGCCTCCACACCAATGACTCAGTGCAAATACACTGAAATATTCACTCCCCTTCAGATCTTCCTGGCTTCTGCAGGAATTTAGATTAATCATCCTTTAGGCTCCATCTGGGTCAGGAGGGAAGACTTTCACGGTCTGGTTAACTACTAGGGACATTTTTCCTAGTGTGGGAGGAGGAAAGCAGGAATATTTGTTGGGGGGCTTTTGAGAGCTAGTGTGTGGGTTTGCTGAGCACTCCCATGAACCCTGAGACCCTGGACATGTGAGGAGGTGGAGGGAACACCCCCTGCACTGCCGGGCAGACTCACCCACCGCCGTTGCTCTTTCATTCATTCACTAACACATGCCCTGCCTCTCTCTGAACCCAGTCTCTACCACTGGGCCCCCCACTTCCTTTGCTCCAGACTCACTGTCTCTTAAATAGGCTGACTTGATTCCCAACTCAGGGCCTTTGCACTTGCTGTGCCGCCTGCCTGGAGCACTCTTTTTCCAGTTCATGAAGTCTCTGCTCAAAAGTCACCTTCCCCAAGAGGTTTCCTCCAGCACCTAACTAAGAAAGGATTCCTTCCACCCCCCTCTCTATTCTCATTTTCGTAATAGCACTTGTCGGTATTGGATTAAGCCAGGTGTGGATGATTGCCCATCTCTCCATCAGAATGCAACCGGCAGGAAGACAGAACCTGTCTCTTGTTCATGGCCGCTTCCCCAGAACGATGCCTGGCACCAAGGAGGTGCTCAGTAGAGATTTGCTGATAAGAAAGCACAACCATAAGGGAGGTAGAGCTGGTAAGAGAACTCACCCCAGAGGAAGTGACATTTGTGGGAGGGAGTTAGATTTGGGGAGGAAGAGGTTACAGAGGAGAGAAGGCAGAGAAAGCAGGGAAAAGAGGCTGCAGAAATCACGTCAGAGTGATTGCCAGAAATTGCTGAGCCAGCAATCTCTGGATGATTGCAAAACCTTGGCGAAAGGTTAAAGAGGTGAGAAAGAGCACCCATGTCTGGCCTTCAACAAAGTATCTGCTGAGCTCTCCTCCAGCAAAAGTTGCCCGGGAACCTGCTCCTCCCTGGAAACCAGACCAGGGGAAGGAGAGCCATTGCCGAATGGCGCCCTCTCGTGGCCAGAGCCCCCAGAACGGATGCTCAGGCTATGGCTTTAGTGTGTGGCCCTACACTTCCCTTCTCTGATTCTGATTCTCTCTTCCCTTGACCAAAACCAAACGACCAGACAGACAGACAGAAAAACAACCACCCAGTGTGGCAAAGTTGATCCTTTGGTAAGACTGCTCCTCAGACTTGCATTTTGAAGGGAGTTCATCTGTTTAAAGGTCGGGACTCCGTTGGACAGTCATAAAGGCACCCACTTACTGAGCACGTCCCATGTTTGGAGATCATTAGTGTGTTTGTTAATGTAATCCTCGCAGTACTTGGGGTGACTCTCAGTGTCCCCATCACACAGAAGAGGAAAGTGAGGCCCGGAGAGGAAACAGCAGCCCAGCGGCAGGGCTAGCAAGCCGTGCTCAGGACTCACACCTGGGCAGGTGCTCCAAATCCACGCTCCAGCCGTGGTCTGGGGCCACACGGATGGGAGAAAAAGGCCAGGAGGCCTGGGCAGCTGAGGGAGAGGCCAGGACAGTGGTCGGCATAGTAGGGGACTAATGCCTCCACCACAGTCGTCTCCCTCCCCCTGAGCTGCCCCAGAGACTGCAGCCAAAGAAGCTGCCAATAAAGAAAGAAAAACTCCACGGCTGAGGCTGGTGCGGGACGTGGACCGGAGCCTCCTGGGGACCCTGGGAGCAGAGCCAGGGCTGTCACGGTGCCAGGCTCAGCCTGCCCCGACCCTGTGCAGGCAGCCCAGCACAGCAGCCTGAGCTCGGCCACGTCTCAGCCTCCTTCACCATTTATGGTAGCTGAGCCTCTGTTTGGCCTTCACAGGCCAGTCCATCCCCACACTGGGAGGGGGCCCTCGCTCACACAGGGCTGCTCTCAGAGCAGATCCACATGGCTCTGGCAGAGTTCTTGCCGGGGACCTCTCTGTTTCTGCTTTGAAACATGCTCAGATGGGCAACCAGCCAGGACCTGCCCCTCCCACAGACCTGGGGGCAAGGAGGACAGCCCCCAGGCCGAGTGGGAGGGCCTCCTCGGAAGAAGCAGGGCCAGTCCCCGGCTGGCTGGCCAGTGCACACGGGCACTTCACAGGAATCGCAGAGAACTCAGAGAGGCTGGAGAGAGCCTCTGCAGCCAGGCCACAGCCAAGTCAGGGCACCAGTGCCATTCCTCTATCCCTAGGGGCGACAATGGCCAGCCCCAGGGGCGAGGGTCAGCCCCACTCTGGGGCCAGGGGACTTGCACTCTGCAAAAGGGCAGGAAGTTTCAGTGGCTTTGGTGATCTGGGTTCAAAAGGCCAGTGTGGCTCACAACCTTGGGGTGCTTAGGCAAGTGACATTGATTTCTTGAGACCCTCAGACCTTTCTATGTAAGATAGGAAGAGCACTGCCCCCCACCCCTGGGCTGCTGCTGCCCACATACAGGGAGACTCTCCCCAGGAGGCCGAGCCCTGCGGGAACAGAGCGGGGAGGCATGTCTCCTGCTAGGCTGCTGGAAAAGCAGGGCACAGTGCATCTGTTCCAAGCACCCGGGCCCCAGCCACCGGGGGAGCTGGGGGCCCGGGCTCAGCTGGGGCTGGGGAGTCAGGCTTACCTGAACACCTGGGGCCCAAGAAGTCCTTCCCTGGCACTGTCACCATGCCTGCCGATACCACAGCCCAGACAGCTCTGTCTTGAGTCTGTGGCTCTCCAGGGACTTCCTGGGACTAAGCGCTTGGTGTTGATCAATGGGGGACAACCATAATAATCAGATTACTGGACACCAGGCTGGTGAGGTATAAGAGCAAGCCTGGGGCGCTGGGGAGGAGCAAGGGCAGAAGGAAAAGGGGGACAAACAGTGGCCCTCTGGAAGCCTCAATACTGGCACTCATTACCCGGTGTCTCCCAGTGTCCCCCAGGGCGTGAGGGGTCATTTGTGAGAGCCTAAGTCCTCCAGGGATACTTTGTCTTTCAGTGCGTGCGGTTTTCTGCCTACCAGACTGGAAGCTTCTTGAGCCAAGGGAGTCTTTGCCTCTTTCCCCTGCATCTTCCCTCAGCCTTGGTGGGGTGAGGGGGTGGGGACTGGCCTTGCATGTCCATTTCCCATGGCAGACCCTGGTCACTGTGAGCTCCTGGAGGCCATCGCCTCCACCTGCCTTTAGGTGAGGTGCCCTTTCTCCAAAGCAGATGTGTTGGCAGGAAAGGTGCTTCCAGAGAGGTGCCCAGGGGCTCCTACCATGGACAGTGACCCGGGCGCTGCAGGACACCTGCCCCAAGGTGTTCTCGGCCAGACAGGTGTAGGTGCCATCGTCCTCTGGGAGGGCATCCTGGATGTGGAGCTCAGCCACGCCAGCCTCGCAGGTGGAGTGAGCATACTGGATGGGCTGCCCTGTGGAGGGAAGCACAGGAAGGCTCAGGCAGGGAGCACCCAGTGGCAGGGTGTGAGCCCTGTCCTCAGCAGGGCAGCTGTTGTCATGACAGCGATGTTCCCCATACCTGCTCGGCCCCACTGAGGGCTAATGATGTGTCGGGACCACCCCCAGCCAACTGGACAGAGGTTCAAGGAGGGGAAAAAGAGGCAGGTGCTAGGGAGGTAAAGGAGAGGGAGTGATTGTGTGTGTGCAGGAGCAAGGCCGGGGCTGGTAGGACTTGGGGGGCAGATTCTGGAGGCACTTAGAATGCAAGCAGGAAAGGGACAGAGTCCTGTGCATTCTGTTTAAATAAACAGTCCCCAAATCCACATCCTAGACTTCACAGAGTCCTGAGCCTGGAAAGAATCTGACAGGGTCATCTGGCCCATAGCCCAGCCTCAGGCAGAGCAGACCTCACCCAGACTGCACATGAGGCTCCCGGCTCCTTCTAGAGTCTCCAGAATCAATGATTCCCTCTCCCATTGCAGGTATTTACCAGAAGCAATTCTGCACCCTCAACCTAACACTGCAGTGACATGCATTTTAGGAGTCACAGAAAAGATAAATACAAGGAACTAAAGAACGACTCTGGCCCTTTCTTCCAAGAGTCCCTTGCATGGAGGGCCCTTTATTCAGGTCACATAAAGTCCTGCATGGAGATAGAAGTGTGTGGCGTGAAATTCAGTGGTTTCTTTAATGCTATATGTTCCCGGGATTTTATCATTCCAGGATGTGAGCTTTCATTTCCAGGAAAAAAAAAAAAGAATCTCATTACTGAAGATCCTGGCCTTAGAGCAGGAATGTTTCCATTCACCATATACGAAGCAACTGTCAGTTCCTTCCCTTGTCAGCCCAGGCTTCTGGTTTGCACATCATAAAACTGGGGGTGGGCAGTGGCAGAGGGAGAAAGTGCAGAAAAAGGTCCTCTCCCTGCAATCCAATGTTTTCTTCTGCACATAGCAACACTTCACATCTCCATGACAGGCACTGCCAAGTCAGCCACAGGGCCAGAGGAAAGAGATTCCGCTGGCCCGACTGCACTTCATAGAAGTGGGGCTGGGGGCTGGGAGAACCAGGGGCCAGGATCCTGCTACTGAGAGGACTGAACACCCGTGTGTGTGTGTGTGTGTGTGTGTGTGTGTGTGCGTGTGCGTGTGTGTGTGCATGTACCTAAAACCTCTCTTCCTTGGGAATACCAGTACATTCCATGACTGCCATCTAAGTGCCTCTGCTATTGAAACCTGTGCCAACAAGCTGTTTGAGAGCTCTCCTTTTACTGGAGCACAGCTCATTTTGGCTTCACAAGCATGGGGTGAAATGGTGGCTCCAGAAAGGAGTTGTTGGCTCAGGGCACTCAGAATTAGGCAACACAGAACTCCCAGCTCCAAGACTGGTGAGATCAGAGTCGGCGGCCAAGGGTCCCCGACTTGTGCATGATCGCCCTCTAGTGGGAAGAGTGTGAAAATGCCAAGATTCGCCAAGAGTAAGGTGGGGCTGCTTTTCAGTTTGGAGAGGTGTAGACCAGGGGTCAGCAAACTCCTGCTCATGGGCCAAATCCCACTTGACGCCTGTTTTTGTATAGCCCAAAAGCTAAGGATAGTTTCTCATATTTTAAATGGTGGGAAAAAATCAAAGGAAGAATATTTCATGACGTGTGACAATTGTGTGAAATTCACGTGTCCATAAATAAAGTTTTATTGCAGTACAGCCACACCCGTTCATTGACATGTTGTCTCTGGCTGAGCTCTGTGCCATGACAGCAGAGTTGAGTAGCTGTGACAGAGACTGCATGGTCTGCAAATTTGGAAATACTTACCAACTGGTCCTTTATTGACAATGTTTCTTGATGTCTGGCCTGGAGTGTGAGCCAGGCGGAAGGGAAGCTCTCTTGCTCAGAGCCCTTCCTTTAGTCCTTAACATCCATGCTCTGTTCCAGCTGCAAGGAGGCTGCCTCCTCACTCAGTCACGGAATCCGATAGGAGCTCTGTCCGTAGAGCGGGGTGGAGACCCCAATTCTCACCTCTCTGCCCAAGAAGACCACACATAGGGAGACCCCAAGGCAACTTCTCTCGCTGACTAAAGATCATTTCTTGCAAAGCTTAAGCAAACTATACCGATGAGGCAGGTTCACAGGCAACATGGCAATGGTGCAGAAATGACTGGGGCTATTTGGTGCACAGGTGACGGGCCGCTGCTCCCTTAAGGAGCCTATTCCATCAGCATGAGAGCTGGCAGAGACCCGAACCTTCTGTTCCAGCCCAACTCCTCACCAATAAAGAAGACGATGCCCAAAGAGGTAAAGGGGGGTGTCCAAGGTCACCCAACCACTCGATACGGAGAAGGACAAGTGCAGATCCTTCATTCTCCCTGCAGATCCCCAAAGCAGACCCCACTCAATTTCACCAATTTTACGGACTGTTCTCAATTCTAATAATAGAGTACTCCCATACTTTTGGAATTTAAAGGCTTTTTTTTTTTTAAAAAAAGAGAAGGGTGATAATATATAATAATTTTTTTTCCCCAAAGGACCTTACTTGCCAAAAAAAAAAAAAAAAAAAAAAAAAGTTGGGATGTCTCTATAGGACTATAATGTTAAAAAGAATTACTGGTCTATAAACCCCCAAACCACTTGCCGCTAAATAAAAGGCAAGATCCCATGAGCAACTGCTAGTGTGGTTCATTAATCTGTTGGTATATTTGTTCATTTATTGACTCAACAAATATTTATTGAGGCCCACTCTGAGCC
Organism: Monodon monoceros; assembly: GCF_005190385.1. Classification (NCBI taxonomy): domain Eukaryota; kingdom Metazoa; phylum Chordata; class Mammalia; order Artiodactyla; family Monodontidae; genus Monodon; species Monodon monoceros. Next base: position 69,055,330 of record NW_021703767.1, read on the forward strand.
TGGCCATATGAAAAGGAACTAAATTGCTTGTGCACCTAGGTGCCAGGCATCTCATTAACTGTTTTATATAAAGGATCTAATTTAATTTTCACAACTGCCACCCTGGAAGGTAGGTGGCATTATTCTCGTCTTGCAGACGAGGAGCTCAAGGTTCAGACTGGAGTAAAACTTGCCGAGTGTCCCCAGCCAGGCATTAGCAGACTCCCAGGTCCCGTGCTCTCTCTGTACCCCGTGCTTCCTTCTCATGCATAAATGGTTCAGAGTGATATGTGGGGAAGCCAAGTGGGAATGCAGCCAGGGTCAAGGGTCCAGGCAGCTGGAGCAGGGGGGACTCACCATTGAGCAGCCAAGTGATTCGGGGCACCGGGGTCCCCTGCACCGAGCACTGCAGCACAAAGTCCTGGCCCTCAACGACAGTGCAGTCCTTTAGGACACTGGAGAATGAGGGGGCCGCCTCCATCACGGCCAGCCCTGTGAAGGCAAAGAACAGACAGGCCATCTCAGATCACAGCTGACCCGTGCCGTTGACTGACCGGAGGCTGACACCTCACTGCCCTGGGCGCCCAGGGCTTGCTTCTTTGGTGGCCTGGCTTTGCCTGACCCATCATCACACAGGGAGGCAGTCAGCGCCACTGAGGCAGAGACCTGAGGCAGAGTCACTGGCAGGGGCTTTTTCACTGTCACAAGACACCCCAGGTCTGGGAGTGCTGAGGACGAGGCTGGCCTCCTCTCCTCCGGGACACAAGTCCCCCCCCCACTCCCCATCTTGTCTTGACTTTCATTATTCTGGAGCATCCGCAGAGCTCCTCCTTCCCCCTTTCTTGGCCCTATTCTACTTTCTGGTGTCTTTTATCGTCTTTGACGTGTCCCTTCAGACGATGCACACATTTTTTTTCTTTATTTTAAAAATCCTTGGCCGAAATGTTTCATTAGATTGAAAATGTGGATAAAATAGATTTTTTAGGAAAACATAAATTGCCTAAGCTGACTCAAAGAACAATTTATAAATTAAAAAAACAGACTGGCAACCTCTATGATCTAATCATAGAAATATCCCCTTATGGTTTACTCAAGAGATATATGTACAAGGATGAACACCGAAACATTGTATGTAATAGCTAAAGACCCTGCATACTCTTGTGAATATCTTTTTCACTTGTAGAGACCACATGCCCATTGGTGAGGACAATTCAATTTTAAATTATTATAATTAATGTTTCCAATTCCAGGACAGAATCAAATGACAAGGACTTACATGGGCTCTAGTTTTCCAACCTAGGCCAGTGATTCAGAAGCACTGGGGGCCTGGGACAATGCATTACTCAGTCCCCCCCATGATTCTAATGCACAATCTCACTGAGAACCACTGAGCTGAACTTTCCAGAAGCCTTCTAAATAGGTGAGTTGGGGAGTGTTTTGTAGTTTGGGGGCCATAATTAAGAGCAATAGGGATAGAAAATCTCTTCTACAACACCCAGAACATGCTGCAGAAGAGTCAAGGTGGCTGATAGCTGAGAAAAGGCAGCTGGATTTGGTGATGAGAAGATACCTCACTGGTACTTTTCAAGAGAGGCTATTCAACACAGTGATGAGGGGAAAACCATATTATACAGCAAAGGCTTAAGGGCATAGGCTAATATTCGAGGGCTTACCGGGTACTTTTCCAGAGGTGACAATGCCACGAGACTGCTATCTTTAGCTCGTTGTATAGATGAAGTTCATAATTTCCCATAGTCAAGCCCAACAGTGAAGCAAGGCTTTACACCCAGTTCTCTGACTTTATATCCACACTTCTTCCTCTAGCCCCGAGCTCCCCTAAAGGGAGAGTAGGCAGTGGGAGCACAGCTACAAGTCAGGATGTGGTGCATCTGAATGGGACTGGTACTGAGGGAAGGGATGCCAGCCTATCTGGACAGGTGGGGGGAGGCACCACCTCCACCCCTTTGGACGGCATCAAATTCCCCCATTAGAGAAATGCCTTTGGGAGTCACTGAAAACAATATGGGCTTTTGTGTCAGACCAACACGGGTTAGGAATATGCTATTTTTTACAAGGCATGGGACCTTGAACAAGTCACTTAACCTCACTACAGCTCAGTATTCTCATCTGGAAAACGGGTGTAACTCTATCTCGTAAGATTGTTGGGATAACTGAATGGGGCCATGCAAGTAAAGCTTTTAGCACGAAGTCTGGCACATTGAACAGGCTTTCCGTGGGGGATTAGCTGTTATTATCAGACGGAAGCTGGGCGTGGAGGCTGGAGTAGCACCAAGTTTTGGGGTAAAAGAGTGAGAGAGAGAACATGGGAGCTTAAGGGTCACTGAAGCAGAAGGAAGTTTTTTTTTCTTTTTAGTTGAGGGGAGAGCAGAGCACATCCGTAGGGAGGAGAAAGAGGCCTCTAGATAGGGGGACAGGGAGAGACTGAAGAAATGGTGGGACAGTCAATCATTATTAGACCCAATCTTTGTGGGGATGGGAGGGATGGAAAGAGAAGTCTTGGTAAGGGAAACAGGCAGCTTTTCTGCAGTGATAGGAAGAAAGAGAGGAAGAGGCGTTAGACGACCTACATCTTGGTGAAGCCTTCTAGAGAACAGCTAAGGAGAAAAGCAGTCAAGCAGGGCTTCTGGAATGGCAGACTAAGGACTTCCACAAGTCTGCTCCTCCAGACAAGGAACAGGAACGCTGACAAAAGGACTCAACACCAACTTTCTCAGAGCTCTGGAAATTACCCGAAGGCTTGCAGCATCCCGAGCAGCCTTCATTCTGAAACAAACACACACACAGCTGAGTCCTGGTAAGCACAGCTAGCTTTGTGGCGTGCCCAGTTTCCACCCCCTTGCCCAGCTCTGAGGTGGCTTTAAAACCCACAGCGTCTTTCACCCCCAACTTGCTGCAGGTACGGTCTCCACACACAGCTTCCATTTAATAAGAGTAGCTAACACTCCAATCAAAGCTTCTTGGTTCTTAACCTTTGGTGGACCCAATGTTAGGTGAGTCCCCCGCCCTGACACAGAGCCCTGGATGATGAAGCTCAGGTTCCCCGACCTGGGACCTCTGCCTACAGGCGCTCCCACCTCCAAATGAATGGATACTACTCCTTGCGGAGGAATTCACAAATGTAGTAAAATTCCCAATTAAGAAGTGAGTCAATGGTATACAGTGAAAAGCAAGACCACCTCTCACTCCTTCCTGGACCCCCAGTTTCTCTTCCTAGAGGTAACTTGTGGACCCTTCCAGAAATGTTTATGCACACACAAGCATCAGTTTGCTTTGTGTACACAGATTTGTTTTTCCTTGAACACAAACAGCATATGATACACACGGCTCTCTCTGCACTTGGCTTGTCCCCCGTACTAACATACCTTGGACGGGTTTCACTAGCAGGGTCTACAGGTCAGGCACATTCGTTCCCCTGGCTTCATGGCATCTTACTGTGTGAATGAACTAGTAAGCTCTTTTTTTTGAAACATTTATTATGGCAAATTTCAAACATACACAAAAGTGGAGAAAGCTGTATAGTGAATCATCACATCCCTGTTTCTCAACCTTCATAATGGCCAATCTCACTTCATTCATACCCGCCACTGAGTCCCACAACACATGGATTATATCTGAAGTAAATATCACAAATCATATCATTTCACCAGTAAATAACTCAGCTTATATCTCTAAAATATATGGACTTTGAAAAAAATCACCACGAGATCCACCATCACATCTTAAAAATAGCACTAACTCCTTTATACTGGATATCCTGTCAGTGCTCAAATTTTCCTGATGTTCTTACAAACAAAATTTCTTTAAGGTGTCTCCATCAGGATCCATGCAAAGTCCATGTATTGCAACTATTGCTGTCTCTTATGTGTCTTTTCATCTAAGTTTCCTACAGTTTGTTCCTTCTTTCCTTTTGGCTTGCAATTTACGTGCTGAAAAAATAGGTGAAGGTTATTTGTCCCATAGAGTTTCCATCAGCCTGCAGTGTGCTGTGGTTTAATAAGTTCCTCAATGGTATGACATGAGTCTAGGGTCCCTAAACACAGTTCTGTTACAGTAGTGAAAAAATGGAAACAATAGAAACAATCTAAATGGAAACAATAAGACCATGCCTAAACATCGTTCTATGAAATATTATAAGGCCATTACAAAGCATGCTTTTTTTTTTTTTTTTGCAGTATGCGGGCCTCTCACTGTTGTGGCCTCTCCCGGAGCCAGGCTCCGGACGCGCAGGCTCAGCGGCCATGGCTCACGGGCCCAGCCGCTCCGCGGCATGTGGGATCTTCCCGGACCGGGGCACGAACCCATGTCCCCTGCATCGGCAGGCGGACTCTCAACCACTGCGCCACAAGGGAAGCCCCAAAGCATGCTTTTAAATGATATTAAAAAATATAGAACGATGCTTATGTAATGTGAGCAAATTAGAATAGTAAGCAGTATACAAATAGCACAAAGCTAAACGTGTTTTAAAAATATTAAACTATCATTTACTTCTGAGTCATAAGATTATATAGAGTGTTTAAACTCCTCTCAATGAACATGCACTACTTTTATAAACAGACACTATAGTGAGCACAAAAGATGTGGCACTCACATCACCTCACATCACTCTCAGTGTGTGGATCTGGCTCTCTGTGAGACTCGGCAGCTCACAGCTGGGCTGGGCCTGGGGCCTGGGCATGTTTATTCTGAGGTGATTCGGATGCGAACTCCTGATCAGCAATCACTCTCCTGGAGCAGTGACTCTGGCCTTGGCCGGTGGGTGGGGGCGATGTTTCTGTCGGGTGGTACACCCTGGGCAGGGGGCTGCAGGAGGTGACGCTTGTGCGCTGTATGAAGCACCCCACAGAGGTCCTCCCTCAGGGAACCCGGGGTGACCTGGAGGAATGTACTCACTTTTCACCAGGAGGGTCCAGCCACAGGACACCCGGCCTCGGACATTGGTGGCTGTGCAGCTGTAGTTCCCGCTGTCCCTGGCCCGGGCTCTCAGGAGGCAGAGGTAATGGGTCCCCCCAGCTTCATAAACCTCGATGGTGCCTTCTCTTCTCCTCAAGGGGGCACCGTCCAGGAACCAGGTCACTTCAGGCTTCGGGATCCCTGAAACTACAGGGCCAGGTGAAGGACGGGAGGCCCCCGAGAGCACGCTGTACTTGTGGGGCGCAGGTAGGGGTGGAGAGGCTGAGCCGGAGGGCAGAGCCCAGTCCCGTGTGCAGCCGCCCTCCTGCTTCAACCTGCTTTCTTACCCCTCCACCCCACATCCCAAGACGGAGGCAGGGTCCCTGGGGAGGAGGGCTACAAGGTGATAAGCTAGGTCTCCAGATCAGCCAGAGGGAGGAAAGAGGAGGGGACCCTGCGGCTTGTGTGCGGTGGAGATGGTGGTGATGGGTTTCCCGCGGAGGGTGGTGAGAATTAGGGCTCAGGGTCAGTGCTGTCTCCAACCATGAACAACGGGTCACTGCTAGGAGTTTCTCCAGAACAAGAGACATGACGAGATTGAGTCCTTCCAGAGGGGAGACCCGTGTAAGGTGCTTCCTGGGGTCGGGGATGGGGCTCTAGTCCAAGGGGCCGGGGGATACAGGAGACTCTGACCACTGAGCAGAAGGATGGGAGTGGCCACCCGGGGGCTAAGTGTGGGCACCAGCGGCCTCAAGCAGCTCTACTCACCCTCGCATCTGAACTTGACCGGCTGGTCCTCACTGACTTCCTGGCTTTGGGGCTTGCTCTCAAATTTGGGGAATGTTGTGTCCCCCTGGCCCTCCGTGGGGACCTTCCTGGTAGCAACCTGGCCCACAGTGTCTTGGCTTCCCAGGCCACACTGCCTGGCGTGGAGGGCGGCTGGAGGGCGAGCAGCTGGCTTCTCCCTCTCTTCTCTGGAAGGAGACGGGGCACCCGAGACTGGCACTCTCGGTGCCAGCTGCACTTTTGCGGCCTGCAGGGTGATGGTGCTGGAAGTCTTCTGCAGGACGGGGGTCCTCAGGGCCTTTCCGGGCGAGTCCCCCGCTGGCTCCGGCTCAGATTCCCTCAGGGGCTGAGGCTGGCTCCCCGTGGCCCAGGTCGGGGAGCCGCCTCTCTGGACGCTGGAGCAGTTCTTACTCTCAGCTGCAGCCTCCAAGCCGTCCAGTTTCAGCCCCCGAGCGATTCCATTGTTCACGTCCTTCCTGATGTCTGAATTGGCCACCTTTGTTCCTCTCACCAGCGACCTGTTTGGTGGGTGTGTGGCGGGGGACAGTGGGGCAGAAGAAGAAGTAGAACGATCATCTGGTTATGCATTACAGGCCCAGACTCCAGGGATTACAACAGCCCACAGAGCAAGACAGAGAAAGAGCCTAGGTCTTTCTATGCAGTTTGCTCAGTTTCCAGGCAGAAAGCAAGCAGCCATTCTTCAAACCCATCCCTAGCCCAGTGTTCTATCCACACTTATTACATCTGCCCTTTTTCTCTTCTCCACGAGCCCCGACCTGGTTCGAACACGTGGTGTCCCCTGTCCACACTGGCCCTAACCCAAGTTCCACGTAGCACGCACAGTCCATCTTTTAAAAACATAAGTTGAATGACGCCATTTTAAGCTTAAGAATTTCCAACAGCTTTTCCACTCGATTAAGAGTAAAACTGAGCTGTTCAAGACGGCCTGCAGGGATGCCATGTGGGAGGGGCTCTGCGTGGACACCCCCCCCCCCAAAACCCTGTCTCCAGTGCCTACCAGGCTGCAGCCCCTCGGGGTTCTTTGGGCCCCAGGCTCCCTCTCAACTCACCACTTTCACACCTGCAGCACCTCTGTTTGGAATACTTTCTCCCTGAGCTTTTCTTCTCTTAGCTCATACTACTCCTCACAGGCCTGAGCTCAAACATCAAGCTTTCGAAAAGGGGTCCTCTGACACTCTACTCCAAATGAGCGCTTCTCGTAGACTTATGCTTAGCGCTCATGTTCTGTGTGGCTCTGTTTAAGGCCCTTCTCTACACCAGACAGCTCGCCATGCATACCCAGCATCTAGCACAGAGCCTCACGCTCAGGAAAGGAAGCTCTCCCGATGAAGACGTGCTGGGTGAGCAAGTAGATTCTGGCCTTGAACGTGGAGGGCATCCTTGCAGAGCAGTGCCCTTCCTAATGACAGCTAACTAGTAAATATACTGAGCAGGGTCTTCAAGAGCCTCAATGCTGATGGCAAGCCTGACACGGGATCTGGACAGCAAATTACAATAGAATAAAACTAAACACCCCAAATAAAACAGTGCCTCCCAAACAGTCAGTTCTCCCCCCTACACGGTGACTCAGAAATTCAGGGCGTTCCTTGATGATGAGCCCTCTTTTCTCTCAGGGCGTTTCAAGATAGAAACATGATAATCACAAAGCCTACACATACCTATTGGCAATGTCCAAGCCTGGAAAAAGGGAGAAGGTAGAAAGATCGTTAGTGGAATGTTTTATACACCAAGAACAGCAAGTGATACGACAACCATCTCTTGTTTATGACAGAGTTTGACTTCCCAAACTCTCACTTTCCCCATCACCTATGGTCCTCCCTCCCTCTCTCCTTTCAGCTTCCCTGGTCCTGAACTTCTTGGGTTAATCTGATAAACTCCTCTGAGCCCTGGAGACACTGTTAAGCTTCCAGCACTGCCCTGGGACCTTTATGGCAGCCTTTGTTGCCCCGCCCTGGGCACTGGAGCTTCCTGTTCTCCAGCCCACAGAAGGAAACAAACACCGCTCTACTGAAAACTTCAAACCCAGAACGTTTAACTTGCATGTGGCCCTCAAAAAGAAACCCCCAGTGATCATTTTTGACAAATACCTGCTTCATTTTAAAGTGTACAGAGAAAGTGTAATTTTATTCAGTTCTTCAAAGAAAAAACATACAATTACTAGATACGTTTTTCTTGCCACATGATTTTAAAACATTTTTATCACGGAAAATTACAAAATATACAATAGTACAGAGAAGGATATAACAAACACTGAAAGCCTACACCCAGATTAGGGAAATATCAACCTTTTGCCAATCTTATCTATCCCTTTTTGTTTTGGTTATTTGAGGGGCTTTTTCTGGGAATATTTTCAAACAAAATGTCATTAAGTGCTTCAGAAGGAGACATTTCTTTAATTCAGGGCCAGGGCAAGTAAAGGGAGAGGGACTAAAACACTTCTCCAGATGACTAACAGCAGGTCCTGAGCCTGTAGTGAGTTGTGAAGTCAAATGCTATGGTCAGGACCAGGGTTTTTCTTTTTCTTTTTTTAAAATTGCCAACGTTTTCTTATGTGGTAGTCCTACACTTTATTTATTTTTAAATATTAATTTATTTATGTATTTATTTTGGCTGCACCAGGTCTTAGTTGCGGCACGGGGGATCTTTTTTTTTAGTTTCAGCACGTGGGATCTAGTTCCCCAACCAGGGATCGAACCCGGGTCCCCTGCATTGGGAGCATGGAGTCTTACCCACTGGACCACCAGGAAAGTCCCCAGGGTTTTTTCTTTTATTGGTGTAGAATGGAAGAGAAAATGCCAGCATGTACTGTACATAATACTACTCAGGATTGTTTCATAAAACTTGTTTTAGTTAAATCTCTCTCTCTCTCTCTCTCTCTCTCTCTCCATCTATCTATCTGTCTATTTATCTATCTATCTATCTCCTGGGTTGCAATGTAGAATAAATTTGTTTCTGTGGGTAGCGAACACACTTGGGCCAAAAATGTACAGAAAGCAAGAAGGGGTATTTTCTGAGAGAGGAAAGAGGAGGGGAAGAGGAAAATCAAAGAAATGAGGGTTAGAAAGGAGGAGGAGAGGGTAAGGTCGTTTCCCTCCCAGATCCCCAAATCCCACCCCGCTCAAGGTTTCCGCTAGAATGAAGTGACGTCAATCCCCTTCCGCCTCCACACACTCTGGCTTCCCCAGGCTGGACTTGGCAGAACCAAGGGGAATGTAAGGGAGAGGCGTATTCAAAGAGATTTCAAGAGAAGAGTTTACTGGGGCTGGTGACTACAGCAAGAAGAGACAGGAGTCATAGGCGATGCTGAAATGCCCAGTCTGGTGGGAAGCAAAGAGTTACGTTGAGGGAGCACCTGATCTGAACGACAGGATGGATGACAAGATCAATTTCAGGCAGGTTAAATCTGAGGTGATGGCAAGACATTAGCAACGCCCACTCTTCCAAAAGGCAATTAGAGATGTAAATAAAAAAGGAGTCTGGGGCTTCTCTGGTGGCGCAGTGGTTGAGAGTCCGCCTGCCGATGCAGGGGACATGGGTTCGTGCCCCGGTCTGGGAGGATCCCACATGCCGCGGAGCGGCTGGGCCCGTGAGCCATGGCCGCTGAGCCTGCGCGTCCGGAGCCTGTGCTCTGCAACGGGAGAGGCCACAGCAGTGAGGGGCCCGCGTACCGCAAAAAAAAAAAAGAAAAAAAAAAAAAAAGTAAAAAAAAAGGAGTCTGAGCAAGAAGGAAAAACTGAACACAGGTGTGCAGGCACACGTGAAGCATCTTCCTCCATGGCCGTGTCTGTGCTACCCGCCTACCCTTTCTTCTGATTCAAGACCCTGCCCCTGGGGAGGGACACATGAGTAGGTAAGTGTGACACGTGTCACACACAGACACGTAATGAGCAAGCAGCTCCTTCTAGGAGGGTCGGGACGGTCCGGCACTAGCCCTCCCACCGCCTGATACCTTGGATGGAGAGCTCAGTAGACATGGAGGCCTTCCCTGACCCGTTCACCACCAGGCACGTGTACACTCCCACGTCATCTTGGTTGACCTCGTGGATTTCCAGGACTTGCACCCCATTCTTCTCAGACATAGACACACGGGAACTGGGCTGTAGGGGAACATCTCCCTGGGGACGGCATAGGCAGCTTGGTCAGAGAAACTGCTCACCTTTTGACTCTGTCCTACCTGCTGTCAATCCAGGTGGGACAGACACCAGGCATGCACAGCAGGGCCCTCAGCTCTGGGCTCTGTCAACATGTTTGGAGAGCAGCCTGAGGGCAACCCAAGGGTCCTGACTCGAGGAGCATGGATGCGCTGTGGTGTTCGGTCCAGCTGAGGGCAGGTGTATGGAACCTGTTTCGAAGGAGCCCTAGTTTGAGGTGGGAAATCCTATATTCCTCACTTTAGTTCTCCTCTGTCTTCCTCTTCCTTTTATTGATGTTCCAGGGTCAGTACAGGAGAATCAGGAATCAGGGAAAAGGCATCCTGTCACTCATTTTTATACAGGAGTTCCGTCTGTGAAAAAGCTCCTCGCCCTGGCCTTGACCCCCAGAGCTCCTCACTGCCCTGTTAACATGGGCTGCCCCCCGCCACTGCTGCCTCCTCTTCCCCCTCCCCCACCCCTCCCCCACCTCTGTCTTCACATTGTTCAGCCCTGAATGATTTATAAAGCACTCCCACGTGGAGCCTCCCAACAGTATTTGGAGGTAGGTGGGATTATCTCTGCCTCATAGATAAGGAAACTGGGGTTCTAAGAGATCAAATGCTTTGCCCAGCATCTCATGCTTTGTCAATCAGGGAGCTGTGGCTTGAAATCAGCCCCAGACTTCAGACTCCACTCTCTTGACATGGTCAGGTCTGTTTTGACTCGGAAGTTTTATACTGTTTTGTGAGTGTGTGGATTACAGGACATCGTGGGCTGAGTAACACAGGGAGAGTGTGCAAACAGGGGCAAGAACGGGCACGGCTACCAAACACATGAGAACCTCAAGGACGCTCTACAGTTGAATTGGAAGGGACTGATGGGGAAGACCGACTCCCCGTAGTCCAGGGACCTAACCCAGAGTCAGGGCAGACAAAACCTCACCTTGAGCCAGGAGACCTGTGGCTGGGGCCGGCCAGTGATCTTGCAGGAGAATCGCCCCATCTGTCCTTCTTTGACCACCGCTCGGCCCAGCTTAGTAGCAAACTTCGGTGGGCATTCTCCCCAGATGCTGGGACGGGTCTCCGCCGCAGGGGCTGCAAATCTGTCCCTGGAAAGAAAGCCGCAGAGAATCTACAGCAATGCAGATGCTTTTCTCTCTGTCCCCTCCCAAGTTACTTAAGTTGAGCTCAGAAGCCAGCAAAGGGCAACCTTCCCAATTCTGTGCCTCAAACACATTTCTGGAAAAATCTGTGGCACCAAAACCTATTTCCTCCACCTCCTGAGCATGCAGCTAGCCTTCAGTTACTAGCCTCCCTTGAAGTTAGGTATGCTTGAATTCTACTGAGGTCTGGCCAAAGCCCAGCTCTGGCCAACAGACTGTGATCAGAAAGCAGAAACACCATGTGCCATTTCTAGGCTGGACCCATCAAAACCTCCTGTGCTATTCTCCACAGTCTCTCTTGCCCACTTTTCTGGCTAGATGCAGAGAGTCCTGCTGAGGCTCCAAGGCCTAGGAGATGATGGAGCCACAAAACAGAAGGAGCCTGGGTCCCTGAAAGATAATAGGAAGGTTTTCCACCTGTCCAAGAATATGTGAACTGACTTTGCTTGAGTAAGCAATCACCTTTCCCTGTGTCAAGCCATTGCAATTTGGGGGCTTGTCTGTTACAGCAGCCACTGTTACTTACCCTTACCAATTTAGGCTTACTTGCCATAAGAAATTCACATACTGACTGCCCCTTATAAGTCTGCTTGTTTAAGTCTTCTGACTATTTGCCTCGGTTGTTAGGGACTCCTGCAGACTATGGCCACATAGCCCACTTCCATTTAGCAACTGGACTCGTCAAAGGGGTATCCATAGAGGCCTCCAGGTCTGACACATCACACCACAATAGGCTCCCGCTTTAGTTATCACAACCCAAGATGTTTGAGAAGACTTGCTCCCCAGGCTGTTCTGCCAAGGCCTCAGGAAACGCCAGTTACTTTATGCTGGGTTGGACATCCTGGAACTTACCCCAAGGCTTTGGAAACAAGAGGCTGACCATGCTTCTTCACAAAGCCCCCTGCAAGTAGGAAACAAAGAGAAAGAGGCTTGAAAAGTCCGGTCTGAGCCACACACTGGGAGCAACAAAAGCCAGAAAGAGTCAGCGGGGGCGGGGCGCGGATAATGACGGAACAGTTCACCCTGACTGAGCCCATACTGGGTCAGGCTCTATGGTGGGCGCTTTACATGCATCGTCGCACGGATTTCCCGCAATACTTTAAGGAGGCTGGTATTACAACATCCTTCTATTTTTTTAAACAGGTGAGAAAAAATGAGATTCGGAGACATAAAGTCGCCCAGTTGAGTCACAGAACCACTAATGGTACCGGAAAGCATCCCGGTTTACCTATTCTAGAACACTCCACCATTCTGCTGAGTGGTTATATGCCCCTGGACCTTCCACTCGGGGATGATCTGTGGCGATCAGGACCTCTCCAGAAAAGGAGCCAGTTGAACGGACAGGGGAGATGCACATGCATCTCTCTTACTACATCTACTCCTTTTTGACCCCATCACCACTCCACCCTTCCACTTAACGCCCAGCAAACAGCAGGGTCTGTCAAGCTGGAACGGAGCAGATCACAGGAGACAAGCTCCAGAGCAGCCAGCACCTCCCAGAACCTGCACCAGTGGGACGCTGGGCACTGCCAGTCCTGGGTGAGGGGCTGCTGTGCTGGGCGGGAAGCAGTTAAACAACAGACTGTGCAAGGCGGCTGGGCTCAGCTCCTTCACCCAACTGCTGCTGCTGGGAGGAGCAACTCATAACGTGACCAGGAAGTGACTATACAGCAGTGGGGTGTTTTTGAGGAATGGGGAGGGGGAGAGGAGGGCATTTTTGAGATGACAATCAGCCTAGAAGTTGTTCTCTTTCTGCGACATACTGGGAATGTTTTTGTTTTTGTTTTTGTTTTTGTTTGGCGGTACGCGGGCCTCTCACTGTTGTGGCCTCTCCCGTTGCGGAGCACAGGCTCCGGACGCGCAGGCTCAGCGGCCATGGCTCACGGGCCCAGCCGCTCCGCGGCATGTGGGATCTCCCCGGACCCGGGCACGAACCCGAGTCCCCTGCATCGGCAGGCGGACTCTCAACCACCGCGCCACCAGGGAAGCCCGGGAATGTTTATTAAACTCCACCCAAGGCACGCATGGAAAGGGTAGAAGTCATTCCCTGATATCGGCAGGCAGCTGTAATGGGAGATCTGCAGGGTGTCTCCCGGAAAAGGGTAAACTTCCTTAAATTCCAGCACTGATCACATCTATGTGAATGCATAGGAACATAGGAATGGAAGGTGAAGATCATGGCTGAGTACCTCCCTCAGCCATACCTGGTTTAAGGTTATACCAGGACTTTAGTGAAAAAGGGTTAATAACAATGCCTGCATCCCATGTAAGTTGTGATGCCATACGGGGTGACACTTGTTGTGCATGCATTCTGCTTAACATAACTATTTAGTGAGCCGTGTATAGTTTTCATCCCATAATGTGGGTTTAGTTCTTGTCATTCAATTCTCTGTTCAAGGTTAAAAGAATTTATAAGCTGATAAGAGGAGAGACCTGCTCTGGGAAGGCCCAACTGACAACTGCAGTCAAGATGCTGGGGTCCCTCGGACACCGCTGGAGGAAGTTCTTTTATAAGGTATTTGAGCAAATGAGAATCATCAGCTTTAAAGACGCTCTGCTCTTAGATCAGCATCTTCCTTTCTGTCTCTCCAGTTAAAGGAAACGATGCTAAAAGTAGGAAAGAAAGTTTACAAAGCTACTCACTTTGGTCTTGTTTGTAGTAGTAAATATTGGAAACAACATAAATGTCACACAGTAGGGAGACAATAAGTGGCTAGGTGAAATGTACAATTAGACATCGTATTCTGCCACCAAATTATGTTTAATAATATATGAAACATGCAGAAATATGTTAAAAATATTATATCATTTGCTCTTCAGCACACTCCAGCTGGGCTGTGATCCTCTCCACTCCACTGAGCTCCATTCCGACCACCATCTTGCCAAACCCAGTGGTTAATCCTCTTCACAATCCCACTCACTAGCACCTGACAGCAGGGGCCACTCCTCTCCAAAGCACTTTCTCCTCCAGACTCTCCCGCTTTTACCAGGTTGCCTATTCTTTCCTCAACCTCCTTCTCTTCTGGAACTTTATCTCTGAGAGCACCCTAGGGCTGAGTCTTGGGTCCTCTCCTCAGCGCTATGGACTCTTCCCCGGGGGGGGGGGGGTCTTAGTCCCATAGCTTTAAATAATATCCATAATAACTCCCAAACCATACTCCCACCAGAACTTTTTATTCCTCAGAAGTATCCAGGCCAGTGCCCAGCACATAGTAGGTATTCAAATATTTGTTAAACGAATGAATTTTATGAAAAAAAGAGCAGCATGCAAAATTGTCTATTCAATGCGATCATAATCAGGTAAAAATAAGATAAAATACCCATAGTGAAACAACCAGAAGAAAATATATCAAAACGTAATCGCCTCTTATACATGCTCTATTCCACAGCATTAGGCACACACCAATCACTAAGACTCTCATCGAAAATATCCAGGTACCATTCACTGCACTTATCATGCTACTGTACCACTCACTTCACACTGGGGTAAAGATCTGATAAAAATTAGACTGGTCAATAGATAACCAACAAGGACCTACTGTATAGCACAAGGAACTACACTCAGTATTCTGTAATAACCTATAAGGGAAAAGAGCCTGAAAAGGAATATGTGTACATAAACTGAATCACTGTGCTGTACACCTGAAACCAACACGATATTGTAAATCAACTATACTTTAATAAAAATAAATTCATTAATTAATTTAAAAAATTAGACTGATCAACAGACAAATGGATAAACAATATAAGGTCTATCTGTACAATGAAATATTATTCAGCCATGCAGAGAAATAAAGTAATGATACATGCTACAACAAAGATTAACCCTGAAAATTTTTGCTAAGTGAAAAAAGCCAGACACACAGAAAATGTATGATTCCATTTATATGAAATGTTCTGAAGCGGCAAATCCACAGAGACAGAAGGCAGATTGAGTGGTTGCCAGGGGCTGGGGGGAGGGGGGAGTGGAGTGACTGCTCACTGGGTGTGGGGTTTCTGTTTGGGGTGATGAAAAGTTCTGGGGCTAGACAGTGGTGATGGCTGCTCACCATTGTGAATGCACTTAATGCCATTGAGTTGCATGGTTTAAAAGGGTTAAAACGGCAAATTTTATGTAATATGTGTTTTATCACAATAAAATTATACTAAGAACCTTTAAAACTCTTGGGAGCTAAATGTCTTAATCCAAAGGCTAAAATTCCTCTACTCCTTAAAAGATAGAGCAAAAATATGGCATTTCCTCAAAGAATACCAAAAGTGTGCTGTTTGGAGGTCCTTCTGTATCAGAGTAAGAGCAGTTTATGGTACAATCCAAAGGTAACATATAAAGCAGTCAGCTAAAAATGGAATTGAGGAATGCTCATCTTAATGTGTGTCAACACCAGAGACATACATCAAAGCAAACAGAGAATTGGGGCTAAAATAGCTAACAGGGTCTATTTATAGGCAAAAATTTGAAGTTGCAAATTGTCAGATAAGGCAAAATTAATTTTGTGAAAGTATGAAAATCTGGCAGAACAGCAAGGCTATGTAGAAAAATAAGTGGAAAGGGGATTAAGGTAGAAATGCCCAAAATAGAAGAGTAGGTTAAGAGAATTAGTGAAGACAGGATCGAGTTAGTGAGAGGGAAAAAAAGGCCAAGGCACCAAAGGTATTTAAACAGTCATCTCAGATTTTTCAAGAATGAGTAAAAGAGGATGCTAGCAGGTTTTAGGAATGAAAAGTTCAATAGTGGAGGTACTAAGCACATTTTGTCAAAGACTGAGTAGACACAGAGAACGCTGCTGAAAGGGGAATAATGTGATCATGATGGTAAGAAGAAGAAATACTTCTAAAAAGGTGCAATGATATAATTTATCATCCAAACAGAGACTCTGGACACTGAAAGGGGCATAATTAATAATTCTGCCCGGACAACAGGAGTAAAATCAGGACTGTTCCAGGCAAACCAGGGTGCAGTCACCCCACTTGCAGGCAACTTCAAAGGAGATTTTAAGGACTGCTTAAAATAGTGGCTCTTCACTCAGTCAGAACAAATACCCACTTTTTATAACATGTATTTAGCAATGTCCCCTGTGCCGTGTTGAATCAATATTTGCCGCTAACCGTCCATATATATAACTTCAAAAAGAAAACAAATGTAAAGCCCTGACTAAAATGTTAAGGAGAAACAAAAGGAAAGGGAAGTATAATGATGTTTATTTCCATATGGAATTTCAATATTTCGATATTGTACATCAATAGATGTTCAAGCATGTCTATTTCAATGTAAATGCCCAGGCACTTCAGAAGACATAACGAAATAGATGCCTACACTGACTCATCTGCATGTTTGGATTTGAAGGTGAATGATCAAAAAACACACTGTACAAGTAGTCACGGAAATGAAGGCACACAGGTATACGGGTGGATGCTAGAATAAAAAGTAGTGTTAGCAATGTGATATGTCAATTATATCTCAATAAAGAGAAAAAAAGAAAAAATTAGTATAGTAAAAAGAAAGAGTCGTGTTAGGATAAATAACAGAGAAGACATTATATAACAAAGAAAGAATGAAACCTTAAAAGAAGGTAACACAGCGAGACAAGTTACAGACCACTGAAGTAGAGAAAATGGGGGAAAAAATGACTGTAAGTGTGGTGTCAAAACAATTTTCTGCTGTATGACATGGGATCCTTGAGACCTCATCTGTACTAAAACACTGATTCAGTCCCTATTACGCATAAGGCATTAGTTAGAGCTTCAGCAAGTAGACTGATGTGTGTAATAAAAGCTAGAAGAAAACTTGAGCCTTAAGAGAAAGGCAAAGTGCTTCAAAGATGGGGGAGGGGACACCCCAGAGCAGGGCCTATTGAAGATCTTGAGTTTCAGTTTAAAGGTGGATCATTGGAGGATTCGAAGGGAGGGAATGATAAAATCCCATCTGAATTCTTTGAAAGATATTTTCAGCAGCAATGTGGAGATTAGAGTGGGGTATGGGTAGAACTGGGGAGACCATTTGGAAATCTGTGCAACAGGACGGAGTGGATAGGACCACGATGGTGGCAGTGGGGACAAATGAGAACTGGCACAGCAGGGTCTGGTGACTGACCAGGGAAGGGGAGGGAGGGAGCACTTGAGGATGACGAGGTGGCTGGGCTGCCCTGCTTCCAAAGGAGGTTTGGGTTATCACCTGTCAAGGTTTCAGCTGTGTCTTCCAGAGGGCACTGAAGTCCTAACCATAAATGTTACTGCACCTCTGCCAGGGGCTGCCTGTCACTGTATAAATGGGGGCCTCACCCTACATAAACAGTTCACTCTACAGCCTCCACTCAGGCAGGGAGCTCTGGAGGTCACTGCCACAGTCCACGTTCACTGGAATGTGCACATGTACCTTATTCTTACACTATGACACTCAATAACAAGCACAGTTGACCCTTGAAGAACACGGTGGTTAGGGACGCCAACCTCGTGCAGTGGAAAATCCACGTACTCTATGTCTGCCTCAAAAATGAAGGAACTGATACATGACTCACCCAAGGGCAGGAAGCTGAAGCTGTTCTGCAGAACCAGGACTCAAACCCTAGTTCTCTTGATTCTGCATATTGTGATCTCTAACTGAACACAAACTTCCTCCCACACTAAGTTAATTTAAATATCTGTAAAATGAAAATACAGGTACTCTATTTATTGAAAAAAAATCCATATATAAGTGGACTCATGCAGTTCAAAACTGTTATTCAAGGGTCAACCATACATCCTTGCATAGAGGCTAAGGAGGTTATCCCAGGGCGCCTAGTAGACATTTCAGGAGTTCTGTTTGGGTCCTCAGGAAACTGATGCACTAAAGAACCAGTTCTTCCTCAGGGGGTTGAAATAAAATATCCACCACTTAGAAGACAGATCACTTCCTGGTCATTGATGGATAAGGTAGTCATATATCCTACCCAATGAGTTCAAAGGAGTAGGGACGCGAAGTTTTGTTTTGGAGGGGGGAAGAGTTCAATAAATTGCAGCCAGTGATCTCTCAACTGTCTTACATAAGTACTCTAAAGAGGAATTTAGATCCTCTGCAGAGACAAAATAGCTGTTTTCTTTAGAGTCTTCTTTCTGAGGCCAAGGATCACAGGCATGCCAGCTCACTTCTCAAGAGTCACTTTCCACTGTGATTCCCTCCCAAAACACCAAGCCAAGTAGCAGGTATTCCCTTCAGTACTTAAGTCATAAAGACTGATCTTGTATCAATTTATCAGGGAGGAAACAAAGAGAAATTTACCTCTGGTTTGAGCCGCTCCCCACTTGTGGGTCTGATGTGGTAGGAGTCATCTGGCTGTGGCTACTGTACAGGTGTCTGATCAGAAGCCACCCAGTGAGCAAGTGCAGCATATGGGAAGGTTATTTTAAGCATGGTTCTGGAGAAAGTCATCGTACTAATAAGCAACCCATTTTTGTTGGGGATCATGCAAAGTGATGATGTATCAAAGACTAACAGAACACATGAAAAATCTGTGATCGTAATACTTGTAATAAACCCGTGTGTTCAGAAAAATAAAGGTAAAGTTAAAAAGATTCATGAAGCAAAGCAAGCACATAGTAGGTCTGTCCCTCAAGCTGTGGCTAAGGGCAGCAGTTCACCTGGAGAGCTACATGCCGTAGGAAAATGGAAAAGCAACAATTAAGGGCAGAATCGTCCACTCATACTCTGGAACGGATATGACTCTAAAAACCGCCTCGCCTTGTGCTCCAGACCTCCCACAGTCTCCTCCCAATCTGTCCTTCAGCTTTATTTCCCACTACTCTCTGCTCCTGCCCGTCCACTCACCCCACCCTCCACCCCAGGCCCTAACTCTTAACCACTTTCCTCCTATCCCCAGCATCAGAATCAGAATCTGCCATCCAAATCTCACTCGCTCTGTCCGGGCTAGCCAAGCCCCTCCTCCTCCGAGAAGATATCGCAGACCACTTCAGCCTCCAGATGTCTCGTCCTCCTCCAAGTTTACAGAGCGGAAGTGCCGATCATTTGGCAAGTAAACCTGTGCTGTCTTGGGGTTGTGCTTTTACTTAGCTTTTAATGTGTCTACGTCTTAGCTGACCAAACAGGTTCTTGCAGAAAGGATGTGACAAAGCATTTCATCTCCCACAGGGCACCGCACAAAGCCAGCACTTCCTAAATGCATCCTCATGTTGTTACTTAATTGCAACATAACAATGAAATATGAGGTCGAGAAAGTCTCTTGAGAGCAATAACCAAGTCTTGCTGCTCTTAGATCCCAGCACAAAGTTAGCACGAGCAATGAGGTCTGATGAATGAAGAAGAGGCTAGAACTACAAGCAAATGGGAAAGGTCTGGGGGTGGAGATGGGAGAAATGGGTAGAGGAGTTAGAGATGGGAAGAAAAGATGGCAGCTGGGCCAGCCAGGGGTACTGGCGTGTATTTTGGAGGGGAAAAGAGGCAAAGTGAAACTGGAAGGTGAAAACAACAGAGGGAGGGGAGGAGGAGATTTGGAAGGCATGCTTCCAGAACAGAATGGGACCAAGTCATTTGTCATCTAACTCTTCCGTGTAGCAAATAAGTGAGGCAGTCTTGACACACAACTGTTTCACAGCAAAGAGACTGGAGGGGCAAAAAGAATAATCTTTATCTCTACCATATTTATATTTTTCCCATTGATGAGACAGAAAAGGACAAGAACTCAGAACATTTTAATATTCTGACTGGGTAAGAAAAAAAATAGGGCATATGCCCCTACAGAAAGAAGAGTCATCAGTGAGTATAACAGACTGAAAAGAGTTTATAAAGAATACAAATGGGAAATATAATTACAGGTCTTTAAGAAGGTAGAAAATTTAGGTAAAAGAAGACAGTACAAAAGAAGAGAACAACAAAACAAAAGGAAAATCACGAAAGACGTTCTTGAGGAATACAATAATTTAAAACTCAGCCATTGTAAATAGACATGGGTTCAAGTATATAATGTCATCAATTCAATCCAATGTGAAAATAAAGGCATCTGAGAAGTCTGACCCTGGAAAAGGGTAGTAGCAAAAGACATGGCGCAGAAGCATTTCCTACAAATTCAAAATCACCAGAGAATGCTGGTGCCAGCAGCACCAGAATAGCTTGGCTAGCGGTCACTAAGGCCAGTCTTCTCCCTTAAATCCCATGACATGGGGTCACTCTCCTTTCTGCCGCCACATTCTAGGTGGCCTGCCACCTGGCTCTCTTTCTGCCACCTGGCTCTCTTTCGCTCGCATGGTCAGGGAGCACTTAATTCTACTGCAAAAGTGATATTTGTTACCTATTTATAGTCTCTCTTTCCCCATTGGAAGTAAACTCCAAGGGGGCAGAAAGCCTGTCTGAATTGGGCCTGACACAGAGAGAAACAGAGTGGTGAACGAGGCAATGGATAGAGGGATGCACTCTTTGCTTGTGTGAGACATTCCAAGATGAGGGGACATGTCTTTGCTTTTCGACAGAGACAAAAGTGGCAGCCTCAGAACCTATCACCTACAGAGGAGGGAGCTGGGGGAAGAATCACCCAGGAATGGAGGTGAAGGAGGAGGAATTTGCATGAAGGATAGTGTACTTAATAGAGAAGAAAGAGTGATGGTCAAGGCTGGATCCAGAAAGGAGGGAGGAAACAGGTCTTTGCCTACCCTCCACCTTCATTTACTCATTTCAAAGAAAACTCCCAAGAGGAAGGAGCCCCTGGCCGAATCTATTCCCCAGCGAATACATATTCGCTATTTTTAAAGTTATTTTTTCAGTTGTTCATTGCATTCTTAGGCGGAGTCGTTAATGGCTTAGAATTTATTTTTCAGAGATGAAAATAAACTTTATCCACTTCCTCTGAAACTATCGCTCTCCACTCTCTTGCTACTCCTCTTCCCCTAGAATAAGCCCTTATTTCTCAACATCATCTTTAAAGCTTTACTCACTGCCCAGTGCACCAGACATGTTGATCATGACTAGGGTAACCATGCAATTTATTATCCAAACGGGGACTCTTTTGAAAGTCAAAGGAGGCTCTATTTATAATTACATTGGTAGAGCAGGCATGCTGGGATGAATGGTCACCCTAAGGACACTTGCTGTGACCATGGGTCTGCAAAAGGGCAACCACTTGCCCAAATGCTCACATTTGAGAATCATTTGTACTAGGAAAAATATATCACATCTGTAACTGAATCCTTCCTTGCTACTCAAAGTGTGACCTGTGGACCAGCAGCACGGGCATCACCCAGGGGCTGGTTAGAAGTGCAGACACTTGGGCCCTACTCTAGGCCTACAGAACCCGAATCTGCATTTTAACAAGATTCCCCCAGGTGATTTGGGTGCCCTTGCATTTGTATTAAACAAGCCTATAAGGTGAGTATGAGCCATCCTGAGGCCTGGATCACCTCTGGGCCTCCAGTTTGGCTTTCCCTGGGTTCCTGAACTCATGGCCTTAAAATTAACCCTCTATTACTTGAAATGACTTAAGTGACTCTCTGGTCCCTGAAACACAAAGGACCTTCTCAAAGTCAGACCACCACGTCTCGGGTAAATCTCTCATTTCAGCCCCGCCCCTCACTCCACCCCACGCCCTAGGTTCACTCTGTGGATGTGATTGCCCAGGACAACCTGCCACCTTGTTCCTACACGTGGGCTTCTCTTTTTTCTCCGTGTAAGCCTTGTTTACCCCTATTCAAGCTTCTAGAGCTGTGCTGTCCAGTACAGTAGGCATTAGTCACCCGTAGTTATTGAGCTCTTGAAATACGGCTGGTCTGAATTGAGATGTGTTACCATGTAAAATACGCTGCAAATGTTGAAGAATGTAAAATATCTCAGAAATAATTTTTATATGTTGAAATGATAGTATCTTGGATATACTGGGTTAAGTTAAAGTATTTTATTAAATTCGATTTCAACTTAAAAAAAAATGTGGCTACTAGAAAACTTGAGATGACACATGTGGCTCACATTATACAGTCGACCCTTTAACAATGAGGGGGTCAGGGGTGCCCACCCTCCCCGCCGTTGAAAATCCATGTACAACTTAGAGTCAGCCCCTCTGCATGTCCGTCGTTCCTCTGTGTCTGCGGTTCCACATTGCAGATTCAACCAACCTCAGACTGTGTAATACTGTGGTATTTACTATTTTAAAAAATCCCCATATAGGTGAACCTGCGAGGTTCAAACTCATATAGTTCAAGGGTCAATTGTATTTCTCTGGACAGCGTGGGGCTGGAGAACAGGCTGTGGCCCCTACATTATACAGAAAGCTCCCAGAAAGCAGGCACCACGTCTCTTCCCTGCTCTGCACCAAGCCTTTGTCAGGGCTGGCTACACAAAGCCTTTCCAGGGCTCAGACTAGGGCTGCACAGGTCATGAATGGTCCTGTCGTGAAGATGCTTGCCCTCAAGGAGGAGAGTGCATGCTTCTTGGCCCTGGTTACCAAAGGAAATCAGGGGAGAAAGCTTTCTCCTCTATTCTCCGCACAAGGATTTCCCTCTGCAAGTAGTTCTCAGGATATTAATGCCACGTTTGAACATCACAAGGTTACCATTTATTGAGTGCCTACTATTTGTCAGTGCTGCGCTGACCTTTACACAACCCATGGGGCAGCCATTAGCATCAGTTTACGGAAAAGGAAATAAGGTTCGGAAAGGTTAATTTCCCCATAGTTAGAAATTAGTGGAGCTAAAATCCAAGACCGTTGGATAGCACTGCCTTCTAAACTTGACCATTAGGGGGTCAAAAGGCTCCATATATGAGTCATACTCTTAATTCCTGAAGCTCTGCTCTTTCCGAATAAGAAGCATAACTAAGAAGCAAAGCACAGAGAGCTGGCGAGAAGCAGGAGGGCTGCTGGATTCCCTTTGTAAGGGTTTGGGCTAGCCTGGCTCCGTCAACAACTTATCCACGGCATAAGAGACCAGAGTGGATCCTTCCAGGGCTATGGTCTATGGGGTAGTCCCAAACCACACATAGGCTGAAACTGGCCTCTGATGCAGAAGCAGAGAGTATACAAGGCCATTCACATTTAAAGGTACTGCAGCCTTTAGGTCATTCTCTACCTCCTAGGGTTAGAAGGCATAAAGCATCTTCAATCATTCTCAAATTGAAACCAAAGGGGAGGGCGCAGGGCTGAGAGCCTTAGCCTTCTCTCATTTGCTATAGTTCTCCTGCCTTCTTTCTTTTCCTCTGCCCGGAGTACCATGACCTAATAAAAATTTTCCTGCTTAGTTGAGACATCAGATCTAATGTCCTCACTGATGGGAACTAAAAAAAAAAAAAAAATAAGGTTTCATACGACCTGGGTTTTATATAGCTCTCCTGTACTCCTAACCCACTCCATTCCTTTACAATGGATCACAAAAAACAAGGGCTAGCCCAGGTTGTAGAGACCACTGAATTCAAACCCTTTATTCTACAGAAACAGAGATCCAGAGTTTAAAGTCGCACATTGACCGGCAAAAGTTGGGACCAGAACCTTGAACCTCTGATTCCCCGTTTCCCCAGCTCCAAACAGAAAATCAGAAAAGGGGTGTTATAGACTACATTTTTGTGTCCCCACCCAAATTCATATGTTGAAGCCCTCACCCCACACAGTGTCACTGTATTTGAAGACAGGGCCTGTGAGGAGTTGACAAAGGTTCAGTGAGGTCCTAAGGGTGGGGCCCTTAGAAGAAGAAGAAGCGACACGAGAGTTCCCTCTCTCCGCCATGTAAGGACACAGCAAGAAGGCGGCTCTCTGCAAGCCAGGAAAAGAGCCTTCACCAGAAACCAAATCCTGCTGGACTGATCTTGAACTTCCAGCTTCCAGAACTGTGAGAAAATTCATTTCTGTTATTTAAGCCACGCAGTCTGCGGTATTTGGTATTGGCAGCCTGGGCTGACTAATACAAGGGGATAAAGTAAATTTTATTTGTGGGCCTCAACTCAAAGTTTGGGCATTGAAAAGTGTATACTGTAGGGGAAAGCACAGCATCAGAACTGGCCGAGATGAGGGTCATTCAGAGAGTGACCAGGGGCCACCTTCCATGTGCAATGCCCCAGCCCACAGGTACTTGAAGGCCATTAAAAGGAATGAGTCACTCAGTTAAAGAATTTGGGGAAAGTACCCAAACTATGCATATTCTATTCTGTGAAACAGCCTGTCTGTCCTTTCATGATGCAAGCAAACAAGAAAAACACTGGCCGAGGTACACCTCGCCCCCTTCTGGAACCTTCTCTGGCACACAGTGTCCCCTGAAAACCAGGCTGGGAGGATTGTTTTCTGAGAGAGGAGAAATGAGTCTGACCCTCTGGTTTATAAGCCCTTAGAAAGGCCTGGAAGGGTGGAGGGAACCTTGCCATCTTTCTGAGGGTCTGACGAACCCACCTGTCCTTTTAGACATCAGGGCTTTAAGCAGCAGCCAGAGGCCTGAACTGGAAATGTTCTCGCCAGTGGAGTGCCTTCAGCATGTGGGAGATACACCGGCAGCAAAAGGAACAGTTTTACTTATGGTCAAATGTTTTCCTGGAATTTTTAAAGTTAATAAACTTAACAGAATTTTATTTAAGTACAAAGGGAAAAGAAGGCAAAATAACTAATCAGTGTTAACACACTTGTATGTTTATCTCCTATATATTTTTCTGAGTTTTACAAAGTTTTTTATGATGAGCATGTACTACTTTATAATGATGATAATAAACATTGCTCATTCTCTAAATAGTTCAGTATCTAGCATGTGCCAGGAAGTTTTCTAGATGCTGGAGATAACAGCAGTAAACAAGATAAAGTCCTTCTTCTCCTAGAGCTTCCAGTTAGAGGTGGGGCTTGGGGGAGATAATCAAATGGGATGCAGTGACAGTCCTAGGAGAAAAATTTGGGGTGGAGTGAGAGGATGGAGAGTCCAGGGGATGAGGTGGTCAGAGAGGGTTCTCTAAGGAGGGGACGTCTGAGCAGAGACCTGAAGGAAGTGAGGGGCCGAGTCAGGGGCCGGGCTGCGGAAAGAGCTCTTCTTTACACAGGGAACAGCCGGGTGAAGGCCCTGAGGCTTTGCTCAAGGACAAGCAGAGGGCCAGTGTGACCACAGTGGAGCGAGCAGGGTGAGGAGTGGTAGGAGAAGGGTCTGGAGAGCCAGGCAGGAGCGGGATGCACTTTGTAAGGCCATGATGGGGAGGCTGGTGCCAGTCTCAGTGCGAGGGGAAGCGAGGGGAAGGCTGGAGCAGAAAGGGAGGTGATGTGCAGTCTGACATTGTCTCCTGGGATGCCTCCCTTGTTCCAGGGACCACATTGCCCCCATCAGACTAACAGGTCCTGAGTTCCGGAATGGGGATGCTTTCTCTTGTGCGTCCCTCTCCCAAGAGAGGGCTGAGGCAGGAGCTGCAGGCCTTGGGGAAACTGATGGTTCATTTCTCCCCAGGGCTTTCACCTCTTGGGACTCACCTTCTACCGTCAACTCCACTGTCACCTGGCGGGCACCACTACCATTGGTGGCTTCACAGGTATACTTTCCCTTGTCCTCCTCACGGACAGCATGAATCACAAGGCTGAAAGTCCCCCGGGTACCACAGTCCAGCAGGAAGCGGCCCCCACCGGCAATGGGTTGCCCGTTTCTGTGCCATGTCACTTGGGGCTCTGGGTAACCCCGGACCTTCAAGGAAAAGAAGAAAGGGTGAGAGCTTGTACATAAGGAGTACTTCCTATGTGGCAGGTGTTGTTCTGGGTGCTTTACATGTATTAACTCTTTTAATCCTCATAACATCCCCTGCAACAAATACTATTTTCATCTCCATTTTGGAGAGGAGGAGATTGAGATGCAGGGTTTTGGTAGATTTCTCGAGGTCTTGAAGGTAGCAAGTAGCCGAGTCAGGCATCCTGGCTCCACAGCCCACCACACAAGTGTCTCTCAAGCCTGGATGCATGATTAGAATCACCAGGGGGAGATTTAAAGCAATACTAGTGCCCAGGTCCAACCTTGGACCAATTATATCAGAACCCCAGTGTGTGGGGACTGAGCATGGGGATTCTAGAGCAGTGCTTCCTACTCTAACATGAATCACTTGTTAAAAATGCAGATTCTGCTTCTATAGGTTTGGGGTGGGCCTGAGATTCTGCAGTTCAGACAAGCTCTCAGATGATGCTGAGGCTGCTGGTCCCTAGAACTCACCTTGGGTAGCAAGGTTCTAGATCTGAGCTGCCCAGTAATGGCAGCCACTAGCCACACATGGCAACTGAGCGCTTGAAACGTGGCTGATCCTGAGTTGCACTGTAACTGCACTGTAAATGTAAATTATACGTGGGGTTTTGAAGAGTTAGTATGAAAAGAGAATGTGGACTACCTCGATAATTTTAAAATACTGATTACATATTGAAAAGATAGTCATTTTGATATACTGGGTTAAATAAAATATATTGTTAAAACTAATTTCACTTGTTTCTCTTTACTTTTTTAATGTGGCTACTAGGAAAGGTACAGCTACATACATGCCTTGCTTGATGTTTCTATCAGGCGGTGCTGCCCTAGACCACTCTTTCTCTACAAATAGTTAGCAGCTAACATCTGTTGAGTGCTAAGTGTTAAGCACTTTTCTAAATACTCAGCATATCTGAGCCTCACGGCAACTTGTTCAGAGAGCAGATATTTCCCCAAAGAGGAGAAAATGCAGAGAGAGACAAATTCCAAGAAATCACCTTGAGTTTCAGAGGAAGTTCCCCAAGGGCGCTGAAACCCCTGAAACTCAACAGGCCCTTTGGAACGGACTCATCTTCGGAGGAGCAGGGCTCAGACTGGCCCGTCAATGCACAGCCTGGGACCTGAACTGGGGGATTCTAGCACTGGAAATGCACAGAAGACATCACAGAAACCTCCTGAGAAAGAAAGTGTTGGCGTTACAAATAGGTTGTAACAGTAGCTTTTATCCACGGATCCACTCCAAGACAAGAGAGCATAGATACAGATGAAGCCAAACCAAAATTCCCTGGATGACCCCAAATTACATTTACAAAGAAAGCCTTAAGTGACCGACAGCAATAATCCTCCCATACGCCCCAGCAAGGTCAGAGAGGATGCTTTATTAGCACGTGGGAGAAAGGGGAGGGGAGGTGGCTGTGCCGTCACGCCTGGCCATTGCAGCCTCACCAAGCACGTATCCTATCTCAGGGTGATGCTGCTGAAGGGGACTACGTGCATATCATAATGCCTATTATAATATGAAACAAAGTGTTAACAGCGATTGCCTCTAGGTCTCTCTTTTCCTTTTACTTAACTATCATTTTCTGATGTTCCTGCAAATAACACCCCTGACCTTTGTAAAACAGAAAAAAAATTAAATGCAAATATGTGCTCCTTTTATATTCGTGCGCCTGTATAATGAATGTATAGCACAACCATTCATTAATCTGTGGAGCCCCTCAGGGTACTTAAATCTAGAAATGGAAATAAAAGTGGTACACAAAAAACATTATGCATGTTTGAAGGTAGCAATTGCCACATATCTGTATAAAACACATCACCTTGTGGCACTATCTTGGCACAAAGGTTCATGCCAAGGAATATCAGAAAATCACTGTGTTAAAGCATTCTTCTTCTCTGTGAAAGCATATTTTCAGGAAACAGCTAAGGAAAGAAACTCTTTCCTACAGAAGGAAGCCCCTTGGGAGTCTGGTCATATAGTGAATCTGCGAATCATCATCTTCTCCTCCATCCTGTCAGCAGAGCCAGCCCCACCTCCAGATGATCAGGTGGCCTTCTGTCAGCGTCAGAGAAAGGCAGTGCAGAACCCTGGGACTGGGAGGAGATGAATCATTAACTTCACCAAAGGCGTCCTTAGCATTCCACGAGCAAGTACTCTGGCCCCCTGCAGCGGTGCCGACTCTGTGGCCACCAGGGCCTGAGGCGTCAATGTTTAACTGGGGACATTACAAGTGCTCCAGACCTCAGGGACACAGATCCCTCTTTCCCTTTCCATTTTCCTCTCATTTTCAATTTTTATTTATTTAATTTATCCTGGTTGCACCAGGTCTTAGTTGCGGCATGTGTGCTCCTTAGTTGCAGCATGCATGTGAGATCTAGTTCCCTGCCCAGGGATCGAACCCAAGTCCCCTGTGTTGGAGGTTGGGTTCTTAACCACTGCACCACCAGGGAAGTCCCTCTCATTTTCTACATACATATACATTCCCCTCCACCCCACACCAACAGATCCACCTTTGCAACACCCTTATATATTAAAATATCCAGGGATTTTTAAACATGCTGAAATTGGTACCAATTAGAAAGCTGTGGTTCGCAATGGACTTTTGTACACCCTGCATCTGAAGCAAAGGCAGGAATTTCTATGACCTTTTTCCGCTCCAAGGTCTGAATGATTTTCAGCTCCAATTCTTATCCTCTCAATAAGGAAAAACTTGTTCAACCACTACCTAACGTTACCTAAAAATTACTCAACTTCAAGTAAACTCATTTCTATTGCTGGCCCACTATCCTGGGCTCCTGGGTGGGGAAAGAAGAGAAGCCTGGACTCACACCCGTGGTTGTGTGACAGCAGCCCTGCCCTCCCTGGACGCCTTATCTGCCTTCACCACGGGCCTTCCACCAAGAATCCACAGATGGAGGATTTCTTACAGCCCAGTCTAAGACCACAGTAAAAACCCAGTGATACTTTAGTTTTCAGAGGTCTTCCACATATAGAATCTTATTTGATTCTTGCAACACTACAAGGGAGGTGTCTTGGGTTGGGTTCCCAGGAAGCAGAACCTGAGATAGGGATTCAGGAACCCAGGTCTTAGTCAACAATCAGAGAAGCTGGGAATGGGTGTAGCAGCCTGGTGCAGGGGATCTGAGTGGGGTACCAAAAGTGTCTGTGACAGCATGCAAGGCCAATCATATTATTAAGCCCAGAGAGCAAAGGAAAGGGGCCTGGAGAAGTGGATGATTTGCCAGCAGTAAAGTGGCAGATCTGGGACCACAATTTTGGTCTCCAAGTTGAGTGGCTGTCTCTCTGTGCTTCACTGTAAATTCATATTTTTGGTGACATAAATATTATAGAATCCAAAGCATTAATAAGGGTCTATCTCTAATAGACCCTAAGCCTCCTCTAGGTTACAGCAATATCTGCTCCCCACTTTGGGAGAAAGACAAAGAACTCACAAAAGTCATGGCCATCCCATAAGCAAGTCTTGGGCTGTTTCCCTGGAGTAACAGGAGGACAGTGCTATAGACTGAATGTGTCTCTCCAAAGTTCATGTCGAAATCCTAACCCTTAATGTGATTATATCGGGAGATGGGGACTTCGGGGTGATTAGGTCAGAAGGGTGGAACCCTCATGAATGGGATTAGTGCCCTTACAAAAGAGATCCCAGAGAGTTCCCTCACCCCTTCTACTGTGTGAGGACAGAGTGAGAAGCTGGCCAGCTATGAACCAGGAACCGGACCTCTCCAGACACTGAATCTGCTGGTGCTTTGATTTTGGACTTCCCAGCCTCCAAACATGTGAGAAATAAATTTCTGTTGTTGAAACCACCCCACCTGTGGTATTTCTGTTATAGCAGAAATAGCCCAGTGGTCTAAGATAGACAGGGATGGGTGCCATGCACATGCCTAAGACACGCCTAGGAAAGTCACTGTGGAACAGGGAAGACAGTGTAAGAGCCAGGCCTGAGTCCTGGGTCTGACTTGTCTTCCTAGCCTCTTCAGGTTGTAATTCCTTCCTTTCATTGAAGAGAAAACAGCTCTTGATAGCTCCGGCTCCTTCCATTCCTGAAATAGTCTGGATCTAAATAGTGACCCACTTAGCTTCTGGGGGAGGATTCTTTCCTCTCCCTCCAGTCTACCCTGGGCCCCAGCCCACAGCCTTAATACTCTCTAATCCTCCATAAGGGAAAATCAAGTGACCACAAGGAAAAAGGCTTGTGAACATGAGTGGGCAGCCCTGACTTGTCACCATAATGAGTTTTTGGAAATGGCCCCAAAGAGGGTCATTCTAAGGAGAATCATATTTTTGCCACAGTAAACCACATTTAATTGGAGGTTGTGTTCTTGAACAAAAGCCTGGGATCAAATAAATCAAGGGCATAGCTGACAATCTGTCATACAAATAAAGATATAGTAACCATAACCCCTATAATAATTTAAAATAGTAAAATTGTGCTCCAGTGCCATAAAATGTCCCCAGAGACTTTACGGCCTCAAAAGGCCTTTAAAAGGAATGGGGGCTCATTCTGTGTGTGTTGGATGGTGAGGCGAAAGCTGGGCTGCAGGCGGGCAGCTGCTCACTGCCATGTCACACCAGCTGGCCATGCTGGAGAGTTTTTCAGAACCTGGTGCTGTCTCAAGATCTACTTAATGATTGAAAGTGAAACATTCTTAAGGGTACTGTCTCTTCATTTTTCTCTGATGTGTGTGAAGGGCTTGCAGTTAATTCCAGTTTGCCCAGGACAGGCTACCAGAGCATAAGCCCAGAACAAGGCCAGGTTCTCTGGCCTTCACAACCCCTACAAGACTCAGAGCAACACATCTGCCTTCTCAGCTCGGTGAGTGGTAGAAAGGGGGTGATTTTGCTGTTTTTGATGATCTCCTGCACGTCTTTTGTTCCTGGGTGGGCCTGTCCCTGTTTGCACAATGCAAGCCCACACAGCTGCAGTGCAGAGCTGGGCAGGGCTTGAAACTGAGACTCTGCCCACATGGGGGACGGAGGGAGACCAAAACGAGTGAAACCAGAATTACCCTAAGGCCAGGGTGAAAGGAGACAGCCCGGCAGGACACTGGGAGTTGGGAAGATACACAAAGAAGACGTGAGCAGTGAGCTGAGAAGTCCTTGGGGCTGGGAACAATAGATGGAGGGGTTGTCAATAAGTATTTCTTTGAAACCTGTTGAGTAACTGAATCGACGATGGGAACGGCTGAGCCTGAAGAATGGGAAATTAAGGAAACCTGCTGGACAGATGCCCCACCTCACCCCACCGCAAGCTGGACAAGCTGATTCTGCAACACAACTGTCTCCATGCTTCCTATGATTGCCGGCCTGTCTGTAGCACATCACTCTGAACCTCTTCCCCTGTTTCAAGGCAGCTTCTTCTATAATAAAGAAATTCTCCTATGATAAATGACTAGAACAGGGCTGGTGATTTAAAAAGTGAAAAATGGGAAGTTCATCAGTGATGCTGAGGAATGCGTTGAAGAATTCTCTGTCCCATCTCCAAGTATAAGCTCACCCAGATAATAAATGGACATGGATGCACAGAAAGGAGAACTAAAACATTAACACCCCCAGCAAATCAGACCACAGAAAATGCCTATGAAACTTCCATCATGGGTGTATTATGAGAGTGGAGAGTGAAGGGTGAGCCATGGGCATGGCATGACCGAGCTTAGCGGCCTGGGTCTGTGTCAGCAACTGGCACATGGCCCACTGGACAGGCGGAACTTAATTAAGGCTTTGAATAATCCTGTTAACCAACAGTCAAAAGCCTTAAGTGAACCCACAGAACCCATCAGGAAGAGATCATACCAGCTAAAAACAGCAACTACTGAGAGGCTTAAACTGCTGGATGCTCCCTGCCCTTAAGTTCAAGTTGTGAAACAGCAAGGACCAAAGCAGTTCCATGAAAAACAAAAGCAGAATGCAGAGAATCATTCCTCAAACTGGCCCAGAGAATGCCACCTGGGTCATCAGGGAAAGATGCTCAAAGCCTCTGTGATCAGCCACTCTCACTTTCTTTTCTTTTTTTTTTTTTTTAACATTCTTTATCATATTCTTTTCCATTATGGTTTATTATAGGATACTGAATATAGTTCCCTGTGCTATACAGTAGGACCTTGTTGTTTATCCATTCTATATATAACAGTTTTTATCTGCTAATCCCAAACTCCCAATCCATCCCTCCCCCACCCCTCCTTCCACTTGGCAGCTACAAGTCTGTTCTCTAATGTCTGTGAGTCTGTTTCTGTTTCACAGATAAGGTTGTTTGTGTCATATTTTAGATTCCACATATAAGCGATAGCATATGGTATTTGTCTTTCTCTTTCTGACTTACTTCTCTTAGTATGATAACTTCTAGGTCCACCCATGTAGAGGCAAATGGCATTATTTCATTCTTTTTATGGCTGAGTAATATTCCGTTGTGTATATATACCACATCTTCTTTATTCATTCATCTGTCCATGGACATTTAGGTTGTTTCCATGTCTTGGGTATTTTAAATAATGCTGCTATGAACATTGTGGTGCAGGTATCTTTTCAAATTAGTGTTTTGTCCAGATGTATGCCCAGGAATGGGATTGCTGGATTATACAGCAACTTGAGTTTTAGTTTTTTGCACTCTCACTTTCTATGGCGTTTTCTTT
Organism: Monodon monoceros; assembly: GCF_005190385.1. Lineage (NCBI taxonomy): Eukaryota > Metazoa > Chordata > Mammalia > Artiodactyla > Monodontidae > Monodon > Monodon monoceros. The sequence goes on from NW_021703767.1 coordinate 69,087,616, forward strand.
TCCTCTGGCCCAAGACACAGACAACCCCATATCCCTACATCTGCCAGACTGAGAACATCCTGTTTCTCCCACAGAGAGTACGAGACAGGCTATAGCTTGGCAGTCTTGGGTTATACCTCAGGGCCTTCTGAATGTTTCAAACAAAAAGCTTGATTTCCTTTTATCTAGCTCACCTTATCAATGCATGTACATTTTTGATTCCCTTTCTTTTTTTAAAAAATTTATTTATTTAATTTATTTTATTTTTGGATGTGTTGTATCCTTGTTGCTGCGCGGGCTTTCTCTAGTTGCGGTGAGCTGGGGCTACTCCGTTGCAGTGCGTGGGCTTCTCATTGCAGTGGCTTCTCTTGTTGTGGAGCACGGGGCTCTAGGCGTGCAGGCTTCAGTAGTTGTGGCAAGTGGTCTCATTAGTTGTGGCTCACGGGCTCAGTAGCTGTGGCTCACGGGCTCTAGAGCGCAGGCTCAGTAGTTGTGGCACACGGGCTTACTTACTCCACAGCATGTGGGATCTTCCCGGACCAGGACTTGAACCCATTGCCCCCTGCATTGGCAGGCAGATTCTTAGCCACTGTGCCACCAGGAAAGCCCCTGATTCCTTTTCAATGACACAAGCACCTAAAATTCTGAAGCTGTCCAACAAAGAAATAGAATTCTAAGTGTAATAGGGAAACTCTCACATTGATGTTTTCCTAGTTTTTCCAAATTCAGAGTTTTCCTACAAAAACAAGTGTTCTTCTGTTTGAACTCTAGTCCTTGTGGGATGGCTGTGGGATTCCAGCCTTACTGCAAACCTCTCTACTCAAAGCCCTGAGTTCTGGCTTTACCCCCATCACGATGGTGTCCAAGGACACGGCATCTCCAGCTGGTGAAGCTGGCCTGGGAGCTCACTCTCCAGTTTCTACTGCCAAGTTGAGATATACTCTCAGATATATTAAAATATTAATAAGAGGCGTGTGGTATCATAGAAGTTTAACTAATTATTGCTGTGGCTGGTTTTGTTTGATTTGCTCAGGATCTCCTGCCTACCTTTCCCAGTGTAAGCTACTCCTTTGAGGTAGCAGACTCACTCCTCTACCCACCACAGGTGAGATGCATTAGGCAGCCGCCTCCTGGCCAAAACGCTCAGACTTCCAAAATGAGCATGATCCACGTCAGCCAATCAGAGCTCTCCCCTGCAATTTCAACTAGAATAAAGGGAGACCAAACTGTCTCTTCACAGGGACCCTAAGCTGGGAAGATGTAAGCCTGAAGCTATCTGTCCACAGCCATATTTTCCCATCCCTGCCCCCTGTTTTCTTGCCTCCACCTAAGGGAAGGAAGCCATGTGCAAAATAAGACATCACATACACAGTGAAGAAGAAAAGAGAGGGAGGCACAGCCTGGCAGGGCTATGGCAGAGCCGGGATCCACTCAGTCATATGAGACAGTACATGTCTTTCACTTAACCCACGGAGTTGGTTTGTCACTTGCAAACAAGAGTCCTGACTAATTCAGGAAGGTATATGGCATCTGGAATCAGACAGACCTGTGTTGGATGCTGGCTGCACCAAGCAACAGTTGCCTGACGTTGGGCAAGTTACTTATCTGACCCTCAGTTTATACAACTGTAAGATGGGATGATATCAGTATCCACTTCCATGGACAAGTTTCTGACCAAATGACATAGCATATGTACAATAGTATATTAACAAATTCGAAAGGTTAGATCCTCTGTCTCTCCTTTTCTTCAAAGTCAGGAATTCCTTACAATAAGTTACCTTAGAATCCATTCAGCTCCCAGCTTTAACAGCACGAAGCTGTATTTCTGCCCTAAGAAATACCACTACTTTGTGAACTTCTGGGCTTGTTGAACCTCATCTTACACAACTCGAATTCTTATAGACAACTTCGAGGCATCACACCCTTAATTAGATAAAAACCTAACCCTTTAAACTGAAAACACCTTCTGCCTTAGCTGAACTGGCTTATTATTTTTATTTAAAGAGCAAACCCCTTTTGAAAAGTGATCATTGATTTTATGTAACATCACAAAGCACATTTTGAAACAAATATCCACTCTATAGTTTTGTCTGCACCATCATTCCACTCCTGTAATACCACGTGCAACTCTGAGACAGAGGCCATCCCCTTGATTTCTGCCTCACTGACTTATGCAGCCCTGGAATTTCAAGGGCATGGGCAAGTTTCGGGAAGGAAATAAATCTGGGGTAATAAATCTGAAGTTTCTGGCCAGTCATGGCTGGATCTGGGGAGACAGAGACATACTTCACTGGCAGAAGAGATGGAGCACAGGGCTCCTCCCCAAATAACGCGCAGCCCACTTGGCAATGGCTCACGACCCCTCAAACAGCACAGCCCAGATGCCACAAGACTCAAAAACTGGCCACAGATTGTACTGGGAAGGTCCTGGCCTATGAGGACTCTCAAAGAATATGAGGCGATTCTGTTTAAAAGCAAAGGCGGGCCAAAGTGACCAGGGGGTCCCAACAACCTAAGAATATCTCGGCTTGGCCCCCTTGGCTTAAATGGGCTCCCCTGGCAGCCGCTGACCACCCGCTCCGCAGGCACGTCATCGTACAAAGCCTGCATTCTGCTCGGACTCGCCCAGGTGGCAGCCTGCGAGGGAGGTGGGGGAGCAGGTGGGGCTTTGGCAGCAGGACCTTGCGGGCTGCCTGCATCCGTATGGCCAGGAGGGGGTCTCTGTGATGCTGTCAGAAAATACCTGGCACAAAGGGTAGAACGCAGCTGTGTGAGTTTGCTACTCTGTGGCACAACGTCCTCCCCAGGCCCTGCTGTTCAAAGGTACCCTGATCTGCATAGAGAATCATGCCAGATAAGGAACTGAAAGCTGCTCCCTGGGCAAGGTCAGTGTCTGACTGCCCACTGGGCTGAAAAACACAATCAAACATGCTGTCTTAAACTGTTTCACTCTCACCAAGACAGGTACATGGTTAAAATGTACATTAAGTCATTAAAAAAAAAGCAGGCCTCTGCGCTACCCCTCCCACCCCCAATTTCCACTTCCTTCAGGAAGTCACCTTCAAGTCTTTTAGCCATTTCTTTTGGTTTTTTTCCCTGTATTTCTAAATAACAGCCTCACAAACTACTTATTTTATTATTTTTAATTTTAGACTTTCTTAACATCTCTATATGGAATATGAGTTTTCAGCTCTCAAATCTTCCCCCACATAAACCCTTCCCCCCATCCCCCCAATAACCACATCCCAATTTTTATTAAGCCAGTGTGTTAGTGTTTGCTTCATTTTAACTTTGCTCATTGCCAAGCTACATCGTATATTACGATTACATTTTTCCCGGAGTTAATACCTGCCATACTTCTGGCTTGATTCGTTTTTTAAGAACCCAACTTTTCAAGAGAACTATAAAATTCTTCTCAGCAATGGTCAAATGCATCAGATAATGAATTCATCAGTGGCTTTTATTTTTTTCTTCTTTGGAGAGAGCCCTTCTGGAATCTTCTGTCATTGTCCTCCAATCTAAACTCTATGCTGTCTAGGTCTGACACACAGTGGTCCAGGGACTTCCAGTCACCCATCCACTTTAACCATCCACTTTGGTTAAACATGTCCCCTTCCAGTGGTTTCTTAAGGACAATTTAACCTTCCTTAAGGTTAAATTTTTAAACCTGGCATTTCCAAAAGTATCAATATTCTACTTTATACTCAACTTACAGTTTATCTAGGAAAGGAGTTAGAGCAGAATATCTTTTTCTCTTCAGAATTTTGAAGGTATTCCTTCACGGCATCTGCAGGCAATGATTCTGGCATCCAGTGTTGCTGTGAGAGGTATAACGCCAAGGCGGTCCTTCCTCTATGACCCGGTGTGTGGTGTGTGGTGTGTGGCGTGCGTGTGCATGTGTGTGTGTTTTCATTCCAAACTTTTAGAATCTTGTCTTTATCCCTGACAGTCTAGAGTTCCGTGACGATTTGCTTTGGTGTGGGTCTTAGTTCACTCATTGTATTGGACCCTTGGTAATAGGTCTTTTCATTATTGGCAATGCATATCTTCCAATTGTGAGGAATTTTTGTGTTTTGACAATTCTCTCTCTACTGTTTTTTACTATGTTCTCTTTACAGAATTCCCGAGTTGGATATTAGCCCTACTAGACTGACCCTTTACATTTCTCTTCTTTTCTCATTTATTTTCCCCTTCTTTTTGTTCTCTCTGGGAGACTTCCTTGACTTTCATCTTCCAGCCAGTCTATTGAAGTTAATATTTTAGCTATCATTAATTTTTTCAAAAAATCTTCTTTCTCAGTTTTTCAAAACTGCTTTGAATAAACTCCTCTTCTTGTTTAATGGAAGCAACATCTTATCTCTGCGGTGAGATGAAATGTCTTCAAAGTCTTCTGTAGTCTTCTGTTCCTACTTGGTTCCTTTTCTGGTTCTTTTTGTCTCTTTCATAACAGAGGCTTCCCTTGAACAGCTGATGGTCCTTCACTGACTCTTCACGCATGTGAGTGAAGAAATTAAAAGCTCTGTGCACACAAGTGGGGCCTTATCAATTTGCTGGATCTCCCAGTAGTGTGAATGGGTAAAAACTCTCAACTATCCATATCTGTGGATCTTGTTTCTTGAGACGATCAGTTTTCACAAAGAGAAAATCTTCTGATTCCCTGCTTAGGTGGTGGTGGTGGTTTGGACACAGTAATTAAGTCTGTCTACCAGCATTTGGGACCCTGACTGAGGGAAGGCCTTGAGGGGTCTCATCTCATATGGTGACTTTCACTTAGCCCCTTGCCCTTTCGAGTACAACACCTCACCCTGCCTGCAGCTGTGCCTTGTGCCCAGGAGTTGAGAGTTGGTCAAGTTCAGTCTGTCCTCAGAGAAACTTCGATCTTTCAGGTGGAGGGGAGGAGCAGTGGCCCAGCACATGGAGTATGGAAGGGGACTGGGGACCCTAACTCCTCCTTATTACATTTTTTTTTTTTTTTGCGGTACGTGGGCCTCTCACTGTTGTGGCCTCTCCCATTGCGGAGCACAGGCTCCGGACGCGCAGGCTCAGCGGCCATGGCTCACGGGCCCAGCTGCTCCACGGCATGTGGCATCTTCCCGGACTGGGGCACGAACCCATGTCCCCTGCATCGGCAGGCGGACTCTCAACCAGTGCGCCACCAGGGAAGCCCACCTCCTTATTACATTTTTAACCAATCCTCCAGTTTTCAGCTTCACTCCACAACCCAGGCTTTCAAAATACATGGTGCCTCCCACTTCTCAGCCTCTTTAGGAATTGTTTTGGCACAGGCAGGCTTACTTTTTCTTATTTCCCACTCCCTAGCCACAGGCACAGCATGACACAGAAAGCTAAAACCTGTCAGCCAATCATCTATTCATTTTCCATCAACCATCAATTCGTTGACATGGCTCATCAGCTGTTGTCTCTCTCATTCTATTTGTCCCCACAGATTAATAAGTTTTCATTTTCTTTTAATAAAAACTCATTTTAAGGATGGTTATCATAAAAACAACAACAACAAAACAGAAAATAAGCAAGGATGTGGAGAAACTGGAATCCCTGTGTACTGCTGGTGAGAATGTAGAATGGTATATACCTGCTATGGAAAACAGTATGGTGGTTCCCCCCAAAATAAAAAATAGAATTACCATACAATCCAGCAATTCCACTTCTGGGTATAAACCCAAAAGAACTGAAAGGAGGGACATGAACAGATACTTGTACACCCATGTTCACAGCGGCACTATTCACATAGCCAAGAGGCGGAAGCAATCCAAGTGTCCATCAATGGATGCCTGGATAAACCAAATGTGATACGTACATACAATGAAATGTGATACATACACACAATGAAATACTACTCAGCCTTAAAAAGGAAGGAGGTCGTGACACATGCTACAACATGGATGAACCTGGAGGACACTAAGCTGAGTGAAATAAGCCAGTCACAAAAGGACAAACACTTAGATGATTCCACTTAGAGGAGGACCTAGTGTGATGATATTCATGGCGACAGAAAATAGAATGGTAGTTGCCAGGGCTGGGAGGAGGCGTGAAATGGGGAGTTAGTGTTTAATAGGTACAGAATTTCCGTTTTGTAAGATGGAAAAAGTTTAAGAAATGGGTGGTGGTGTTAGTTGCACACCATTTGAATGTATTTAATACCACTGAACTGTACGTACACTTAAACACGGTTAAAATGGTCGATTTTCTGCTATGTATATTTTACACGATAAAAAAAATCAGTGAGTCATACATATGTGGATCTATTTTTGAACTCTGTTTCAATTATCTGTATGTTTACCCCTTTGCCAAATACTACACTGCCTTTGGTACAATAGCTTTATGTTAGGTACTAAAATCAAGAAATAAAAGTTTGAAAACATGTAAATCAGACCAAAGTCACTCCTCTATTTAAAAAATTTCCAATGGTTTCTCACTGTACTAAGAATAAAACCCAATTACCATGGCTTACAAGGCCCTGTGTGCCCTGGCTCCTGCCTATTTCTCTCCCCGCTCCACCCTTGCCCACTGTACCCCTGCCACACAGGTCTTCTCTCCACCAGGAAATAAGATGAAGACAACTGGTACTCTACCCTGGAGTGGGTCCCCACCTGCGGGATGACAGGGGCACGCGATCGACCAGAGCACGCACGGTCAGTGCCGCAGAAGAGGCGTGGACGGAGGACTGAAGGAGCCCGTGGAGGATGGGGGGAGCCCCGTGGTGGCACTGCTGCTGTGAGCTGAGCAGGACTCCGGGGGCCACCTCCCAATACAGCGTCAGCCCCCAGGGAGCTGGGGTGGGGTGGCGGATAGAGCTGGGTAGGTGAGAACCAGCCACTCAAGTTTGACTAGGCAGGAGATGGTTCCCAGTAGCTCTGCCAGCCTTGCAGCAGCCCCTCGGGATCCCCACCCTGGGATGGGCTCAAGGAGAGGTGAGCGGAGATGGATCCCAGGCCAGGGCAGTGGGAGCACAGCCTGGGAGGAGCCCTGGGGCTCCAATCTCCCTCCACAAACATCCCAGTGTCATCCGGGCAGTGATCCACAGCCACTTCTGCCTGATTCATTGCTCCTGCCAACTGAGTTGCATGCAGTGCAGCTCTTGCACAAGCTGTTGTTCAGGAATTTTAGGGCAGGGCCCCAGGGGACACAGGAAAGAGAGCAGAAACAAATGCCAGGACCCTCACAGAAGGTCCCATTGTGAACAAGCCTGTGCGTTGTGGTGGCATGGGTGTCTGCTGGTGGCATGTTGGGGGCAGGGAACGCCAAAAGGGTTTGAGTCCTAGTTCGAAACACACATTTAAAGCAGATTTAGACTTCCCAGTCCGAACAACTGATATTTCTTTTCTGAAGAAGCATCTGGAAAAATGGAGGGAAAAGCTGCCCAGTTATTTAGTAAAAACAAAACCCAAACTTTCCTTTCCCCCCTCCTGCCAATGTCCCTTTAAAGTATGTGATCCTCAGGGATCCACGGGGGCTGGGGCCCAGCTCTAATCACTGGCTAGAAGGCTAAGACACCTCCCCAGCCCCCAAAGCTGTGTGCTCAGGGTCAATGGAGCCTGCTTCCGCCTGACCAACACATGGCTGGTCGAGAGGAATCAAAACCAGCCCATTTCCCAGACTGCTACAAGAGAAGCTTGAGGGTTTCCTGTGTTGGGAGCTTTGTAAGCCCAAATAGCCCTTCTCCCCACGTCCTAGAATATCCCTAGTGAAAGGAGGAGGGTAAACAGTCTGCAAAAAGCCTGGGCATGCGTTTTCCTTTCTAATCACAGAGTACTGTAAGAAATGCGATAGGCGCCACTGTTAGAGCATCAGTGTCCAGGAGCCTGTAGGCTGGGCTTGGCCACGGCCTCAGTGTGGGTAACTGCTCAGAGGATTCCAGGTGCAGTCCATGAAGCTGCTAAGCATGAGTGGAGGTGCTGGCAGGCACCGGGGTCACCCTTATAAGTTAGGTCTCTACTGACTCAGAGCAAGTCGGCTACAGACAACTCCAGGCCTGAGGAACAGGCAAGAGGTAAGAATGGGTTTGCCAGTCCCTGGGGGAGTGTCAGGAAGCGGCAGGGAGAAGCAATTTACAGGGAAGAATGGTGCCTCTGGGGTGCCTTCAGGGAAGAGGACTGCTGAAAAGATGGCCTGGTTCATACTTTGTGTTGCAAAAAGGGTCAGCTTCAGGTTGGCTACTAAAGGGTCTGTAAACTTCTTGTGCCCCTAAGAATCCACCTTAGCCTAGAAAAGCTTAACTCTTTCTACTGCCACCACTCTCACCTTCTCAGAGAGACCCTAGCCTCTGGGAATTCTGGTAACACTTTCTGCCTCTCACCCGACACTTTCCCATGGTAGCTGCTTCACCCACACTGGGGCCCACTGTAGCCTGAGCAGGACAGGGAATTCCTGGTCCAGATCCCAAGGGGAGGCAGGCCAGTCTGCAGCCCAGAAGGAAGGGGCATGCCTGGGGTCCAGAGCCCATCACTCTCAGGGGCAGGAGGGAAGTGTGAGAGCAGTGTTTATTCCAAAGCCGTTTTCTGTCAAGAGCCTCTCAGCCGGGTCCAGGGCCGGGGCCCCATTTCCAAGGTTGGTGTTTTTCCCTTCCTTCTGCTGGACAGGGAGAAGTGGAAAAAACCAGCACTGCCTTGGCCCTCAGCTTCTTTGGAGCTGATTTTGCTCCCCCTGGCAGGGTCTGACATGCAAACCACAAATGCGGGCCACAGCAGCGTCAGAGTCCTCAGCTCTGCTCCCCAGCTGGGTCACCAGACCCGCGTGACTCACCCAGGCAAAGATCCCTGACACCACTCAGGGCTCAGGCCACTGCTGCTCCTGTCCTCACTCCACACCTAGGCCAAAGAGGGCCTACTTCTCTAAATATACCTGTAGTCTGCGTACTGGGGACAATGCTCCCGCTCTAAAGAGATAGTACTTATTTTTAAAGCTGAAAAGAAATATACTGCAGCCAGGGCTAAATGCCAGTACAACCAATTCTCAGTTATTTCCCTGATGCAAAGCTCTATTTCTATTTGTCTACAGGATGTGTCCTACATCAGATTTATCCTCCTAATTTTGTCCTTTTAAAAAATGCTCACCATACACCATTAGGTGAACGTGATAGATACCTTAGAGACCTGCGGCTAGCGGGACCAAGAGAGGAGCAGTTCCAAGACACCACACCCTCCCCCTCTCTGCCCCCTCCTCCAGAACCACTCACTCCCCCCTAGAGAGTCTCCCCAATTATCCAGCGCCCTCTGATCTCTCTCACTGCCCAGCTTTCAGAACTTACACTATTCTCTAAAGTGACCGCATTTTAAAAACAAGCAGACATTTATCTGTTTAAAATCAGGCCTGTTCCAGGAAATCTGGGCCAAACTAATCACCATTACATCACCTTTCATATTTCTTTCTGCCCTACAGCAAGCACAGTGACCATACTTTCCATATAAAATCAGGACACATTATCTGACAAGAGATTCATGGGCAACCTCCAGGTGCAAGGAGGAATTGGTGTTATAAAGTCTCAACATCAAAACACTGGAACTCCAAGAATATTTGGATGACTTTACTGGAAAAAATGAGAATATTTTGAATCAGAATGGCTGACAACAATCTGAGATGTCAGCAGCTATGACAGTAACACAGGTTATGCTTTTTTTTTTTTTTTCTTTAGATGAATGCCTACATCTGCTTTATTCATAATAGCCCAAGTTGGAAACAACCAACTATCCATCACGCAGCTTATGCTTTTGTTTATTCCAGGCACATTCAGCATAGCTCCCTACAAGACTGTGAGTTACCTAAGAGGGGGAACTAGACATGTTACCTATTTTGAAGATCTCTCCATGTCCAGCAGGACTACTAAATCCACTACTGAGTGGACGGTTGACTGATGTCTCTCCTCTCCCATCTTTAAGTCCCAGCTCAACTATCATTTCAGAAACAGCTTTCTTGATGTCCCAAACTCGGTCATGCTGTTATGCTTTCAGGGCACCCCACGTTCTTTCTTCAGTGGGTTTCATCAGAGTTCATAATTCATCTGTATTTAGTTATTCTTGCCTGTCTCATAGCACTAGACCACAACTGCTTGTGGAAAGAACTACAGAGGTTTGGCTCATCAGTGAATCACCAACTCCTTGGCACGTAGTAGGTGATCAACAAGCATTTTTACATTAATGACCTGGTCTCTCTGGTAAGTCCCAGGACTTCATATTTCTCCTTTGCACCAACATTGTTATTAATTACTTGAACGAAGACTGCAAAGCTGCTCGTTGAGAACTAGAGTTAGCATCAATACTGGGGGCACATAGCCTAACAGAATCAACATGCTAAAAGAACAAATGTCCAAATAAACAGAAAGTTAGCAGAGAACAAGTACTGTGAAGGTTCTAAATCATCAGCTAGACAAAATCAGAGTGGCAGGGGCAGCTCATGTGTCAAAGGAGCTGGCAAGAGTCTCCTAAACTTCATCCAGCCTTAAGCTATACTACAGAGCATGGTGTGTGAACAAGGAGAGGGCAGCCGCATGCTGCCTGACCACCACTGCCAGGTGCCACAGGTTAACTGGACATGGATGAAGGGGCTCATGATCTGTGAGGTGATGACCATGCCTACTGCCCCGCTGGCACCTTGCTGGTGCTCAACAGACGTTTACTGAAGGAACATAAAGGCTAGTTGATGGAAATAGGTATATTTAGCCTGGAATAAAACACACCACAAGGAGGACATAACTGTCTTCAAATATATAAAGAGCTCTTGTATAAAACAATCTATGTGCTGCATAGCTCCAGAACAGGGATGAACAGGTCCAAAATCTAGGCAGATTTAAGCTGATACAAGGAAGGGTAACAATACCTGAACAATGAAAGGGACCAAGTGTAACATGATAGATCTCCATCCCCAGAAGTCTTCACAAGGAGGCTGGAGAACCATCTGGCTGGGATGTTGTCCAGGGAAACTTCATCCCCTCTAAGATGACTTCCACCCCAAATCCTAGTCTTCTAAGAAATTAACAGAGCTGAATGCATAAAGGTGAGAGAGAACTTGAAAGAAACATTACATTTATGCTATAAATAACCTTTGTGCTATGAATACAGAGCTTGGAACGATCTGTTCCTTGAAGAGTTTAATGAACTCACCCACAAAACTATGTGGATCCAGCATGTTTTCAGGAGATGTTTCCTCAATCTTCTAATTTCTTCCACTGAACTTTTCAGGTTTCCAATTTCTTTTTTTAGTCAATTTTGGTAGTTCCTATTTTCTTAGAAAAAATACATTTCTTTCAAGATTTCCAAATGTATTATCAGAGCTGAACACGGAAATCTCATTTTGTCAACTCCAGATCTGTGGTTAGAGTCTCATTTCTAAATTTTATTTATATTTCCTGTTTTTCTCTGGTTGGTCTGGTTGGCCTTGCCTATTTCCTATTTCCAAGACTAGTCCTTAAACATATTCATTAATATCATTTTTCTACTTTTAATGAACTCATGTCCTTTATATAAATAAAAGAAATGGTCTCCTTTGGTTTGTTCTATTATTTGATTTTGTGAGTTGAATAATTGGTTCATTATTTTTTAGTATTTTTTGTTCTATAATAAAAACATTAAAGACTATGAATATACCTCTGATACTGGCTTTAGCCAGTTATAAACCAGCTACTCAAAAAGCAAGATTGTTTTCAAATCTAGTAGCTATTACCAGTTAGAAAAGGTACACACACACACACACACACACACATACACACACACACACACACACTTCATCTAGGAATAAACTTAAGATGTGCAAGGATCTATGTAATGAAAGTTTCAAAACTTTCTAAACAACATACGAGAAGTCTTGAATAAATAAAGAAAAATACTTTGTCCTTGGGTTAAAAGTAATCAGTGGGATTATACTATTAAATATGGAAATGTTAAAAAGCTATAATATTAAAATGTTAACTGTCTTGGTTCGGATACAAAAATACATGCGTTGATTAATAAAACAGTCCAGAAAATCCAAAAACAATCTCTACACATATGACTTTAGTACATGATAAAAGTGCCTTCAAATGAATGAGAAAAGAATAAATTATTAAGTAAATATGGATCATTTTTTTAAAAATCACATTTAAGATCCCTACCTCACACTACACAGAGAAACATCCTTTTTTTTTTTTTTTTTTTGCGGTACGTGGGCCTCTCACTGTTGTGGCCTCTCCCGTTGCGGAGCACAGGCTCCAGACGTGCAGGCTCAGTGGCCATGGCTCACGGGCCTAGCCGCTCCACGGCATGTGGGATCTTCCCGGACTGGGGCACGAACCTGTGTCCCCTGCATTGGCAGGCGGACTCTCAACCACTGCGCCACCAGGGAGGCCCCGAAACATCCATTTTGATTAAAATGTTAAAAGTTAAAAAAAAAGCTAGAAAAAATGCATATATAATCTTAGGGATTCCAACTATGATAACAGTGGCAGAAACTATAAAGATATTTAGCCACTTAAATTTAAAACTTTTGTACAAAAGTAAAGTTATGACCAAAATTAAAAGGTAAATGAACGAAAACTATTTGAATTACATATAGAAAACAAAGGTGGAAGTTCTTAATACATAAGTTTGTATAACTAAGGAAAACGAGTACATAAAGAAAAAAGTAAAGGGTATGGACAAGAAGTTCATGAGACAGCCAAACATATACAAAAATGTTTAATTTAAAAGTGATCAAGCAATGCAGATGTAAAGAATGGACTTGAGGACACGGGGAGGGGGAAGGGTAAGCTGGGACGAAGTGAGAGAGTGGCATGGACACATATACACTACCAAACGTAAGGTAGATAGCTAGTGGGAAGCAGCCGCATAGCACAGGGAGATCAGCTCCGTGCTTTGTGACCACCTAGAGGGGTGGGATAGGGAGGGTGGGAGGGAGACGCAAGAGGGAGGAGATATGGGGACATATGTATATATATAGATGATTCACTTTGTTATACAGCAGAAACTAACACACCATTGTAAAGCAATTATGCTCCAATAAAGATGTTAAAAAAAAAAAAGTGATCAAGCAAATGTGAAATAAAATGTGATATTGTTCATTATTAAAGTTTGTTAACTTAATAGGTAAAGTGATAACCAGTGCTTATAAGAGTATGGGAAAATTAAATTCTTAAACACTGCTGATGTGAGAATTACAATTTGAACTTCATTTTTCTTACCTATGAAATTAACATAGTAATGGTGATCTTACAAGGCTGTCTTAACAACTTGGAAATAGCTATCAAAAGACTTTAAAAGATTCAATAAGTCTAATATCTGCCTTAGGAATTATCGAAGTTGTCCATGATGATGGATGTAAGTTTAAGTTATTTAAAAGAGCAAATATTATAAATCCAAATGTCCAAAACTTAGTCTATTTAAAATAACTATCCAGCCAGATGGTAGCTACTGGGGATGGAAGCTGGTCGTGGCTACAGTGGCGGGCACACCATCATGTCCCAGAAGGAAAATTCCGTCAGCACTGTTTAAAGGAAGGAAACTGCAAAGCTTTGAAATATTCATTTTTGAATGTAAAAGATCTATTTTGGATGCCAGATCAATTTAGAGGATAAAAGGATACTGACAGGATGTGGAAACCAAGACGAAAACAGCAAAAGGATTTACTCTACTCATTAAAACAGAGAAGCCAAAATAGGAAGCATACCTTTTGTCTCATCTGTTCCATTGGACCAGCTTTTCCTTCCATGGAACACTGGAGAATATGGATGAGTTCTGTTTTTGAATATGTATGAATGATTCTCTTGCTCTAAGTTATTTTTAGAAGAAAAATTTAATTGAACAATTATGGGCTGAGAGTGAATAAATCTGTTTCAAGAATTGTTCTAAGGCATATAAATTAATTAAATTTAAATAATTATGGTACAAAGACGGGATGAAATACTATACAGCTATTAAAAATTATAATTTTGCAGCACACAAGAAAACATTAAATATTAATTTACATAAAAAGGCAACTTATAAAACTACAGTTATTTAATATGTATAATATGGTGTTTAATAACCATATATGTTCCTCCTGGTATAAAAGGAGAAAAATTGAAAGGAAATATACAAGCATAGAAACAGCTTCTTTCTCTGGTGGTGGGATTGTTTTCTTTTCTATACTTTTCTGTATTTCCAACTTTTTTTTTTTTTACAGTGAATATACTTTACCTTCTTGAACAACACCAAAAACATTTAAAAACCTAACTTACTGAAGTTCAAATTATGCAAATTTTCTAGGAGCCCATATTTTGGAAAGTAACTAAAAAAGAGAACGGCTGTGACTAAAAGTCCCCTCAGAAAGGAAGACTGAGGGAAGGGCACGCCATACTTGTCTGTAAGAAAATCCAGCTGAAATCGGCACGGCTGGTGACCAGCTGGAATAAGACCAAATGGGCTGCAGCTGTAGCAGAGCTGGCAGCATTCTCCATGGAAGGCCCTTTGCAGCAAAGGGTGGGAGGCTTCTGAATAGGAGCTTAGAACAGTGTCCTCACTCCCTAGCTGGTGTCCAGCAGGACCGCTGAAAGGACTTCAAAGGACAATGAAGTCCATCCGTCGCTCGCCCAGGAGACAGCCCACACCCCACACCCCTGCCCAGAGAACCTCGCATTGGTTAACTCATCCTGCAAGGATGCAAGTCAGTGGTTAACTCCAAGCCTTGAGTGAAATAGCGACTGTGGTCCTGGCCAAATCCTCTCTCAGGTTTAACTGGTTTCAACCTCTGAGCTGGAGTCTGATCTTGAGTAGAGCCACTGCCCGTCCCCAGCTGAGGCTGCCAGGGCCTTGGCAGAGTCCTGGGGCTGAGCTCCATCCATGGAGCGAGACAGTTCTGGGCATGGAAAAGCAAGGGGAGGCTGGGCGCCCGACTCCTCCCCAGCTGTTTTCAATAAGGCTCCACTTCTGAGGTTGCTGGCAGACCTCTGGAAAGATCTGAACCAACCTCACAAAATGTTTTCCATCAAACCCACAATTAAGTAATATTCTCTTAACTCATGAACTGCACATGAAACCTTTTTCCTGTCACTTCTTAGCTCCTCTCCTAAGCAACCTACCAGCAGGTCAGGCTGGGGTTACAGAGCTTTTGTGGGGTCAACGGAGACCACAGCACAGGCTTCCCGAGGCCATTACTATGCCTCCTCCTGCTACACAAGGATGGAGGGGTTGAACATTTGGCCTCACGATGTACAAGCCACATTATACACATCATTTCATTTAATCCTCCCAATGGCCCTGGAAGGTCAGCATTACTATGCTAATTTTACAGGTAATAAAAATGAAGTTCAAAAAAGATAAGTCATTTTCACAAGATCCCCAATTCATGCTTTTTCCACTACAGCCTTCCAAGGAGGTCAAATAGGATTGTGGGCAAGAAAATTCCACGTATCAAAAAGCTATTCTAAGACCATCTGGTCTTTCGGCAAGATTTAAGCACCACAGCCTTATTTTGTAATTGAATAAATTAGTGACTCCTAGAATGACCTAAGATGGATCCCACCTTCTCCATGAGGTCTTCTGAGTGCTTCTTGCCAATAGCTTTTATCACATATTTTATAGTATTTTATACTCTGACCAAAGGGCATTAGGTCTTATTTACTGAGGAGGGTTTGTTTATTCACTCACTTGACAAAAGCTTGCAAAGCACCCTTCCCCGGTACTGCGCTAGTCATTTGTAAGAGATACACAGATGATTGTGAACTAGTCTCGACTCAGGGAGTACCAACTCTCGGAGAGGAGATGGAGAAGACAGATTCAACAAAGGAAATCTTATAAGACAAGTGCGCACACACACACACACACACACACACACACACACACTTTACCTCCTTAATCAGGCTGCATCAATGCTTAGTGAACAAGAACCGAGTCTTCAGTGTTTTCCTGCTCATAGGACCTAGCCCTGTATCTGCTGCACACCTATGTTAGAGTCAGTACAGTTGGCCTGGCCCCTATCTCAGGAAGCCCCTTTCTACTGGGGGAGACAGTATCCACCTCTAAGGGTCCCTCCTCTGGGATCCAATGAAGACCAAGTGATACTCTGAATAAGGATATGATTCAAAGGGGAAGATTAAAATTAGTAAATATTTGGGCCAGGACCTGATGTGTGGAGAAGAAAAGGGAAAAGGAAAAACAAGGAGTAGTTCAGGACTTGACCCTGTGTGGTTGGTGGAATCTCCGAGCCTGAAACTATGAGATCTAGCCCATCCCTTTGTCAGTCAGTGTCAAGGAAGCTGGCACTAGGAGGTTAAGGCACAGGCAGAGGCAGACTGGGGCCTAGAGAAGGATTCTGGCTCAGACAGCAGTTTGGCAGATACAGAAAAGAACCAGGCTGTGAGCTGAGGCAGGAAGAAGCTGGGGACAAACTGACACACTAAGTTTGTATCTCACAGATGAAGGAGCGATGTCAAGCCAAAGACCAGCCTTTGGGAAAGCACTGGAATTTTAAAAGGCCCCAAAGCCTTTGTCCCTGTAGTCCCTCTACTGCAAACTAATCAACCCCAAGGAAATAATATTAATTACTGAATTGAAAGCTTCATGTATAAGATGTTCACCAAAATTTAATTTGTAAAAGGAAATACTGGAAACCATCTAGATAACTACCAATGGAGGAATGATTCAGTAAATTGTAGCGTATCAAATTTAATGGAATATTAACCATTAAAACTGTACTGACAGAGTGACTTGAAAAATGATATGTTGGGTGAGAAAAGGCAGGATACAAAACAGTATAAACAGTTTTTAGGTGGTTTTAGGACAGTATAAATGATCTTTAGAGTGGTACTATGGGCAGATTAATGATCATGTTACTAGTATAATGCCTACCATTTTATTAGGGAAGTACTGTGTGTTGACATCAACTCTCCAACCAATAATAATTGCTGTGAGGCAATTATTATTATTATTATTATTATTCCCTGCTCACTATAGAGCTTAGAGAACAGATCTTAAAGCCCGTGCTCTTTCTACCCCTCCCACTGCCCTATGGCACGGAGGTTCTTGGTTCCCTACACTACATTTTATGGCCATTTAAGCCCTGGCAAGGCCATGTTTACAAGCACAGGGTTGACCACTGCTCCCTGAAGAAGGCAAGATGAACTAGGCCTCCCAGAGGCATTCACCCACATTCTGCCGCGGCTGGAGTCCCGTCTCCCTACCCATCCCTCTAACCCCCGAAACCTTGGAGAGATCATGCCTCTCACCTGACTAGGGGGAACTGAAAGGTCCGGGGAGCATCACCAAATGTAGAACAGAGAGCTCAGGGCCACAGGGAAATGAGGTGTGGAGCAACTGGGGGGTGGCCTGAGCTGGTTTAGGAGCAAAGAAGAGCAGATGGCTGGGTGATCTGAGTTCTGGGGAGGAGGGGATCGCAGAGCAGAGAACGACGACAGAGCCAGGGTCCTCCACTCTTCTGCCCAATAGCATCTCTCACTGCCTTTAAAATCGAGATAGTTCCCCTTATGTACACACAGGAAATGTGCACATATCCCCAGGTACATACCACAGGAGAGCTCCTACTAGTTATGTCCTGTGATTACATCTCCTGAGTAAATGAGCTTACTTTTGAAGGGCAAAATGGGTCTTGTACCGGATCGTGATTCTTAGGAAGCTTATCGTCACATCTGAAACCCATCTCCATCAACTCTACAAGACTGTACAACACTCATTTCCGTGTGCTCGTCTTATCCCGGGTCTATTATTCCCTCCCCATATCTTCCCTTTGCTCTTTTCTGATCTCTCACCTCTATGCCAGTAAAGGATTCAAAGCATTATAAAATTTAATTTATACAAGGGCAATACCACCCCTAAGGGGGTGAAAATTGGTTTGGGGAGAAGGGGGCAAAAAACTTTACTCTTTTTTATGTATAAAGCACTATATACATACAGTTCATAAAGAGAGAGTACATCCTTGAGAACGGCTGATCTCTGAGTCAACCCCGTGCTCGAGCAATAAAGAGAACACCTTCCCTCGACCGCAGATCGTCAGACACATCATTCCCAGAAGTAAATTACGTGGCGCACGCAAGTCCGGTCCCCTCCTGCCCCACAGCCTCAGCCTCACCCATGTGCAGCTGAGACCTGTAGCCGTGACCTGTGCTTCTACCTCCTGAGACCAATGATTTCACATCAGTGGTGTGGAGAAAAGCCTGTGTAGGGCCGGGGTGCTCAGATGCAGACCCCGTGGTCTCACCTCAGTGGGGCTGGGATGGGAAACTCCAAGCACCCCAGTGGCTTCTGATGGACCCCACTTTGAGACACACTCTCTACACAGGGTCTCTACCAATGACTTAGGCACCTAGGTATCCAGATTTTTACCCCAAACTCCAAAAAACTCATGCCCTGACTGTCAAAAAGGAAGGGGTGGGGATGGGGGAGGTGACTGATTTGACTTTATTATAAGAGCTTTGCCCCAGGTAAGTCATTAATCAAGCACCAGCATTCCTTACATGTGTGTCGTACCCACCAGTTCTAGGTCATTATGTTCGTCACTTCCAGAAACCAGCGTCTCCCCTCTCCTCTCTGGACTTAACTGTGGCAAGTCTCCCCGTCCTCTGGCCCCACAGGGGATGGCATTGACTGGGGTGGCGCCTGGCCCCGAGTGGCCTGGCTGTGAGGGCCGCAGCCCGGGGAACCGGCCTCCACGGCCTCGGCTTCCCCACACTGCTCACGGATGAGGTGAGGCCAGCATGACAGGCTGTGGAAAGTATGTCCAGGTGCCTGGATCCCTCGGCCTCATGCCTTTAAAATCAGGATCCAGATTTGATTTGCTTTTCCTTGCCTTCCTGGCTCCAGCTCTTCCAGGCTCATTTTTCACTCCCCTGTCAGGCTTTCCAGGGCTGGGGGGCCGGGCGAGCCAAGACCTTCACACTCCACAGACAAGCCTCCCCCGCCGCCCTCCACGCAGGCTCCCACCCTGCTCCCACCGCCTCAGCCTGCCCTGAATCCCACAGGAGTTTTCTGAGGGGGACGGACCTGCATCTCTTAGAGGAGCCGCTCAGGGACCCAGTGTGTCACCCAGTGAGAGAAAAAGACTGGGCCTATTTCTCATTCTCACACCACTCAGCCAGCCCTGTCGGGACACAGCATCTATTCACTGTCACAGTGCCCCACCCGCTCTCATTTCAGAGTGTCCTTGAACAGAGGCCGAGGTCCAGGAGCGACCCTGAAGGAGCCATCGGGTCTGACATCCCACCTTCCCAGATGGCGTCCCAGCCGTCTGGGACGTGTGTGTGGAACGAGTGTGGAAGGGCCGATTCACAGCCTCAGCTGACTGAGAGTGTGAATCTCTTTGAATGGAGAGACGGGACGGTCTCCTGGTCCTGTCATCTTTTTACCCCAGGTGCACCTAACACCCTGCAGAGAGCTACTGTTTGCTGAACTGAGTTCACCTGTAAACCACCCCCTCAGGCCAGCCTTCCTGAGCGTCGCAACTTCATGTAGCACTGGGGGTCAGCTGGTGGGCACACGAATAAAACCACTAGGTCTCTACTCCAAAATCTTATTTAAATTTTATGTTTATGGAATCATGGAATGTTAGAGCAGGAAAAGGCATCAGAGTCAGCTGGTCCAACCTCTTTATTTATAAATGAGGAAACTAAAGTCCAGAGGTCAGAGCAAGTTAGAGACAAAGACCCAGGTATAGGACCACCAGCCCAACCCTCCTGCTAGCGTCACACCCTTGGTCCTGAGACAATCCAGCTCCTTATGATGGCCAGCAGATTGCCAAGCAAAGAAGTTTGCGAAGGATGGGATTTTAGTATCACTAGGCTGACTGCAGTTGTATTTAAATTTAAATCCTTGTTAGCTATGATCTAACTACGCCTTACTGAATACCTGCCATGGCAGGGTATCATCCTTGATGCTATGAAGAATACAAAAATGAGTAAGAAATGGCCCTTAAAGGGCTCTCATTCTAGTGGCAAGCACATTAATAACCAGAACATAAAGCCAAAGACAGACAGTATAAGAAAGCTCCAGGTGATTCAGAAGGAAGGGGAAAGTAACTGGCAGGGAGAAGCACGATGGGCTCCCTGGTAGAAGTGACTGTTGAAAGAGCCTGGGTATTACTTATATATCTGGGGTCTAGGTTCCAGTTAGAAATATGACAGAAGTCAGGGAGACAAAGCCCAGGACCCAGGGATGGTGGGCTCAGGTCGTAGGGTGGTTGGGAAAAGCACTGGCCCAGGGGACTGACCCACACTGTGGACAACACCGAATGCCAGGCAGGGAGCCTGGACCCCAAACCATGGAAGGCTCTGGGCCAAGAAGAAAAGCTCAAAGAAGAACTTTGCAGAAGATGAAGTCTGGATGGGGCTGAGTGAGGAGCACCCGGGAGCCCTGGCAGGTTAACCCCACCTGATGGGTGTGCTCTCACCCCTCAAGGGGTGCCAGCCATTCTTCAGCTCTGCTGTCCACTAGTGGATGGGCAGATTCGACTCACAGAAGGTGATTAGAGACCCGGCATCATTCTTCAGTCTAGTTCTCCCTGAGAGCACTGTGCTCTGGGAGTCATTGGGCCTCCATTCATACATTTCATTCCATTTAATCCTGCCTATTCTTTCCCAAGAGCTTAGAAATGGGACACAGGGTGATCAGCACTTTCTACCTCCTAACAAACCTAGAAGGGCTTTGTACATTATAACGTGCTATCCAAATGAATGGTGTATTATTAAAAATCCACCCACTGATGGATGAATGGATAAAGAAAATGTGGTGTATATATATATATATAATAGAATATTACTCAGCTTTAAAAAAAAAAAAAGGAAATCCTGTCATTTGTGACATGAATGGACCTGGAGGGTATTAAGCTAAGTGAAATAAGTCAGACAGAGAAAGACAAATACTGTATGATCTCACTTACATGTGGAACAGAGGACTGGTTGCCGGGGTGTGGGTGGGGGGATGATTTGAGATAGGTGAAGGGAGTCAAAAGGTATAAACTCCCAGTTGTAAAATTAAAAAGTCCTGGAGATGTAATGTACAACATGGTGACTATAGTTAATAGCCCTGTATTGCACATTTGAAAAGTGATGAGAGTAGATCTCAAAAATTCTCATCACAAGAAAAAAAATTTATAACTGTGTGGTGATGGATGTTAACTAGACTTATTGTGGCGATCACTTTGCAATTTCTACAAACATTGAATGATTATGTTGTACTCCTGAGACTAATATAATGCTATATGTCAATTATATCTCAATTTAAAAATAAGACATGATCAGAACAAAATATAAAGAGAACTCCAGGGACTTCCCTGGCAGTCCAGTGGTTAAGACTTCGCCTTCCAAAGCAGGGGGTGAGGGTTCGATTCCTGGTCGGGGAGCTAAGATCCCACATGCCTTGTGGCCAAAAAAACAAAACATAAAACAGAAGCAATACTGTAACAAATTCAATAAAGACTTTAAAAATGGTCCACATCAAAAAATCCTTAAAGAGATCTCCAACCCCAAGATGTTGGAACTGAATAAAATAATAATATGTTAAATATGGGAACAACTGTCAAGATTGTTTGGTGCAACTCCCAACCTGACTTGTGGATCCCAAATACTACAGCCCTCAGAAGCCGATACAGCCCTCCTTAAACACGTCTGGTCCTGACCAGCTAAAACAGTACCTGGCTCATGGTAAAGTGCTCGATAAACACAAGGTAAATGAATCAAATCCAAACACTCAAAATCTACCTTACGTAAAAGCAGAACATTAATGATGCAAGAGATTAAAATTTAGAAAATCCACAGACTGAACAAATAATCTCTTATTACTGGGCACCTACCAGGAGCTGGGACTGAGACACATTTTTTAAAAATCAGACATGTGAAATAGGGAACAAACAGTACAATATATGAATCATAGAACTTCAGATTGCAAAGAGCCTTAAGGGTCATCTAAATTTATTATAAGGAGGAATCTGAGACTCAGGGAGGCTTGGTGATTGGTTGAAAGCTTTAAGGCAGCTTCATAGGAACCAGAACCCCAGTCCAGTGTTCTTTCCACAATATATTATGTTATCCATCCAATCAAATCCTAACTTGTAGAATATAACCCTCCTAGAATGTGGCAATGGAAAAGAATACAATGGACTGGAGGATCTGGAAAAGGCTTCAGAGAGGAGGAAAAGCTTAATTCTCCATTACCAAAATTGATAATCCATTAACTGCAAGATCACTAATGATGGTGATCACGTTTTCTTTTTCTTTGTAGTCCCAGGATCCAGAGCACAGAGGAAACTCAACTCATGTTGGCCAACTTTAAAGAAAGTTGTATCTTAATTAACCTCATTTAAAGTTGGAAGGAAGTTGTATATTACAAGGAATGTGAACATCTCAGGTTCCATAGAAATTGTATCTATGTAAAAAAAAACCAGGCCTGCACAAGCTCTCCCATGCCCATGTAGATTCCCGCTGATGAATGCCAAACTGGAGCTGCACACCTGTCCCTCGGGCCACCATGAGCAAACACAGAGAATAAGAAAAGCCGAATCCGGTGTCTCCATCTCTCAGTGCTCATTTTGCCACACAATTTTGTTTCCATTTCAAAGCAGACATTCAAGTAATTGGTAACATGTTAAAATAATAGAGGCCCAAAGGCCTTATTAGTAGAGACAGATGTATCCACAAAGCACAGTCTTCTCTTCCCTGAGAGGTAAACTGTCACCACAAAATTAAAAAACACAGACACACAGAGAACTTACAACAACAAAAAATTCTATTTACATGGTTCCGATTCGTCTTCTAATTTTAGGTAGTGAACACGTAGATGCTTTTAGATGGCAGTGCTCACACTGCATAGAGTCCATACTCCACTTCTCTTTCCACTTTGTGTTATGCACACACGTTCCCATTTAGGGGTATAGCTCCCCAAATGAGGTGTTTCTTTAAGTACCTCCTTTTGAGCACAAACTAATTCCTTTTTGTCATTTTAAATAGTGCTCTGAACATCCTAGTACCATCTACTTTTCTCCTTCTCCTTTAAGAGTTAACTTATAGTGCCAAAAGCAGAATTCTTGGCAAAGCACATGAACAGTTTTACCATGCCTGTAACATTCTGCCAGTCTGGGCCCCAAGAGGCTGAACCAACGATCGGTGCTCCCGGCATGGTTTCCTATTTCACCTGTTTCCTCACAGCACCAACAGTGGGCTTTTGGCATCTTTTGCGTTGCTAGTTTTTCAGGTACATAAATACTTTAAAGGTATCTTAATTTCCATTTGTCTAGTTGCTGGCAGTGTTGGATAATGTATTTTGATGCAGTGCTATAGATTTTTCCACACTTAAACTTTATGCTCCTTTCAATGTAAACAGTGTATTCATCTTTGACCATTTATCAAATAGAATCTGGACATTGAACTCAGGCAGATATACCAACTCTTTTTACTGGCAATTTTATTGTGTTTTTTTAGAAATTACAGAAGTAATTCCTTTCTACTGTTAAAAAATTTCAAGCTGTAAGAATGTGTACAAGGTAAAAGGTGAAAGTTGAAGGCATAAATTGACAAAAGGTTTCCTCCCCTCTCACTCTTTCCTCTTCCTGGAACAGTATCATTTTCCAGATATAACCACTGAAATCATCTTTCCATTCTTCTTATCATTAAACTCTGTAATTCTAGGTAATATACTCTGGGTCTCTTTCTTGATTTAAGAATTTAGAGAACACTTAGTGGATTCCCACTATGAATGATGAGAAATTTCACTGGCTTACACTGCCCCTCTCTCACCAGTCCTTTTTTGATTTTTAGATCTTCTATTGGACATTAATGACAAGATCACAAACTCAAACGCCTATAGATACCCAAGTATACAAAGTGGGCGGGGACAAGAAATGTCATGAGGCTCTTCCTGCCCATCTATAGCTTTCCCACTGTTAACCTGAACGTGGCTAGGGAAAAAGCAAAGTCATAACTGGCAACAGAGCAGAAGCAAGAAAAACTATAATCCTGCAGCCTGTGGAACAAAAACCACATTCACAGAAAGATATACAAGATGAAAAGGCAGAGGGCTATGTACCAGATGAAGGAACAAGATAAAACCCCAGAAAAACAACTAAATAAAGTGGAGATAGGCAACTTCCAGAAAAAGAATTCAGAATAATGATAGTGAAGATGATCCAGGACCACAGAAAAAGAGTGGAGGCAAAGATCAAGAAGATGCAAGAAATGTTTAACAAAGACCTAGAAGAATTAAAGAACAAACAAACACAGATGAACAATACAATAACTGAAATGAAAAATACACTAGAAGGAATCAATAGCAGAATAACTGAGGTAGAAGAACGGCTAAGTGACCTGGAAGACAGAATGGTGGAATTCACTGCCATGGAACAGAATAAAGAAAAAAAAAAATGAAAAGAAATGAATGCGGCCTAAGAGACCTCTGGGAGAACATTAAACGCAACAACATTTGCATTATAGGGGTCCCAGAAGGAGAAGAGAGAGAGAAAGGACCTGAGAAAATATTTGAATACATTATAGTCAAGAACGTCCCTAACATGGGAAAGGAAATAGCCACCCAAGTCCAGGAAGCACAGAGAGTCCCATACAGGATAAACACAAGGAGAAACACACCAAGACACACAGTAATCAAACTGGCAAATATTAAAGACAAAGAAAAATTATTGAAAGCAGCAAGGGAAAAACAACAAATAACATACAAGGGAACTCCCATAAGGTTAACAGCTGATTTCTCAGCAGAAACTCTACAAGCCAGAAGGGAGTGGCATGACATATTTAAAGTGATGAAAGGAAAGGACCTACAACCAAGATTACTCTACCCAGCAAGGCTCTCATTCAGATTCGACGGAGAAATCAAAAGCTTTACAGACAAGCAAAAGCTAAGAGAATTCAGCACCACCAAACCAGCTCTACAACAAATGCTAAAGGAAATTCTCTAAGTGGGAAACACAAGAGAAGAAAAGGACCTACAAAAATAAATCCAAAACAATTAAGAAAATGGTAATAGGAACATACATATCGATAATTACCTTAAAGGTGAATAGATTAAATGCTCCAACCAAAAGACACAGGTTCGTTGAATGGATACAAAAACAAGAACCATCTATATGCTGTCTACAAGAGACCCACTTCAGACCTAGGGACACATACAGACTGAAAGTGAGGGGATGGAAAAAGATATTCCATGCCAATGGAAATCAAAAGAAAGCTGGAGTAGCAATACTCATATCAGATAAAATAGACTTTAAAATAATCAAGAATGTTACAAGAGACAAGGAAGGATACTACATAATGATCAAGGGATCAATCAAAGAAGAAGATATAACCATCGTAAATATTTATGCACCCAACATATGAGCGCCTCAATACATAAGGCAACTGCTAACAGCTATAAAAGAGGAAATCGACAGTAACACAATAATAGTGGGGGACTTTAACACCTCACATACACCAATGGACAGATCATCCAGACAAAATTAATACGGAAACACAAGCTTTAAATGACACAACAGACCAGACAGATTTAATTGATATTTATAGGACATTCCATCCAGAAACAGCAGATTACACTTTCTTCTCAAGTGTGCACGGAACATTCTCCAGGTTAGATCACATCCTGGGTCACAAGTAAAGCCTCAGTAGATTTAAGAAAATTGAAATCATATCAAGCATCTTTTCTGACCACAATGCTATGAGATTAGAAATCAATTACAGGGAAAAAAAACGTAAAAAACACATGGAGGCTAAACAATACATTACTAAATAACCAAGAGATCACTGAAGAAATCAAAGAGAAAATCAAAAAATACCTAGAGACAAATGACAATGAAAACACGACGATCCAAAACCAATGGGATGCAGCAAAAGCAGTTCTAAGAGGGAAGTTTATAGCAATACAAGCCTACCTCAAGAAACAAGAAACAAGAAGCATCTCAAATAAACAATCTAAACATACACCTAAAGGAACTAGAGAAAGAAGAACAAACAAAACCCAAAGTTAGCAGAAGGAAAGAAATCATAAAGATCAGAGCAGAAATAAATGAAATAGAAACAAAGAAAACAAGAGCAAAGATCAATAAAACTAAAAGCTGGTTCTTTGAGCAGATAAACTAAATTGATAAACCATTAGCCAGACTCATCAAGAAAAAGAGAGGACTGAAATCAATAAAATTAGAAATGAAAAAGGAAAAGTTACAACAGACACTGCAGAAATACAAAGCATCCTAAGAGACTACTACAAACAACTCTATGCCAATAAAATGGACAACCTGGAAGAAATGGACAAATTCTTAGAAAGGTATAACCTTCCAAGACTGAACCAGGAAGAAACAGAAAATATGAACAGACCAATCACAAGTTATGAAATTGAAACTGTGATTAAAAATCTTCCAACAAAAAAAAGCCCAGGACCAGATGACTTCACAGGTGAATTCTATCAAGCATTTAGAGAAGAGCTAACACTCATCTTTCTCAAACTCTTCCAAAAAATTGCAGAGGAAGGAACACTCCCAAACTCATTCTATGAGGTCACCATCACCCTGATACCAAAACCAGACACAGATACTACAAAAAAAGAAAATTACAGACCAATATCACTGATGAATATAGATGCAAAAATCCTCAACAAAATACTAGCAAACAGAATCCAAAAACACATTAAAAGGATCATACACCATGATCAAGTGGGATTTATCCCAGGGATGCAAGGATTCTTCAATATACGTAAATCAATCAATGTGATATACCATATTAACAAATTGAAGAATAAAAACCATATGATCATCTCAACAGATGCAGAAAAATCTTTTGACAAAACTCAACACCAATTTATGATAAAAACTCTCCAGAAAGTGGGCATAGAGGGAACCTACCTCAACATAATAAAGGCCATATACAACAACCCCCCAGCAAACATCATTCTCAATGGTGAAAAACTGACAGCATTTCCTCTAAGATCAGGAACAAGACAAGGATGTCCACTCTCACCACTATTATTCAACATAGTTTTGCAAGTCCTAGCCACGGCAATCAGAGAAGAAAAAGGAATAAAAGGAATCCAAATTGGAAAAGAAGAAGTCAAACTGTCACTGTTTGCAGATGACATGATACTATACACAGAGAATCCTAAAGATGCCACCAGAAAACTACTAGAGCTGATCAATGAATTTGGTAAAGTTGCAGGATACAAAATTAATGCACAGAAATCTCTTGCATTCGTATACACTAATGATGAAAAATCTGAAAGAGAGATTAAGGAAACACTCCCATTTACCACTGGAACAAAAAGAATAAAATAACTAGGAATAAACCTACCTAAGGAAGTAAAAGACCTATACTCAGAAAACTATAAGACACTGATGAAAAAAATCAAAGATGACACAGATGAAGAGATACACCATGTTCTTGGATTGGAAGGACCAATATTGTGAAAATGACTGTACTACCCAAAGCAATCTACAGATTCAATGAAATCCCTATCAAATTACCAATGGCATTTTTTTTAAACTGAGCTAGAACAAAAAATCTTAAAATTTATATGGAGACACAAAAGACCCCAAATAGCCAAAGCAGTCTTGAGGGAAAAAAATGGAGCTGGAGGAATCAGACTCCCTGACTTCACACTATACTACAAAGCTACAGTAATCAAGACAATATGGTACTGGTACAAAAACAGAAATATAGATCAATGGAACAGGATAGAAAGCCCAGAGATAAACCCATGCACCTATGGTCAACTAATCTATGAGAAAGGAGGCAAGGATATACAATGCAGAAAAGACAGCCCCTTCAATAAGTGGTGCTGGGAAAACTGGACAGCTACACGTAAAACAATGAAATTAGAACACTCCCTAACACCATACACAAAAATAAACTTAAAATGGATTAGAGACTTAAATGTTAGACCGGACACTATAAAACTCTTAGGGGGAAACATAGGAAGAACACTCTTTGACATAAATCACAGCAAGATCTTTTTTGATCCACCTCCTAGAGTAATGGAAATAAAAACAAAAATAAACAAATGGGACCTAGTGAAACTTAAAAGCTTTTAAAAAGCAAAGGAAACTACAAACAAGATGAAGAGACAACCCTCAGATTGAGAGAAAATATTTGCAAACGAATCAATGGACAAAGGATTAATCTGCAAAATATATAAACAGCTCATGCAGCTCAATATTAAAAAAAACAAACAACCCAATCCAAAAATGGGCAGAAGGCCTAAATAGACATTTTCCAAAGAAGACATACAGATGGCCAAGAAGCACATGAAAAGCTGCTCAACATCACTAATTATTAGAGAAATACAAATCAAAACTACAATGAGGTATCACCTCACACCAGTTAGAATGGGCATCATCAGAAAATCTACAAACAACAAATGCTGGAGAGGGTGTGGAGAAAAGGGAACCCTCTTGCACTCTTGGTGGGAATGTAAAGTGATACAGCCACTATGGAAAATGGTATGGAGGTTCCTTAAGAAACTAAAAATAGACTTATCACATGACCCAGCAATCCCACTACTGGGCATATACCCAGAGAAAACCATAATTCAAAAAGACACATGCACCCCAGTGCTCATTGCAGCACTATTTACAGTAGACAGGTCACGGAAGCAACCTAAATGCTCACTGACAGATGAATGGATAAAGAAGATGTGGTACATATATACAATAGAATATTACTCAGCCATAAAAAGGAACGAAATTGGGTCATTTGTACAGATGTGGATGGATCTAGAGACTGTCATACAGAGTGAAGTAAGTCAGAAAGAGAAAAACAAATACCGTATATTAACACATATATGTGGAACCTAGAAAAATGGTTCAGATGAACCAGTTTGCAGGACAGAAATTGAAACACAGATGTAGAGAACAAACATATGGACACCAAAGGGGGGAAAGCGGCGGGTGGTGGTGGTGGTGGTGGGATGAATTGGGAGACTGGGATTGACATATATACACTAATATGTATAAAATGGATAACTAGTAAGAACCTGCTGTATAAAAACAAACTAACAAAAAAAAACTGGCAAGAGACGCTTGCCCATGTGTTGGGAGATGACTGGGAATCGGAGTAGGTTGGGACTATAGCAACCTGGCAAAGACATGCTTAGATGTAGGGGTAGTACCCACTGACCAAGTGTTGCCAGATCTTATTTTTTGAGAAAAGCCATTCAGAAATGAATTGTATGCATAAGTTTTCCATTTGTAAATCTTAGCTCAAATGTTTTGAGAACACTGCTGACCAAACATAAAATGTCTGTGTACCAAATATGGCTGATGAGCTGACCATTTTTTACCTCTTTCATTATGGTTTTAAGTCATATACTCAAGCCTCTGTTATTTGATCCATCTGTTTTAGATGGTATCTCCTCACTTCCCACCATGTAAGATGAGGACAATAGTGCCCTTGTAGTTTTCTCTTCCTCTCTTTCCCTCCTCTACCTTACCATTCATCATTCCTTTACTTTTGGCTTGTCAAAGCTTACAGAGTTTACCTTCTGTTCTGTAACTCTAACTAACACTTTAGAGCTTTGTCTATAGATTGACTTTTAAAAAAAGAACAGGGACTTCCCTGGTGGTGCAGTGTTTAAGAATCTGCCTGCCAATGCAGGGGACACGGGTTCAATCCTTGGTCCAGGAAGATCTCACATGCCGTGGAGCAACTAAGCCCATGGGCCACAACTACTGAGCCTGCGTGCCACAACCACTGAGCCCATGTGCCACAACTACTGAAGCCTGTGAGCCTAGAGCCCGTGCTCCGCAACGAGAAGCCACTGCGATGAGAAACCCGCACACCTCAATGAAGAGTAGCCCCCTCTTGCTGCAACTAGAGAAAGCCCGTGCACAGCAATGGAGACACAATGCAGCCGAAAATAAATTAATTAATTAATAAAACTTTTAAAAAATGTATAAAAAAGAACAATTTTCTTGATAGCAATATTATATTGTATAAATATTTTCTTCAAACATCTGGTGGCCATGAGTTAACTATTCACAATCTATGATTGAAGAACTAGTTCCTAAATGGAGGTTTTCCATCACTGTGTGTATTCCTGTCACCCTGAATGAGGGGCTTGACTGCAAGCTTCGTGTCCCTGAGTGGGGCACGTCTACTGGTGGGCTTCACTTAGAGTGTCTGGGCATGGAGCAGCTGGACAGCAACTGGACAGTCAACACATTTCACCTGGTGGCAAAGTAAAAAAAGACTTTCTTTGGAGATACTGATTAATATCCACACCAAGAGCTTCAGTTTTCTCCATAGAGATATTAAGTAAACATCCTTTAATCACCCCAATTTCTGCCCTACAGCCCACTGCTAGTCTCCAAATCCTTTCATCTCAAATATGTGGCTCTCACTTATATGTTATGGTGGGTAGCACTGATGTATCCGTCCACGCAAACCCATGGAAATCCCTCATCCACTAATTCCCCTCTCCTGTTCTCAGTGCAACTCTGAATTAATTCTTTTTAACCCTTTACGTTCATTTCAATGGCACATTTGGAGGGAGGAGGAGTTAATAAATCTGTTCAGTCTGGCATTTTGAATCAGAGTGGCCACCAACTTCTGACAACTGTACTTTCAGCATGACTTGCCCTGTCATTTCCCATTTTGCTGCTTTTCCTTTAAATACTTCAGGAACCAGCCTCCTTGTCATGAGAATTTCTGAGCCACCTGGAACAGACAGCTATTGAAATTTTGAGGAGCACATTCAAGCTTTCTGGGATACCAAGATTACTACTCTTCAACAAAAATGGAAAACAAAGATTTGTTCATCAAGGGTTTACATTTTTCTTTGAATGATTTTATGCCCTAAGGAAATTATCAAGAATTTAATGTCTTATTTCTATTGTGAATGGAACAGCCATTGTCAATATATCTTCTAGCTGTGGATCTCTAGTACGTGGGGACTGAATTAAGTGCAAGAGTGGCCTTGATCAGCCCTCTCTGACAGCACTTTCTGTGATGATAGACATGTTCAATAATCTGCGCTGCCCAACACGGTAGCTATCAGCCACACGTGGATACTGAGTGCTGAAAATGTGGCTAGCATGGCTGAAGAACTGAATTTTTAATTTTATTTAATTTTAATTCATTTAACCTAAATTTAAGCAGCCGTATGTGGCTAATCGCTATCCTACTGGACAACGCAGCTCTAGACCTCAAACAACTCGTTCGCATTGAGGAAGCAAAAGACAATAAACAGTAACTGATAAAGCTGCACATTAATAAAAGAAAAAATGAGTCAGATAAGTAAGTATTCTAGGAATTCAGAGGAGGGAGCAATTGAGGGTTGGAAAGTTCAGGATTAGCTCAGATCTACCTATAAGGTAGATCTATGTGCTATTGTTAAAAAAAAAGAAAAAAGGTCAAAAGATGTTAGCGAAAAGAGCAAGGTGCAGATCAGTATATGTACATGGGTCCATTTGTATATGTAAAAGCATATACAGATTTATGCCTATATTTGCATAGAATATTTCTGGACGGATACCCAAATTGTTAATGGTGGCTACCTCTGGAGAGCAGAAGTACAGGTCAAGGGCAAGCAACATTTTTACTTTGCTGGAGTTTTTGTTTTAAAAAAAGTTTAACATTTAAATCATTTTTTTCTTTATAATAAAATTATAGGCACAGAGATAATTAATGAATAATACGTTTTTAAAAGGCCAAAGTAGTCAACTCTTTCCTGCGGTTATTACTCATGAATGATTTTATGTGATTATTGGGAATCTTCCACATCCTATTACCATGGCTCCTCTGTCCTCTACTAAAATGCTTTAAAGAGAAGACATACTTAAGGAAAGTAGCCTGAAGGAGGTAGGGTTTAAATAGGACCTTGATGCTGGCTAAGATGCAGTGGGAGAAGGAAGGGCATTCTTGTTAAAGGCATGGCCTCAGGTAAAGAAGGGAGCAGGGAGTAGGATGGGGGAAGGGGAGACAAGACCCTAAGAAGCATGGGACCAAAGCCCTATGGGCTTGACTGCCAGGAGGTCTTGAGTCAGACCCTACCAACCTGGTTCTCGAGGGAACCAAACACTTACAGAGCACCCATCATGTGGCAGGCATTGTGCTACTCCTGGGACACAAAGATGAATAAGAAACAGTTACTGAGTTCAAGGAACCAGATGAGACCTGTAAAAGGGACGACATCAATAGTGTGAGGAACACAAGATTTGGACGCTAAAGTACTGCCTCCTTCACTTTCTGACATAATCTTGGCAAGGTATGTAATTACTCTGAGCCCTTGGGTTCTTCCTCTATAAAAAATGGGGATATGAGGGCATTATGCTAAGTGAAATAAGTCAGACAGAGAAAGACAAATACGGCATGATATCCCTTATATGTAGAATCTAAAAAATACAACAAACTAGTGAATATGAAAAAAGAAGCAGAGACACGGAACAAACTAGTGGCTACCAGCGGGGAGGGCGGGGAGGGGCACTGCAGGGGCGGGGCATGGGAGGTACAAACTACTGGCTGTAAGATAGGTTTAAGGATGTATTGAACAACATGGAGACTACAGCCAATATTTTGCAATAACCGTAAATGGAGTATAACCTTTAAAAATTGTATTAAAATTTTTTTTAACTTTTAAAAATGGGTATAAGGCTACTTTACCATGAGGACAAAATGACGAAGACCATATGCCTGGCGCCAGTAGGCCTCTCACACTCTGCCCCCACTCCCAATCGATAGGGAAGATAAAATGCTTTCCTTGTTTACCCTTTCTCCGCAAAGGTGATACCAGAACAAAGTACCGTTGTGTGGGTGAGCAGGGCTGGAGTGAGCCATAGGGAGCAAGGGAGGAAGAGGGGTCAGGGCTGGAGAGCTTGGAGCTGATTGGAAGGGCCTTGTGGGCAGCGCTGAGGAACCTCATCCCAGGTTCGAGGACTGAGGTAGGCAGGTGACATAGTCAGACCTGCATTGTCGGAAGGACCAACTGGAAGGACAGAAGTCAGGAAGCAAGAAACCAGTTTCCAAGCCACTGCAAACCTCATCTTAATCTCCTCTAAATTCCTATAGTACAAACTATTTAATTGAACTATTTCAAGCATCTAATTATACTGTCATATCCTACTGTTTTATAGGTACACGTTTATTCTCAAGAACCACATCATTAAGACTTCTAAGGACAGAGAATTCCCTGATGGTCCAGTGGCTGGGACTCGGCACTTTCACGCTTTCACTGCCGGGGCCCGGGTTCGATCCCTCGTTGGGGGCAGTGGGGACTAAGATCCCGCAAGTCATGGCTGAAAACAAGACTTCTGAGGGCAGAAAGCAGACCAGATGCTTCCTTCAAACTTCTCTAAGTGGTTGAGCGCTTCTGAGATAGAAGCGAACTGGGCAGTTAGTGGGGGAAGGATACCAATGTTGGTTAAAGTGGAAATTGAGTTATTCTCGCTTTCATGGGTCAGGCCTTCCCTGTTCCGTTCCTCCACCTTCCACGCCTTAAACATAAACATGTCTTAATGAGGCCAGGCTAGCCCGTTGTTGTGAAGCCCCCTTTCAGTGAACGCTGAGCCCCTCAGTCTGGACTGAAACCTCATTTGGGTTGTACTTCAAGAGGCACTGAAGTATCAGCTCGTTTCATTCACAGCACAGCCAGGGCCTATCACTATGCTTGCTTTTTCTGATAAGAATGAATTCCAGGGCAGAAGGGAAGAAATCTCCAGTAATTTTAGTATTTTTCCTACCATCTCGCTCCTTTCACACTTGACTCCATGTTGGGGGAAGCAGCCCGTCAGCCGCCCTCGGGGGCAACAGAGCAGCTGGAGGCATTTCAGTCAGCCCTTGACATGTGCGGGCCTCTGCTATCTGTCCGTGGAGGCCCCCAGCACCCTGGGCCCGGCAACACTCACGAGGCAGTGGCACAGTCCATCCTATGCTATCAGGGTCCTGCTATACCCGTGGGCGGACAACAGATCCCCACATCTGAGTTCCATCTACCTTCTTATCCCCCCAAGCAAACAGCTGCCCCTTGACCATCTCACTCAGGCCTAGGTAAGTCTTCTCATGGGAATAGGCCCACCCAGGCCTTAGAAGTGGGCTCAGGGCCCCTTGGTAGAGAATTCCAGGGTCCTGGGTGCTCAGAACATGGCAGATGGTGTGGCTCCACTGGGTATATCCCTTGAGCAGAGAGATCCCCTGCTCTTGGGCAAGGGTGCAGCCAGATGAAGGAACAGGGGTTTCTAGAATGTGGGCTCAGGTTGCCTGGGTCTAAAGGTGGTACTGATGAGACATAGATCCAGAGTTGTATGAGTTCTGGTAACTATAATCTCCTTAAGCTGGCAGAGGAAAAAAAAAAAAGGTGGGGCAGGGTAGGTAGCTTTGCCCTAATCAGTAGACCTGATCAAATAGTTTTCTGTAATGACGTTAAATCACCACTTAGCGCCATATGGTTGACTCTCTCTCATAGACCCTAGACCCTGTTGGTTCAAGCCAGATGGCCACAGCCAGGGAGGAACAAATTCCTCTAGAATGCTTTAACTGCACGGCCACATTCAACTCAAGCACTCCCCTCACTGTTGGTAGATTTGGTAAAGGTCTGAAAGGGTTTTTTAGTCCTTCTCTGTGTTATGTCTTTTCCCCTGTTATTCCCATCATTTAAAGAGATGATATCTCCACATGCATCTCATTAGGTGTTGTTTATCAGTTAGGAACACTTTCTATAAAACTTCCTGTGTGAATAACCACAGCCAAAGATCCTATCTAGGAAACTCTCTAAGCCTTAGGACTTCTGTCTCTTAGCTGCTGGTCTTTATGCTCCCTCCACAGCTGTACCCCCCCCCACCCCCTATGCCCACCCCAACCAATCCTTTGTATTCTGGCTTGTTCCCTCATGGTTTTAACATGGTTGCCTGAGCACCAGCCATCAAATCTGCATTCAAGGCAGGAAGCAGGGGAGGGGTGGAATATGAGAGAACCAGTGACTTTTAGTTTGTTTCTTTTTTTGCGGTACGCGGGCCTCTCACTGTTGTGGCCTCTCCCGTTGCGGAGCACAGGCTCCGGACACGCAGGCTCAGCAGCCATGGCTCACGGACCCAGCCGCTCCGCGGCATGTGAGAACTTCCCGGACCGGGGCACGAACCCATGTCCCCTGCATCAGCAGGCGGACTCTCAACCACTGCGCCACCAGGGAAGCCCTTGTTTTGTTTTAATCAGAAAAGCAAACGCTTTCCTAGGAATACACTAGCTGACTTCGGCCAAATGTGTCACTGAGCAACTCTTAGCTGCAAAGGAAAACTTCGCAATGACCTCTAGAATGGAAAAGGGAAGGGCAAAGAGGGTTGGTCGTGGGTTACACGTTGGTCCAAAGTATCTGCCACAAAGTGGAAAAACCCTAAAGGATGTGACGGACTGAGACCCACAGAGCTGAACATCAGTTTGGAGCTTCTCAGAAAAAGACAAGAACCACAAGGGGCACCTGTGGTCCTGTCTTAGGGTCACCAAGTCTTTTCACTAGAAAAGAGGAAGGCGGGGAGGAAGGGGTTCATTAAGTCTTTGGCCTAAAAATAGGATAAAGAGAGGGGGGGTGGGCAACAGTTTTTACCTCTTTCAGGAATAAAACCAGAAAACACAATGTTGAACCAATTTCTGATTGCCAGCTTCAGAAGGCAGTAGGAAACAAACCTTTATAACTTCCTCACATCTGTGGGGTTCATTGTGTTTCTACAGTTATGGGAGGATCCCGTGCCCTCTGCAGAAGAAGCTAGGACATCCTAGTACCCTCCACACCCAGGCTTTAGGGCTTGAGCTGGTAGTGGCAACTTTTTAGAGGGGCGTGGGGGGAGAGGAAAGCAGACAGAGGCCCTGAGGGCTGCTGCAAGGAAGAGAAGGGTTCCTGCTGGCTGCGATGGGTGCCAGCCTGGACCTAAGAAGTAGCTTGAAGGCTTATTTTAAAAGTCGCTCAGTTGTAAGAGATTCTGCAAGAGCCCAGTGACTGGAGAGCTGAGGTTCTGAGGTCGCTGTGAAACTGACACCAGGACTGGCTGGTGCAGAATGAGCCTCTAGAACAGGATGTGTCCCAGGGCCTGGACAGAGGGGTCAGCTGCAGGACAGGTCAAGTGGCCACAGCAGAGCAGGTTAACATGCCCTAGAGGCAGAGAACCCCTGGCTGTGATCAGGGGATGACCGTTTGGCGCTCGGTCTTTTAAAACTAGAAACTCCTGCTCTAAGCTCGTGTCACGCAGGTCACCACCACCCTACCCTTCCCTTCTCTGAGGGGGCCAGGCCAGGAACACCCGCTGCTCATCTGCATCTCTGTATCCAAAAATTCCTCATTCTGGAGTCACTTGACATGGCCCTTCCCCGATGCAAGGTGTTCCTTTGCTTCAGTGATAATACACACTCACAGCATGCTAGCTTACCGAGCGCTTTCTAAGACAGCCCCCTCCCTCTGTGTTTCTCTCTGCAAGTTCTGAGATGGAGCTAGACATTCCACCTAACACCTCTCTGGAATTGTCTTCCTTCTGTGTCCACTATACACCAGCATGCTCTCAAGGTGCTGTTCTGGGTTAATTCCAGGAAGCTGGTGAGTGGTAACAGAGCTCCGAAGGCTGACCTCTAAGGAACACATTCCCTTTGACCTATAGCCCACGTGTAATATACAAAGTCAACTATTTCCTCAATATAAGTAAAATAAAATGTTCACATACAGAATGCTCTACTTTAAGAATACTGCAGTCAGCATTGTGAATGCATGAAATGCCATTGAACTGTTTAAGACAGTTAAATTTAGGTATATGAACGTCACCTCCTTAAAAAAAATACTGTTATTGCTATACTTCTTGACTTTATGAACTGCTTTGACCATTTTCTTCTTCAACTCGCTTTCTTTTCACATCCCTGCAGGCCAGAAAATATAGAAACAACTAGTTATTTCTTCTCAGATAAGGAAACTGAGGTCCAGAGAAGGTCTGACCTGCCAACTAGAGGAAAACTGAGCAACAGAGATCTCCAGTGTGTGGACTCCTGGGCCAGTGCTCATTCTACAAAGGTTCCAGGGCAAACAGCCCAAAGGTTCCGCTCCTTCATGACCTCCAAAGTCAGCAAAGGAAGCAAGGCCTCTTCATCTGTAGAAGCTAAGTCATCTCTTACTCTCTGAATTTGAGGGAGGAGCTCATCTCTGACAAGCAATAGGGCAGGAGGGTGGGTGTGGATCAGTTTTGCTAAGCCGTTTTTCACAAGTTCACTTTGAATTTTTTAAGTGTAAGTCCAGTGTTTTATAACATATTCACGAAGTTGTGCAACCACCACCGCTACCTAATTTCAGAACAGTCATCATCCCCAAAAGGAACGCCGCACCGCTCAGCGGTCACTCCCCACTCCTCCCCGCTAGCCCTCAACCACACTCATCTACTGTTAGTCACTATACTTTTGCCTGTTCTGGACATTTCAGATACGTGCAGTCAACAGGTGGCCTGCTGTGTCTGGCTTCTTTCATTTAGCATGTTTTCAGTGTTCATCCATGTTGTCGTGTACATCAGTACTTCACTCCCATTTCTAAATCCCCAGGGACTCTTCCTGTTGCTTCTTTCCTGCCAGCGGTGGGGATGTGGGGATGGAGGGACCACAGTCAGGGCAACAGAAAAAAGCCCTCATCCTGGTAGAGCCCAGAGAGAAGAAACAGACCCCTCAGCAGCATCACCAACATTCCCCTTCTTCAAGTAAAACATATGACGAGGAACGTCAGATCCACCAGCAAACAGTTAACTACACAGGCCTGTGCAGAGCACATAGCCCCTGAATACACTCCAGAGGACCACGCAGCCAAACATGCCACTTAAACAGAGGCAAGGCCCAGTGTCATCCAGGAAGAGTGATGCTCTTGAGTCCTTCATTCCACAAGCTTTCAGGTCCCTGCTCTTAACTTGTAGACTCATAGCACAACCTCATCACCTCATCACCTCAGCTGTCTTCTGCTCGGATCAAAGCCTTCTAGCTGCTAAAGCATTTCCTGGGGGAGATCGTCCATGTTTAATCCAGGACAAATATTACTTGCAAACCCCTGACTTCCATGTGCATCTCTGCATCAAGCTGATGATCTGACTCCCTGGCGGCCTGAGCCAGCAGCTTACTAAAAGTCTCTCCAGTGGGGCATAACCTCGATATTCTTACAGCTATTTTTCCCATCTTCCTCTTCTCCTTTCTAGTACAAGGTGGACGAGGAATTATCATTGCCTGCTTGCAGAGGAAGAAATGGAGGCCCAGTAAGGGCAAGAGACCAGTACCCATTAGCAAAAGGTGACAGAACTGAGATAAGTGGTCCTAGCTCCCACCCCACTGCTCTGGGTGTACCATGTGGCTACATGAGAGGGTGAGTTAACCAAACACTCCTTCCATGTAGGAAGTGAGAGAAAAGTGAGAGTTAGTTCTCAATTGTCAGATTTGAGACTTCCTGCCACCAGCCCCCCTCTTCTTCTCCTAGAATCAGGTGCACGAACCCAAAACACGACTTGCATTAATAACAAAACATCGGCGTCCCTCCCCACCCCCAAATTCTCCAGCACGGCCCAAAGTCAACCATAAACAAAAGAAATAGGGCCAGTGGGCGTATATCCACTTTACTTGTGAGTCCAAAAGGAAAGCAGGCTTTCTGGCAGGTCAGCCTGCCGATGAGAGGGCTGGAGCAGAAGCAACCACCCTGCTCCACATCCCCTGCAAGCCGCCCACCCAGCCTCACTCCTTACCCTCCCTTCAAACTTGGCGGTGGCCCCTTCTTTGATGCAGAGGTTCCGAGGGGGCAAAATGAAAGCAGGGGCCTCGGTGAGGGGCATGGAGCCGACTCTCGAGGGATCCACAGTGAGGGAGGTTTTGGAAACGTGTGTCGAGGCAGCCAGCTTCACATCCCCCGTGGCCTGCAAACAGGAAGATAGATCAGGTCAGATGAGACAAAGTACAGCCCGTCCTCCCTGCAGGCGGCCGACGTGCCCAGGGTGCTGGTTGGGGCCGCAGCGTCGTGGGCTTTACAGGGAGCCCCACTAGGTCAGGGGCCGCCTGGAGCTCCTCTCTGGGAATGAGAGTCCCTGTGTTCCCTACACGCAAAGCTGCAGGGGTGAAGCCCAGTCTGCCCCAGACACCAGCTCCCAGGGCCACGTCCTGGTCTCCCCAAAACCCCGTGGAGAACTTCCAGGAAGGGGGCAGCTAGAGCAGGAACAGAGAAATCAGATGTTTCTCGGCGATTTTACAATGGATATCTGAAGTCATACTTAAGTCACTCAACCTTCAGAATCTATATCTGCGTTAGGCACTCAAGATGAAAGTAAAAGCTGCTTTTGCCTGAACTGTGAGGGCTCTTGGGCTAAAGAAAAATGGGATCCACTGTCCAAGAAAGAAAAGAATTTAGGGTTAATACGGCAAGGATCCCGGGTGAGGTGAGGTGAGGTGAGGTGAGAGTGCGGGGTTGAAAGCAGGGAAGGAAGCAAGGCTAGGGAGGACCCTAGCCACTTCTGGGGACCAGAGTGTGAAAAAGCTTCAAAAGCCATAGAACGTCAGAGAAGGGAGCATTTTAAGGTTATCCAGGCTCACTCCTCCATTTATAACTGAGGCCCAGAGAAGGTAAGTCACTCACTCAAAGAGACAAAGCAAAATGATGGCATCACTGGCAAGTAAACCTCAGGCTCCTGACTCCTGGTCCAGGGCCCCGTTGGGACTAGACAAGATGTCTATGGGGGCTGGCAGGTTGATTGGAACGAAGGGATTTCCTTAGGATTAATTCTAGAAGTGGAATTAGTAACAGGTATGAATCAGTTCCTGGTTGCAAATTACAGAAATGGACTCTGGCTCTCATAAATGGAGAAGGGATCTGTTGGAAAGACAGGGAGTAGGGAAGCTATCAAAGTCCACAGGAAAGGCTGGAGAACCAGGCTGGGAAAACAGGCAGCAATCGAGAGAAGCCAGGTTGTCAGAACCTAGCCAAGGTCACTGGACACCCGTTGCCACCCCCTGGAATATGTCCCAAGTATCCCTGCTCCAGATTTCAAGTCCAGGTAGGAGCCTCACCAGGCTGGGATGGTTCCAGGTTGGGGACCACATCTTACTCAGCATGGAATCCACGGTACCTGGCCTATCACAGCCCTGCAACAAACGTCTGCTAAACTGAAGAGGAAGAGTATTTCCAGTTTTTATTTTTCTGTTCATTTTCTTGGGATCGTCAGTCACAAGCCTATGTTCCATGCCAAGTGGGGTGAGCTGACAGAAATGAACAGTGATAATCTGGGCATGTAATTAGTTTGTTTAAATTTAATAACATCTAACAAAACTAAAATGGAGGTTACAGGTTAAAGTAACAAAGACCTAGGTTTGTTTGTAACAGGACACATCCCCTGCTTGACAAAGCCAGCTTTCTCTTTCACTGATGAGGTATTAGCTTTGCAAACAAAATCCTTTCCAAATGATAAGACTCACAGGTTCACTGTAGTAAGTAACAATAAAAATCAAATTTATGTAGCACTTACTATATACCAGGAACTACTCTAAACACTTTACAAATAATAGCTCAATTGCTCCTTACATCAACACTGTGAGACAGATGATCTCATCATCCCCATTTTATGGATTAGAAACCGAGGCTCACTGAGATTAAGTCATTTGCCCAGGGTCAGAGTATTTAGTAGGGGGCAGAACTGGCATTTGATCCCAGGTGTCTGGCACCAAAGCTCCTATTCTTAACCACTGGACCCTCTTTTCTTTTTTTTTAATTAATTAATTTATTTATTTTTGGCTGCGCTGGGTCTTTGTTGCTGCATGCGGGCTTTCTCTAGTTGCAGCGAGCAGGGGCTACTCTTTGTTGCAGTGCGCGGGCTTCTCACTGCAGCTCTTGTTGCAGAGCACAGGCTCTAGGTACATGGGCTTCAGTAGTTGTGGCACGTGGGCTCAGTACTTGTCGTGCACGGGCTTAGTTGCCCCTCGGCATGTGGGATCTTCCCGGACCAAGGCTCAAACCCGTGT
Organism: Monodon monoceros; assembly: GCF_005190385.1. Classification (NCBI taxonomy): domain Eukaryota; kingdom Metazoa; phylum Chordata; class Mammalia; order Artiodactyla; family Monodontidae; genus Monodon; species Monodon monoceros. The sequence goes on from NW_021703767.1 coordinate 69,128,480, forward strand.
CCCCTGCATTGGCAGGCGGATTCTTAATCACTACGCCACCAGGGAAGTCCCCCACTGGACCCTCTTGCTTCCTATTAGCAGTCAGAGTTGGGTGGTGGGAAGGGGGTCTGAGGTTGGGGTCATAAGCGAGAAAGCTGACAGCTGCTACCACACACACATAACACTGAGATCTTCCGTATGACACAGCACACCAACGACAACATTAAAAGTCATTTGATGATCTGGGATAAAATGTTTGCAACAAGAATGAAGGACTAGGATATTTTATATATAAGAAAACAGCCTGACAGATAATGGGTAGAGCTATCACTTGGACGGTTCACAGAAGATAGACAAATGACCACAACACAAATGGAAGCTGCCTAGCCTCAATCAGAACCCAAGAGTGCAAATTAAGGACAAGTTATTATTTTAAAAAACTAACCAAATGACATTTAAAAAGAACGATAACATACAATACCGGTGAGACTCTGGGTACTCATACCCTTCTGAGGAGTATAAACTGAAGCAATATTTCTAGAAAGCAATTTGTCAAAAGGATTCTGAAAAATGTCCATCACTTTCCCCAGTAATCCTACATTTAGAAATGTATTATTGGGAAAGAATCAGAGATACAGCCCCAAATTTATATATGAGAATGCTAATCACATTACTTACAAGAAAATAAACAGAAAAATAATCCAGTTAAATAGAAATAGAAAAAAAAAAACCAGTTAAATATCCAACAGTGAGAATTGGTTAAATACAGTAGAATATCAGGCAGTTATATGAGTGTATATTTACAAGGAAAATAATAATAGGAATTTAATGATATAGAAATTTTAAACTAAAAATAAGTTTCATTATGGAAAATTTCAAACAGAAAAGTAGAAAGAATGATAAAATGAGTACCTCAAATACCTATCACCTAGATTTAACAGTTAACATTTTGCCATATTTATATCATTGTTTGTGTATGTGTTTGCAGAACCATTTCAAGGTAATCAGGATATAATTTTAATGGCAAGAATCAGGATATAGTCATTCACTCAATTAAAATATATTTATTGGGGCTTCCCTGGTGGCGCAGTGGTTGAGAGTCCGCCTGCCGATGCAGGGGACACGGGTTCATGCCCCGGTCCGGGAAGATCCCACATGTCGTGGAGCGGCTGTGCCCGTGAGCCATGGTCGCTGAACCTGTGTGTCCAGCGTGTCAGAGGCCCGTGTACCACAAAAAAAATACATAAATAAAATAAATAAATTTATTGAACATCCACCATGTTGCAAGCTAGGGGCTAGGGATACAGCAGTGAACAATTACATGTGTGTGTGTGGTGAGTGTGATAACATGGGGTTCTTATATCCTGCAGAGCCTCCCAGGACCATACCCCAGAGGGGACACTGTTCCCTCTGCCCTCCTCCACTGCCACTGAAGTGAGGTGACAAATGCACTCTGGGCTACCAGCGCCAGGGCTGGGGTGGAGTGAGGGCAGGTGTCATGAGGGTCGTCGCCAGCTGCAAGTCCAGGGCACTGCTACTTTCCAGCTATTAGCTGGGCAACGTACTGCAACTCTCCTGGCCTCGGTTTCCTTTTCTATAAAATGAGAATGATAATATCAATCTCACAAAGATGAGGGGAGGATCTGAATGACAGTATATATAAAACACTTAGTACAGCATAAAAGGCACTCAATAATTGGTAGCTGTCAACATGGTCATCATCCAGCTCCCAAAGGGAAAGCAAGTTCCCCAACCCTGCAGGACAGACCCTTTTCACCAAGGACGGAAAGCCCAGGCCAGCCTGATTATCCTCAGGGCAAGGGTATCTGAGTGGGATTATTGTATAACAGCAGTGGGAAGCATATGGCAGACCATGAGAAGGTGGGTAGGAGGGCCTGGGGCCCCTTGACAGCCTCCGCAGCACTGTCCTGTGTGTCCTAGCATGGAACGGGCAGGGTGCATGCACCCGACATCGTGCTCAGCCCTAATCTCACTCAATCTCCTGGTCCTGCAAGGCAGTTCTGATTATGTTCCTTTCACAAACGAGGACACCAGGGCTCAGAAAACCAACTACATTTGTCCAAGGTCACATAGCTAAGAAGTTGAAACCAAACTGAATTCTGATCGTAGCCATATCCTGTGGGCTTCCTGGAGGGCCCCCGGACCCAGACTAGGCATTTCCCGCCTTCCCCAGTAATGGGAGATGCGATAGGCAGAGGCTTGGGAGTTGCACAAAGGAAGGGGGGCGGGGGAATGTAACACCCCCTTCTGCTCTCACTTCTGGCTTTCAAAGACACAAGACGCTTCCACTCTGCTTTCGGGGGAGCTGGAAACTAAGAGTGGTGACATCGGGCTCAGAATCCTCTCTATAAATCCTCTTGATCTTGACCTTCTGAGGTCTCCCGAAGGCCCTGGATGCTATCATCAAAAGGAACATGCTCGGCCCCATACACACAGAAGACAGAAGTCTTCCATCCCTGGGCAGAAGGGAAGGTCTGGCTTCAGGTCAGAAACAGAACACGCAAGTCAATACAGCAAGTGCCCTGTGAGGGGTGGGGGAGGGTGGGTAGGGCAGTTATTAACCACCACACAGGCAGAACCATAGCCCAATCCCAGGCTGGCCAGGCACACCAAACAGCTCTGCTCGGCCCATCACCCAGCCCACTGCCATCAGCCACATAAACATATTCCGTCCACACTGCCAATTAATGGTTACTGGCATATCTGGAATGCTCTACCAATAATAATTATTATAATAATTATAAATCACACCAAACCATCCTTGTTCCCTTCTAACCCCTCATCCAGCCTGTGGACCACATTCCAGTCGAGAGCACCAGAGGCCCTGGGTGGCTTCTGCAATAATTTCTCTATCGGCAGAGCAGTACTCAGTGGCTGGAGTCAAATACACCTACCCAGGGGGTTTTGTTCAGCACCAGTTAAATGCAGATCAATAAGAGACAGAAGGTAAATGGGAGTGTTTTCTTAATTTCACTTTCAGATTTTTCATCATTAGTGTATAGGAATGCCAGAGATTTCTGTGCATTAATTTTGTATCCTGCTCTACCACTGCAACAAAAAGAATGAAATATCTAGGAATAAACCTACCTAAGGAGACAAAAGACCTGTATGCAGAAAATTATAAGACACTGATGAAAGAAATTAAAGATGATACAAATAGATGCAGAGATATACCATGTTGTTGGATTGGAAGAATCAACATTGTGAAAATGACTCTACTACCCAAAGCAATCTACAGATTCAATGCAATCCCTATCAAACTACCACTAGCATTTTTCACAGAACTAGAACAAAAAATTTCACAATTTGTATGGAAACACAAAAGACCCCGAATAGCCAAAGCAATCTTGAGAACGAAAAACAGAGCTGGAGAAATCAGGCTCCCTGACTTCAGACTATACTACAAAGCTACAGTAATCAAGACAGTATGGTACTGGCACAAAAACAGAAATATAGCTCAATGGAACAGGATAGAAAGCCCAGAGATAAACCCACACACATATGGTCACGTTATCTTTGATAAAGGAGGCAAGAATGTACAGTAGAGAAAGGACAGCCTCTTCAATAAGTGGTGCTGGGAAAACTGGACTGGTACATGTAAAAGTATGAGATTAGAACACTCCCTAACACCATATACAAAAATAAGCTCAAAATGGATTAAAGACCTAAATGTAAGGCCAGAAACTATCAAACTCTTAGAGGAAAACATAGGCAGAACACTCTATGACATAAATCACAGCAAGATCCTTTTTGACCCACCTCCTACAGAAATGGAAATAAAAACAAAAATAAACAAATGGGACCTAATGAAACTTCAAAGCTTTGGCCCAGGAAAGGAAACCATAAACAAGACAAAAAGACAACCCTCAGAATGAGAGAAAATATTTGCAAATGAAGCAACTGACAAAGGATTAATCTCTAAAATTTATAAGCAGCTCATGCAGCTCAATAACAATAAAACAAACAACCCAATCCAAAAATGGGCAGAAGACCTAAATTGACATTTCTCCAAAGAAGATATACAGATTGCCAACAAACACATGAAAGAATGCTCAACATCATTAATCATTAGAGAAATGCACACCAAAACTACAATGAGATATCATCTCCCACCGGTCAGAATGGTCATCATCAAAAAATCTAGAAACAATTAATGCCGGATAGGGTGTGGAGAAAAGGGAACACTCCTGACTGCTGGTGGGAATGTGAATTAGTACAGCCACTATGGAGAACAGTATGCAGGTTCCTTAAAAAACTACAGATAGAACTACCATATGACCCAGCAATCCCACTACTGGGCATATACCCTGAGAAAGCCATAATTCAAAAACAGTCATGTACCACAATGTTCATTGCAGCTCTATTTACAATAGCCAGGACATGGAAACAACCCAAGTGTCCATTGACAGATGAATGAATAAAGAAGATGTGGCACATATATACAATGGAATATTACTCAGCCTGAAAAAGAACCGAAATTGAGTTCTTTGTAGTGAGGTAGATGGACCTAGAGTCTGTCATACACAGTGAGGTAAGTCAGAAAGAGAAAAACAAATACCGTATGCTAACACGTATATATGGAATCTAAAAAAAAAAAATGGTCATGAAGAACCTAGGGGCAGGACAGGAATAAAGACACAGATCTACTAGAGAATGGACTTGAGGACACGGGGAGGGGGAAGGGTAAGCTGGGACAAAGTGAGAGAGTGGCATAGACATATATACACTCCCAAACGTAAAATAGATAGCTAGTGGGAAGCAGCCGCATAGCACAGGGAGATCAGCTTGGTGCTTTGTGACCACCTAGAGGGGTGGGATAGGGAGGGTGGGAGGGAGGGAGATGCAAGTGGGAAGAGATATGGGGACATATGTATATGTATAATTGATTCACTTTGTTATAAAGCAGAAACTAACACACCACTGTAAAGCAATTATACTCCAATAAAGATGTAAAAAGAAAAAAAGAAGAAGAGACAGAAGTAAGAAGAGAAAAAAAGACGGAGGAGGGGATCAGAAGAGCAGTGGTCTGAGGGCTGGAAGCCACACGCCGCCATATACACACAATGCTTGGGCCAAAGCTCACCTCCAAATAAGGTTTTCACAAGTAGCAGAATTTATTAATCCTTCAAAGCAGCACTAAATTAATTTGACTTTAATTCGATCAGAAGCACTTTCAATTGTCTCCTGAACCCAGAAAGGAACACTTTCAACTATGGCCAAGAGAGAGGGCAAAAAGACTGAGGCAAAAAGCCTCAGAGAAAAGTTTAAAATCAAGAATCAAGTTACACAGCAGAACAAGTTTAGAGCAACCAGCTGCCCCCTTCCCTACCCAAAGTGCATACATTTTAAATGATCGTAGTCCTTAAGCACCTGATCTGGCAGCAAGGCATCCTGGAGATACCATACCTTCCCTACAGGGAAGGGCTCCCAGTGGGCTCTGCACTGGAAGCCTGGCCGACAGCCATGAACCCCCGGAGCCACAGGCACACAACAAACACAGCAACCCACCGAGGTGCAAATGCCCCAGGCAATGACAGCTTCCTCTCCCCACCTTAATCCCCTCTCTTCAGAGCATTCAAATCCTGACAAACTCCCTAATCTCTCCTAATCCTGGAACGAGCTGCTCCTTGGCTGTGGGCTGTGCCCGCTGACTTGCTGTGACCCACCGGAGCAGGCAGTGCGGCAGGGTCACACACCAGAGAACGGACACGCCTTACCGTGACCTCTTCCCCGGGCAGCTCTCCCATGAATTGGGACGCGTGGACGGCCACGCTTTACCACTGTACTGCAGAGACGCCTGTCCAAGGTCTGTCCGAGAAGGAAGACAGTGAAGGAGAGCCAGAGATGTAGCAGAGCCCAGTGCCAGACTGAAAAGTTAAGGGGGCGTTTGTCTGACTGCTCACAGATGTTGCAACTTGCCTTGCACGGAGCAGCCAACTTCACCCGGTCAGAGGGATGGGTAGTTCCAATCCTCCCGGCTGGGGTGACCTTTGAAACCCCTGGCTGCCAGCTGCAGAGGCTCTGAGTGGAGTCCCGGGGAAACCAGGGATGGAAGCTCACAGGTTTTTACTTGTTCAGAGCTGCAGGTTCCAATCTGAGTGTGGAGCAAAGGGAAGACACTGTCAAGCTGAGAGCTGAGTCCTTGGAGGGGCTGGGCACACCCCCAACTCCACATCTGGCCTGGAACACTACCCATCCCTAGGCACATGTGGCCTGGGATTACCACCCAGGGCTCGTGGGACCCTTGCCTCCTGAGACCCAGCTCCCTCCTCCTTGAGCTGAAGAAGCCCTGTTTATGATCCCCGGAGTGGGAGCAAGCTCAGAGAGCAGATGGATGGGGGACTCCTGTGCTCCTGTCTTAAGGAATCTGGGCTGAGATTTGAACCATGCTCCACAGACTGTGTTCACGGTGTTGAGAACAGGACCTAGCAGCGTGGGTCCTGACCCCTGGAGAGCTTCAGGAGTGGTCCCTGGCGCATACTTCCAAAACATGGTAGCAAGGTGATGCCCAGTCCAGTCCTTCTCCTCCAGGGGACAGAAGGTATTTCCATAGTTCCAAAGGAATCTCTCATTCTATGCAACTCACACCTTGGGACAGACTGCAGATGTCCAAATCAGAAATGATGTGGATTTAAGCTTTTCTACTGGCTCATGTCTGATTCTTGAGTAACTGGCCTTCTCCTAACACCTAGCTGGCCCCTTAGCCACTAGCTCAGCAGTTCTCAAACATTTTGGTCTCAGGGTCCCTTCATACTCCTAAAATTATTGAAGATCCCAAAGAGCTTTTATGTGTGAATTGCTGCTATCAATATTTTACTGTATTAAATTAAATTTTTACTGTATTAAAACTAAGAAATAGTAGTTCATTTAAAACATCAATAATAAGCCCATTAGGTTAACATAAGTAACACTTTTAAAAGAAAAATACATTTTCTGAAACAAAACCAAAAACAAAGTTTAGTAAGAAGAGTTGTTTGTTTTTGCAAATTTCTTTAATGTCTGGCTTAATAGAAGACAGCCAGATTTTCATATGTGCTTCTGCATCCGGTTGGTTGTGGCATCACGGTGTGCGTACCTGCTGGAAAACTCCGTCTGAGAGAAAAGGAGAGTGAAAAAAGCAATGACATCTTATTACAAAAATTATTTAGACCTCCTGGGCCCATGAAAGAGTCCCAGGGTCCCCAGGGCCCACTTTGAGAACCACTGCTCTACCCTATCTCCTGCTCTCCCCATCACCATCTGTTCTTCTGTCCTCTGTAAAGCACACAAGTGGAAGGGGAATAGTGGTTTTATAGGAGGAGTGGTGTGAGGCTTTGAGGGGCAGGTGGGAGAGAGGGTGAATCAATACCTAATTTGATTCCATCTGTGTTTCCAAGGGGAATGGTTGAACATATGTGGACCGGAGAGATGTGAAGACAGACACTGATGAAGGGTACACCTTTAAGGCAACTGAGTTCTTGGTCAAGACTGGATATGCACCACAGACTCTGGAAGACCTTGCACATGGTAGATATTTGAATATTTTATGGATAATAAAGGAAGAAATGAATCCAAAAAAACAATGCTACTCACCCTGAGTAACAGAGGTGACTCCAGATCTAGGTCTCCTAGACAGAGGTCTCTGGGGAGCCACCAGAGACTGGAAAGTCATTTTGAATTGGACAGAACTAAGGACAGTAATTCGGACAAAATCATGGAAGGTGTGTCTATCACATACATCATAGTTGGCCACCATGCAGTCATGTGGTTATTTGATTAACATCTGTCTCCCCCACTGGAACATAAGCCACTCCACTAGGTCACGGGTCCTGGGTGGTTCGCTCACTACTGTATCCCTAATGCCTAGAATACGGATGAGCACACAGTAAGTTCTCGACAAATCCTTGTGGAATATATGAATAAACTGAAAGTTGGGCTAAAAAAGCATAAAAAAGCACTTCCAAACTATGGTATCACTTAATTTTGTTGTGGAGCAAACATGTGAACATTAGGGAGAGGATGTAGGGAAAGGAGTGGACGAACAGGTCACAACAATAAACAGTCTACCTCTCTGGGGCCTGTAGGCATTTGGTTCCAGACACATGGGTACCAGTCCTGGCTCTAGAGCTGGCACGTAACTTGTGAATCCTTTCCCCTCTTTGCTTCTCAGGCTGCCTGGGTGTGAAGTCAGCGCAATCATACCCGGCCCTGGGTACACTCTCTGGGTTTCCTGCTGGCATCCTTGAGAGACTTGGGCCCAGGTTTCCAGGTTCCTAAGGGATATCAGGTAAAGCCAGCCCACTCCTTCCTACCCCCCCCCCCAGGTGAGTTCTTCCCTGAGCCCACAGGCAGCCCTTCATTCCCCATGGCGTCCTGGGCCTTTCCTCTTGAAAGACACATTAAAGGAAGGTTGGGCGGACTTCCCTGGTGGTGCAGTGGTTATGAATTCGCCTGCCATTGCAGGGGACATGGGGTCGAGCAGCCTGCGTGTCACAACTACTGAACCCCGTGCGCCTAGAGCCCGTGCTCTGCAACAAGAGAAGCCACTGCCATGAGAAGCCCATGCGCCGCAACGAAGAGTAGCCCCTGCTCACCGCAACTAGAGAAAGCCCGTGCGCAGCAACAAAGACCCAACGCAGCCATAAATAAATAAATACATACGTACATACATACATACATTTTTTAAAGAAAGGAAGGCTGGGCTTCTACAGGCAGGTGACCTACCCGCTTCAGCCCGGCCACGTCATCAGAGGAGCAGACCACGGGCAGGAGGAGGGTGTCCACTCAGCAGCTCTACCCTGAGTGCCCACATCTTTGGCAGAAAGTTATTTTTAAATTTTCTTAAAAGGGGATCAAACCCAAAAAAACACAGCCAAATGAACACACAGTGTGAACGAGTGAGGCCTGCTCTCCTGGAGCTGCTCTCTTACTGTTGGGATTCTTGCTTAATTTGAGATTTAATGAGACCAGATGAGAGAAGCTTTCTGCAGTAAAAGTCACATGCAAAAAGAAATCAGAGCCAGAAACCCTGATTATAATTAATAACAGCATGCACATTCCTATCACAGTCTTAGCAACATCCTAAAGTTCACTCAGCTCATTAGCAGTATCATCCCTGCAGAAGTAAGTTTGGGGTCACAGGCGTGCTTATTCAACCATCCCCTTCTCAAATACCTTGCCTCCCTCTCCATCCTGCTAAGCCACGCCGATGTGCCCGTGAGATGAGCACAGTGAGGACTCAGGCAGGAGCAGCCCCACCTCGTTCCGTGGGAGCCCAGGAAATCCACTCGGGGAGCAGGAACGGTGCTTGTGGCTTCCATCAACAGGATGCCCCTCAGCAGGGAACAGACTGCTGTGCAGTCAGATGTGCATTCTCCACTGTGAAACTGTGGCCTGAAAAAGTGACAACCTCTGAAAGTCTTAGTTTACTCATCTGTAAAATGGAGCTGCTATTAATACTCTCCTACCTGCAGGGTTGCTATGAGGGTCAGCAATGTGCATAAAAAACAGCCCAGCCCAGTCTCTGCCAATGCAGGGGACATGGGGTCAAGCGGCCTGCGTGTCTGGCACAGAATAAGAGCTCAATCCATGGTGGCTGCTATGGTTAATGTTGTTGCTGTCATTGCTGTTTTAAGATTTCTGTCAGAAGCTCAGAGCATAGAAGCAGCCTTGGCCAACAAGGGGGCCAGCTCAGGAAAATGGGCAGGCAGCACCTGACGGTTAAGTAGCTCAGGAGAGTCAGAGGCTCCAGTGCCCACTGTGGCTGCACCCTAGCCACTGTGTGACCTTGAGAAAGCCACTTCCCATTTCCGGTTTTCTCTCTGACCTGAAGGGCCTCTCTGGACCTTCCTGCCCTAGTTCACCTGTGTCTCTAGGACTGTTGCCAGCTCTCCATAGGATACCTGGGCAGGTAGGAAAGGTTCCAGCAGGGGGAGCCAAGCCCACAGCAGAGACAAGATGCTTTGGGACACCAGGAGAGGAGAAAGAAGAGACTTCTGTTCCAGGCCCTCCACGGAGGGCTTCACAGGCTGACAGGCGCATCTGGTCCTCGGCGCACACTTGTGAGACACAGGCACAAGCCATGAAGACTGAAGCCTGGGCCAGCGCTAGGATGGGCATGAATGCAGTCATTCCGGCTTCGCAGCCTCTGGCCTTTCCCAGGTCGAGCTGCTGATTCTGTGAGGTCTGTCCAGAGAGGGGCTGGGGCTGAAAGAGCTGAGGGGAAACCCCAGGAAAAAGAGGAGAAAAAGGAACCAATAATAGTTCCTGTTTAGTGAGCACTTATTAAGTGTCAGGAGTGGACTAAGTACTTAAGGTGATTCCCTTAGCAAAGCGGCAAATATTAACAGCAAAATTAATGGGGCAGGGTGCTGGGGAGAGTCATTCGCTCATAAAGTAAGTGGAATATATTCCTTTTCTTTCTACCACTTCATTCTTCCTCTCCTCCCTCCCATTTAGCCAACATTTAGTCATTTATTTTGAAACCGGAGTCTGGGGCAGGGGGAGCACATGGAAGGGGTGGCAGGTGGGCAGGGGTGATGGGTGCACTATTAGGGGTGTGGTGTCCGAGGGGTGAGAGTGGAGGAGAGGGAGAAAAGGGAAGGGTCCCCACTCTGTGCCCTGAGTCTGCCCGGCCATTCCTCTCCTGGTCTTTAGTGAAGCCTAGGAAAGCTCCGGAAAAGAAGGCCCAGGAAGGGAGTCCACGATTCTGCTCATCACACCCTCCCTGGAGGGACCCTGAGCAGCTTCTCCAGCTCCAGACAGGCATGTCCCATCCCGTCTTTCTGAGCCACTGGAAGCACATGCTGCCCCTCAGCTTTCTGCCGGGAGCTGGCCCTGTGGTGATGATCTGAGGGGACCGGCCCAGAGGATCCTGTGCTGGGAGGGCCCTTGGATGCTAAGGACACGGCTGCAAGTGAACTGTGAGCGGAGCTCGCCCAGGCCCAGCTACTGAACACGGACCCAGCTTCTCTCCCCACAGTTTAGGGGAGTTGCCAGCACCCCATGGCCTGTGTCTCCTGGGAAGACACTAGCCCTGTGGCTGGACCAATGCCTGGCTGATGCGAGGAGAGAGAATGAGAAAGACCCTTCCATGGGAGGCCTGCCTTTCCCCGTGACAGGCTCAGGCACTGGCTGAGTCGACAGGAGGGTCTGCAGAGATGTGGATGCTGATAAGTACTAGGGCTGAGTTTGAAGACTCTCTCCAGCCATAGGTGTCCACAGCTCCTGCTGGACCTCCCGGGGCCCAAGCTGCCTCCACCACATCCCTGCTTCCCCGAGCTTCCCTTACTGAGAGGTGTGGGGATCCTTCTTTGGCAAACCCTGACACAGCATGAGAATATGAGGAAAGCCAGCCTGCTTCACCAACTCCCACAGGCTCCGGGATTTGAAATGCGAATTTGTAATTGTTTTCTACTTACTCCCACAGACGAAACCTGCCTCTTCCAGCTGAAGCCAAAGGCCTGGCCAACAATGTTTCTAGTTTCTCTCCCACTCTTGGCTGGCATTGAGACAAGGGGGCAGGTGCACAGAGAAGAGGAATGAGGAGGGAGCCAAGACCGGGTGTCGCCAACGTGCCAGAGGAGGGAGGGTGCTAAATCCTGGTGAGTTTTTCCCCTGGAATGTTTAGGTTGGCTGCCCCAACCAGAGAGAAATGATCAATTCCTACTCTAGGGTCAAGCCCAGAACTGAATCAAGAACACTGCTGGGGTAACCGCCACTCCTGGGACACTAGGAACAAGAAATTGACAGTCTACGAGTAAGCTGGTGGTGGTGATGCCAGCCAGTGGACTTGGGCAAGCCATCCCATCACAGGCTGTAGAGTCAGACATGCTGCACTTGAACCTGCTTCTGCCACTTAGTAGCCAGATGACCATGGGTGATTTACTTAATCTCGCTAAACCTCAATTTTCCCATCCGTAAATCTGTTCTGTAGGGCTCTGTGGAGATTAGAGGGAAGGTCAAGTATCTAACACAAAGTAGATACTCAGAATACCCAACACACTGGAACTGCAATGCAATTTCTAGCCATGCCTGGCACATAGCAAGCACTTAGCAAATGATGACTCTCTGGTAACAGTCAACTAGGAGGACCAATCAGAGATATCACATTTCACTTATATGCTCTCATTCATTGAAATATTGCCTCAGGGACTTCCCTGGTGGTCCAGTGGTAAAGAATCTGCCTTCTAATGCAGGGGACATGGGTTCAGTCCCTGGTCAGGGAACTAGGATCCCACATGCCGCAGGACAACTAAGCCCGAACGCCACAACTACTGAGCTCACGTGCCTCAATGAGAGAGCCCATGTGTCACAAACTATAGAGCCCACGTGCTCTGGAGCCCTCGCGCCACAACTAGAGAGAGAAAACCTGCACACCACAACTAGAGAGAAGCCCATGCCTCAATGAAAGATCCTGCACACCTCAATGAAGACCCCGCGTGCAACTAAGACCCGATGCAGACTAAAAAAAAAGAAAGAAATTTAAAAAAAAAAGAAATACTGCCTCAAACATAGCCTCATCTATCACAGAGAGTAGATTACTAATTCATACTCTTACATTGACTTCTTTTACTCAGTTACTTGTCATTGGCTAGACAATATGCATTGCTCTCATCCCAAATTCTAGCTTCCTGGTTAGAACAGTGGAATACGGCTGGATCGCAGAATGTGAGGGTTGGTAGGGGACCTAAATCATCTAGCCCAACCCCCTCACTTTACAGATGAGGAAGTGGGCCCAGAGTGGACTTATGTATCCTCAAAGACCAGAGGAGGGCAGGGATCTCTGACGTTTCCAAGGCACGAGAATTCATGAGAATGAATCATGATCATCTAAGCAAGTAGAGAGCTGAGCTGGGCAGGGGAAGATGTTGGTACATGTCTCAGTGCAAGGAAACTCACCTGGGAAAGGGATGGGTCAAGGGAGGTTTTGAGAGATATAGTCATTAAATTGATTGAAACTAGGTTGCAGAGGGCCTAGAGGGTAGCATGTTCTTAGATAATGCTACCAAAAGCTTTTGCTTTATAATAAACTTCGAGCTACTGACAATTTATGCAATGCTTTCCCAATCAAGATCTCAGTTCAACTTGACAACATATTGAGATACGTTACAACCCCATTTTATTGATAGGAAATCTGAGGCTTAAAGACCCAGTGACTTGCCTAAAGTCAGTGGCTAATAAAGCAGAACTAGAATCCAGTCCTTCTTACTCCAAATCCTGGCTCAATTTGGTAACATGCTTGGGAAGGATTCAGCAAGATATGTTGAATCTTATCATAATAAACACCATGCCCAAAAGGAAATTTCCAGTATAACAACTGTGTTGATATTCCCTCAGATTTTATTGGAATGATATCTGATGGGTACAGATTTGACTAATGTAGTCAATCCCTTGCCCAGAGAAAGCCCCTTTTATTTGTCCCAAAGAAATAGGTGACTTCATTTCAATCCCTCATGCCTGAGGGAGAGACCATGCTTACTGGCTAATCTCTAGCAAGTCTATGTAGGACTCACGCCACCATCAGTAGATATGCCTCACCCCACGCACAGAGATGCTCTCTCTTCCCATTCACAGGCCAGACATCTCTCTGTTCTCCCCCAAAGTGTGCTGCTCTTCTCCAGACTCCCCTCGGTTCTCCTCCCTCTGGCTGGGCACAACCCCAGACCCTGGCCTTGGGTGCTGCATTAGAATGGCCAGGAGGATGCTTTGGCAGTGTGACAAGCCCTGTGTTTCCACAGGCAGTTCACCCCTTGCCCTTACCTACCCTCCCATGACATGAGGACCTGTCCCCAGTACAGCCTCCAGCTCTAGATGAGAAACAATGGCTTAGTGTTTCCTGGAATTTACCTGGGGTGGTGGAGGGATGCCAACCCAACCCAACCCAGCCAGGTTTATCAGCCCAAGGGAGGAATGTCAGGCTCAGACACAGCCCCGCTCCTCCTTCAGGCTTCTTCAGTCTTCACTTTGAGGGGCTGCATCATCTTCCCTCCTCTGCTGGTGGCACCCACCTAGCACTGTGCAGCCCCACTAGGGTGAGGGGCACAGGGGAGCCTGTCTCTCGAGGTTCCTTTAGGATTCTTGGGTACCAACCTCAGGCCCTTTGTGGAGGAGACTTGCTCACCCTGGGAACCTGAAATGTCAGGGCTGGAAGGGACCTTAGAAATGATGCCATCGGGGGGACCTTCAAGATGGTGGCGGAGTAAGACATGGAGATCACATTACTTCCCACAAATACATCAAAAATACATCTGCATGGGCTTCCCTGGTGGCGCAGTGGTTGAGAGTCCGCCTGCCAATGCAGGGGACACGGGTTCGTGCCCCGGTCCGGGAAGATCCCACATGCTACGGAGCAGCGGGGCCCGTGAGCCATGGCCACCGAGCCTGCGCGTCCGGAGCCTGTGCTCCACAACGGGAGAGGCCACAACAGTGAGAGACCCTCGTACCACAAAACAAAACAAACAAACAAAAAATACATCTACGTGTGGAACAACCCCTACAGAACACCTACTGAACGCTGGCAGAAGACCTCAGACTTCCCAAAAGGCAAGAAAATCCCCACGTACCTGGGTGGGGATTTTTCTGGCAAAAAATTGTACCTGGCAAAAGAAAAAAGAAAAAACAGAGACAAAAAGTAGGGGCAGGACCTGCACTTCGGGGACGGAGCTGTGAAGGAGGAAAAGTTTCCATACACTAGGAAGCCCCTTCACTGGCGGAGATGGGGGGTGGGCCGGAGGGAAGCCTCGGAGCCACAGAGGAGAGCACAGCAACAGGGATGCGGAGGGCAGAGCGGAGAGATTCCTGCACAGAGGATCAGTACTGACCAGCACTCACCAGCCTGAGAGGCTTGTCTGCTCACCCACCAGCTGGGATGGGTGGGGGCTGGGAGCTGAGGCTCGGGCTTCAGAGGTCAGACCCCAGGGAGAGGACTGGGGTTGGCCGTGTGAACACAGCCTGAGGGGGCTAGTGTGCCACAGCTAGCCGGGAGGGAGTCCAGGAAAAAGTCTGGACCTGCCTAAGAGGCAAGAGACCATTGTTTCGGGGTGTGCGAGGAGAGGGGATTCCTTCCCTGTGTGCCCACAGAAGGCAGAGCACCGCCTAAGTGAGCTCCAGAGACGGGCACAAGCCACGACTATCAGCTCGGACCCCAGAGACAGGCATAAAACACTAACGATGTTGCTGCAGCCACCAAGAAGCCTGTGTGCAAGCACAGGTCACTATCCACACCCCGACCCCACACACACCCCACTGGGAACCTGTGAAGCCCTGCACTGTCAGGGTCCTGTGATCCAGGGACAACTTTCCCGGGAGAACACACAGGGCACCTCAGGCTGTTGCAACATCACACCAGCCCCTGCTGCTGCGGGCTCACCCCTCATTCCAATTACGACTAGCGTTCCCCTCCCTCCCCCAAGTCTGAGTGAACAAGAGAGCCCTAATCAGCCATGGCTTTAACCCCCTCCTGTCTGGGCCGGGAACAGGTGCCTGAGGGCAACCTAAATGCAAAGGTGGGGCCAAAACCAAAGCTGAATCCCAGGAGCTATGGGAACAAAGAAGAGAAAGGGAAATCTCTCCGTGCAGCCTCAGGAGCAGTGGATTAAATCCCCACAGTCAACTTGAGGTACCCTACATCTGTGGAATGCCTGAATAGGCAATGAACGAATCACCCCCAAATTGAGGCGGTGGACTTTGGGAGCAACTGTAGATTTGGGGTTTGCTGTCTATGACTGATTTGTTTCTGATTTTTATGTTTATCTTAGTTTAGTTTTTAGTGCTTGTTATCATTGGTGGATTTGTTTATTGGTTTGGTTGCTCTCTTTTTTATTACCATTATTATTTTAATAATTAAAAAAATTTTGTTTTTAATATATTTTTTTTCTTTCTTTTTTTCTCCCTTTTCTTCTGAGCCGTGGGACAGACAGGGTCTTGGTGTTCCAGCTTGGTGTCAGGCCTTAGGCTCTGAGGTGGGAGAGCCGAGTTCAGCACACGGGACCACCGGAGACCTCCCGGCCCCACATAATATCAATTGGCAAGAGCTCTCCCAGAGATCTTTGTCTCAATGCTAAGAAAAAGCTCCACCCAACGGCCAGCAAGCTCCAGTGCTAGATGCCCCATGCCAAACAACAAGACAGGAACACAACCCCAACCATTAGCAGAGAGCCTGCCTAAAATCATAATAAGTCCACAGACACCCCCAAACACACCACCAGACGTGGACCTGCCCACCAGAAAGACAAGATCCAGCCTCATCCACCAGAACACAGGCACTAGTCCCCTCCGTCAGGAAGCCTACACAACCCACTGAACCAACTTTAGCCACTGGGAACAGACACCAAAAACAATGGGAACTACGAACCTGCAGCCTGCAAAACGGAGACCCCAAACACAGTAAGATAAGCAAAATGAGAAGACAGAAAAACACACAGCAGACGAAGGAGCAAGATAAAAACCCACCAGACCTAACAAATGAAGAGGAAATAGGCAGTCAACCTGAAAAAGAATTCACAGTAATGACAGTAAAGATGATCCAAAATCTTGGAAATAGAATGGAGAAAATACAAGAAACATTTCACAAGGACCTAGAAGAACTAAAGAGTGAACAAACAATGATGAACAACACAATAAATGAAATTAAAAATTCTCTAGAAGGAATCAATAGCAGAATAACTGAGGAAGAACAGATAAATGACGTGAAGATAAAATAGTGGAAATAACTACTGCAGAGCAGACTAAAGAAAAAAGAATGAAAAAAATTGAGGACAGTCTCAGAGACCTCTGGGACAACATTAAATGCACCAACATTCGAATTATAGGGGTCCCAGAAGAGAAAAAGAAAAGGTCTGAGAAAATATTTGAAGAGATTATAGTTGAAAACACCCCTAACATGGGAAAGGAAATAGTCAATCAAGTCCAGGAAGCAAAGAGAGCCCCATACAGGATAAATCCAAGGAGAAACATGCCAAGATGCATATTAATCAAACCATCAAAAATTAAATACAAAGAAAAAATATTAAAAGCAGCAAGGGAAAAGCAACAAATAACATACAAGGGAATCCCCATAAGGTTAACAGCTGATTTTTCAGCAGAAACTCTGCAAGCCAGAAGTGAGTGGCAGGACAAATTTAAAGTGATGATAAGGAAAAACCTACAACCAAGATTACTCTACCCAGCAAGGATCTCATTCAGATTTGACGGAGAAATTAAAACCTTTACAGACAAGCAAAAGTTAAGAGAATTGAGCACCACCAAACCAGCTTTACAACAAATGCTAAAGGAACTTCTCTAGGCAGGAAACACAAGAGAAGGAAAAGACCTACAATAACAAACACAAAACAATTAAGCAAATGGTAATGGGAACATACTATCGATAATTACCTTAAATGTAAATGCATTAAATGCTCCAACCAAAAGACACAGACTGGCTGAATGGAAACAAAAACAAGACCTGTATATATGCTGTCTACAAGAGACCCACTTCAGACCTAGGGACACATACAGACTGAAAGTGAGGGGATGGGAAAAGATATTCCAGGCAAATGGAAATCAAAAGAAAGCTGGAGTAGCAATTCTCATATCAGACAAAACAGACTTTAAAATAAAGACTATTACAAGAGACAAAGAAGGACACTACATAATGATCAAGGGATCGATCCAAGAAGAAGATATAACCAACGTAAATATTTATGCACCCAACATAGGAGCACTTCAATACATAAGGCAAATGCTAATAGCCATAAAACGGGAAATCGACAGTAACATAATAATAGGAGGGGACTTTAACACCCCACTTTCACCAATGGACAGACCATCCAAAATGAAAATAGGGAAACACAAGCTTGAAATGATACATTAGACAAGATGGGCTTAATTGATATTTATAGGACATTCCATCCAAAAACAACAGAATACACTTTCTTCTCAAGTGCTCATGGAACATTCTCCAGGATATATCATATCTTGGGTCACAAATCAAGCCTCAGTAAATTTAAGAAAATTGAAGTTGTATCAAGTATCTTTTCCGACAACAATGCTATGAGACTAGATGCCAATTACAGGAAAAAAACTGTAAAAAATACAAACACATGGCGGCTAAACGATAGGCTACTAAATAACCAAGAGATCACTGAAGAAATCAAACAGGAAGTCAAAAAATACATAGAAACAAATGACAATGAAAACATGACAACCCAAAACCTATGGGATGCAGCAAAAGCATTTCTAAGAGGGAAGCATATAGCAATACAATCCTACCTCAAGAAACAAGAAAAATCTCAAATAAACAACCTAACCCTACACCTAAAGCAATTAGAGAAAGAAGAACAAAAAACCCCCAAAAGTTAGCAGAAGGAAAGAAATCATAAAGATGAGATCAGAAATAAATGAAAAAGAAATGAAGGAAACAATAGCAAAGATCAATAAAACTAAAAGCTGCTTCTTTGAGAAGATAAAATTGATAAACCATTAGCCAGGCTCATCAAGAAAAAAAGGGAGAAGATTCAAATCAACAGAATTAGAAATGAAAAAGGAGAAGTAACAACTGACACTGCAGAAATACAAAGGATCATGAGAGATTACTATAAGCAACCATATGCCAATAAAATGGACAACCTGGAAGAAATGGACACATTCTTAGAAAAGCACAACCTTCCGAGACTGAATGAGGAAGAAATAGAAAATATAAACAGACCAATCACAAGCACTGAAATTGAGACTGTGATTAAAAATCTTCCAACAAACAAAAGCCCAGGACCAGATGGCTTCACAGGCGAATTCTATCAAACATTTAGAGAAGAACTAACATCTATCCTTCTCAAACTCTTGCAAAATAAAGCAGAGGGAGGAACACTCCCAAGCTCATTCTACGAGGCCACCATCACCCTGATACCAAAACCAGACAAAGATGTCACAAAGAAAGAAAACTACAGGCCAATATCACTGACGAATATAACTGCAAAAATCCTCAACAAAATATTAGCAAACAGAATCCAACAGCACATTAAAAGGATCATACACCTTGATTAAGTGGGGTTTATCCCAGGAATGCAAGGATTCTTCAATATACACAAATCAATCAATGTGATACACCATATTAACAAACTGAAGGATAAAAAGCATACGATGATCTCAATCGATGCAGAAAAAGCTTTTGACAAAATTCAACACCCATTCGTGAAAAAAACTCTCCAGAAAGTAGGCATAGAGGGAACCTACCTCAACAAAATAAAGGCCATATGTGATAAACCCACAGCCAACATCGTTCTCAATGGTGAAAAACTGAAACCATTTCCTCTAAGATCAGGAACAAGACAAGGTTGCCCACCCTCACCACTATTATTCAACATAGCTTTGGAAGTTTTAGCCAGAGAGGAAAAAGAAATAAAAGGAATCCAAATTGGAAAAGAAGAAGTAAAGCTGTCACTGTTTGCAGATGACATGATACTATACATAGAATCCTAAAGATGCTACCAGAAAACTACTAGAGCTAATCAATGAATCTGGTAAAGTAGCAGGATACAAAATTAATGCACAGAAATCTCTTGCATTCCTATATACTAATGACAAAAAAGTCTGAAAAAGAAATTAAGGAAACACTCCCTTTTACCACTGCAAGAATAAAATACCTAGGAATAAACCTAGCTAAGGAGACAAAAGACCTGTATGCAGAAAATTATAAGACACTGATGAAAGAAATTAAAGATGATACAAATAGATGGAGAGATATACCATGTTCTTGGATTGGAAGAATCAACATTGTGAAAAAGACTATACTACCCAAAGCAATCTACAGATTCAATGCAATCCCTATCAAACTACCACTGGCATTTTTCACAGAACTAGAACAAAAAATTTCACAAATTGTATGGAAACACAAAAAACCCCAAATAGCCAAAGTAATCTTGAGAGAGAAAAATGGAGCTGGAGGAATCAGGCTCCCGGACTTCAGACTAAACTACAAAGCTACAGTAATCAATACAGTATGGTACTGGCACAAAAACAGAAATATAGCTCAATGGAACAGGATAGAAAGCCCAGAGATAAACCCACGCACTTATGGTCACCTCATCTTTGATAAAGGAGGCAAGAATATACAATGGAGAAAAGACAGCCTCTTTGGTGTACAACAGAAACTAACACAGTATTGTGAAGCAATTATACTCCAATAAAGATCTATTGAAAAAAAAAAAGAATGAAATTAGAACACTTCCTAACACCATCCACAAAAATAAACTCAGAATGGATTAAAGACTTAAATGTAAGGCCAGAGAGTATAAAACTCTTAGAGGACAACATAGGGAGAGCACTCTATGACATAAATCACAGAAAGCTCCTTTTTGACCCACCTCCTACAGAAACGGAAATAAAAACAAAAATAAACAAATGGGACCTAATGAAACTTCAAAGCTTTGGCCCAGGAAAGGAAACCATAAACAAGACAAAAAGACAACCCTCAGAATGAGAGAAAATATTTGCAAATGAAGCAACTGACAAAGGATTAATCTCTAAAATATACAAGCAGCTCATGCAGCTGAATATCAAAAAACAAACAACCCAATCCAAAAATGGGCAGAAGACCTAAATAGACATTTCTCCAAAGAAGATATACAGACTGCTAACAAATACATGAAAGGATGCTCAACATCAAGAATCATTAGAGAGATGTAAATCAAAACTACAATGAGGTATCACCTCACACAGGTCAGAATGGCCATTATCAAAAAATCTACAAACAATAAATGCTGGAGAGGGTGTGGAGAAAAGGGAACCTTCATGCACTGTTGGTGGGAATGTAAATTGATACAGCCACTATGGAGAACAGTATGGAGGTTCCTTAAAAAACTAAAAATAGAACTACCATATGACCCAGCAATCCCACTACTGGGCATATACCCTGAGAATACCATAATTCAAAAAGAGACATGTACCACAATGTTCACTGCAGCACTATTTACAATAGCCAGGACATGGAAGCAAACTAAGTGTCTATTGACAGATGAATGGATAAAGATGGGGCACATATATACAATGGAATATTATTCCACCATTAAAAAGAAACGAAACTGAGTTATTTGTAGGGAGGTGGATGGACTAGAGTCTGTCATACAGAGTGAAGTAAATCAGAAAGAGAAAAACAAATACCATATGCTAATGCATATATATGGAATCTAAAAAGAAAAAAAAAGGTACTGATGAACCTAGTGGTAGAGCAGGAATAAAGACACAGACATAGAGAATGGACTTGAGAACACGGGGAGGGGGAGAGGGAAGCTGGGACCAAGTGAGAGAGTGGCACGGACACATACACACTACCAAATGTAAAATAGATAGCTAGTGGGAAGCAGCCGCATAGCACAGGGAGATCAGCTCGGTGCTTTGTGACCACCTAGAGGGGTGGGATAGGGAGGGTGGGAGGGAGGGAGATGCAAGAGAGAGGAGACATGGGGATATATGTGTACGTATAGCTGATTCACTTTGTTATACAGCAGAAATGAACACAACATTATAAAGCAATTATACTCCAATAAATGTGTTTAAAAAAAAAGGCAAAGTCCACAGAAAAAAAAAAAGAAAAAAAAGAAATGATGCCATCACACCCCCAACCCCGGAGTGGAGCAACTCATTCCTGGAACGTCAACTATACTCAAAGATCTGGGGGAAGCATTTCTATATGAGAACCAATGTGTTCACATTGTTGTACCAAATGACAACTATAAGTTGATTTTACAAATTACCCTAAGACTTCAAAGAAATGTGATGCTTTCTGCAAGGTGCTTCAGGCTACACTCCAAGCCCCTACCCTCAGAATACTAGTTCTTCCTCCAATTCCCTGGGGATGGCAGAGTCAGAGAAGCACTGCTCCCACCCAAACCCTGTATCACAGAAAGGAAACCTCAGGTCCAGCCAAGTGAAGTGACCGTGAACCACAATATCTACTATTACTAATAAAAATAATCCATTTACTGAATGCTTACCACGAGCCAGGTACTCTACTGAGAGTTTTACTTAAGTTAACTTTCATTTTCAAAGCAACTCTGTAAGAGGTATGATTTTCACTTTAAAGATGAAAAGAAGACTCAGAAGTTGAGCAATATATCCAAAATCGCAAAGCTAACCATGACACCTACTTCTTATCAGCTGGATTTGAACCCAGGCCTCTGAGTCCAAGGTTCAGAGCCTTGGTGACAATGTCATACCGTTAGTGACGCAAGAGGGAGGAGCTGGGAGTGGGTCGGAGTCCAGGGTGCTGGTGTCTTGTCCTAGATTATTATGCATAGCCCCAGAACACAAGGGTGCCTTAGCTTACCCTCGGCCTATCAATAAGAAAACTGAGGCTCAGAGAGAAGAGCCCAACTTAAGGCCAGAGCCACCAAACTTCAGAGACAGCATCTGCTAACAGTGGGCTCTGTGGGAGTATCCTAACCTCTCTGGGGTTAGAAGACCTCTAACATCCCTCCTGAATGTACCAGTTATAACCTGACTTGCACATCCTGTCAGCCTTTGTGAGCCTGAGCGCCTGCGGGGGCCTCATTCACTTTGGTCTGCAGACAGCAGCTCTGACAAGTTACCCTTAACCTCCTGCCAGGGGGCTGGACTGGGGTGGGGGGTGGGGGGGGTGCGTGCTAAGGGAACTTGTTTGACAATTGCAAGTCACTCCTGCTTCTGAACTGATCAACCAGCCTGCTAGTCATTAGCTAAGGCCTGTATGCCAGGAAGCAGAATGTATGCACAGTAGCCAAAAGCCACAGCCACAAGCACGCACACCCCTCTCAGCAAGGAAATTCCAGAAGTTTATTCATTCCTGTGGTTCGCATCTATAAGAATCTTCTTCCAGATCCCAACTTCTTAGGTCTCTGATGTCGTCTAAAAAGCCTACTCCACATCTGGACAAAAGCATGCTGAAAAGATGCGACTCTGTTGTGACTGCTTAGAATATTTACATTATCTGTGGTACCCATGTTGATTGCCTGAGCCAATCAAGCCAGGTTTATCAACACTGTGCTCCCAGCAGGGCTGGAAGAATCCTGGCTGAAGGGTCAGAACACACAGTCTGTCCACACACCCATCACTGTGTGTTTACCCAGCTCTGTCCCGGACCCCATGGGGCTCTGTGTGTTGGGAGGAAAAGGGAGCAGAACATCAGGGGGTGAAGACACAGGAGTTCGAGAAAGTTGAGACTCAGGGAGCAGCTTTGGAAAGGCCAGCACTCCTCACTTTGGCCTTGAGGAGGCCTCTGGACAGCAGGAACCATCAGCCTGCTGGGGGAGAGCCCCCCCCCCCCCACCGAGAGTAGTTAAAGGCAGCTCACAGCCTGCTTGCTTCTCCCCAGCCCAGCCCAGCCCCTCAGCTCCCACCCGCTCTGTTGCAGCTCCTCCTGAGCATGTTGCAGGTTCTAGAGTCTCGCCTCCAGCTGTGGCTCTTTAAAGCTGAGCCACTCGAGGTTCACACAGGCCCCACCTGATGTTCTAAGCCTGTCCCGGCTCCCCCCGGAGCTGCTGACTGGGGAGCCCCTCACACCTCTTCTAGACAGGCTCCGGGACCCAGGACATTGGCTGGGGGCGGGCAGGCCACCGCCTCTCACCTTCCCTTTCGTGCTCCTTGAATAGGCGGGAGAAGCCACTCAAGCACCAGGTGTGCAGGCCCTCGGCTGTCCTGCTGTCCCCTCACGCTGGGCTGCGGCTCAAGGCCCTTCCGCACCACGCCTGCCTGCCTCCCTTCCTCCCTCCCAAAGGACGCCCTCTGCTTCTCTGTCTCGGCAGGCGATTAGGGATGTTGCTGAGAACATCCAGTTCTTACCATCTGCAACAATGGACGATAACGGAGAGTGACGCATTTTCTCCTGTAAGGACTTTTCCCACCAATCATGTCTCCCTCCCTTCCTCCTCAGGCGTCACTGAAGGTACTGACAAGGCTAACATGTGTCTCTTCTCCTCTCCCACACCAAACCTGCTCCGGACGGGCGCTGTTGAGAAAGAAAATGGTGACCCCTGGGAACCCGGAGGAAAGGGCATGGAGAAAACTGACGGGCAATGGAGAGCACGGTGCATCAGCAGGAACACAGCCAAGTGTGACTGACCCTCTGGAGAGAGGACCGAGCTCACAGGTGTCAGCTCAACTGGCCTCAGTGGGGAGGAGAGGGCCCCTGTCCCTCCAATCTTCTCTTGGAAACAGGGGCCCAGCAGGAAGATCAAGGGCTACCCCATGTGTCAGCGGGGCTCACACCTGGCCAGGGGAGCACAGACCTTGAAGACAGGGGACTTGGAATCCTATTGGGGAGGCCAGATCAACAAAGGAGAACAATATAACCACAGGGGCCAGGAAAGTGGGATTGGAAGTAAAACAGCTGGTGGGCCCTGGCCTGTTCACTGGGACTTGGTAAACCCTTCCCGTTTTCCACTCCTGAACCCCACAGTTCTGCACCCTGCTCGGGACACTCAGCCAACACAAATCAGCAGTTCGTTTCTTAGCATTTGCCTAGAGGGGAGCATGGGCCCAGCATTTATTGGGTGTTAAGTGTTCTCTCTCCCCCGCAGTAATAAGATGGCTACAGGACTCTGAAACGAAGTACGTTGTTTACCATCACTGCAAAGCTTTGAAATGGCCATCCTAGCTGTTAGAACATTTTCTCCAGGGCAATTTGGGTAAGCTTCCACCCCCTGTACATAGCAGCCAACCAGCTAGGCCTCTCCAGGTGTGGTAGATTAGGCCAAAATAGGACTACTAAATGTGCTTATCCATACCAAATAGACCTATTAAATTAATAATGCACTTCTAATTATTCTAATGAAATAATTTATCATTCACGCTTGAAGTAAGAATCAGTTTTACTCTCACTCTGGTTTTTTATGATTACTCAATTCGGGATTTTTCTGAGAGAAAGCAGTCCCCTGGGACTTCCTAGAGTCCAGTGTTTGATGGGGGGAAATTATTTATACTGAAGAACTCTGCTCCCCCTCACACCTGTTAGCTGGGGCTTGGTTCCATCTCCCCGATGGCTTTGTTCCTCTTGGTTTCTAGGCCAAAGTGAGCTTCTGGGAAGCTGCAATTTGGCACAAGTGCGTACTTGCTTGGGTGTCCTCTCTCTCAGCTGATCTTTGCAGGTTCCTGGCAAGTCTCTCTCTTAGTTGAGACAATGCTCCCCCCCACCCTCTTCCCACACCTCTTAACTAGAAAAATAAAATAATATCCAGGTTCCAGAAGGTAATTTCTTGCTTAAGCCCAGGAAAAGCCAAAGAGAGCTAGCTTATCCCCACATTTGCCACCTGCAATGCTCAACCAAACAACAGGACAAACCATCTACGAAAGATCTAGCTATCTCTTCACTTCTGCAATCCCTGAAGCATTTCTTTGCCTGTTCGTGTGCACAGTGAGCTGCATCTGTATGGCTTCCCCATTGACCAGAAGCCCCTCTGAGCTGACACTGTGAGGAGATGCTGCCTAAAGGACGTCCCTTGAGTCCACTCCCCGAGCCCCACGAGGTCCAGTTGGGCATCTCTGGGCACTCGGGGTCAGACCCGTCCTCCCGTGGGCACAGGGGAGGGGCCTCCTCCACAATCGCACTTTTCTTGCAAGCTGAACCTAAGGCTAGGCTCCCAGGCTGCATCACAGATGGTCAGCTTGGTGCTCTGCTCTGAAAGGGGGTTCCCAGTAAGGCAGCCTTGACAGAGCCAACGGAACACGGGGTAGACACCAAGAAAGAAACAGAGCTCTCCCAGGCCGAGTTCTTGTTTGCTTCAAGTTATTTTCTACCATTTCAATGTATTTCTGCACTAGCCACATATAGGCTTTTCTATTAAAATTCAAGAACTTTTCTAGGGAGAACTGCTCCCAGGTACACAAATAGGAGGACGGCTCAGCTGACAAATTATCTATTCTCACTGTAGATACTCTTCTGCTCAATGAAAACTGTAACGGTCATGCACTCAATTTGTGGGATAGGTAAGGAAGGATGGAAGTGAAAGAGGAGCTCCTGGGTCAGAGTGAAATATGAATTCTAGCTACATGCTACAGCAGCTTAGGAATAACCACTGTGATTATCCTACAACTAATCAGGAAGCAGAGCTGTATTCAAATGGGCCACTTCTCCATCAGGCCTGGGCCTGCCTCAGCATCAGGGAATCTTAACTCACCAGCTCTTATGCACTAGAGGAAACCGGCAGAGCAATTACCATCAACCTAGATTGTCCTCCTCCTTCCTTTTCAATAACTAGGGTGACCACATGACATATTACCCAAACCAGGACTCTTGTGAAGAGAGGAACTACTAACACTTATGCCGGGACTGTCCAGGGGACAGAGGATGTGTGTGACCACCCTAATCACTCCCACCATCTCCCTAAGTCTGGATGTGACACATGACTTCAAGGATGTTTTCCCTGGCCACGTTCACTCTGTTCTGGCCAAGCTTGTACTTCACATGCCCTCAGTCCAGGAAACTGTTATGTTATTTCATGCACTGGGTTATATTTGGACATGTTCTCATATCTGTCCTCGCTCCTTTTCTAGACCATCAGTGTCTTAGTTTCTGACTTGTTTTTTTGAACTATAGTTGATTTACAATACTGTGTTAGTTTCAGGTATACAGCAAAGTGATTCAGTTATATATATATTTTTCAGATTATTTTCCATTATAGGTTATTATAAGATATTGAATATAGTTCCCTGTGCTATACAGTAATCCTTGCTGCTTATCTATTTTAGGTACAGTAGTTTGTATGTGTTAACCCCATCCTCCTAATTTATCCCTCCTCCCCTTTGGTAACCATAAGTTTGTTTTCTATATCTGTGAGTCTGTTTTTGTCTTGTATACTGTCTTATATATAGATTCATTTGTATTATTTTTTAGATTCCACATATAAGTGATATCGCATAATATTTGTCTTTTTCTGTCTGACTTACTTCATTTAGTATGATATTCTCTAGGTCCATCCATGTTGCTGCAAATGGCAATATTTCATTCCTTTTTATGGTTGACTAATGTTCCATTATATATATACCACATTTTCTGTAACCAATCACCTGTTGATGGCCACTTGGGTTGTTTCCGTGTCTTGGCTATTGTTAACTGTGCTGCTATGAACACTGGGGTGCTTGCATCTTTTCGAATTAGAGTTTTTGTCTTTTCTGGATATCCCAAGAGTGGGATTGCTGGATCATATGGCAGCTCTGTGTTTAGGTTTTTAAGGAACCTCGATGCTGTTCTCCATAGTGGCTGCACCAATTTACATTCTCACCAACAGTGTAGGAGGGTTCCCTTTTCTGCACTGTTTGCTGACTTTTTGCATGAACTTTAAACTCACTCTAGTTCCTTTGTTCCATCCACTTTTGTCATTGTTCATAAGTAAATAATATTTGCTGAAAGTCTGGTTGTAAGTATGATTGCAAATGATTGCAAACTTTTTTCCTAACATAAATGCTGTCGTTTTTTATATATTTTTCCGGTATTTTTCTATATATGTACTTTTTAAAACAAAATTATACATATACACTATCATTGCCTTCATCTTCATACTTTTGTTCATGCTAAACCACAATATTTTTCCTGGTTACGGAACATTCTTCCTAAGTCTCATTTTTAATAACTTTGTAACATTCCGTCAAGTGGATGAACCATCATTTACTCAATCATGTCCCTGTTATTTACCATTTAGGTTGTTTCCAATTTCACTAAAACAAAAAACATCACAAGTCACAATTTCATGAACATAACTTCTCCTTCACTCTAGATTATATCTACTCAAGATATATTTCAAGAATTTCGATTACTAAGTCAAAGTGCTTGAAATTTTTATGGCTCTCAAATCTAGGTCCTCTTAATTTCTGTCAATGTACTACCTGGGGTGACTCCTGGCTCCCCAAATATTTTGCTCTCCTTCCTCAGCCCCAGTTTGATCTTGAGCTCCTTGATCTGGTGCCAGGGCCCAGGTATGAGCCAGGTCCAGGGATTCCTGCACAGTTTGAAGGGATGTGCACTTAGATATCTGACCAAGTTAGGCAAGGCTTGGGAAATGAGGCAAGTACTGAGCAAGACAGGGAAGGATCCCACCCCAAGGAGTCATGAAGTTCAAAACAACTATAGTTATCAAGCAAAACATGGGGCCTCTGCTCTCTCTCCTCTGTAATCCTGCCAGTGGGGGCAGCCCCGGATGCCTCTGAGCCTTTTCTGCCCAGCTGAGCCCTACCTTAACCTCAAGGTATCCTCTTCTCTAAGGCCTTCCCAGCAGGATTTATGACACAGGTTCTTAAGCACAGACTCGGACAAACTTTCCAATCTGTGATAAAATACAGAAAACGAGGACAATACGTGGAATTTTTCATACAGCTCATTGCACATAGTTTAAAAGGCCATCCTTTAATCTCAGTTTATGTCCTTCACACTTTCTTGGAATTAATGTATTCTTTCATTTATTTGTAAAATTGTCCGTGGCTTTGTTTTAATTAGTAGTTCGTTTACTTATCGCATATGTTTTGACAGCTCACTACCTGCCAGGTGCTATTCTAGACCCTAGAGACAGAGCAGCAAACACAAGAGACAAAGGTGCCTGACAACTAGCTTTTCTGATTGTGATATAAGTGCCTGACATGTAGCTTTTGATTGCTGAGGCCTCCACTTCAAAGACAGCCATTTGGAATAAACACAATGCCAGCTACAGGACTTGATAAACAGCCAGGCCGCCCCACCCGTGAGGTTCCCTTTTTTTTAGAGAGAGCTCTGGTGACCTAGATAACTGACCGTTCGACGGTTTTTCCCTTCCTGTGCTTTAATTCCTGCTTTTATGCTTTAAATTCACCAATAAAGAGTGAACACTTGAAACCCTAGGTCCTCCAACCCTCGACCCCAATAAAGGCAGAACCCCAGGTCTGTTCGATCTCGTGCTCTCTCTCCCTCTCTCCCCCCACCCCTCACTGTGTGGTCCCGGGGAGGCCTTGCACCCTCAGGGACCTGTGAGCAATAAGCCTTGTCTTTTCTAAGTTCCCTGATGGTTGTTACTGAGCTGCGTCTTGCAGTCTTAGTAGGAACCACAAGGGTCGGTCCAGCCACAACATTGGCTCCAGGTGGAAAAAATGTCTGTGGGGGGCCACCACAAGTAGCATGGCCCAGGGGAGTGCCCCCAGGCGTCTCTAGCTTACAGGATCACTATCACCAGGCCGAGAAGGCCCTGAAACAGCGCCCTAGCTCTGACTGTGGAGGCTCTGTCTCCGCAGCGCCCTGGAGGGTGGGGGGAAGGGCTCAGGTTTGGACATCGCTGTATCTCCATGGTGATGTCCTGCACAGTCACTTCTTATTAAACACTTGCAGGGGATGGGGTTTCATAAAGACACTGACACTCCCTGGAGCATTAGTGGGGACACTTGTATGCACAGCAGAGGGCCTGTGGGTGGTTTGAAAAAGGGCGTGAAATTAACCAACTCTGGGGCCACGGTGCCTGGCTTCCAATCCCAGCTCTGCTGTAGGACCTTCAGCAAATGTTTTCTCCTCTCAGCCTGTGTCCTCACTTGTAAAATGGGCAGGATTGTAACAGTACTTGCTTGAAGAGGCTTGAAGATGGAAGCCCTCCGCACAGTCCTTGGCACACCAGAAGCCCTCAGTAAATGTGACCTAGTTGTAGCAATAACAATAGCATCAATTGGGTGCTAAATAAACCAGCTAATAGGTGACTGTGTCAACATTAAACCAGGTGAAAGGTCACAGCCCAGAGAACCAAACTGAAATTGAAGGTACATTTGACAGGCCAGAAATGTTAAAGATATAACAGGGAAAATTAAATTTGTATATGAAGGAAGAAAAAAACAAACCGGCCAGACTTTCTCTTCCTTCTCCACATGTCAATGATAGAAACTGATAGAACTTCATTTATGTCAGTGATAGAAACAGGGCAAAATGCTCCTACCACATCCAGGTTTGTTCAATGATGGGCACATGCCAGAACTCAACCACAAATGGCCACGATGAGTTGAGGGGAACGGAACTAGGGAATAAACACACAAGTTCAGGGACTTTCCTAAAGTATGGACATTCCACAGACAGATAATTTCCAGTGCCACCCAGAACTCTGGAATTTAAGAAATCTGAGGGAGGGTGGGATGGGGTAGAAAACAGAATACTGGCCACAAAGAGCAGCAGGACAAAGGCCCAAGTGTGCAGAGGTTGCTCTTAGCTCTGGGATTGAAATGCAACGCTGTGCAAATTTAATATCGGCGGCTCAGATAAAATAATGTCAGCAGACTAGATAATTAAAGCTTTTTGGCTCACTTCTTTGTTTTCTTGCTTTCCGGAGGGAGGTCGATAGAAAAAGGAGATGGGTCCAGTAAACCAAGAATTCCTCAGAGTTTTAAGTATATTTTTAGTTACTCCCGACATCTGGGATAGCAGAGACATTATTTCGGGATCAGAGATCAGATCCTGATCATGCCCTTTACATGGGGCTAAACATCACTCTCTAAAATCCTTTGATGAGAATGCACTTATTGCAAAGATACGCACAGGCTAATTGAGACCACATTTAGGGTGTCTGTCGCTTCTGACAGATGTTTCTGGCTGAGTGGAACAGATGCCATTTAAACCAGCTGCCACCATTCCTATTTTTCACCATCTTCCCAAATTCCTTCCTGGACCTGCACCTGGACCAGACCTGTTCCACTCAGGACTGGAGCTGCCCAAGACCAGGGGAGTGACCACGGGTCCACAGCCAGGTCCTTACAGAGCAGCAATGGACCCAACCGCCTGCTCCCACTTGCTTTTTAAAGCATGGGCTACTCGACAAGGAAAGAGTAAATCACAAAACCACAGACACAGTTAAGAGTGCAGGGAGATCTTCGAACTCAACCTCCCATCCAGTAGAGGAATGCTGTTCTGCCCCGAACTGGGCAAGGGTGGGACTGACATGTTTGTGGACAATTGCCAGGACCTGGCTGAGCCATGAGGCTGCTGATCACGGGGATGGAACCAAACCCATCAGGGATGGAGGGAGGACTTAGCCAAGATCCTGGTGGGTCCCTCCGTAAGAATGCCGGGAACTGCAGGACTAGGGATGCCTCTGAGACTAACCCCTCCAGCCCCCTTAGGGCAGGCTGGGGTTCCCTAGAGTTAGAACTCTCCCCCGCCCCACTCATGCAGGAACTCTCTCTGAGCATTGACAGGGGAAAATGCTCAGAGAGGGGACAGGAAGGGGTGGCAGGGGAAGGAGTTCCAGTCACTGTGTACAGCAGGGTCTGCTGAGCCGTGATATGGCTTCGCCTAACTGGACCCAATTCTGTCCCCTGGAGCCACATGAACTCTACCTCTCTACAAGACACGGCTACAAATATCTGAAGACAATCATCATTTATCCTTTATCCTTCTGCAGATGAAACACACTCGACCCTTTCGGCTGTTCCTACTTGCCATTGTTTCCAAACCGTTTCACGTCCTCTGGGTTCATGCTAGTTTCACCAGGACCCCCTTGGGGTGAGCCTGAGGACTGAGGAAAGCACACAGGAGCACAGTGGATAAACCACAGGTTTGAATCTCGGCGCCACCATCCCCCATGCCTCAGCTTCCTCTGCAGTTTCCTCTGCAGCAGCCGATAACCTTAGGCATGAGAAATGCGTGTCCGTTCGCAGAGAACTCTTCGAGCTGTGCCTGGCGAGGCAGCTGGTAAGCAGCTAATTAAGTCTCAGCTACTTCTTGGCACAATGCTTAGCGTAAGAAGTATGCGATGCACGTGCAAGTCCTGCAGCTGATACTCCGTTACTCACCAGCTTTCTTACTCAGAAAACAACAGTACCACCTCTGAGCTTTGATGAGGTGAGTTGTGAGAAGTCTCCTGGTCAGCGTGTGGTGCAGAACAAGCAGGCCATATACACTAGCTTCCTTCCCCTTTGTACGGATGCCGCAGCTAGGAGCCATTCTCTATGGGTCTCTCATGTGCTGTATATCCGGCAAGCACAGGCACTGACTGCCTTTGCTCCAGATTATCTTTTCAAGAATATTTGTATCATGAACAACCTTGGAAGAAAGAGTGTCTTTCTTTGGAGCAAAGAACAGGCACGCTTATTGTCCATTATAAAAGGTCTGAGTTCCCTAATCTCAGGATTTCTCTCCACTGTGTGGGCAGGTGTCACCCTATGGAAATTGGAGCTCAAAGAACCAGTGAGAGAAAATGCTGGTTCTCTGGTCACTGTCATTGTTATGAATCATAAAGTCCTGTCCCTAACCCATGGAGCTCAGCTTCTGCCAGCATTCATGAAACCTTGGCAGCAAACTCACTAGCTTGCCAATTGGTGAAATCTCAGACCCTCCATAGTGATTAAAGACAACCTAGAGAAGAGACAGTGACAAAATAACCACCCCCTGACCCCTACAGTAAAGATATTAAACTATCATCAACCTTATCATAGTTTATCTACACTTAGCTGATTTTCTAAAAATTCTAAGTGAAGAATTTTTATTTATTTCCTTATTTATTCATTTCGATTTTCATCTTCTTGATTTTAATCGAAAGTTCCATTCATTTGAGGTGTCTTCTAAAGCTTTTTTGAGGGGAGACAGCTTCTGAACTCGAAGGTCCCCCTTTCCAGTGCCTCTGTCAGAGGTGCACAGACCACAGTCTCTCCTCCCGTTCCACTCACTTCTCCCACCAGACCAGGCAGACCCTCCTTCTAAATCTAGGTTCTCATCCATAGCATGAGACACCAGTTTGAATTGTATAAAGCTCTTGACAGGTTTCTACCTTCATTCAATTTGTGGCTAAGAGCACGGTGAGTTCTACAATCATCCTAGGATGCTCTTTGTTCTCCCCTTACCCTTTACTGAGAGCACTGGGTGAGCCTCTGTATTAACACCTCCACTTCCAAAAGGTAGAGATGTGTGACCTACGGGATGTGACACAGCTGAAGATCAGCAGGACACCAGCTGGTGTAGTTAGGAAGAAGAGGTAAGAACACCCACGTCCTGCTGGGAAATCTGTCCTAAAACCACTAAGGTTGTAACCCAGAGCAAGTCGAGATCTGAGAAGGCAGCTGTGTGAATGGGGTAGGGAAGTGCACATACTGCCATGTATGTGCTTCAGACTCATCTCTGGCACTAAGAAAGACAGGGGCACAGTTAGGGACAACGTTATGAAATGCAATTTCAACTCACCCCAGGTAGCTTAGTAGGAGGCCGGTAGATATGAAGCTGTCAGTGGTTCCAAATCTTTGTCAGACACCGTAAATTAGTGGGACAAGATCTTTACTCCCATCCTCTACCACTGCCACTACCACTGTCCCTCATTTTCAGATCAAGGATTCACGCACGTGACAAACTCTAGCTCACAGGTACCCACTGACTATTCAGATAAGCAACCAGTGATTTTCATCGTTTTGTCCCTTGGGTACACGTGACAAACTCTAGCTCACAGGTACCCACTGACTATTCAGATAAGCAACCAGTGATTTTCATCGTTTTGTCCCTTGGGTACTTTCTTGCATTTTATATGTACCCTCCCTCTCCACCACAAAACTGGGTATATCTGGGTCTCAGCATCTGGCATTAAATTATAACATGATTCTTTTCAAAAATAAATAAAAATAAGTGAGCCAATAAATCTCTTGAACTACAATGCTTTTTCTCTTATTCATCTTTTTAAATTGAGGGGGTTTTATTTTTAGATTTTACTGTCTGAAGATTTCTTACAATATTTTTAAGCATGACTGGGTATACCAAGATCTCAACATCTGGTCATAAGTTACTTGCAGAACTGTGGCATAGTTTTCTTTCTTTTGAAAAATAATTAATCTGTGACGGCTTTAATGGATATCAAATGAATAATAACATAGTTTCAGCAGTAAGCTTGGACTTTATCAGGCCCCATGGTCAAGGATTACCCAGGAGAGTTTAGCAATTAGGTTCCCAGGATAACTCCAGGGGATGGATCCTTGGCTTGCAGGCTTATTACCAGCTTCAACTCTCATCCCACACCCCAAGTCTCCCTTGTGTTATAGAGGGCTCTCAACTTCTGGTCCTGCCTCCTCAAGGTGGCCTCCCATCTCTTCAAAGCTCTCACAGTGTCACATCCAAAAACTGCTTCTATGCTTTCCTATGATCCAACGGTCCTCCGGTTTCATTATGTCTGGGTAAGAGACAGGACAGGATCCAAATCTCATCCCAGACTCCCGATTGTCAGAAAACTCATCTCTCTACCTACGCAGATTAACTCCTAAAGTACTCAACCCTTAGGGGGTTTTGAGGCTGTTCCACAACAGACTGTCCCCCCCAGTCAGAGGTGGCCAGACCTTCACACCTGGTTACCCCCACAGGTACAGATCAATAAAACCCAATCAGTGGAATACTACTCAGCCATAAGAAAGAATGAAATAATGCCATTTGCAGCAACATGGATGGACCTAGAGATTATCATATTAAGTGAAGTAAGACAGACAAAGTTCATACGGTATCACTTATATGTGGAATCTAAAAAATGATACAAATGACTTATTTACAAAACAGAAACAGACTCACAAAACAAACTTACAGTTAGAAAAGGGGAAGGGGAGATAAATTAGGAGCTTGTGATTAACAGATACACACTATATATAAAATAAACAACAAGATCCTACTGTATAGCACAGGGAACAGTAGTCAATTTCTTGCAATAATCTATAATGGAAAAGAATCTGAAAAAGAATACACACATGCGGGACCTCCCTGGTGGCGCAGTGGTTAAGAATCTGCCTGCCAATGCAGGGGACATGGGTTTGAGCCCTGGTCCGGGAAGATCCCACATGCCGCGGAGCAACGAAGCCCGTGCGACACGACTACTGAGCCTGCGCTCTAGATCCCATGCGCCACAACTACTGAGCCCGCGTGCCACAACTACTGAAGCCAGCGTGCCTAGAGCCCGTGTTCCACAATGAGAAGCCCGTGCTCTGCAACAAAGAGTTGCCCCCGCTCGCCGCAACTAGAGAAAGCCCGTGCGCAGCAACAAAGACCCAACACAGACAAAAAATAAAAATAAATAAATAAATTTTTTTAAAAAGAAAGAAATATTTGCTAAAGGTCCCTGCATCATCTATGAGGGGTCCACTGGCTCAGACTTTAAGGGACCCTGGAGAAGGGCACCGAGTTCTGGTTAGCCTCTACACCGACCAGGTTAACGGCTATACTCATGAGGCCCTGTTTCCTCACTAAGGAGGAAAAAGAGTACTGGATGATTTCTGCAGCCCCATCTGCTCTAGGTTTTACAACAGAAGTTTGCCTGTCCTCTTTTCCTCATTGCAAACTTCCCTGTCCTGAGCATAAAGCTGGTAACTACACAGAAAGGGCTTCATGCACAGCCCTCTCAGCACCAGTGGCTCTACCTTCAGCCCCATTTTAGCCGAGGCAAACCTGCCTTTAAAATAAAGCAACTTGGGCTTCCCTGGTGGCACAGTGGCTGAGAGTCCACCTGCCGATGCAGGGGACGCGGGATCGTGCCCCGGTCCGGGAAGATCCCACATGCCGCGGAGCGGCTGGGCCTGTGAGCCATGGCCGCTGAGCCTGCGCGTCCGGAGCCTATGCTCCACAACAGGAGAGGCCACAACAGTGAGAAGCCCGCGTACCACAAATAAATAAATAAATAAAAATAAAGCAACTTGCGTTAATTTCTCCATCCTTTGATCTTCTGCCTCTGCTGCTTCACAAAGTCATGGCTTTAAGGCTTCACCTTCCAAGGGAGCCATGCTCAGACATACAGAGTGTTCACTTTGATCCAGCCTCCCCTGAATACTAAAATAATGCCTCCCATCTCAGATGCAGGTTCTGTATTTTCTTTCAGGCAGCAGTAGGACACCACTACTTTTTTTCTTTATCAGCCACTTCAGAGTCCAACCTCACTGTCATTTTTTTTTTAATTCCTTTAAAGTTACAGGATTTATTTTCTTAATGAAAGTGCAGCCCCTACATACTTTTTTTTGCCTTTCCAAGTAGTCTAAGAGGCTACTCTCTCACTTCAGTGATGGGGCCATAGCTCAGAGCACCTTTAGAACCATGGGGAAAACAATCAGTGCTATAAAATCACAGGCCACGCTTCCTTTCACTAATTCCTCTTTCCCTTCCTCTTCCTTCTCACACTCTTTGCTTCACTAGAATTGGTTGTGGCCCCATCAGCCTCCTTTGCACTGAGAGTGAACAGATGGCCCCCTGGCTGAGGACCCCTGACACGCTATAAGCCTGAGGGTCAGCATGGTGGCAACAGAAAACCCATCTCCCTCACTGGCTAAACCTGCAAAAAGCAATGAATCCCGATCCCCCTCAAATAACACATAGGAAATCCCAAAAGATCACTGACATGTTTGAAATACTATTGAGAAATATATTTCAGAATATTATTTGCAATATTATTCACCATTGAATAGCTGCCCAAAGAAGTCCCCATCTAAACACTCACTCTATGTCACCCTAACACAGGACTTCTCACTAAACAGAGTGGAGATGACCATGTCTGTGCAGCTCTTGGTCAGCACCCGGAATAGCTGGGCCCACATTAACACGGAATTCTACCTGTGCGCCAACCCCAACGAGGTCTGCTTGACAAGGAAACACAGGGTCAAAGGGGAAATCAAAACCGAATGGAGGGACTTCCCTGGTGGCACAGTGGCTAAGAATCCGCCTGCCAATGCAGGGGACACGGGTTTGATCTGTGGTCCGGGAAGATCCAAAATGCCTCGGAGCAACTAAGCCCGTGCACCACAACTACTGAGCCCGTGCGTCTAGAGCCCATGCTCTGCAACAAGAGGAGCCACCGCAACGAGAAGCCTGCGCACCACAACGAAGAGTAGCCCCGGTTCGCTGCAATTAGAGAAAGCCCGTGTACAGCAACGAAGGCCCAATGCAGCCAAAAATAAATATTAATTAATTAATTAATTTCAAACAAAAAAACAAGTGGCGTTCATCACAGCAGCCTCCTGGAGCAGTGGAGGAAGAAGCTTGGGGCAGTCGGGAAGCTGGAGCACCACAGTTTGGCAGTACGAATAGCTTCTAGCAGAGGCCAGGGCACCCGGCAGACACTTAAGCAATCTTGATTCCTGGCTGGCTCCACTGATGGCTCCCACTGACTCGACCACTTCTAGAATTCTGACCGGCTAAGCCAAGGTCAACAGATAATGCTAAAGCATGTTGACTTCACCCCCACCTGCCTGGGCACCCGGCCAGGTGTCATCTCACCTTGGGCACTGTGGTCCCCTCCGGCAGCTCCTCAGGGCGGACTGAGCGGGCGGGGTCAACAGCACAATTTAAACTCTGCCCACTCACCAATGTCTCCTCTGCTGCTTGTTGTGGTAACTGGGCTGTGAGGACAAGGAAAGAAGTCCTGGAGGTCTGCCTCACCGTGGGGAGCCCTCAGCCGGGACACTCCTGAAGTGCTCTGGACTGCCGCAGGGGCAGCCGATCTGGCAGCCACCTGGCCGATGCCCGGCGGAAAGGAGGACAGGAAAGCCGAGGCGGGGACAGACATGCAACAGGGAGTGGTAGCGGCAGCCGGAGGACCTCATCACTGGAGAGGCTGTTGAAAATGTCCCAAGGTCAACAATTGTTGCTTTTATGACCACGTGTGGGCGGCTATGGGTTTAGAGTTCAGGAACAATGGTTACGAGGAGAACCAGAACAAGGTGCTTCCTTCCGCCACAGAGGACAGATGCAGGAGAGCCAGGGAGGATGGCGCTGGGGTGAGGGTGCAGTGTCCGGGGAGAGGCCCTAGAAGGGATGAGGGAGGAAGGACACCCGGCAGGCCTCTCAGGAGGCCATTGGGGTCTCTGGAGGGGCCCAGCTTTGGTGACACAGCCAGGGGAAGGGGATGCCCACAGGACGGGGAGAAAGTACCCAAATCTGGGAGAAGACTGTCCTCAGGAGTGAGTGAGCCCCCGGCCCCCACTGTCCCAGGACCCAGCCCACGTCCCATGCCCCGCAGAACCCACATGCAGGCAGCCCATGGCGCCCACCCCTCAGCCTGGTCCAGGCTCCCGAAGTTCACCCCTTCTCCCCCCTTCACAAACCTGTTTCCCTCCAGCAGCAAATCTCAGATATTCCTTAAGAGGGAAACAAATACTTACATCAAGCGTATGCAGTAAATCCATTCTCTCAAAGGAACGAATGACTTATCTCTGAGCCCATTATGTGTTGCCCTTCCAGAAGGTGTATTAGTAAAAGATTCTTTGTAAACCCAAGGAAATCAAATGCTCATGATGGAATTTCAGCAGAGGAACTTTCAGGCGGAAAGGTCCTTACACATCCCTTCCATCACACAGGAGATCTAGAGGGTGGATGCTCAGTCTAGGATGGTGGTCCCCCCCACTTTGAGGTGTACATTGAAGAAGAAATGGGAGTGACTGGACCCTCTGAAGAGGGGTGGGGTGGGGTGCAATCCTCGCCCTGTTACAGTGCCGCGGCTAGACGTTCTTTCCCACCTGGACAGGGAGCTTCAGCAGAGAGCTAATCCCAAGGGTGCCAGCCCCACCTGAACCCACTTGCTGCTGGTAACCCGTGTGGCCACAGGACCAGGTGGGAGCTGAAGCAGGATGGGTGCTCCTATAAGTAATGGTTTCTGTGTCTCTCATGGCCTAAGCCAGTCGGTCCCAGCGGAACTGCTCTCCACCCAGCAAGGTCAGTCCATCTGCTGCCCCTCTACTCAAGGATTCTCCACCCTTGGTAAAGGGCTCAGGCACCTGTGGCTTGACCCTGACTCCACCTCCAGCTGGAGCACACCTGGCATCTCATCCTCGCCAGCCACTCTTCCGCTGGCTGCCAGCAGGAGGCACCTCCTCACCTGTTCTCCTGTGCCTCAGGCCCACATCCCACCCGGTGCCCATGGGAGCCGGGGATGCTCCGCCCAGCCCATTCTTTTGTCCAGCGGATTAGGCCACTTCCGGCTATAATCCTTTCACAGCTCAACCTGCATCAAGGATGGTTTCCAAAAGGACCCGAAGTCACTCACAAGAAAATACAAAATTAAACTGATTATTTAAAAACTAAAACTGTATAAAAGCTGATAATATACGGAAAATGGTTTTCTAAACTAATTTTACAAACGTATCAAGCATTACATCTGTCCCCTAAGTTTCATGACACTCATAGTAAAAAAAAAAGGAAACAGAATGGGTCACATAATTCTCCTTGCTGTGAGGATGCAAAGGCACTTCATCAAGAAACAGTGCTCATCTCTGCAGAGAGGGAACTGAACATCACATGAATGATTCTACCCATAGGGTTTTCAGAAAGAAACGCTCACTATTTGGCCCCTTTTTAACATCAACACTTATGAAAGTAAGAAAAATATTAAAACGTGACTTGAGATTTTTGCAGGGAACTAAAGCAATGTCATTTGGGCAGGAGTCTGGAAGCTTAAGTACTAGGCACAGTGATTCTCAGGGCACCTCACCACGCATTCTACAGCAAAGAGGGGAAGAGGAAGTTTCGAGCGGGAGGGGCACTGGGAAATGTGGTGGGATTATTAATTCCCATATGACTTGGGGGTGGGAGGACAAGAATGCTAAAATGCTACATTAAACAGAATACTCATTATAAAGAATTATCTCATCTAAAATGCTAATAGTACCCCTGCTGAGGAACAGTGGAAGGGGAATCAGTAATTAGCATGACCCTTTTAATGCCTTAAATACCAATTAAATCTTCACAGAGAGTTGACAGCAAAGACTACAAGGATGTCTGCTCTGGGAGTACAGATGAAGGGGGCTGCAGGCTTCTGAAGTGTCAGTCCTGCTGGTGGTGACATGCCGATCATTTTATAAAGGGATTGGAGCCTGATGAGTACTGCTGGTTAGAGAGAGAGCTGGATGATGGTGAGCTATAAGCATGCCTGTGGAAAGGGACAAACCTCTCCCGTTTTTTATTTCTTTATATGTCTAAATGAGGACACAGTTGGGACATCAAAACTGCACATCAACACATCACAGGAGAAACTAGTCTAGAGCTCTGGTTTTCAAAGTGTGGTTCCCAACTAACATCACCTGGGAACTTGTTGGAACTACCCCACACCGGCTGAATAGAAGAAACTGAGTGGGTCCAGCCAGGTGTGTTTTAACAAGCCCTCCAGGTGAGCCTGATTCAGGCTCAAGTTTGAGAATAACCAGTCTAGAAGGTTTAGGGCCGAACATGGCAATTGGTCACCAGAGATATTTTAGAAATGCTGGCTCACCCCTGTGCGGAGTCTCTATTAGACTCTGACAGGGAGGGGGATATTGCAACATGTCTGCTGCAGGCAAATGATCAGAGGCAGAGGGTCTGAGAGGGAAGACCTAAGTGATGAGAAATGGGAGCAAAGAGTGAATTATCAGGGGCCAATTTAAGTCTCAAGTCAGATTAACCACCCTAGAAGGATTTTGTTTTATTGAAACATAGTTGATTTACAACATTATATTAGTTTCAGGTACAGATAGTGATTTACAGCATTTACAGTGATTTACAGCGTAGTGATGATTTAGTATTTTTATATATTCCATTTAAAGGTATTACAAAATAATGGTTATAATTCCGTGCTATACAGTATATCCTTGTTGCTTATCTGTTTCATACATAGTAGTTTGTATCTCTTAATCCCATACCCCTATCTTGCCCCTCTCCTCTTCCCTCTCCACACTGGTATCCACTAGGTTGTTTTCTACATTGGTGAGTCTGTTTTACTAGATATATTTAATTTTTTATATTCCACATATAAGTGATAACACAGTATTTGTCTTTTTCTGTCTGACTTACTTCACTAGCATAATACACTCTAGGTCCATACACATCATTGTAAGTGGCAGAATTTCGTTCTTTTTTATGGCAGAGTAATATTCCATTGTATACAGCACCTTCTTTATCCATCCATCTGTTGATGGACATTTGGGTGGCTTCCATATTAGCTATTGTAAATAGTGCTGCTATGAACACTGGGGTGCATGTACCTTTTCAAATTAGTGTTTTCATTTTTTCCAGATATATACCCAGGAATGGAATTGCTGGATCATATCATAGTTTTATTTTTAGTTTTTTGAGGAACCTCCATACTGTTTTCCATAGCAGCTGCACCAATGTACATTTCCACCAACAGGATACAAGGATTGCCTTTTCTCCACATCCTCACCAACGTTTGTTATTTGTAGACTTTTTGATGATAGCCATCCTGACATGTGTGAGGTGATAACTTGTTGTTTTGACTTGTATTTCTCTAATAGCGATGTTGAGCATCTTTTCACGTGCCTGTTAGCCATCACTACGTCTTCTTTGGAAAAAAGTCTATTCAAGTCTTCTGCCCATTTCTTCTTTGGATTTTTTTTTTTTATATTGAGTTGTATGAGCCATTTGTATATTTTAGATATTAATCCCTTGTTAGTTGCATCATTTGCAAATATTTTCTCCCATTCAGTAGATTGTCTTTTTGTTTTGTTGATGGTTTCCTTTGCTGTGCAAAAGTTTTAAGTTTAACTAGTCCCATTTGTTTATTTTTGCTTTTATTTCTTTTGCATGAGGAGCTAGATCCCCCAAAATATTGCCACAATTTATGTCAAAGAGTTTTCTGCCTATGTTCTCCTCTAGGAGTTTTATGGTTTCATGTCTTATATTTAGGTCTTTAACCCTTTTTGAGTTTATTTTTGTATATGGTGTGAGGAAATGTTCTAATCTCATTCTTTTACATGTAGCTGTCCAGTTTTCCCAGCACCACTTATTGAAGAGACTATCTTTTCTCCACTGTATATTCTTGCCTCCTTTGCTGTAGATAAAGTGACCACAGGTGTGCTGGTTTATTTCTTGGTAGAAGGATTTTGTTTTTACTCAAACTTGTACTTCTCTTTGAATAGCCAATACATTTATATGATTCAAAAGATTCAAAGGGTATGCAGTAAAAGGTCTTTCACCCTCCCCTGCTCCTAGGTATTCAGCTCCAACTTCCCTTCCTCAGAATCAGCCATGTCATCAGTGTCTTCTAGGAATATGTTATAAAAATACATATATGTTTTTGTCCCCACTTTCTTTCTTAAAAACAAATGATAGCATATGACACATTCTGTTTTGTACCTTGCTTTTTTCACTTAATATATTTTGGGGATTATTCCATATTAGACACATCAAGAACCACCTAGAAGACTTCCAAGTATCTGGAAACATACAACACCCCAGAGACATGTGTGCCTTCCCTAAAGAGAAGGAGCATCTGCTAGGCATTACATGATTCCTGTGGATTTCTTAGTGAACCCTCTATAGAGAAATTGTCCTGAAATTCTCAGTTTGGAGAACTCTCCTCAGGCCCTACTTGTATGCTGTGTTATAACAGAAGGAGGTAATATGGAAACTCTGAGGTCATTAAAGTCCAAGAATAACACTACCAGATAACATTAGC
Organism: Monodon monoceros; assembly: GCF_005190385.1. NCBI lineage: Eukaryota > Metazoa > Chordata > Mammalia > Artiodactyla > Monodontidae > Monodon > Monodon monoceros. Next base: position 69,170,782 of record NW_021703767.1, read on the forward strand.
AATTAGTGGGTCAGACACCCTATGATACCCTTGAACCCTGCAGAGAACTCAAAGCAATGAGATGACTTGAACTTTTTGTCTGTAAGACTAATAACCATAAAACACATTTTATCTATAGGAATTCACAAAACACATGCAAGGATAAAGACATGAACTAGTGAAGAATACTTAGGTCAGTTTTCAACACTTAGAATCAGATATATAACAGAGTAAAATTATATATATATATATATATATATATATATATATATAAAATCCCTATCCTTCTACAAGCTTCAATTACAGTAACAGTTCCTTCAGAATTACTTTTTGTTCTGTCTGTCCTTCAGCACTATCAGTAAGATTAGTGATGTTGAGCACATTTTCATATACCTATTGGCCACTTGGATGTCATTTTTGGGAAAATGTCTATTCAGGTCCCTTGCTCATTTTTTAATTGGGTTATGATTTCTTTGTGGTGGGTTTTTGTTTGTTTTGTTTCTGCTATTGAGCTATATGAGTTCTTTATATATTTTAGATATTAATCCCTTTTTAGATATATGGTTTTCAGATATTTTCTCCCATTCTGTATGTTGCCTTTTCATTTTGTTGATGGTTACCTTTGCTGAGCAAAAGCTTTTTAGTTTGATATAGTCCCACTTGTTTATATTTGTTCTTGTTGCCTGAGTTTTTGGTGTCATATCTAAAAAATCACTGCCAAGACCAATGTCAAGGAGCTTTTTTCTTATGTTTTCTTCTGAGAGTTTTAAAGTTTCAAGTCTTCTGTTTAAGTCTTTAATCCATTCTTATTTGACTTTTGTGTATAGTATAAGGGTCTAATTTCATTCTTTTGCATATGGATATGCAAAATTTTCCCAACACCATCTGTTGAAGAGACTCTTCTTTCTCCATTGTGTATTCTTGGACCCCTTGTCAAAGATTAGTTGACTGTATATGTATGGGTTTATTTCTGGGCTCTCTATTCTGTTCCACTGACACATGTCTGTTTTAATGCCAGTACCATACTGTTTTGATAAGTATAGCTTTGTAATATAGTTTGAAATCAGGAATTGTAATGCCTCCAGCTTTGTTCTTCTTTCTCAAGAGTGCTTTGGCTACTCAGAGTCTTCTGTGGTTCCATACTAATCTTAGGATTGTTTGTTCTATTTCTGTGAAAAATGTCATTGGAATTTTGATAGGGATTGCATTGCATCTGTAGATCTCTTTGGGTAGTACAGATGATTTAACAATATTAATTCTTCCAATCCATGAGCACGAGCTATCTTTCCATTTACTTGTGTCTTATTCAATTTCTTTCATCAATGTCTTATAGTGTTCAGTGTATAGGTCTTTCACCTCCTTAGTTAAATTTATTCATATGTATTTAATTCTTTTTAACGCTATTGTAAATAGGATTGTTTTCTTAATTTCTTTTTAGGATAGTTTATTGTTGGTGCCTCCAGCTTCTGACACAGGTTTTAATGAAGACGAGTTCCTTCTGCAGGGAGGCACCCCTTTCCAAAGGCCACATCAGTTCAGAGAGAAAAACCAAAACAAAAGCCCCACAGCAAGAGACAGGAAGGAAGGGAAGCTATTCAAACTCCCTGTCCCTCTCTTCCATAGCACACAATAGCTGAGTCCTCTACTGGAGAATCATGGCTCCAAAAGAATCCCTCTGACCTGGTGTTTTCTGGCTTTAAAGCCTCCGTTTGAGCACTGTCACTATGGCGACAAGTCTGGGATGCTCTACTCTAAGTGAGGAAGCTTATCCTTCAAATATGCTTCTTGAGTTAGCAACAAAGGAATTCACTGAACCTCAACTAATCTCATATTCTCCTGGGAGACCTCTCTCAAGAGGCACTTTTCTCCCCTTGCCCTCACAAACCTCCCAGGTTTACACTGTTCAGCCAACAACCATATTTACATAGAGATTTACAGTTTACTTTCAACCACATCACCTCAATCAAGACCTGAGGAGTCCTCTTCAGTCACATGAGCCTCTTCAACAACAACTAAACAAAACGAGGCCCTTGGTTTTAGGGAGCCCTTCCCCGGAAGGCTAGCAGACACAGGCCCTGCAGCTGAGACGGGACAGAGGAAGGAGGAGTGGGAGCGCAGGAAGCTTACCCACATGACTTTCTTTTCCAGAGGGAAGAATCTGCAGTGGCTTCTAACCCTGGCAGGCCTGATGCCCACTCCCCTGAAGCTCTTCTCAGTCCGTTCCGGGCTGTGGTTCTGCCTTGGCTCATGTTCTACATCATTCCCAGCCCCAGCTGTTCCAAGAGTGGCTGTTGGCTCTGGGGAATTTATCCTCCCTGACTTCAGAGGGGTCTTCCTTAAATATGAGTTCTTAGAGTCTGCCCTGGCTTCCTATAACATAGATGTAAAAGGAAAACTCTCCTTTACTTTTCTCTACTCTGTGATGACATTCTGCTTCACTTCTGGTCACCAAATGTGTAGAGGTTTGCCCCTCACCAAGCAATTCTCTGCAACACCAGCTGAGTGTCCTACAATTGAATTCAATTCTGACACTATCTACCTGGAGAGAGCATTAGATCCCACAGACTGCCCCCACTTCAGGTACCAACTGCAAGTCCAGGTTGTTACCTGGATTTCTGACTGACTGGCTATAAATCAGAGGCTCCCACGACTCCCCTCCTTGAGTCTGATCACTTGCTAGGACAGCTCACAGAATTCAAGAAAACAGTTTACTTATTAGATTAATGGTTTATTACAATGGATAGTAAAGAACATGAATGAACAGTCAGATGAAGAGATACATAGGGTGAGGTCCGGAAAAGTCCCAAGCACAGGGGCTTCTGTCTCATGGAGTCTGGGGTATACCGCCCTCCTGGCACATAGATGAAACAACCCAAAAGCTCTCCAAACACCATCTTTTTGGGTTTTTATGGCGGCTTCCTGTCATAGGTATGAATGAATACATCATTGGCCACTGGTGATTAAGTCAATCTCTAGCCCTTCTCCCCCCTCTCCAGAGGTCAGGAAGTGGAACTGAAAGTTCCAACTCTCTAATCACCTGGCTGGCTCTGCTGGCAACTATCCCCCTTCCTATGGTTTTCTAGGGGCTTTCCAAAAACCACCTCATTAATATAAACTCAGTGGTTGAAACAGGCTTCTTATGAATAACAAAAAACACCCATTTCATCTTTATGCTCTAGTGCTACTTAAGGAGTTAGGAACAAAAGATGTCCATATAGCTCTTATCACTTAAGAAATTACAAAGGTTTTAAGAGCTATTTCCAGGAAACATGACAAATTTATTACATCAGCATATCACAATAGGCCTACCTCTTATTAGTTTTATAACCTTGGGGAAGTGATTTTTAACCTTTCTAAGCCTGTTACCTCTTCTGTAAGATGGGGGCAATTACATCTATGGTTCTGAGAAGAACTGAGGACACAGATACATTCTACAATTCTTAGTTCCCTCCCAGCCCAGCCCACTCTGCCCTCAGGGGGTAGGCAGTCTCAAATCCTAAGGAGGTTCATAACAAAGAGACAAAATGATGTACCAACCTCGCATTGACCTCTCTACCTTGTGACTTTGGTCATTTCTGGGTGATATGTAATTCTTTTCCTCCCGTTTTCAAAACAAACAAATAAGGGAGGCTGTTCAACCTCATTTGCCTTTATTATGAGAGGCAATGAAGTAGGAACAAAGATCATCCTAGGAGATAAAACTTGGTTCCAGTCCTCCCTGCTCACTGAGTTCCTCAGCCTCTCTGGTCTCCAGGAGTTTCTTTTTAAATACCTTACCTGTCTTACCTCCCAGAGGAAAGGGGCTGGATAGGGTGCTCTGTTAGAGCCCCCTCCTGCTCTAAGATCTCTGAACTTTAAGGGAGTACCAAACATGAAACGGGAATAAATCAGACTTACCAGAGAGACTGGTCTTGCCCTCTAGGAGTGTTCTAAAGTGTTCTAAACTCTGCCCTCACTTCTTAAAATAAACATTTCATTTCGGAATAATTTTAGATTTTTAGAAAAGTTGCTAAGATGATGCAGAGAGTTCCTTTAACCAATTTCCCCTAATTTTAACATCTTACATTACCATGGTACATTTGTCAGAACTACAAAACCAACATTGGTACATTATTTACTAAATTCCAGATTTTATTTGGATTTCACCAATTTTTCTACTAATGTCTTTTTTTCTGCTCCTGGATCCAATCCAGGATACCTCATTGCATTTAGGATAAAACAACTTTTAAATGGTGAAAGATTTCCAACATAGCGACAAACAGATCTTCAATAAAAAGAACATCAGATACACTTGAGGCTATTTTTGAGCCCTCTCTTCCCATTTTCAAGCCCTTTCCTTTCTCCCTAGAGAAGCATCATCACAAACTCATTGTTTATCATTCCCTGGCATGTTTGCATGGATTCCTAAAAAGAAAATATAAGCATAAACACTATTTATTATTGCTTTTCAGACTTTAAAACTTATATAAATATTATTCTTTTCATATCCTTCCATACCCTGCTTCTTTCATTCAACTATGTTTTTGAGATCCATCTGTTAAGAAATATAGCGATAGTTCTTTTTGCTCCTGTGCATAAGATGTACAGCATTTCATTCTATGAGTACACCACTATTATCATTCTCCTACTGATGGACATTTAAACCGTTTCTTTCTTTTCTTTTCTTTGCTGCAATAGACATTTTAATGCATTTGCTGAAACATAAGAAAGATTCTCCATCTAGGACTAGAATTTCTGCATTAAAAGGTGTAACCAGCTTTCTGGTGGAGATGACCTCCCCATGATAACATGACTCTCGCAAAGGATCTCATTCATCCCTCTCCAGAAGAGGAGAAGAAACACAAGAAGAAGTGCCTGGTACAGAGCCCCAATTCCTATTTCATGGATGTGAAATGCCCAGGTTGCTATAAAATCACCACCGTCTTTAGCCATGCACAAACAGTAGTTTTGTGTCTTGGCTGCCCTATTGTCCTCTGCCAGCCTACAGGAGGAAAAGCAAGGCTTACAGAAGGATGCTCCTTCAGATGGAAGCAGCACTAAAAGCACCCAGAATCAAGATGAATGGGAAACCATCCCAATAAACGCATTTTGGATACATCCTGTTTACTGTCTTGTTTTACTGCTAGGAAGTTCCTACCTCACGTATTCAGGAGCAACTCTAGAGTCAGTTGGGGCAATGTGTGAAATCAAATGAAGGCAGTTTCCAAGTCAAAAGTCCACAGGGCTGAATATAAGGACTCCTTACCAAGAAAGAGGAAAGCTGTTGATGCCAGCACCGCAAAGAGGGTAAAGAGGAAAATCTGGTAAGAACCCACGAACTCTGGAGGACACCTGAATCTTCACACTGATCTACGCATTGGCAGAATAAAAGAAGATAATAGTTATTTAATACATCCAGGACAGACGCCGCATTTAAAATCTTGTGTGGTCCTAACAGTATCTAGCTGAAGCACTCAAAACCTAGCCCTCTAAGAAATTCTTTTGCTTCTTACCAGAGAAAAAGGGGTGAACTGTACTTGGCTCCTCTACCTCTTTTTGGCTTTTTACCTCTCTAACGTAATAAACTACAATTATTGAGCCTCTCATTTCTTTTCAGCTTACAAAAGAATATTTCAATTCTCTGTCACTTTAAAATGCCTGTTACCTTTCCTGTGCACTTTAACTCCAGGTAACATGCTTCCCTTCACCAAGTTTGTGACAATGTACGGTGATTCAACTTCTACTTTTAATCCCTCTAACCTAAAACATTTCCTTGGATCACCAATGATCTCTTATATCCAGGGGCCACTTGTCCTTTTTTATTCAGGTGTCATTTCTAGGGAACATTCTGATTTGTATATAACCTTGTCCTCAATAAATCTTCAGACTTGTGTCTTTGAAGCATTAAAAAAAAAAGGTGTAACTAAATTGTTTCTTAAAGCTGTTGTACTGATCTACACTCCTTTCAGAAGTGAATGAGTCTGTTGTTCCACGTCCTTATCCATACTTGGAAGGGCATTCATTTTATAAATTAATTTGGCGACAACTGGCATCTTTATAATGAGTCTTCCAGTTCATGAACACTGCCTTTTTTCCCATTTATTAAGACTTTTTTCTTTTCAGTAATTGTAATTCCTCCAAAAATTTCTTGTACATATCTTGGTTAGGCATACCACTAGGTATCTTGAAGCTTTTATTACTATTGAAAATGGGATCCTTTATTAATTTTTCTAATTGGTTATTACCGGTGATAAGATTTCTATATGTTGATTTTGTGTCTAGGGAAACTGGCAAGCTCTTCCTATATATTTTCTACTTAAAACTCAAGAAAATCATATTGTATGCAAATAAGGACATATCTTTCCAACATTCACAACATTTTTCTTATCTTGTTGCATTGGCTAGAATCTCCTGTACAATGCTGAATATGAATGGTGAGAAAAGGCATCTTTATCTTTTTCATGTCTTTACTGAAAAGAAGCCTAGAGTCTTATTGTTAAGGATAGTTTTTGCTGGAATATTTTGATAGATGTTCTTTATCAAGTTAAGGAAATTCCCTTCTAAGTTTCCTGAGAAGTCTATTCAATCATGAACAAGCACTAAATTCTGACAACTAACTTTTCTGTTTCTTACAGATTGTAGGTATTATTGATCTGTTAACATGATTTATTACATTAACATATTTTCTGATGTTGGATCATTCTTAATTTCATGCATAAACTCTACTTAGAATGTAAATATTTGAAATAGATTTGCAACTATTCCATAAGCATCTATGTTTATAAATTGGACTGTTTTATAATTTTCCTTTCTTGTATTCTTCTTGTCTGGTTTGGGTATTTAGGTTATATTATCATTGTAAAAGTAGATAGCTTTTCCTAATTTTCTATTCTCTTAAACAGTTTGTTAATATTAGGATTATCTACTTCTTAGAAGTTGAATAAAGTACAGATGTAAACCACCTAAGCCTGATATTTTGGAGAGATGAGGTCTTGGTTATCAGCTTAAGTTCTTTAATGATTTTTGCTTTTTGGTATTTTCTATATTTTTTCAAGTAGTTTTGGCAAATTATATTTACCTAGAAAACTAAGTCTTTTCCCAATCCAAATTTTATCATAAAATTCTTCAGAGTATAATCTTATGATTTTTATTATCTATTACGCATCTGTACTTATAGTTCCCTTTCTTTCAAAATATTATTTGTAGCTCTTTTTTGAAAAAAAAGAAACTTAACTACGGATTTATCTATTTTATAACTCTTTTTGATCCTCTAAATTGCTTTCTACTTCATTTTGTTTGTCCTCTTAGTTTCCTTACTTTTACTTTTCTAAAGGCTTATTTTCTTCCTTGTCTATCTTCTTGAGATGGACACGCATAGACAGTAATAGTCATCCACACAATATGTATTCTCCCTTTGTTCTTTATTAGCATAACCCCTGTTTAGTTTGGGAAATCAATATGCCAAGCTAAAAGACAAACAAATTATGTTTTTCAGACTCCCTTGCAGCTAGGAAATGCCATATGACACACTTGTTACCAATGACATATAAGTGGAACTTACTGGGTAGGGCTTCCAGGAAAACTCTTTAATTACAGATAGCAGGCTCAGCTGGTACATGCCTCTTTCATAACCTGTCCTTTTTTTCCTCATCATGTTTGGAATGTGCATACAAAACTGGAAGTAGAGCAGCCACCTTACAACCATGAGGCAGCTAGCATGAGTATGAAAACTAAGTTTAGATGAGTCAAAAGTTAGAAGAGCCTGGGCTATCATGGCATCATGGAACCTCCACATCTGATTTGAACTGTCTACCTCCAAATGAAATCAAGTCCCCCATAAAACTGTGTTCCTCTGAGACAGGAGGGAAGAGGGCAGGGCACAACCATTAAAAGAATGATACAACCATTAAGAACAGAATATGACATAAACTGGTTAGAAACTATTAGGCCCTAGATGGTGGAAGATTTGACTTCCAGTAGACCTTGATCCTCATTACACACTCACTGTAATAATTAGCATGCTAAATGACATACCCACAGGCACCATGACACTTCCAAGGCCAACCATAAAAGGCCAAAAAGTGGGCAGTGGCCCAATTCCTGGAAATCCCCGCCCCTTCCCCAACATAGTTGGAATACTTCCAATTTATTAGCCTATGAAATTACCCAGCCCACAAAAACTAACCATCCCGTATTTTGGGGCTGCTCTTGCCTTTTGAGATAAGACTGTATTCTGTCTATGGTATGTGTATCTCTCTAAATAAATCCATTTCTTACCTATCATTTTGTCTCTCACTGAATTCTTTCTGCTATGAGACATAAAGAACCTAAGCTTCATTAAATCCTGAGACCAGGTGTGCGATTTCAATGAAAAGACAGTGGGTTCAAGTCCAAGTCTGAATTTTGGCTGGGTTTGAGTCCCATCTGAGGTGTGATTGGGTTCAAGTCCCAATCTGAGGTGTGCGGTTTCACCTCTGCAAAGTTTATGATTAACCTCTCCAACCAAAACTTTATTTCCTTTTTTATCCTGCACCAGTTTCCTCAGGATTGAGGAGTATCAAAGAAAAGGGGGGACTGAAACTGAGCAGGACCCTGCAGCGCCCTCCCAGATACAAAAGCCTTTCTGTGTCCCCTGTTTCCTGTTTGTAGAAAAAGGCTTTAGTGTCCTAGGCCTTCCCTGATTTCCAAAGAGCAGAGCCAGTTATGATTTAGGGAAGTGAGGGAATGCAGAAACAAAGGAAAGGCAGTCAAGAAACAATAGTTCAGCAATCAAGAGTCCTAGTTCCTCTTCAAGGGATATAAGTAGCCATCTGATGCATATCTTTGAGTTGTTCTGCAGGAACTAAGACTCCCACCCAGGTGGAGGATGGTGACTACATGCTGACCACAAGCACAGAGACCCCAGACTGGCTGGAACCAGAAGGTTGGTGATTAAGATTCCTGAAACACAACACTGTTTCCTCACCACCAACCAATCAGAAGAAAATCACGCCCTCCACAACCTTCAGCCCAAATGTTGCCTTTAAAAACCTTATAGTCCAGCCAGCCAGGAAGATGGATCTGAGAAAAACCTATGTCTCACATCTTTTTGGTTGGCACCCTCTTATCAATAAACTGCTCCAAACTCTGATGTTTCAGTTTGGTTGGCCTCACTGTGCATCAGTACAGGAACTTGAGTTTGACAAAACAAACTTCCTGCTACATCACAAGATTAAACCTCTAGGTCATTTAACCCATGATCATTTACACACAGCCAAATGCCATTTTAAATAATACAATATTCAACTATCTTTCATTTTATTTATTTTATTTTAATTTTTTTTGCGGTATGCAGGCCTCTCACTGTTGTGGCCTCTCCCGTTGCGGAGCACAGGTTCCGGACACGCAGGCTCAGCGGCCATGGCTCATGGGCCTAGCCGCTCCGCGGCATATGGGAACTTCCCGGACTGGGGCACGAACCCGTGTCCCCTGCATCGGCAGGCGGACTCTCAACCACTGTGCCACCAGGGAAGCCCATTTTTTTGATTTTTAATAAATGTATTTAAGGTCATAAATCTTCCTGAAAGAAAAGCTTTCTTGACTAAACTGAGAGATCAACTGTGCTGGTCCAGACCAGAAAGACCACCTAGCCAACCCAAAAAGTAGTGATATAAATGAAAATGGCCATGGTTTAAGTCCCTAAATTTGGGGGTGGTCTGTTATACAGTAAAAGCTAACTAATACAGAAATTGGTTTCAAGAGTCGGATGCTGCCATAACAAAATCCTAAAACATGTGGTGTTGGCTTTGGAATAGGGCAGTGACCAGAAAATCAGTAAGGAAACAGACTGCAAAGGTTGCAAAAATGAAAAAACAAACAAACCCAAAAACCCACCTGCTGTAGCAGGTCTGGAAAATGACGACTCATACTATGTAGAGACAGAACAGTTGGTAAAAGTGAAGTTGACACTACCTTGAGAGGAAAAAAAATGAACCTAATGAACTTTCGGTTACAGCTAAGTAGATCTCCAGAGAGAATTTGGAAAGTGCCACTTGGGTACTCTTAACTGCATATGATAAAATATGACAAGACAGAAGAATGGGCAAAAGAAGGAAATGTTCAGTTTGCAACCAGAATTTAGATGGAATACAGAGGGCCCAGGGCCTGCTGTGTTGGAAAAGAAAACTCTCATCTCCAGTCTCCCCATGTCTGAATAGTCTTCAAGCACAAGATTCTTAAAGTAAAAGGAGACCTTAGGAAAAGAGAAAAGCAAGGGTATGGCCACTTGTTAAGACCTCTGAAAGATTTAAGAAAGTGCCTAGTATACTTTCTCAACTAGACGAAAAGGCATGACAGAAGCCTAATCCCAAATCACAGTGAATAAATCTAGAGAAAAAAGAATTGTGGGTATAGCTTTTTTTGAATAAAGGAGACTATAATCTGTTACACCGAAAGCCCAAAATGTTAAAGAAAACAAAAACAAACAAAACTATACCAGCAAAAGCACCATCAGCTTGGACTAGAGGGAACTAAGATTGATTAAACTGCAAAGAAGTCTCTAGGCTCTCAACTACCTATGGGCAGGAAGCCAGATGAGAAAGCTGCTGAACTGTTAACATGGCCATTTCTTATGGAAAGGAAAGATTTCTCAAGATGAGGAACCAAGGGACTAGAGAATGGAGTCTAGGGCCTTGGAGAACAATGGAATGGGAAGGCACTCCCAGAAAGCAGAACTGAGCCCTAATCAAGGGCCTAGGGGGAATTTTAGACCAGTGATTTTATGTATCCTCTGATCTTCCCCCTTTTGAAGGGATGCGTCTGTTCAGTTAACCTGTCTCTGTCTCACCACTGTATGTCAGGTGTGCAGGGAGAAGGTGACTTGTCATTTTAATTCACAGATCTCTGAATCAAGAGGTGCCTTACCCAAGGAGCCACATCTAAGGATCCTCATTCATCCTGATGTGATAAGATCATGAGATCGCATCCTTCCAGCCTGATGCTATATGTAGGATGAGACATGCAAAGTGGGAGAAATGTGAATAATTTGTGGCAAAGGAGCAAACTGTGGTAGATTCTCAAACCAGCCACACACGTATATACAATGGAATATTACTCAGCCATAAAAAGAAACAAAATTGAGTTATTTGTAGGGAGGTGGATGGATCTAGAGTCTGTCATACAGAGTGAAGTAAGTCAGAAAGAGAAAAACAAATACCGTATGCTAACACATATATATGGAATCTAAAAAAAAAAATGGTTCTGAAGAACCTAGGGGCAGGACAGGAATAAAGCAGCAGACGTAGAGAATGGACATGAGGACACGGGGAGTGGGAAGGGTAAGCTGGGACGAAGTAAGAGAGTGGCATGGACATATATACACTACCAAATGTAAAACAGATAGCTAGTGGGAAGCAGCCACATAGCATAGGGGGATCAGCTCAGTGCTTTGTGACCACCTAGAGGGGTGGGATAGGGAGGGGAGGAGGGAGGGAGATGCAAGAGGGAGGAGACATGGGGATATATGTATACGTATAGCTGATTCACTTTGTTATAAAGCAGAAACTAACACACCATTGTAAAGCAATTATATTCCAATAAAGATGTTAAAAAAATTTTTTTAATTAAACAAAATAAAAGCAACCACAAATTCGTTTCCTCCTACCAAGGGGTGGAGTCTGTTTCTCCACCCCTTGAATCTGGGCTTGGCCTCGTGACTTGCTTTTGCTAACAGGACATTAGTAAATGTAATACAAACAGAAGATTAAAAAGTGCTTGCAAAAGGAGGCTTGCTCTCTGGCTGCATTTGGAAGCCTGGACTATCATGTGAACAGCCTCAGTAGACAATTTGGAAGATGAGAGGCAATTTGGAAGAGAACTAAGGCATCCCAGCATGCAGGCCGTCAACTTCCAGACATTGAAGCTATCCTAGATCATCTAGCCAGCCACCAGCCCATCACAGACGTGTGTGATGGTCAAGATCAGCTGAGCTGGCCCAGATTTTTAAAACTACACAGCTACCCCAAAGATTCTAGAGGTGAAAAAGATAGTGTTTCTTTTAAGCCATTAAGTTTTGTAGTGGTTTGTTATGCAGCAAACCTCAACTGTTACAATTATAATTTTTTTTTACAGAGTCCATAATTATCATCTTCCTAACTCTGAATATGGCTTTAACATCCCTCCCCCCCAGAATAGCCTGCCCCATACTGCTATTGTCGCCTAATTTTCATTTTAATCATATTTTTAAATCACACACACACACACACACACACACTCACACACACTCGGGAATTTTTTATAGGTTAACAGTTAAATGAATATAAATATATTTAATCAATTTCTGTGTTCACTGTTGTTTCTTATATTGTGCATCCTTTCTCATTGTTTGATTTTTTTCCTTCTAAAGTATGTCTTTTAATAGTTCTTTTAATGGGAGTCTTGAGTTTATACCTTTGGTCTTTATTTTTCTCTCACTGCTGTAGGATAGTTTGTCTAGGCATAGTATTCTAGGTCCAACACTTAGAAGTTGTAAGTCTGTTTTCTTACTTCTCCTGCTGCTGAAACATCTATTAGTCATTTATTTATACATGATTTTTTTTTTTTTTTTTTTGGCGGTACGCTGGCCTCTCACTGTTGTGGCCTCTCCCGTTGCGGAGCACAGGCTCCAGACGCACAGGCTCAGCGGCCATGGCTCACGGGCCCAGCCGCTCCGCGGCATGTGGGATCTTCCCGGACCGGGGCACGAACCCGTGTCCCCTGCATCGGCAGGCGGACTCTCAACCACTGCGCCACCAGGGAAGCCCCATGACATATTTTTAACTCTGATTTTTAATTGGTTGCTATGGACTGAATATTTGTGTCCGCCCTAAATCCATATGATGAAGTCTCAACTCCCAATGTGACTGTATTTGGAGACCGGACCTTTATGGAGGTAATTAGGGTTAAATGAAGTCATAACAGTGGGGCCCTAATCAGATAGGATCAGTGTCCTTAGAAGAACAGACAGGAGAGAGCTCGCATTCTCTCTCTCCCTGCTACGTCAGGACACAGTGAGAAGGTGGCCATCTACAAGCCAGGAAGACAGTTCTCACCAGAAACTAAATCAGTTTTGATCTTGGACTTCCCAGCCTCCAAAACTGTGAGAAATAAATGTCTGTTGTTTAAACCACCCAGTCTATGGCATGTTGTTATGGCAGCCCAAGCAGCTTCATATACTGGTCTCCCCCCTGCCCTTGATAGTATGCAGTTTCACTGCAATATGTGTAATTGTGGGTTAACTTTTATTTAACCTCCGTAGTATTCGGAGATACTTTTGATCCAAGAATTCATAGTTAGTCAACTCTGGAAAATTATTAGCCATGTATTTAAATATTGCTTCTCTTTCATTCCCTCTGTTCTCTCTTTAACTTTTATTATAGAATGTTGAAGCCAGTCAATTTATCTTTCATATCTCTAAACTTACAGGGTAAGTTTCTCTGTACTGCTTTCCAATCTGTTAACTTACTTCAGTGGTATCTAGGAATCAGTGTACCCTATCTATTGTATCTTTATTTCAATAACTACAGTTTTCATTTCACATTTTAATTTTTTATATATATCTGATCTTATTTATGCTTTTTTTCATAATTCCTTATATTTTCATGAAAGTTATGCCTTTTTTCTTAGGGCAGGGCATATCCTCTACCTACTTATTATAAAGTTATTTTCAGACTAGTCTATAAAATTAATTTCATTTGGGATAATTTCTTATTCTTACAGTTGATTCTGTTACCTGATTTATTTGCAATTTTGGAGTTGCAAGTTCCTTTTGAGTCTGTTCTTCTCACTTTTGTTACTTTGTTCCTCTCTCTCTGACCCCAGTTCTCCTTGACCCTCCGAGCCCCCAGTGCAGAAGCAGGTTGGGTGTTACAGTCCCATAAGAACATGGCAGCCGCAGTCACAGAACCAGCAGGCAGCTGGGCTCAGTTCCTGGTAGCAAGGCTATGTACTTGTTCTTGCCTTCCTTAGCCCACAACTCCTGTCCCAGTCTCCTCCTTCCCTCTCACACACCCAGCCTTCCTTCCTGACTTGGTGAGCTCTTCTTCAGCCCTGGCTTCAAGCCTTACTCTGGTTTCTCCATGCCTGCAGAGCACTCTTATTTTTCTGGTCCCTTTATTTCCTAGGAGCCAAACTCTTCATAGCCACTGCCTCCAACCAACCTACAGCACAAGAAACTTCAGTCTCTGATCACCTTTTTGCAATTCTCTTCTTTTATGATCCACAGAGATGGTTACTTCACATCTGAGGCTGGTGATGTTCATTTTTTGTTTCTCTTTCCTTTTGTCCCTCAGAGATATGAGTTTGGGGAATCAGTTTTCAAAATGTAAACAAAATGTACATTAGGAATCTGGTCCTCCTTCCCAAAGTTGCACGTGCCCCCAAAATGAAACTTTAAAAAAGGACAAGGGGATCATATGTGAATGCCAATCATTTCTCTCTTAAGCCAGAGAAGCATCTCCACCTCACTAAAGCCTCTCTGTCCAAAAGGCAAGCATGGTGAGGATGGCAAAGAGAACCACTGCTCTTGGCTACCATATACCCTGGAGATCTGGGAACTTCTCCTTTTAGATCTAAGCTATTTATTGATCAAACGAACCAGAACAGAGGACTTTGGCAAAAACTTGAAAGACTAATATAATCTTTCCCATTCATTCAAAAACTTCAGTTAGAAAGAATGGGATGGAAAGAGGACACAGGAAATATTGTGATGTGGCATATTCAAAACTACAAGTCCATTCTTTTCGGAACAGAACTTGCTACACTGGGGCATGGGCACCTGAGTCTTCAGTGTCTGTGACGTTGTCCTTACAGTTACTGGACAAATAAAGGAATATAACTTAGTCTGGAATCAATAAGCGGAGAAGGCACAACGCAAGTAGCTTTCCTTCCCCTTGACCTGGAAAGAGACGTCTTCCTTGCCTATAAGCATATAGGGAGAAATTTCACTTTCAGTTGGAACAACTCAATTTGGCATTCCCCTACAACACACCACCACAACTCTCATCTGTTTATCCACTGGGAACTTCCCCGAATTGCTCTCATCAAGGTACCAGGTGGGATGAGATGGGGCACATCAATTTCAGCACTAACTTCCAGGGGTTTACTTTTGTACGTGTGCTTATCTGGGGGTTTGCTTTTTGCCAAGTCTGCCGTAACACGGCCAGTTTTCCATTTAGCTACACGACTCACTCAAATATTTATTGAGCATTTACTGATAATAACAGCTCCTATTTAATGGGGACCTCTGTTTGCATGACAGTGAATTTTACAAACTCATTTAATCTTCACAACCGCTAGTCATTCAAAGTAGGCACTGTTATCTTCATTTTTCAATAGAGAAAACAGGCTTAGAGAAGTTTAGTAGTTTCTCCAAGTCACACAGGCTGGAGCTTGAATTTGGATATGACTCCAAAACCAAAAATGTTTTTGTTATTGCAATCTGAGGACACCCGTTCTTTCCTATAGAGAAGCTCTGTGTTCCGGGCTATGGCCCTAAGTTTTCTACGCTGAGGCAAGGCCAGCCTAAAACAGCCTACTCCGGAGCTGTCCCCTGGCCTGTATATATTCATTTCCCTCCCACCTCCCTTCTGCCATTTGTGCTTCTGCGGCCTATGACCTAACAACTCTCTTCTGGGTCGCTACTGGTATTGGATTCTGGGCCCTTCTCATTCAGGGCCCCAAGGTTTGGTAGTTTTCCTGCTGCCTAAGCTCTGGGGATTTGTCTCCTTGTCAAGCTTATTTTTATCACTTGCAGTGGTGCCCAGATCCCGTGGTATTGGCCTTGGCCCTGAGGATGGTATATAATAGGCAGAAAAATGCAGTGGGACTTGGAAGAACTGATAGGTCTCCAGAAAGGGAGAGGCCTCGAAGTACTAAGGAAAGGAAAACTGGAGCTGGTTTCCCAGAAATGTGGATGGGCTCTAACCTTCCACTCACTCCTTTGGCCTCTTTAGTAATTCCCTGGACAGCCTGGGAGAGTCATGGGCCTCAGCTCACCAAAATGCTTCTCCCCACTCCATCCTGACACCTAATGTGCTAAGTGCTTTGTGGGCATTACTTCATTTCATCCTTATGACATCCTATGAGGTATAGGTGCTATTATCTCCATATCATAGATGAGAAAACCAAGGGAAAGAGAAGTTTTATAACTTACACAAAATCGCACAGCTAGTAAATGACAGAGCTAGGATTTGAAACCAAGCAGTCTGATGCAGAGGCTGTACGCTAAACTACTACAGAAATAGCCTCATAGAAAAAACCGAAAAGATGGATGTAAAATATGTGTCTGTAATTAGTTACAGGGATTTGGGGGGATTGGGCAATGCTTGGTCAACACCATATTTTGACTGGTGAAGGGCTAGGCTCTGTGACCCTCCCACACACTGTCTTCTAAAGGATGCCCGTTCAATTGGAGTGGACAGAAGGGTTCTTGGCCCACAGCACATTTGACTCACAGCACTACTCAATAAATGTTAGCTAGAGTAGAAGCCCTTTTAAATAACCTCCACTTACCAGAATACCCTTTTAGGCAACATTCTCCGTTCCCTCTGTACCAGATACTGCCTGATGCCACCATGCTGAATGCTCAGGGCTACCAGGTATTCTCTAGTATACCTGAACCTTCTGCTCCTTCCAGGTAAGCTGTTTGCAAGAGTCAGCTGGCTTGTCCCCAAAATCACTTTTTCCAATTGTATTTACTAATTAGATTATATAAGTGAATTCACATATAATTCAGCCTGATTCAATCATACCAAATGCCAGCCATTTCCAAAAATCTAACCCATGTTCAAAAGATGAAGTGTCATAATACAAGATCTTGTGTCATAACACAAGATGTTAAAAAGACTGTCCAAATATCACTATCATATAAAGAGGTTCTATAACTCAAGAAGAAAAAGACAAATAATTTAATAGAAAAGTGAGCCAAGGACAAGAACGATTTACAAGTAGCCAGAAAACATGGCAACATGCCCAATCTTACCAGAGGTAAGTAAAAATTAAATTAACAGTGAGATAGCATTTACTATCCATGAGACTAACAAAAATTTAAATGACTGATGTCATCTGGCTTTGGTAAGGTACGGGCAATCAAACTGTTGCCAGTAATTTCTTGTAGGTAGTAGAAACAATAACTTCATATACATAAATACATTTTTAAGGGGATTTTTCAGTGTTTTCAGATGCAGCTAAATAAAAAGCAAAACTCACCCTGAGAAGGAAGAAGGAACTGTTCTAAACCTTAAACACTATTCTAAAACTGAAATTCGGAAAACATTTACAGCAATGTGGCATCACCAAATGAAGAGGTGATAATACGCACCCTCCTAAGAGGACTACTGTGATTTAGACGAGGACTTCCTAATGTGGTGATTCAGACACCCATCTCCCAACTCTGCTGGCCTATCCTGGCGGGTGTGGCAGCGCCCATCCCCAGCAGGCCCAGCACAGGACGCCATGCTGTCCAGCAACACCCCTCTCTCTCTTCCCCACTCTCTCACGTACGAGGCTCCGGTTGCACTGGGGTGGACAGTTTGCCTCTCACATTCTTTGATCAGAACATTGCTGGGTCTCCAACCTCTCATGCTTGAAACAGGCTTGCTGGTATTTGAGCCCTTAGGACACCCAGCGCCTGCAATAAAATAAAGACTCAGCTTCTCTTGGAGACCCACTGAGCCAAGGACATAGTGTTCTATCTATACAATGAAATGCAGATTTCCTAATAAAAGGCAAAATTCTTGACTTCGGGAGGTTGAATAGGATGGAAAAGAATTCCAGCTGGTTAAAGTTACGGCATTGAAAAAAGCCCTGTCTGAGAATAATTCTTGCGTCTGAGGCCAAGATGCTGTCATCTTGCCACAGCCTGTTAAAATATTCACTCACGTCGTGCTCCAATCCTCAAAGCTGTGCCCTGAGACAGTCTAAATTGGTCAATAAACACAGTGGTTCAGTCTTCTCTTCTGAAATTAAGAATATTTTAGCTGAATTAGTGCCAGGGCAAAATGTACAGGAGGCTGTATTTAGTTAAAAACTGGTTGGACACAATGATTACATGTTAAGATCATGAAAGAAATGTCAAGAATCCTCCTTCCTGCTGTATAGCTGAAAGAAGAAAGCCATAAAACAGAGTCAGCTGTGTCCTGTGGGCCTAATAAGGTGGGCTCTGGGGTGAGACTGCTGGGTTTCCTCCACAGCACCATCACTTCCAGCTCAGTGACCCTGACTAAGTCTCCTGGCGTCTCTGTCCCCCCATTTCCTCGTCTGAAATATGGGGATGCTAAAAGAGCTCACCACATAGGGTCATCAGAAAGGGCAATGAGTTAATCCATTTAAAGCGCTGCTCTCCAAGGAAGCACTCAAATGTTAGTTATCACCCCTGGAAGGGAGAAGTGGTGGGCTGGAGAGAATGCTGGAGGAGTTGAATGTCTATCACTGGTTTGACAACCCCTGTAGAAGGCATTTATTCATGCGCTCTGCCCAAGCTGTCCTCTGGTCATTTCATGTGTTCAGCCATTTACCTCTGACACTTACCTCGTAGCCCTTTGGGTGTGTGTCATCTCCCTAACTAGATGGTGAGCTCCTGGAGGGCAGAAGTGGTGTCTTCACCTAGCACAGAGTCTGGTCCCCAGTAAGCACTCAACAAATATCTGATTGACCCTGCTAGCTGTTCATATGCAGAGTGAACTGGACTCAAAATTAATCACACAAACTCCATTTAAATGGGCTTTTCTAGAAGTGCAGCTAAACTTTGCAGGACACATTCATCAAAACCAGAGATAGAGATGGGTCTCTGTGATCCACTGGACAACAGCACTAGAAGGTGCCATCCCTGCCACAGGCAGAGTGCTCTCTTACTCGCTGTCTGGGAGCTCTCGTCGCTCTCAGCAGGAGAATCCTCCCTGCCCGCAGCAGAACTCCAGGCCTGCAGAGACCCCGTGCAGAATCTAGGCAGCAGTCTGCATCTTTCCCCAGGAAGTCTTTAAGGCCCTGTTGGCTAAGCCCCGGCCATCTGGACCGGCTCCTGTGCCACCTGGAATATTTAGAGACCAGCTCCAGTTCACAATCCTAGCTTCGTACTCTGACCTCCTGGCCACGTGTTCTCAAACTGCCAAGTTGTGCAATTTAAGTTGGAGAATCCTGTGTCTCTGGAGGTCATTTGTTCATTCAGCAAGCTTCCTAGAGGGTCTTCTATATTCCAGGTACTAACCACGTTCTTAAAATACCAAATCGTAATAAAAATGACTAACATGCCATTTACTGAATATTGAGTATGTGTCAGATACTCTGTTAAGTGCCCTCAGACCACTGTCTAATTTAATTCAGGGAGGTTATTCTCATTTTACAGATGAGGAAAATGAGACACAGAAATGAAGTAACTTGCTTGTACTCCCATGGTCAGTGAGCTGCAGGCCTGGATTAAGGCCTGAAGCCAAGTCGGTCTGAGAGTAAGCACTCTGATCATGAGGCTTGCTGACTCTCCCTGCCTCACTTAATCTATTTCTCTTCTCTAGCTTTATGACTCTTGCTCACGTCACCCTTACCACCTATATTCAAAAGATCTAAACAAATTGGATCTTGCCTATTTCACGGGCTCTTCTGGACCAGGTCTGATGTGACAGGTTATCAAACCCCTGACACTAAACAAAAAAGGTGAAGTTCAGGTTGGGCCGAATAATATCGCCTTTCAGCACCTCTTGCATCCCTCCTCCCTTGTCCACCTCCCCCTTCCCTACTTGTCCTTCTCTCCTTTTTCTATCTGCTTCCCAATACACCCATTCAGGTATCCCACGGGCTCCCCAGCTCAACCCCAAATGAAACTCACCCTGCTTCCTGACTT
Source organism: Monodon monoceros (assembly GCF_005190385.1). Classification (NCBI taxonomy): domain Eukaryota; kingdom Metazoa; phylum Chordata; class Mammalia; order Artiodactyla; family Monodontidae; genus Monodon; species Monodon monoceros. The sequence continues at coordinate 69,190,589 of NW_021703767.1, forward strand.
CTCTGCCAACGCTTTACACCTAGCTGCCTGGTATTCACGTTGAAACCTCAGAGTCATCAGCATGAGAAGGAAACAGAGCATACTGAATAAAAATACAGGCTCTGGGTTCAAATTCTGGATCTGACCCTACCAGCTGCAGGACCTAGGAACAAGTTACTTAATCTAGCTCTGTCTCAGTTTTCTGATCTGCAAAATGAGGATAAAAGCAGCACCTACCAAAAAAGAAAGTGTTTTGCCACAAATGCGGCAGGAACAACTGGATATCCATTAGGGGAAAAAAAGAATTTTGACTCCCCCGTTTCATATGCTACACAAAAATTAATTTGAGATGGATGATAGATCTAAACATAGAAATTAAAGCTATAAAGCTTCTAGAAGGAAATATAAGAGATGATCTTTGTAACGTGGGAGTCAGCAAAAGTTTCTTAGGATATGGAGAAAAGAACAGCCTTACAAAGAAAATGATAAATGAGACCTTGTCAAAATTTAAAACTTCGATTCATCGGAAGACACTGTTAAGAAAATGAACAGGCAAGCCACAATTAGGAAAAAGATTTGCAAATCACATATCTGACAAATAAGGAGAATTCAGAATAAATAAAGAATCCCTAAAATTCAATAAGAAAAAGACAAAACCCACAATTTTTAAATGGGCAAAATATTTGAACAACACTCAGAAAGAAAGATATAGAAACGGTCAGTAAGTGCATGAAAAAGTTCTTAGTATCATTAATCATTAGGGAAATGTAAATTACAACCATTTGGGGATAGCTACATATCCACCGGAATGGCTAAAATTTAAAAGTCTAACAATGCCAAATGTTGATGAGGATGCAGTGCAACCAACCAGACTCTGATACATTGTGGGAGCATAGAAATGGTACAACCACTTTGGCAGTTCCTTATAAAGCTAAACACAGACCTATCCTATGACCCACTCCCAGATGTTTACCCAAGAGAAATGAAAAAATATGTCCACCAAAAAAAAAAAGACCTGTACAAGATGTTCATGGCAGCTTTAGACAGAAAAGCCAAAAACTGGAAACAGCCCAATGTCCATCAACCGAAGAATGGAGACACAAAACTGTGGTACAGCCTTACAATGGAATACTATTCAGAAATAAAGAGGAAGCAACTGCTGATACACGCAACAACATGGATGGATCTCAGAAACATTATACCACGTGACAGAAACTTCAAACCAGAGAGTACATACTGTACAATTCCATTTATATGAAGTTCTAGCAAAGGCACAGGAATCTATGATTTAAAAATCAGAACAGTGGTTGCCTCTGAAGAGTGGGGACAGGGACTGATTGAGAAGGAACGTGAAGGAATTTTCTGGGATGCTGGTAATGTCCAAATCTTGAAAGGGGCTTGGGTTGCACAGTTGCATGCTTTTGTCAAAAGTCAGACAACGGTACAGTTAAGATCTGTGCATTTCACATATGTAAATTTTTCTCAGAAGGAAAGTAATGTAAACAACTATTGAGCTCTAGTTAATGGTTATGTGTGCTTAAGTATTTAGGGGAAAATGTACTAATGTCTGCAACCTAATTTGAAATGCATCACAAAAACAAGGTGGTCGGATGGATAACAGCAGGATGGATAGATTCGTGACAAAGCAAACACAGCAACATGTTAATTTTAGAATCTAGGTGGAGAGTATATAGGTATTCACTGTACATTTGTTTCAACTTTGCTGCATATTTGAAACTTTTCATAATGAAATAACAGAAAATAGTACCTACAATATAAGATTGCTTTACCATCTTTTACCCTCTTTCCTATCACCACTCACATGGTCTCCAACACCTGCTACCTTTACATCATTCACATTCCTCCCTTCGCTGGCTCTTCTGCAATCTGCAGCCAGGTCCAAGCCATGGACTCGTGCCTGGATTGCAGACCTACTGTCCTCCCTACTGCTGGTGTTCCCTCACTCCAATCCATCCTGAATCTCAGTCTTCTCACTCACAGCTCTTATTCTGTGAACGCTGCTGCTCAGCAACTTTTGATGACTCTCCATTAACAATCTCAAAACTCTCAGCCTGCAACAAGGCCTTTGCATTCCGGCCTCGTTCTATCAATACGATCGCCCTATGGAAATACAGAAATTCTTGGCTACCGTCAAACGAGATAACTACTTATCCCCTAACACAACACACACTTCCTATCCCAACACCCTTGCCTCCTCTACAGGAATCTATTCCTGGGTGTCCAGGGGCCCAGCTACAGGTCTCAGCAGTTCAGCATATGAACAGAAGGTGGTCAGAAAACTTTGGCCTTGACAGGTATGAGTTTCAAGGCCTCCTATAGAGACTCAGCAGTGTTACGCCAGCACAGAAAGCACCTACTCCCTTTATTCACTTGTTCGTTCATTCATTTACTCTCTAACTCACTTGCTAAGTACTTACTATGGCCAGATAATCTGCTAGAGGCTGCAAAGGAGGTAAAGTGACAGGACCCCAGCCTGAAGAAATCCAGTTAGTGAGAGTAAGGTTGAAGAATAGTCATAACTCATAGTAAGTCCTATCCTGAAGGTGGCAGTACCAGAAATCTCACTCAAGGTTCACTTCAGATTGAGTCTGGTGAAAGTGTAGTGGGATCCCTGTGGCAGTTTCAAAGCATGGCCTCAAAATCTTTGACACTCCTCCCACTGAGGTAGGGGAGAATCTGTGTTCCCTCCCCCTTGAATCTGAGCAGGCTTGTGACTGTTTTGACCAATAGACTACAGGAAAAGTGATACTGTGTGACTTCTGAGGTCAGGTAATAGAAGACCAGGCAGCTTCCACCTGGCTCTCATGGAATGCTCATTCTCCAAAGGCTCCTGGGGACACTCCCTCTTGGAACCCAGCCACCATGTTGTGAAGAAGCCCAGGCCACATGCAGAGGCCACATGTAGGTACTCTGGCTACATGGGCCCCAGCTGACCCCAGCCTTCAAGTCATCTCAGCCTAGGCACCAGACTGTAAGTAAAGCCTCCAGTGATTCTAGCTCTTAAGCATTTGAGTCATCTGAGCCATCCAGGTCTTCAGAAAACATCCCCACCATGTCCTGTTCAAATTCCTGACCTGCAGAACTCCTGAGCATAATAAAGAATAATATTTATTAGTAGTACTATGCTGAACATAATAATGTTGTTTTATGCTGCTATGTCTGGGGGTGTCTTGTTACCAGCAATGGATAACTGGAACAATCCCTTCAAAAACAAGTGCTACTCATGGCAGGGCCCTGGGCAGCCTAAGCCGGGGCCCTGAATCCAACAAAGAGTGACACCCCCAAAGATTATAACTGGAACACCCCTTTAAAATTTTTACCCCATTTATCAAGTTTATAATACCTTCAATTATTCAACATTCAACAAATAACGTATTAATTGCCTAGATGTGACAGTTACTGTTTAGTATTAGATAAAAATCCCTGCCCTCCGGGAGCTTACTACCTAGTGGAGAAACAGACAGTAAGTGAGACAAGTAAGGAAAATATAAACCATGCTGGATAGGGGTTAAATATAAGGAGAGAAAATAAAGCCGGGAGACGGGCTACGAAATATCAGGTGTGGGATCAATATTTTAGAGAGGGTGGCCAGGAAAGGCCTCATGGAGAAGGTGACTTGAACAAAGCCCTGTTGGAAAGTCCTGGGATGGGAATACCAGGTCCCCATGGCTGTCTCCTTCTAAGCACCCTTCCCATGTCACTTGCTCATACCCCATCAGCTAGACAGACCTCACAAAAATCCACAGGGTCAAGGAGCTTCTCCAGCACAACAACTCTCAAATAAGAATTATGTGATGCCAAAGCAGGAAGGGCCCTCAGAAGCCATCCATTCTCACCCCCTCACCTTTCAGTGGAGAAACTGAAGCCGTGGTGTTCCAGCTGGCCTAAGACTTAACCTGAGACATGCACGTCTGCCCAGCCCTGTGCTCTTGCTCCTACTCTCCACTGATGACTGGAAAACCATTCTCCCTTGGGAACTAAGCTCTTTCTCCCTTGGTTGCATCACCCCAGCCAGATGCACCTGATCCTCCCCATCTGTCACTGACATAGTCTGAGACCAGTCCCCAGAGTGGCTGGGTAAGGGAGTCCAAGATTAGAACCAGCACTGGCCCAAGACAACAGCCAGCATTCCCACCAATAGTGCTACCAATGCCTATAACACCTCCATCAACAGCCCCTCCACAATGCAGTCAGTGACACAGAAAATGGACGTCTTCCACTTTCTCTTCTTAGTTGCTCTGTTGTGGGTTGAACTGGGTCCTCCAAAAACTCATGTTGAGAGACTGGTTCAAGATGGCAGAGTAGAAGGACGTGCGCTCATTCCCTCTTGCGAGAGCACCAGAATCACAACTAACTGCTGAACAATCATCGAAAGGAAGACACCGGAACTCACCAAAAAAGATACCCCAGATCCAAACACAAAGGACAAGCTGCAATGAGATGATAGGAGGGGTGCTATCACAATAAAATCAACTCCCATAACTGCTGGGTGGGTGACTCACAAACTGGAGAACACTTACACCACAGAAGTCCACCCACTGGAGTGAAGGTTCTAAGCCCCACATCAGGCTTCCGAACCTGGGGGTCCGGTAATGGGAGGAGGAATTCCTAGAGAATCAGACTTTGAAGGATAGTGGGATTTGATTGCAGGACTTTGACAAGACTGGGGGAAAGAGAGACTCCGCTTGTGGAGGGCACACACAAAGTAGTGAATGCATCAGGACCCAGGGGAAGGAGCAGTGACCCAATAGGAGATGGAACCAGACTTACCTGCTAGTGTTGGAGGGTATCCTGCAGAGGCAGGGGGTGGCTCTGGCTCACCGTGGGGACAAGGACACTGGCAGCAGAAGTTCTGGGAAGTACTCCTTGGCGTGAGCCCTCCCAGAGTCCGCCATTAGCCCCACCAAAGAGCCCGGTAGGCCCCAGTGCTGGGTCACCTCAGGCCAAACAAACAACATGAAAGGAACCCAGTGCCACCCAACAGCAGACAAGCAGATTAAACTTTTACTGAGCTGTGCCCACCACAACAACACCCAACGCTACCCACCACCAGTCCCTCCCATCAGGAAGCTTGCACAAGCCTCTTAGATAGCCTCATCCACCAGACGGCAGACAGCAGAAGCAAGAAGAAATGTAATTCTGCAGCCTGTGCAAGGAAAACCACATTCACAGAAAGATAAACAAAATGAAAAGACAGAGGAATTTGTCCCACATGAAGGAACAAGATAAACCCCAGAAAAACAACCAAATGAAGTGGAGATAGGCAACCTTCGAGATAAAGAATTCAGAATAATGATAGTGAAGATGATCCAGGACCTCAGAAAAAGAATGGAGGCAAAGATCGAGAAGATGCAAGAAATGTTTAACAAAGACCTAGAAGAATTAAAGAACAAGCACCAAGAAGAATTAAAGAACAAACAAACAGAGATGAACAATACAATAACTGAACTGAAAAATACACTAGAAGGAATCAATAGCAGAATAGCTGAGGCAGAAGAATGGATAAGTGACCTGGAAAACAGAATGGTGGAATTTACTGCAACAAAACAGAATAAAGAAAAAAGAATGAAAAGAAATGAAAACAGCCTAAGAGACCTCTGGGACAACATTAAACGCAACAACATTCGCCTTATGGGGGTCTCAGAAGCAGAAGAGAGAGAGAAAGGACCCAAGAAAATATTTGAAGAGATTATAGTCAAAAACTTCCCTAACATGGGAAAGGAAATAGCCACCCAAGTCCAGGAAGCTCAGAGAGTCACAGGCAGGATAAACCCAAGGAGGAACATGCTGAGACATATAGTAATCAAACTCACAAAAATTAAGGACAAAGAAAAATTACTGAAAGCAGCAAGGGAAAAACAACAAATAACATACAAGGGAACTCCCATAAGGTTAACAGCTGACTTCTCAGCAGAAACTCTACAAGCCAGAAGAGATTGGCACGATATATTTAAAGTGATGAAAGGGAAGACCCTACAACCAAGATTACCCTACCCAGCAAAGATCTCATTCAGATTCGATGGAGAAATCAAAAGCTTTACAGAAAAGCAACAGCTAAGAGAATTTAGCACCACCAAACCAGCTCTACAACAAACGCTAAAGGAACTTCTCTAAGTGGGAAACATAAGAGAAGAAAAGGACCTACGAAAACAAACCCATAACAATTGAGAAAATGGTAAAAGGAGCATACATATTGATAATTACCATAAAAGTGAATGGATTAAATGCTCCAACCAAAAGACACAGGTTCACTGAATGGATACAAAAACAAGACCATATATATGCTGCCTACAAGACACCCACTTCAGACCTAGGGACACATACAGACTGAAAGTGAGGGGATGGAAAAAGATATTCCATGCCAATGGAAATCAAAAGAAAGCTGGAGTAGCAATACTCATATCAGATAAAGTAGACTTTAAAATAAAGAATGTTACAAGAGACAAGGAAGGACACTACATAATGATCAAGGGATCAATCCCAGAAGAAGATATAACAATTATAAATATATATGCACCCAACATAGGAGCACCTCAATACATAAGGCAACTGCTAACAGCTATAAAAGAGGAAATCGACAGTAACACAATATTAGTGGGGGACTTTAACACCTCACACCAATGGACAGATCATCCAAACAGAAAATTAATAAGGAAACACAAGCTTTAAAGGACACAGTAGACCAGATAGATTTAATTGATATTTATAGAACATTCCATCCAAAAACAGCAGATTACACTTTCTTCTCAAGTACACACGGAACATTCTCCAGGAGAGATCACATCCTGGGTCACAAGTCAAGCCTCAGTAGATTTAAGAAAACTGAAATCATATCAAGCATCTTTTCTGACCACAACGCTATGAAATTAGAAATCAATTACAGGGAAAAAAACGTAAAAAACACAAACACATGGAGGCTAAACAATATGTTACTAAATAACCAAGAGATCACTGAAGAAATCAAAGAGAAAATCAAAAAATACTTAGAGACAAATTACAACGAAAACACAATGATCCAAAACCTATGGGATGCAGCAAAAGCAGTTCTAAGAGGAAATTTTATAGCAATACAAGCCTACCTCAAGAAACAAGAAGCATCTCAAATAAACAATCTAACCTTACACCTAAAGGAACTAGAGAAAGAAGAACAAGCAAAACCCGAAGTTAGTAGAAGGAAAGAAATCATAAATATCAGAGCAGAAATAAATGAAATACAAACAAAGAAACAATAGCAAATATCAATAAAACTAAAAGCTGGTTCTTTGAGAAGATAAACAAAATTGATAAACCTTTATCCAGAATCAACAAGAAAAAAAGGGAGAGGACTGAAATCAATAAAATTAAAAATGAAAAAGGAGAAGTTACAATGGACACTGCAGAAATACAAAGCATCATAAGAGAGTACTACAAGCAACTCTATGCCAATAAAATGGACAACTTGGAAGAAATGGACAAATTTTTAGAACAGTATAACCTTCCAAGACTGAACCAGGAAGAAACAGAAAATATGAACAGACCAATCACAAGTAATGAAATTGAAACTGTGACTAAAAATCTTCAAACAAACAAAAGTCCAGGACCAGATGGCTTCACAGGCGAATTCTATCAAACATTTAGACAAGAGCTAAAATCCATCCTTCTCAAACTCTTCCAAAAAACTGCAGAGGAAGGAACACTCCCAAACTCATTCTATGAGGGCACCATCACCCTGATAGCAAAAGCAGACAAAGATACTACAAAAAAAGAAAATTACAGACCAATATCACTGGTGAATATAGATGCAAAAATCCTCCACAAAATACTAGCAAACAGAATCCCACAACACATTAAAAGGATCATACACCATGATCAAGTGGGATTTATCCCAGGGATGCAAGGATTCTTCAATACGCAAATCAATCAATGTGATATACCATATTAACAAATTGAAGAATAAAAACCATATGATCATCTCAATAGATGCAGAAAAAGCTTTTGACAAAATTCAGCACCAATTTATGATAAAAACTTTCCAGAGTGTGGGCACAGAGGGCACTTACCTCAACATAATAAAGGTCACACATGACAAACCCACAGCAAACATCATTCTCAATGTTGAAAAACTGAAACCATTTCCTCTAAGATCAGGAACAAGACAAGGATGTCCACTCTCGTCACTATTATTCAACATAGCTTTGGAAGTCCAAGCCATGGTAATTAGAGAAGAAAAAGAAATAAAAGGAATTCGAATTGTTAAAGAAGAAGTCAAACTGTCACTGTTTGCAGATGACATGATACTATACATAGAGAATCCTAAAGATGCCACCAGAAAACTACTATAGCTGATCAATGAATCTGGTAAAGTTGCGGGATACAAAATTAATGCACAGAAATCTCTTGCATTCCTATACACTAACAATGAAAGATCAGAAACAGAAATTAAGGAAACAATCCCATTCACCACTGTAACAAAAAGAATAAAATACCTAGGAATAAACCTACCTAAGGTGGTAAAAGACCTATACTCAGGAAACTATAAGACACTGCTGAAAGAAATCAAAGATGACACAGATGGAGAGATATACTATGTTCTTGGATTGGAAGAATCAATATTGTGAAAATGACTATACTACCCAAAGCAATCTACAGATTCAATACAATCCTTATCAAATTACCTGGGGCATTTTTTACAGAACTAGAACAAAAAATCTTAAAATTTTTATGGAGATACAAAAGACCCTGAATAGCCAAAGCAGTCTTCAGGGGAAAAAACAGAGCTGCAAGATCAGACTCCCTGACTTCAGACTGCACTACAAAGCTACAGTAATCAAGACAACGTGGTACTGGCACAAAACAGAAATACAGATCAATGAAATTGGATAGAAAGCCCAGAGATAAACCTACGCACCTATGGTCAACTGATCTATGAGAAAGGAGGCAAGGATATACAATGGAGAAAAGACAGTCTCTTCAATAAGTGGTGCTGGGAAAACTGACAGCTACACATAAAAGAATGAAATTAGAACACTCACTAACATCATACACAAAAATAAACTCATAATGGATTAGAGACCTAAATGTAAGACTAGACACTATAAAACTCTTAGAGGAAAACCTAGGAAGAACACTCTTTGACATAAATCACAGCAAGATGTTTTTTGATCCACCTCCTAGAGTAATGGAAATAAAAACAAAAATAAACAAATGGGACCTAATAAAACTTAAAAGCTTTTAAAAGCAAAGGAAACTACAAAGAAGGCAAAAAGACAACCCTCAGAATGGGAGAAAATATTTGCAAATGAATCAACGGACAAAGGATTAATCTCCCAAATATATAAACAGCTCATGCAGCTCAATATTAAAAAAACAAACAGCCCAATGCAAAAATGCACAGAAGACCTAAATATACATTTCTCCAAAGACATACAGATGGCCAAGAAGCACATGAAAAGCTGCTCAACATCACTAAATATTAGAGAAATGCAAATCAAAACTACAATGAGGTATCACCTCACACCAGTTAGAATGGGCATCATCAGAAAATCTACAAACAACAAACGCTGGAGAGGGTGTGGAGAAAAGGGAACCCTCTTGCACTGTTGGTGGGAATGTAAATTGATACAGCCACTATGGAGAACAGTATGGAGGTTCCTTATAAAACTAAAAATAGAATTACCGCATGACCCAGCAATCCCACTACTGGGCATATACCCAGAGAAAACCATAATTCAAAAAGAAACATGCACCCCAATGTTCATTGCAGCACTATTTACAGTAGACAGGTCACGGAAGCAACCTAAATGCCCATCGACAGATGAATGGATAAAGAAGATGTGGTACATATATACAATGGAATATTACTCAGCCATAAAATGGAATGAAATTGGGTCATTTGTACAGACGTGGATGAATCTAGAGACTGTCATACAGAGTGAAGTAAGTCAGAAAGAGAAAAACAAATATCGTATATTAACGCATATATGTGGAACCTAGAAAAATGGTACAGATGAACTGGTTTGCAAGGCAGAAATTGAGACAGAGATGTAGAGAACAAATGTATAGACACCAAGGGGGGAAAGCGGTGGGGGTGGTGGTGGTCGTGGTGTGATGAATTGGGAGAATGGGATTGACAGGTATACACTAATATGTATAAAATGGATAACTAATAAGAACCAGCTGTATAAAAAAATAAAATTCAAAAAAAATACCTAAAAATAAAAGCAAAAAAAAAAAAAAAAGTCACGTTGAAATCCTAACCGCCCCCCCGCCTCCCATCCAACCTGTGAATATAACCTTATTTGGAAATAGAGTCTTTGCAAGTTAAGATGAGTTCACACGGGAGCAGGATGCTCCCTAATGAAATGACTGGTGTCCTTACAAGAAGAGGGAAATTTGGACACATACGCAATACACAGAGACACAGAAGAGAGACAGCCACATGCAGATGGAGGCAGAGATTAGAGTGATGCATGTGCAAGCCAAGGAATGCCAGCGGTTTGTCAGCAACCCACCAGATGCTAAAAGAGACAAGGAAGCAGTCTTTCCTAGAGCCTTCAAAGGGAGTGTGGCTCTGCTGACACCGTAATTTCAGACTTCTAGCCTCTAGGACTGTGAAAGAATAAATTTCTGCTGTTCTAAGCCAGTGTGTGGTAGTTTTGTCACAGCAGCCCTAAGAAACTAGCACCCTTGCGTATATAAAAAGTCTGGAGGTACCCGTGGTCCCCATACACAGGCTTTCTCCCTGTAATTCCAGGTCAGGTGCTCAGAAGCAGCTCCCACCTCCCCCTTCACCACTCCTCATCCTTCATATCTACCAACAGTGCATGTACCGAGTCCACCCAGGGAGCCTGCAGGAAGCAGGTGAGAAGGCAGTCATGCCTAGGGTTTGGGGTACAATTTGCTGACCACTTTGGTCTATGTCTTGCTATGGGCACAATCTGTTTTATACGGTTTGGCTCCAACCAGTCTAGGATCTGTTGGCCTTTTTACCCTACTTAAGAACGACTGACGGTCCCTGTGACAGGCTGAGAGGTCACAGGGAAGTACCATCCACAGAAGACCGATCACTCTCATGGGTCCAATAGCGACCTATTAAACAAAAATCATCCCAGTAATAGGCTCTTTGGCAATATGGAACAAAAGCAAAAAAAAAAAAAAAAAGAGGATCGTAATGTACCTTTCAACCTGCTAATGCTATTCTTGGAATACCAAGGAAATGACACAACAGAAAAAAACCAAACAATTTGGACAAAGATAATTATAGCAGTGTTACTCATAATTGTGGAATAAAAACTGGAAACATTAATTGCAGAACAGTTAAAAGAGAGTGTCATAATAATACCTAACATTTCCTGAGCCCTTACTATATGGCAGACAATACACCAAATGTTTTGCTTGGATTATCTTATTTCACCCTCATAAAAATCTTATGACAAAGCTGTGTTATCCCTTTTTGTAGAGATAAACCTGTTCAAGGTCACACAGCTAGCAAGTGGCAAGTGACCACTACTTTATGCCCTCTGCTTAGAGTCATGACTTTACCATGGCCATGTGAAATAGGACAAGTTCTTTTTAACTTCCCTGAGCCTTAGGCCCTCAACTATAAAACAGGAACAAGAATAACATCGTAAGACTGAAAAAATTAAATGCAAAATGTGTGAAGCATTAAGTAAACTATAAAATCATTATCCAAATGAAAAGTACTTACAGACTCAATGACAACTGAGTATCTCATGTGGTAGGAGTCCAATTGTAGCCTATCTTGCATGCCGAATTGAACAGTTAGAATTTTATCTTTCATGTAGTAGAAGATCAACACTGTTTTTTAACCAGGGATGTTACACGTTAATGTTGTTTTGAGGTACGATAATATAAAATCATCTCAGGATGACCAAACTGGAACTTTATTTAATTTCCAATCCTCTAACAAGTTTTATGAGCTCTCTAGTAAAAGCCCTGGTCTGATTCCTCCAGAGGGTGGGCAGGGTGGGCCTGGAAGCAACAGTTTCCTTGATTCACTGATTTCCGGCAGGAGACACAGGGGTCTCATCCCCTAACAACTGTACTCAGGGGTCTAGAATGCCAGCAAAGGAAAGCAGAGACCCCAGAGCACACAAAGAGGTGGGGGCGTCCTGATGGCATTTGGGGAGAACTCTCCTCACCCCTCCCGCACGTCACTGGGCAGTAAGGATGGTACAAATGTGTTCTGTCCACAGTGAGGGCCTACACATGGATAAAGGAGGGTTATTACTGTCACCAGGTCCTAGGGGTCTGACACTGTCAAACACCAGGCAATTATGCAATCGGTTCCACTCACCAGAGTCTGGCGCAGTCCCAGGACCCTGTTCCCATCCCAGTGAACCGGGCTGAATAAGGCAAAAGCACCAAAACAATCCAAGGCCCCACCCAGACCTGGCAGTCGGCCCCTCCCTACTCCAGAGCAAAATCAGACACTCAGCCCCTGAGTCACCCCTCCCAGCCTTCAGTCAAAAAATACCTGAGAAGGGAGAAAGTGACTAACACCCCTCTCCATACCCTAGATGTCTAGTGGATTTTCCCATCATGTTTGTAACTTGTTTTGCATTTCTTTTGCCCACCACTCCCTGCTTAATATCCTTCAGAGTCCCCCCTCATCTCTCAGGAGAGGGGGTGGGGCGTTTAATGTAACCCTCGCAACAATGCTGGGAGGTTGTGAGCATCTTCATTTTAGAAATGAGTGAAGGGAAGTTCAGAGTAGTTAAATAATTTCCCAGGCTCACCCATCTAATAAGTTGCTGAGCTGGGATTCAAACCCAGGTGTGTGAGCTGCAAAGCCTGGACCTCCCCATCAACCACACACCTGCTCTCCCAGTCAATGAGAAGAAGTAGCCGAGATGGATTCTGCAACCTGCCTATACAAAATCTGGCTGGTGCACCAAGTTGCCATGGCACTATGTGGTCAACACATAGCTGCCAGAGACACAAAGGTCAGGCATGTTCACATTCAGGAGCCAGATGGGACCCCCTCCTGCTCCGGCTCTCCCACACACATGCACACCCTCTGTAAAAGGAGACCAGGGCCCTGGTAGGGGTCAGTCAAGCCCTTTCAGAACACCAGCACTAGGCTGGCATCTGGATGCCTGACTTCCTGTGTCAACCACAATTCTTAGGAAAAGGAGAGAGTAATTAGAAAGCAGTGCCCCACAGACCAAACTTAAGTCATGTTTCCAAAATAGGCTCCGAAATGAAAGATCAGCCTGTGCCTGCAGTGACAGCACTTGGGCCCAACTCCTCCACACAGCCCCCATTTCCTCTGAGCCCCTGAGGGGACCATAAAGGGAGGTCAGCAGGAGCACCATGGACATGCACAGTTCTTTCCATGGGCCGCAAACATTTACTAACCATCCACTATATGCTTGATGGGAGATAAGAGGTGGTACTATACTATGACCCTGCTCCTGAGAAGCTCCCAGCTTGGTGACAAGCTAAGAAACAAAGACACGGATAGGTGCAGACCAGATGCTCTAAACTAAGTGAAGCTTATCTCGGGAATGCAAGGCTGGTTCAACATTTGAAAATCAATCAATGTAATTCACCATATTAACAGACTACAGCAAGGGTGGGCAAACTATGCCCCATAGGCCAAACTGTCTGGTTTTGTAAATAAAGTTTTATTGAAACACAACCATGACCATTCATTCACATATTATCTATGGCTGTTTTCATTCTACAAAAAAAAGTGGCAGAGTTGAATACTTGTGACAGACATTATATAGCCTGCTAAGTTGAAAATTTTTACTACTGGCTCTTTTCAGAAAAAGTTTGTTGACCCTTGATCTAAATTATTGGGAAAGAGCCCTTTCACCCATAAAACTACAGCAACTCCAACTCCCTCTACTCTCTGTTCTACAGACCAGGTTGGGAAGCAGATGCGAGCATTAGGGTCCCAGACTCTCAGGGCTGGAAGACCAGGCCATTGCCTTCCACAAGGAAAACAGTCCAAGGTACGACTTCCACTCCTCCCTCCCACCGGTCCCACTCGCAGGTAAAAACCTCAGGGCTCTCTGGAAGAATCTGGCACAGGCTTTTACTAAAGCTTTCATAATAAATGCTTGTAGATGCAGAAAAACTCCTTCTATACCTCCATGTTCACCTTCCCAACACAACTACCCCCAAAAAGGAGAATTCTGGAGGTCTCAAATCAATGATCTAAGCTTCCACTTTAGCAAACTAGTAAAGGAAGAGAAACTAAACCAAAGCAAGCAGAAGAAAACAAATAATAAAGAGAAGAAATCAATGAACTTGAAAACAGAAAATTAACAGAGAATGATCAAAGAAACCAAAAGCTGGTTCTTTGAAAATATCAATAAAGTTGGCAAACCTCTGGTCAGACTGGCAGAGAGCAAAAAAGATACAAATTACAAATATTAGTAATGAAAGAAGAGACATCACTATAATCCCTAAAGACATTAAAAGGACAATAAGCAAATATTATCAACAATATTTGCCCATAAATTCTACATTTTGGATGAAACAAATTACCCCCAAAGCACAAACTACCAAAAACCACTCAAGTTGACGCGGACTTATATATACCACCAAATGTAAAATAGATAGCTAGTGGGAAGCAGCCACATAGCACAGGGAGATCAGCTCAGTGCTTTGTGACCACCTAGAGGGGTGGGATAGGGAGGGTGGGAGGGAGAAGCAAGAGGGAAGAGATATGGGGATATATGTATATGTATAGCTGATTCACTTTGTTATAAAGCAGAAACTAACACACAATTGTAAAGCAATTATACTCCAATAAAGATGTTTAAAAAAATCACTCAAGGAAAAAATGATGACCTAGATAGCCCTACACTTATTAAATAATTTAGTTTGCAGTTAAAACCATCCCAGAAAACACACCAGGTTCAAATGGCTCCACAGGAAAATTCTACCAAAAATTTAAGAAATAAACAATAGCTACCCTGTACAACTCTTCCAGGAAATAGAAGTGGAGGAAACGCTTCCCAACTCCTTTTATGAGGTAACCAATACCCTGACACCAAAATCAGACAAAGACATTATAAGAAGAGAACTAGCCCAATATCCTTCATAAGTATAAATGCACACACACAAAAAACCTTGATAAAATGTTAGTAAATTCAACCCAGCAATATACAAAAAGATAAATAATATATCATGACCAAGTGGAGTTTATTCCTGGAATGTAAGGCTGGTTAATCATACAGAAATTAATTAATGTAATTCAGCATATCAACAGACTAAAGCAGAGATCAGCAAACTATGCAGCCTGTCTTTGTAAATAATAACTACTGAAACACAGACATGCGCATTCATTTATGTATTGTTTATGGTTGGTTTCATGCTGCAATGGCAGAGCTGAGTCATTGATTAGAGACCTTGTAAGAGCCGAGTAGAGACCTTATGGCCCACAAAGGCTATAATATTTACTCTCTGGCTGCTATGAATGCTATGAATGCTTGTGTCCTTCCAAAATTTATATGTTGAAATCCTAACGCCCAAAGATGATGATATTAAAAGGTGGGACCTTTGGGAGGTGCTTAAGTCATAAGGATGGAGCTCTCATGAATAGGATTAGTGCCCTTATAAAAGAGACTCCAAAGAGATCCCTAACCCATTCTACCATGTAGAGGACACAGGAAGAAAGTGCTGGCTATGAACCAGGAAGAGGACACTCTAAAACTTGACCATGCTGGAACTCTGATCTTGAACTTACCAGCCTCCCGAACTGTGAGCAATAAATTTCTGTTGTTTATAAGTTACCCATTCAGTGGTATTTTGTTATAGCATTCTAAACAGACTAAGACACTTGCCCTTTAAGAAAACATCTGCCAACTCTTGGACAAAAAAAAGATATACATGGTCATTTCAACAGATCTACAAAGAGCACTTGAAAAAAAATCATTATCCATTCAAATTAAAAAATCTCAACAAGCTAGGAGTAGAGGGAACTTCCTCAACATAATAAGGAATATCTATAAAAATCACACAGCTAGCATCAAACATAATGGTATGAGACTGAATGCTTGCCACCTAAGATTGGAAATAAGACAAAGATGTTTATTTTCACCACTCCTTTTTAACATTATACTGAAGATCCTAACCAGCACAACAAGGCAAGAAAAATAAATACAAGCCAAATAAATTAGATTGAAAATAAAACTGTCTTTATTCACAGATAACATATTACCTGCATAGAAAAATCCCAAAGAATCTTAAAAAAAGCTACTAGAACTAGTGAGTTTAGAAAGGTCACAAGATACAGGGACTTCCGTGGTGGCGCAGTGGTTAAGAATCTGCCTGCCAATGCAGGGTACATGGGCTCAAGCCCTGGTCTGGGAGATCCCACATGCCATGGAGCAACTAAGCCTGTGCACCACGACTACTGAGCCTGCGCTCTAGAGCCCACGAGCCACAACTACTGAGCTCGCATGCCTAGAGCCTGTGCTCCACAACAAGAGAAGCCACCACAATGAGAAGCTCACTCACCGCAACCGAGAGCAGACCCCGCTTGCCACAACTAGAGAAAGCCCACACACAGCAAAGAAGACCCAATGAAGCCAAAAATAATAAATAAATAAATTTATAAGAAAGGTCACAAGATACAAAGATCAATATACAAAAATCAATTGTTAGAAAGAGAAAAGCTCAGGGAAATAGTTAAGAGGCAGAGGAGGGTTGAAAATTGGTTCTATAACTCAGCCTCCTAAATTACATATTTTTTTTTTAAGAAGATGTTGGGGGTAGGAGTTTATTAATTAATCAATTTATTTTTGCTGTGTTGGGTCTTCATTTCTGTGCAAGGGCTTTCTCTAGTTGCGGCAAGGGGGGGCCACTCTTCATCGCGGTGCGCGGGCCTCTCAATATCGCGGCCTCTCTTGTTGCGGAGCACAGGCTCCAGACGCGCAGGCTCAGTAGCTGTGGCTCACGGGCCCAGTTGCTCTGCGGCATGTGGGATCCTCCCGGACCAGGGCTCGAACCCATGTCCCCAGCACTGGCAGGCGGATTCTCAACCACTGCGCCACCAGGGAAGCCCCTAAATTACATATTTTTATGGTGTTGGTTAGCTTCAAACAATTATATACCAATTATATTAATTTCCAAATTCTATAGGTACATATTTTGGTACACTTTATCCTCTGATTTAAATCTTTTTAAAATCCACTGAAATAACATGTCAATTGTATTTACAGTTGACCCTTGAACAGCATGGGTTTAAACTAAGTGGGTCCACTTATACATGAATTTTATCAATAGTAAATACTACAGTACTACATGATCCTCGGTTGGTTGAATCTGCAGATGCAGAACCTCAGATAAGTAGGAATCACAGATACAGAGGACTGACTCTAAGTTATACACGAATTTTCAACTGCAAGGAAGGTCAGTACTCCTAACCCCCAAGTTGTTCAAGGGTCAACTGTACTAGCAATGAACAACTGGAAAACAGAATTTTACTGAAAGTGCCATTTACAATTACACCAAAAATATGAAATACATAGCTATTAGTCTAGCAAAATATGTCCAATATTTACTATGCTAAAACTACAAAACACTGATGAAGAAATCAAAGACCTCAATAAGTGCAGAGATGGAGTTTATTTATGTATTAGAAGACCCAAAATTGTTAACATGTCAACTCTCCCTAAACTGATCTATAGATTCAATACAATACTAATGAAACTTCCAGCAGAATTTTATGCAGAAACCAATAAAATGATTTTAAAATATATATGAAAGGCAAAGATATAGAATAGTCAAAACAATTTGGAAAAGGAAGAACTAAGTTGAAGGATTCACACTACCTGATTTCAAAACTTAAAACAAACCTACAATAATCAAGACAGCGTGGTATTGCTGAAAGGATATACACATAAACCAATGGAACAGAATAGTCAGAAACAGACACACACATATATTCTCAACTGATTTCCAACAAAGATACAAAGGCAATTCAATCCTTCAAGGGGAAGGATAGGTCATTTCAATTCACTATGGTGCTAGAGAAACTGGACATCTGTATGCAAAAAGAACCTCTAACTATACCTTGCTCCATGTACAAAAACTAACTCAAAATGGATTAGACCTAAATGTAAAACCTAAAACTATAAGACATCTTAAAGAAAGTACTGGAGAAAATCTTAATGACTTCATATTAGGTAATTCTTAGATACACCACCAAAAGAATATATTTTTTCAATTGATAAATTGGACCTCGGCAAAATTAAAAACTTCTGCTCTGCAAAAATAGACTTTGTTAAGAGAATAAAAAGACAAGCTATAGACAATGAAAAAATATTTGCTAAACATGTCTGGACTCACGTCCAGAAAATGAAAAATTATATCTCAAAACTCAATGAAAATGAAACAAAGATGCTAAACATTATTATTCATTAAGGAATTGCAAATTAAAACCACAATGATAAAAGTATACCTATTAGAATATCTAAAAATTTTTTAAAGTCTGGCAATACTAAGTGCTGACAAGGATATGGAAACTATAACCCTTGTACATTGCTAGTGGGAATGCAAAATGGTAGAGCCACTTTGGAAAACAGTTTGCCATTTTATTATAATACACCATATCACCCAGCAATCCCATTCCTATTTACCCAAGTGAAGTGAAAATCTATGTTCACATAAAAACCTGTACACAAATACTCAGAGTGAATTATTCATTATTACCCCAAACTGGAAACAGCCCTAATGTCCTTCAACTGGCTAATAGAGAAATACATACAATGAAATAACACTCAGTAGCATACAGGAATGACCTACTGGTATACCCAACAACACAGATAACTCTCCAACACACTGATAAAAGTATACCTACTAGAATATAGGTATGAATATTAGAATATAGGCTAAATGAAAGAAGGTAAACTTAAAAGGCTACGTACTATATGACATTTTGAGAGAGGCAAAATCATAGGTACAGAAATCAGACCAGTGATTCCCACTTAGGGTCTTCAGGTGGTAGAAGAGTTGACTATAAAAGTGCCCAAGGTGGGCTTCCCTGGTAGCGCAGTGGTTAAGAATCTGCCTGCCAGGGCTTCCCTGGTGGTGCAGTGGTTAAGAATCCGCCTGCCAATGCAGGGGACACGGGTTTGAGCCCTGGTCTGGGAAGAACCCACATGCCGTGGAGCAACTAAGCCTGTGAGCCACAACTACTGAGCCTGTGCTCTAGAGCCCATGTGCCACAACTACTGAAGCCTGCATGCCTAGAGCCGGTGCTCCGCAACAAGAGAAGCCACCACAATGAGAAGCCCGTGCACCACAACTAAGACCCAATGCAGCTAAAAATAAATAAATTAATAAATAAAAATTAAAAAAAAAAGAATCCACCTGCCAAATCAGGGGACACGGGTTCAAACTCTGGTCCAGGAAGATCCCACGTGCCACGGAGCGACTAAGCCGTACACCACAACTACTGAGCCTGCACTCTAGAGCCCGCAAGCCACAACTACTGAAGCCTGTGCACCTAGAGCCCATGCTCTGTGACAAGAGAAGCCATGCAATGACAAGCACATGCACTGCAAGGAAGAGTAGCCCCCGCCCGCCGCAACTAGAGAAAGCCCGTGCACAGCAATGAAGACCCAATGCAGCCAAAATTTTAAAAATTAAAAAAAAGAAAAGATTCCGCCATGATGCAGCATGGAAAAGAAAAGTTATTGTGTAACTAAAACAACGCCTACCACTTGTCAAGCAATGGGATCAAAGGCAATAGAAACTGCCACATGTATCAGAATAAAGCATAGACTTTTCAAAGATAGGAAAAGTTGGTGTCACTAATTCATGTGCAACACATGATCAGCTGGGTACTGAACGATAGTTTTTTCAAAGCTTCCAGTTAACTTTCAGAAGAAGACTTTTAGCAACATTATTTTCTTATAGGACTTAAACCAGAGCTAAAAGTTTAACCTAAATGAAACGTAGATAAAACCCTGGTATACTTTAGTACTCCTCAGAATTATTCTGTCGATCCTAAAGGGGCTGAAGATGTCAAAATCGTGGGCACACACAAAATCAGCCAAGGATAGCAAAGACAGTTAATAGTTCTATCTCACTTATGACCACAAATGCAAAAAAAAAAATTCCAATAAAGTATTAGAAAATCAAAGCCAACAAGGTGTTTACCAAAACTATACATGACCAAGTATTTATTCAAGAATTTATCTTAGGAATTCAAGGATGGCTCAACATTCAAATATCATGAGCACAGATTATCAAAAACAGCACTTTATCTTAAAGTTTTGTGTAATTCTGATAGACAAACACAATTCAGAAGGATCTGAATACTTTGATTGTGATAATGATGAAGAAAGTGAATATGAATAAAAGTATATTGAAATTTAGAAATTCTTCTAAAATTGTGTGTATTAAAGGAAGTGTTTTTTTCCCCTAAGAATCCAAAAAGTGATATGAATCTTACAGCCTATGGTAACTTGAAATCAAGAAAATATGGGAATGTTATCTCCTTTCACTATACAACTATTACCTTTTTTTTTTCTCTTCAACTAGCCTGAGTTGGTTTCTGTTAATTTTGAAGAATCTTTCCTAATACACAAATCAAAGAAATAATTACATAGTGAAAAAGCAACCAAGACTGATTCTCAAATCTGGCTGACATTGGAAACACCTGGGGAGCTTTGTAAAAACAGATTCCCTGACCACACCCAGGTCTAGGCTGGGGACTAGGAGGCATGGATTATTTTGCCAACAAGGCTCCCAAAGGAATTTTTGTTATTAGTGGGATCTGGAAGACTGCTATTAGGAAATAAAGGCTTTAGGCATGTCTTTCCCTTGAAGTTTTTTCTGTGTGGTTGTAGATATAAAAATTTTAGCGTGAATAAAACTAAACAAGTAAACTTTCCATAATAATATATGACTTGTCACCATCAAACAAATTTTACAGGGACCAATTCAAGGTTCCTACGGAAGTTCAAATGAGGAGGGGAACTTGAAGCTCAGGAGGTCCAAGGCAGTCTCCATTTTGGGGCAGGTGCCTGACACGTATTAGGAACTTAATTCATTCCCTGAACAAATATTTAAGGATAGAAGAACTTGTCAGACAAAGAGGCAAGCAAAGAATATTCCTGGAGAGGATAAACTCATAAAGGCAAAGAGATAGGAAACTGGGTTCAGGGACAATAAGTTAATGAGTCTTGTTGCCTTGGAGGTCAGATTACAGAGGCCCTTGCGCTTCAGGTTAAGGCTTTTCTGTGAGAAGCAGGGAGCCACTGAAGGTTTCTGAAGGTGGAGTGACACAGCCAGACTGGGCTTTAAGATTAACAAAGCAATCAAGTGTAAAATGTATTTGTGCCACAGGGAAGCCAGTCTGTAGTCCAAGTGTGAGCTAGCAAAGGTCTGGTCGTGAGCAACAGCAATATGAAAGTAAAACCCAGGGATTCTCTCTGCCTGGGATAATCAGAGCAGGGGGTAACCACAAGAGGAGGGGCTGCGTGGCCGTGGTCCTCTGCAACCAGCTGGTGCCCTAGGTGACTGCCCAATCCCAACAAAAGCCTGAGAACTCCCTAAAACACTTCAGTTGAAACGCCATGGGGTAAAATCAGTAGCAGCTGCGTTAACTGTCTCATGCCCAGCATGAGGCCCTACGATGAAGACAGAAGCTTCGGTAGTAATAAGAGGAAGGTTACGGGCACTGAAACAGCCGACTGCCTCTTCTTGAACATATCCATTTCCACAAGGTTACCAACCAAGCGACCATGCTCTGTTGACACTAAAACAAAAATATGGACTGAGGACTGAACCTGGATAATGAGGAAGGGTAGAAACAGGTCCGTTTTAGGCACATTCTCTGAATAGGCTTAGTACTCCGCAGGAAAAGTGCATAATGTTTAGGAGAAAAATAGAACAGTTATGCCTAACCATGAGGTAGATGAGTGGAAAGTACCTTCTCTGGGAGCAGATGGGAGATGCCTTAGGATCTTTCTTGAACACTCCCACTCACTCACTAGCCAGGCCTTCAACCCAGCACCTGTGGCGTGTCAGGTACTAAGACGACTTACTGGTCTAAGAGTAAGGACACAGAGATGAACCATGGCCTTTGCCCTCAGGAACTTGAGGCCTAGTGGGCCACCACACCTTATAACTGCGTCGCAATAAAAGTTACCAAGCATTTGTTTATCTGCCCACAGCCTCCTCAGGCAAGCAGAGAAGAGGTCCCTGTGTTCATGGGATCTCTGCACCCCTAACTCCAGGCTGGGCTGCATTTATATATGCCTTTGCAGAGACCTGGACAGCGCTGGAGCTGACTCCAAACCACGGCCTCTTCCTGGTTTGTCACACAGCCTCAGGAGACATTCTACCTAGTCCAGACCTAAAAAAGGAGAAAAGCATTCCTGCCAGGGTCAGTGCTGACGGCCAGAGCCTCCAACTGTTCATAGGGTGAAAATTCCTGTGGAAGATGGTACATTCCAGAGTCAAGGCAGACCCAGAAGACAGTGTCAGCCACAGGTGTCGAGTCTAGCTATCAGGTGGGATGCGGGCTAGGACTTCAGGGATGGGTGGAAGCTGTGTGGGCAGATATAAGGTACGCAGGGGCCCTGGCAGCAGACAGATGGCAGTGATCATAGAGTCAGGCCAGATAAGGAACACTCACCTCTGCTCCCCAGGTCACCCTCAGACTGAAGAGGCCAGCCTTCAAGGACTTCGGAGAACCTGGTGGGACAGATGATAGAACCAACATGCATCCATTTCTCTGGCCGGGGTCAGGCCTTCCCACCCCATCACCATCCCCCACCAGGGTGGAGTGACAATAACTCTGGCTGTTCCCGGTTCTGCCACCAACGCCTTGGCCTCTTAGACAAGGCCATCCACCTCACTATAAGGCAGGTGTCAGGTGGACTGACAGAAATGAAGCATGAGGAAAGAACACAGAGCCCCGGGAACCCAGAAGTCTTCATGGGATGGGCTTTCACTCTGGCTATAGATTTGCCTCACATAATTTTTGATCCAGTATAAAGTGAAAACAAAATTGTTCCAGGAATATTCTGGGCAGCAGAGGGAAAACACCCCCAAAATAAATCTCAGGACAAGCTGTCCTGCATGGTTGAGAGCTCACCACAGGGTCAAAGGTTCTTCACCAGGTTCTAACAAAGGAGGAGCTGAGAGCGTCTGGACACTGGAACCAAGTGTTCCCACCTTCTTCTCTTCGGGCCTGTACCCACCCTCCCTCTTCCTCATCTTCGAGGCCTTTCCTTATCACGCCAGCCTCTGAAATTCCCCCAAATGAGTCTGTGCCACAGAACTTATCCCTGTTTTCTAATTATATACTTCATACATGTTAGCTGTCTCCCCACAAAAACCCGAAGTCTCTTGGGCATACTACCTTCCTTTTATAATCCTCCACAGGGCTAGGTGGAGAGGAGGTCTGTAATTCATGTTTGTTGGCCGAGGTACAGGTCATTCCACAGACCTAGCGAACACTACTCAATATGTAGAATAACGGGTATTCCTTCTTTTGTGCCTCCTTATATCCACATATTCATTTCATTTTTATGACCACCTTCATTGTCAGAAGGAGAAACTGCAGTCAGCCCACAGAGGTTGAATACCATACCCAGGAACATCCAGCCAGTAAGTGAACAGGATGGCTCTGAACCCAAGTTTAACTCCAAAGATCACATTCTACTCTCGCGCTGCCTGTCCTGCCAGAAATCTGAAGGAGAGCTACTCTGTACCAGAAATATCAATCTCTGAAAACAAAAAACATAAACAGCATCCTCAACGACAGAAGCTCAACAGTGTAGCTATTTGGTTCCTGAAAGATTATAAGAACTAACTCATAAGGTCCTGCGTTAACAAATCAGCATCCATCCGATCTGGGGGCCCACGGTCCGCGGTGGGGGGAGGAGGGCGGAATCAAGCAGCAGATCCAAAAGAAAAGTAAATCCTCTCCTCATCCCGTTTCTTTTGTCTCCAGACGGCCCAAGAGAAGAGGGGAGGGGAGAAAGGGAGACAGAAGTACCAACAATGGGGGGAGGGGACAACAGTGGGATATTCAAGAAGCCAGATCTATACATAAATTGCCACAGCTCCCTTGTAGGGTGTCCATTGTGCGCATTCACCCTCAGATAAAAGGGACAGTGAACAGCGGGACAATGTGAGCATCTGGAAATCCAGCCTTATCCCCACAAGCTACAAACAGGGAACAATTCTTACTGGCTCGCCTCCATTTCACAAGGGCTGCAGCCCTGACAACAGGTGCATCCAACAGGGCAGGAGGGATGCATCTGCTGACCTGTAGTGACAAATACTGAGGTCCACCCACCTTGAGAGTGTAAGAACTGCATTTGCTCAACCTGTTGGCTTAAAACAAACGGAAAAGTATGAAGCCAAAACTCAATAAAGAGACAAGGGATTCATCTGCGGAACTGCACAGGTGGGAGAGGCTCACACGGCAGACCCTGGCCCAGCACACTCACCTTTCAGTGCTTGTGGAGCAGGGGGCTAAGGGAGCAGAAGGGAGGGGGCAGACGTCACATGGCACAGGGTCCTGTCCTAGTGACTCTTCGGCACTGCTCTCACCCTGGACTCCCAGCCCCACGCCACCCAAGTGTCCACATGCAAACAGTCCTACCTCGCGTCCTCTGGGTGCACCCTCTGCAGGTCAGAGGAGAATGACAAATAGTCAAGTTGGGAGAGGACAACGTCTTCTGTTGGGAAAGGTTACTTTCTAAGGGTTGTACTCTAAATTTCCCTACATTTACAGAAAGGATAGGACAGGAAGCTTTTAAGAATGAACAATTTCCCAATCAGAGTGTGTTGGTTTGAACTGGGGGAAGGGCAGTTAGGCTTCCAAGCGGCCCTGGTGTATATTTCCAGAATACGAAGAAGCGTTGTTCTCAGAAAGATACTAAAAGTCCACGTGTTCATGGGATCTCTGCACCCCTACCTCCAGGCTGGGCTGCATTCTCAAACTGTCACCTCTTGAACCTCTTAAAAAGCAAAGAGCCAATAAATCAACTGTTTCACAGACTCAGACTCATATCTTGGGGAGGAAGCAAGGGGTCATTCTTGTAGACACTGAGTACATGGTGACCCCAGAGCATTCACAGTGTATTTCTCTGAGGCTGGGGCAGAACTCCCCAGCTACGATCAAAACCCCTCCTCCACTTGTGGCACTGCAAGGGCCTCTCAACCCCAGCACCATCTGGGGCCAGCCTCCTTTTCTGACAAGCCTTCCCAGCAGACTCCCCTGCAGCTGCCAGCCAGAGGCCCCTGCCCTATGGTGACTACACCTGTCTGTCTAAGGTCCAGGCTGCAGGTGAGTCCGCCTAAGCTTACCAGTTAGACCAGGAACTTCCCCAGGGCCTAGTCTGCTCTGTACATGTCCGCCAAGGTCTGACCCCCGAGGAAAGTCTCCTGATAAGAGGATCAGCAAACCTCATATAAAGAAAATACTCCAAGGCCCCAGCTACCCCCCCCCAGTTATTTAGTTACTGCACAAAAGAAACCAAACACACAGATCCTTTGCCACCGTGGGGTAGTTTTCCAAGCTCATGCCTAGTAGTGCACGAGGACCAGCATTTTTTTGTATCATGAGTGAAGGGACAGAGAGGCACATCTTGGTGAAAAGGCTCTTGTCCCCAGAGTACCCACTACCCCATCCAGTAGCCAGCGTCCAGCCACTCCCCACCCAGGGCCAAGTGCCCAGGCTCCTCCCTGCTCTGGATGAAGGCTACTGGCCCACCTAGGATGGGAGACAAAGGGCCAACCTCACTCTGGGCATGAAGAAAGAACATTCCATACCAGCCTAGGGCACTATGGTGCCAGCAGCATCACCTTTTACATCCCTGCAGTACGCAGGGCAGGGAAAGAGACCACGACAGAGGATCACCGAAGAGAGAAGGGAAGGGGGTCAGGAATTTAAAAGTAAAGAGATGGAGGGGAAGAGGGAAATAAAGTGAAAGAAACAAAAAATATTTTACTAGAACCTGAAATGCCTTTTAGGCACCCAGAAGCACCTACACTTCCCCCAGAGACTTGCATTGTGGATCCCTGATGCTTTGAAGTGTGAGGGGTTCCCTAAACGGTTCTCTCAAGCCCCTCATTTGCAAATAACTCATTGACAAGTTGTGCATTTTCACAAAAGATTGCACTAAAGCAGGGAAGAACCTACAGCCCCAGCTGGAAGGGGGATGCAACACTAGGCAGGCTCCCGAGGTCTTGGGCGGTGCGGGGGCGGATTGCACATACTCTGCTCTTTGCACTTGGAGAGAGGAGGGATGGTAAAAGCAGCGGCCTGAGGCCTGGCACTATTCCCACTGCCCGGGTGTTCCCCCACCAGGGCCCAGCTCCTTCAATTGCAAGGGTTATTTTTACCCCTTCTAGGACTCAAAGAAGCTGGGTCTTTCTCCTTCAGGTTACTATATAGAGGATGTGCCCTCCCAACAACAACGAGATGCTCTCCCCATCAGCCCGTCTTCACATCTGCAATACCACTCCTAGAAATTCAGCCCTTTGGGTCTTGAAGAGTGTAAGTAGCCACAAGTCCCAGGGAGGAGCTCTGCCTTAACCATAGACAGCTAACACCTGGGAATTAGTTTAGCCTAAACTTTCCAACCGCAATGATCTGCGAACAAGGGTCCTTCAACCATGAAACTCCGGTCGAAGACAAGGAGGCAGAGCAGGCGAGGGGCTTCAGTGAGGAGCAGGGAGGGAGAGCAAGCCTGTGACGCCCGACGCCCCAGTTTTGCCTAGGACGCCGGGGCTGCCGCCACTGCCCTATCTTCCCTGACTCGCGTTTAGGCTAGAAGGACTTTCACGTGGCACCTTCGCCCCCGCAGCTGGGAGAAGAGCCCACCTCTCTTCCTTGAAGGCTAGCGGCGATTTGCAGCCCTCAAATCAAAAGCGCCCCCTTCGGATGACGCCTATAGAGACAACGGCATAACTGTCCCCAAGCACCTCACCTTTCAAAAGAAAACCGTGCTGCCTGGAAACGCTGGGGTCGCCGCCTTACGCGCCACACCCCGCCCCAACTCCTCGCCGCACGTAGGAACCCCTCTCGAACAGTGGAGCCAGGGGCAGGCTCCCAAGGGAGGGTCCCGACCCCGGGACCCCCGCCCTCGGGGAATGACTCCCAGGGACCGCGCCGGGACAAAAGCGTGGGGCGGGCTCACTCACCCGCGCGGCGAAAGCGGCCCGGGAGCCGAGGCACGGCGCTCGGCGGGGGCGTCCCGGCCACCGGCGCGCAGCGCAGGCTCAGCGTTCAACCCGCCGCCGGCTGCGGACCAGGCGGCGCTGGGAGCCCGCGAGGCGAGTCCCGCACGGGACGGGGCGGGGCGAGGGTGAATAGCCGGCGAAAAAGCGAGCAAGTGGGAGAGCAAACGCGAGTGTGCTAGCGACTGAGAGCACGGCGCTCCGCGTCCAGACCCAAAAGGCCGCCTCTGGCTCACACGCGCTGATTTGCATGTCATTTGCATAGCGCTCTGGGAATGGACCTGCGGTCCTTCCGCCACGCCTACCCGCCCTCCTCCCACTGGTCGGGAGAGGAGAATCCGGAGCGGAACCGAGCGCTGGACGTCGGTCCACCTCGCCCTTCCCCCGCACCGCCCCAACTCCTCCTTGCACACCGGACTGGTGGCCTTCAGGGTGTTTTCTCATGTTTTCCCGTGGAAGACCACTCGATACACAAAAGAAGAACACACTGGAAAAACTCTGTAGACTTTAAAATTAATTTTTTCTTTGATGTGGCTATCAAAAACAACAACGAATCGAGTAGATTCCCCCAAATGAATGCAATTTTGGTTTTTGGACAAAGTATCGCGAAAAACTTGCTCATTTTCAAAATTGGACACAAGGTGCAATTTTGTTCTGCCTAGATAACATAGTCCTTAAAAAGGCGGGTTCTGGGGCTTCCCTGGTGGCGCAGTGGCTGAGAGTCCGCCTGCCGATGGAGGGGAGACGGGTTCGTGCCCCGGTCCGGGAAGATCCCACATGCCGCGGAGCGGCTAGGCCCGTGAGCGATGGCAGCTGAGCCTGCGTACCCGGAGCCTGTGCTCCGCAACGGGAGAGGTCACAGCCGTGAGAGGCCCGCGTACCGCAAAAAAAAAAAAGGCAGGTTCTGGAGTTGAGAACCCTACCCCTTACTTTACAGCTGCAAAGTTTTGGGCAAGTTACTAATCTCTGTTACTCTGTCTTCTTATCTCTAAAATGGGACAATCTGCCTCATAGGAATGTAAAGGCTTCACTGAGATAAGCCAGGTAAAGTGCTTAGGATAGCGCCTAACAGTTACTTTTAAACGTGCGAGTATGATCTATATCTACTTAATGGAGAGGCAACTTTTAAACGTGCGAGTATGATCTATATCTACTTAATGGAGAGGCAATCAGACCACAGCGAGGCAAGAAAGAGGAAGGGAGAGGTAGGGGAAGAGGCTATAGATGGCAAAGAGAGAACGGCCTAAGATTAGAGACAGTCTCTCAAAGGTTCAGGCCAGGGTTCCCCCACCCAATTCTGCTGTTAGGCTAACCAGACCCAGCTCTGAGAAAGCATTTCTATATCTTATTTCCCCTCAGAAGATCCAGCTGTGAATGCAATTTGAAACGTTATCATGGGATGTTCTGGATAAATATTAAAAATGTTCAACTCAGCTACTTCTTAAAAAAAAAAAATTGAATCTAAAGGAAGCAAAGTCTGTTCTGTGGTGGAGAGTCCCAATTGGGAGACCTGAGTGTTAGACCTGGTTCTGGCACTAGCTTCGTGGAGCTTGTGGGAGTCACCATCTCTGGCCCTCAGTTTTCTAATCTGGAAAATGAGGAAGCTCCTTGGGATGTTTTTTGTTTTTTTGTTTTTTTCAGGCATCTTCCAGCTCTGAAACTTTAGCCCCAGGGTTCCTCTGATATTTTCCTTTGTTGTGTGTTAAGAATCCTTCATTGGTTTGGAGGATAACTATACAGCCTTTTCAAAATTAATATTTTTCCTCTTGCCTAATATTTAGTTTGCATCTGATATGAAATATTTTGTAGAGCTTCCTGATCTCTTCATTTGGACCCTTTCCTTCCCCCCCCCCAAACTGTTTATTCCAGGTAAAGGAGTACTTATTATGCTTTTTATAGTAAAATAAAACACAAGTACAGAAAAACCACACAAAACAAATATATAGATTATATAGACTGGTGAATTTTTATGAGGCAAACATCCTTGCAGTCACCACCCAAGTCAGCAAATAGACCTCTGCCAGCCACCCCAGAAGCCTCTCCATGTGCCCCATCCCTATCCCTATCACTTTTGCTAGTTTCTTTACATAATTATCTCCCAAGTTGCATCTTGCCCATTTTTATTTTTTAACTTGATGTGCCTTTTAAGCCTTTTATTACAATTTATCTGTTGAAGGACAGTAGGCCTTTTGACCTGTGGAGTTTCCCACAGTCTGGGAACTGTATTTTTTTTTTTTTTTTTTTTGCGGTACGTGGGCCTCTCACTGCTGTGGCCTCTCCTGTTGTGGAGCACAGGCTCCGGACGCGCAGACTCAGCGGCCATGGCTCATGGGCCCAGCCGCTCCACAGCATGTGGGATCTTCCTGGACCAGAGCACGAGCCCGAGTCTCCTGCATCGGCAGGCGGACTCTCAACCACTGCGCTACCAGGGAAGCCCTGAGAACTGTATTTTAATAGGGTACTTTGGCACATTCCTCTGTCCTCTGCATTTCTTGCAAACTGGCAACTGCCCCAGAGGTTTCACCAGTCTGAGGTTCCATCTGTCTGGCAAAACTGCAGATGGTGGTGTGTTCTTTCATCAGGAGGTTGGTAATGTCTGGTTTTGCTCTTTTTCTTTTGAGGCTAGCAGGTGTTCATGCTGAATTCCGAGAACCCTGAATTAAGTCATTGAGGGTTGCAAAATGGTGATATTTTAATTCTATAATTTTGTTTTTATTTATTAGCTGAATAAGTTTATAAGGAGATATTTCCTCTCATCCAGTATTTTGTTACCATGAGATAAGTTCTTAAGAGAAAATTTGGGTAAATACTTGCTTTTTTCTTTTAATTTACCAGTTTCCAAGATAATGAATTGGTTCTCTGTCATCCTCAAAAGGTGACTTAATTAGGTTTCTTAGTGTCATTATAATTCATGGATTTACATCTAGTTGATGTATTTCAATCTACTGTAATTCTAATCTTTATTAAAGCTCAAATTGTCCAATCTTTGGCCAGTAGGTATCTTCCTTTCTACCTAGTATGACAAGATGTTCCAAGCTCATTTTGTACATTTGCTGATCCAGACCTGGAATCAGCCATTTCTCCAAAAGAAGCACTAATTACCTTTATTTATTGATACCTTTATTGATATGGACACTAGGGGGTGTTCATTGCTACTAGGTTGGTAACTGTTTCTAGGTCTTTTCAATAGGTAGAATTGGGATAGAACACTTCACGAGTTCATGTTACTATTTCTAATTCAATTTCAGGACTACAGTGTTTTCAATTAACCCCTTCTAAATTACATCAGGATCTCAGAAGAAATTCCACATGGAGAATTCCAGTTCTCAAGAATTTACGGATCCACCAGAGGGCAGACAGCAGAAGCAAGAAGAACTACAATCCTGCAGCCTGTGGAACAAAAACCACATTCACAGAAAGATAGACATGGTGAAAAGGCAGAAGGCTATGTACCAGATGAAGGAACAAGATAAAACCCCAGAAAAACAACTAAATGAAGTGGAGATAGGCAACCTTCCAGAAAAAGAATTCAAAATAATGATAGTGAAGATGATCCAGGGCCTCAGAAAAAGAATGGAGGCAAAGATCAAGAAGATGCAAGAAATGTTTAACAAAGACCTAGAAGAATTAAAGAACAAACAAACAGAGATGAACAATACAATAACGGAAATGAAAACTACACCAGAAGGAATCAATTGTAGAATAACTGAGGCAGAAGAACGGATAAGTGACCTGGAAGAGAGAATGGTGGAATTCACTGCTGCAGAACAGAATAAAGAAAAAAGAATGAAAAGAAATGAAAACAGCCTAAGAGACCTCTGGGACAACATTAAATGCAACAACATTCTCATGATAGGGGTCCCAGAAGGAGAAAAGAGAGAGAAAGGACCCGAGAAAATATTTGAAGGGATTATAGTCAAAATTTCCCTAACATGGGAAAGGAAATAGCCACCCAAGTCCAGGAAGCACAGAGTCCCATACAGGATAAACCCAAAGAGAAACGTGCCGAGACACACAGTAATCAAACTGGCAAAAATGAAAGACAAAGAAAAATTATTGAAAGCAGTAAGGGAAAAACAACAAATATCATACAAGGGAACTCCCATAAGGTTAACAGCTGATTTCTCAGCAGAAACTCTACAAACCAGAAGGGAGTGGCATGATATACTTAAAGTGATGAAAGGGAAGAACCTACAACCAAGATTACTCTAACTGGCAAGGACCTCATTCAGATTCGATGGAGAAATCAAAAGCTTTACAGACAACCAAAAGCTAAGAGAATTCAGCACCACCAAACCAGCTCTACAACAAATGCTAAAGGAACTTCTCTAAGTGAGAAACACAAGAGAAGAAAAGGACCTACAAAAACAAACCCAAATCAATTACCAAGAAAATGGTAATAGGAACATACATATCGATAATTACCTTAAATGTGAATGGATTAAATGCTCCAACCAAAAGACACAGGCTCACTGAATGGATACAAAAACAAGACCCGTATATATGCTGTCTACAAGAGACCCACTTAGGACCTAGGGACACATACAGACTGAAAGTGAGGGGATGGAAAAAGATATTCCATGCCAATGGAAATCAAAAGAAAGCTGGAGTAGCAATACTCATATCAGATAAAGTAGACTTTAAAATAAAGAATGTTACAAGAGACAAGGAAGGACACTACATAATGATCAAGGGATCAATCCCAGAAGAAGATATAACAATTATAAATATATATGCTCCCAACATAGGAGCACCTCAATACATAAGGCAACTGCTAACAGCTATAAAAGAGGAAATTGACAGTAACACAATAATAGTAGGGGACTTTAAAACCTCACTTACACCAATGGACAGATCATCCAAACAGAAAATTAATAAGGAAACACAAGCTTTAAAGGACACAATAGACCAGATAGATTTAATTGATATTTATAGAACATTCCATCCAAAAACAGCAGATTACACTTTCTTCTCAAGTGCACATGGAACATTCTCCAGGATAGATCACATCTTGGGTCACAGATCAAGCCTCAGTAAATTTAATAAAATTGAAATCATATCAAGCATCTTTTCTGACCACAAAGCTATGAGATTAGAAATCAATTATGTGGAAAATCCATAAAAACACAAACACATGGAGACTATACAATATGTTGCTAAATAACCAAGAGATCACTGAAGAAATCAAAGAGGAAATAAAAAAATACCTAGAGACAAATGACAGTGAAAACATGATGATCCAAAACCTATGGGATGCAGTTCTAAGAGGGAAGTTTATAGCAATACAAGCCTACCTCAAGAAACAAGAAAAATCTCAGATAAACAATCCAACCTTACACCTAAAGGAACTAGAGAAAGAAAAACAAACAAAACCCAATGTTAGCAGAAGGAAAGAAATCATAAAGATCAGAGCAGAAACAAGTGAAATACAAACAAAGAAAACAATAGCAAATATCAATAAAAGTTGGTTCTTTGAGAAGATAAACAAAATTGATAAACCCTTAGCCAGACTCATCAAGAAAAAGAGGGAGAGGACTCAAATCAATAAAATTAGAAATGAAAAAGGAGAAGTTACAACTGACAATGCAGACATACAAAGCGTCCTAAGAGACTACTACAAGCAACTCTATGCCAATAAAATGGACAACCTGGAAGAAATGGACAAATTCTTAGAAAGGTATAACCTTCCAAGACTGAACCAGGAAGAAATAGGAAATATGAACAGACCAATCACAAGTAATGAAATTGAAACTGTGATTAAAAATCTTCCAACAAACAAAAGCCCAAGACCAGATGGCTTCACAGGTGAATTCTATTAAACATTTAGAGAAGAGCCAACACCCATCCTCTCAAACTCTTCCAAAGAATTGCAGAGGAAGGAACACTCCCAAACTCATTCTATGAGGGCACCATCACCCTGATACGAAAATCAGACAAAGATCCTACAAAAAAAGAAAATTACAGACCAATATCACTGATGAATATAGATGCAAAAATCCTCAACAAAATATTAGCAAACAGAATCCAACAACACATTAAAAGGATCATACACCATGATCAAGTGGGATTTATCCCAGGGATGCAAGGTTTCTTCAATATGCACAAATCAATCAATGTGATACACCATATTAACAAATTGAAGAATAAAAACCATATGATCATCAAAAAGAAAAAACTTTTATATATTAGCAAATAAAATCCAGTAAAAAAAAGATTTATATATAAAGTAATTGACCAAGTAATGTTTATATCAGGAGTGCAAATTTGGTTTTACATTTGGAAATACATTTCACCATATTAACAGAATAAAGGAGAAAATCCATATGATCATCTAAATAGAGACAGGAAAAAACATATAACAAAAATTTAACAACAAATTGATAAGAAACACTATCACCAAATTAGGAACAGAGCTTCCTCAATCTGATAAAGAACTTCTACAGAAAAATATAGCACTGACGCCATGCTTAGTTATCACACTGTATGTTTTTGCTCTAAAATTCGGCACACGGCAAGATTGTCCTCTCTCATCACTCTTATTCAACATTTCAGCAATAACGTGTGAAAAAGAATTAAAAGACATTCAGACTGGACAGGAAGAAGCAAGGGTGTCTTTATTTGTAGATTTCATAATTGTTATTTTAAAAATGCTAAGAAATATACACCAAAACTATTATATTTAATAAATAAATTTACCAACATTAGAGAACAATAGGTTAATATACAAAGAGTAATTTTATTTTTATTTACTAGCAATAAACAATTGGAGATAAAACCTATTGAAAAAACAAGAATTTATGGGATGATGCAATTAGAATATCCCAATTTACTACTTTGTTTTATTTCATATTAAACACACAACAATCACAAAGTAACAATATTAATACTATCATCACCAATTCTAATTGTTGAAAACAGTTAATTTTTGCATATATTATCCATTTTATTATAGTTGGGCTCTAATAGTTGTCAGCCTCTATAGCTAGCCTGTGTGTACTATAATCTTCCTCATTTAGCCCTCATTTAATCTTTTTTTTTTTTTTTTGGCCATGCCACACGGCATGCAGGATCTTAGTTCCCCAAACAGGGATTGAACCCATGCCCCCTGCAATGGAAGCGTGGAGTCTTAACCACTGGACTGCCAGGAAATTCCCAGCCCTCATTTAATCTTAGTTCCATAGGTAAATATATATTTAATCCTCATCCTTAATTCCTTATGTCTCTCTAATCTAGCCATTTTGGTTGTCTGAAAGCTTGTCCTCTGTAGATTCCTTAGAATGGGCTTATGGAAAGAGTATTCCCTGAATTTTTTTATGTTGATTACAATATGTCTATGTCATTTATACTTGAAGGTCAATTTTACTGGATATTTTACTTGACTTGCATTTTCTTTCCTTGAAAATCTTAAATATGTTTTGACACTTACTTATGGCATAAAGAATTGCTCTTAAAAAGTCTGATAGTCTACTTTTCTATCCCTTTTAAGTTATATGCTCTTTTTGCATAGATACTTAAAGAACTTTATCTTTTTTCATTAAAGTCCAGTAATTTTACTAGAATATGTATATTGATTATTCTGGTTTGCTATTTCTCAGGTAGACAGTGTGTTCTTTTAAAATGTAGCTTTAAACATATATATTAAATTTCTCTATATTTACATTATATATTTAATTTCAGGAAAGTTTTTCTGTAATTATAATTTTTAATATTTGTTCTGTTCCCTTGCTTTAACTTGCTTCCCTGGGAACTTCCATCATCTGTATGTTGGACCTCTTTTGCCTGTCTCCAATATTTGTTCCTTTCCCTCAAATACTTTGAATTTCCTTCTTCATTTCTTTTTTTTTAATTAATTAATTTTTATTTTTGGCTGCCTTGGGTCTTCATTGCTGCGCACGGGCTTTCTCTAGTTGTGGTGAGTGGGGGTTACTCTTCGATGTGCTGCGTGGGCTTCTCGTTGCAGTGGCTTCTCTTGTTGTGGAGCACGGGCTCTAGGTGCGTGGGCTTCAGTAGTTGTGGCATGCAGGCTCAGTAGTTGTGGCGCATGGGCTTAGTTGCTCTGTGGCACGTGGGATCTTCCCGGGCCAGGGCTCGAACCCGTGTCCCGTGAGTTGGCAGGCAGAGTTTTAACCACTGTGCCCCAGCGAACCCCCCTTCATTTCTTTTTGATTTTAAAATTTTCTCTCCTTTTCACCTTCTCTTTCAATGTTTTGTTTGTTGTGTTTCTTTGCTTTTGTGTCACTTATACTTTAATCTTCATTTCTCAATTTTTTTTTTTTTACTATTCTAATTCTTCTTTGAATTCTGATCCAATTTCTGAGTTTCTCTAATTCTGATGTATGTTGTTCTTATGTCACTTTCTCAATGACTTTTAGCTCTCTTAGGCCATTAGAGCTTTGATTTGTCTTTTGAGCATATCTTTCTGGCAGGTATTCATTGTAGGGATGTTAATCTGATCTGATCCTTATTCCCTTTTTTTCCTTAGTTTTGCCGGAGAGTTGACTTTGACTCTTTTCCGTTGTTCATTTTAACATGAATTTTATTTTCCTGAACTTCTAGAAGGAGATTTAATCCAGATAGCTTTTTTTTTTTTTTTTTTTGTGGTATGCGGGCCTCTCACTGCCGTGGCCTCTCCCGTTGCGGAGCACAGGCTCCGGACGCACAGGCTCAGCAGCCATGGCTCTCGGGCCCAGCTGCTCCGTGGCATGTGGGATCTTCCCGGACCCGGGCACAAACCCGCATCCCCTGCATCGGCAGGCGAACTCTCAACCACTGAGCTACCAGGGAAGCCCCAGATAGCTTTTTTAACTTTACAGAACTCTCCATTTTGTTGTTTCTGTGGAATGTTAAAAAAATTTTTGGTGGCTGGATTTCTGAGATTTCCTGGCTTTGCTCCTCTCACTCACTTTTATCTGGCTCTTCCTTTTCCTTCAACTCTGTTTTCCCTATCATGTCAATTTTTTTTTTCACTTTTTAAAAATTGTGGCAAAATATACGTAAGATATACCATTTTAACCATTTTTAAATGTACAATTTAGTGACAGTAAGTACATCCACAGTGTTGTATAACCACCACCATTATGTATTTCCAGACTTTTTCATCATCCCAAACAGAAACTCCATGTACATTGAGCAATAACTCCCCATACCCCCTTCTCTCCAGTCTGTGGTAACCTCCATTCTACTTCCTGTCTCTATCAATGTTCCTAATCTAATAGATACCTCATATAAGTGGAATTATACAATATTTGTCCTTTTGGTGTGGTTATTTCATTTAGCATAAAACAAGGGTCATCTATATTGTACCATGTATCAAAACTTCATTTCTTTTTATAGCTGAATAATAATATTCCATTGTATGTATAAACCAAATTTTGTTTATCCATTCATCTAGTGATGGCTGCTTGAATAGTTTCCACTTTTTGGCTATCATGAATAATGACATTATGAATATTGGCATACAAGTATCTGTTTGAGTCCCTGTTTTCAACTCTGTTGGGTATATATCTAAGAGTGGAATTGCTGGGTCATATGATAAGTCTCTTTATAACTTTTTGAGGAACAACCAAACTATTTCCATAGTGTCTGTACCATTTTACATTCCCACCAACAATGCACAGAGGTTCCAAATTCTCAACATCCTCACCAATGTTTTTGAGATTTCTTATTTGACCTATGTGTTATCTAGAAGCATATTGTTTAATCTCCAAGTATTTGGGGGCATTTCCCAGCTATCTTTCTGTTATTGGTTTCTAGTTTAATTCCACTGTGGTCTGAGAGCAGACATTGTGTGGTTTTTATTCTTTTGAATTTAAGGTGTGCTTTAAGGTCCAGAATGTGGTCTATCTTGGTGAATGTTCCATGTGAGTTTGAGAAGAATGTGTATATTTCTGTTGTTAGATGGTCTATAGATGTCAATTTTTTTCCAGTTGATTGATGGTGTTGTGAATTCAACTATGTCCTTACTGATTCTACCTGCTGACTTATCTAT
The DNA here is from genome assembly GCF_005190385.1 of Monodon monoceros. Lineage (NCBI taxonomy): Eukaryota > Metazoa > Chordata > Mammalia > Artiodactyla > Monodontidae > Monodon > Monodon monoceros. The sequence continues at coordinate 69,227,748 of NW_021703767.1, forward strand.
TTTTGATAGAGAGGTGATGAAGTCTCCTACTGTAATAGTGGATTCATCTATTTCTCCTTGTAGCTCTATCAGTTTTTGCCTCATGTATTTTGTTGCTCTGCTGTTACACACATACATGTTAAGGATTATTATGTCTTCTTGGAGAATTGACCCCTTCAGCACTATTTAATGCCATTCTTTATCCCTAACTTTCATTGCTCTGAAATCTGCTTTGTCTGAAATGAGTATAAATACTCCTGCTTTTCTTGATTAGTGTCAGAATAGTATATCTTTTTTTTTTTTTTTTTTTTTTTTGTGGTACGCGGGCCTCTCACCGTTGTGGCCTCTCCTGTTGTGGAGCACAGGCTCCGGACGTGCAGGCCCAGCGGCCATGGCTCACGGGCCCAGCCGCTCCACGGCATGTGGGATCTTCCCGGACCGGGGCATGAACCTGTGTCCCCTACATCGGCAGGCGGACTCTCAACCACTGCGCCACCAGGAAAGCCCAGAATAGTATATCTTTATCCAACCATTTACTTTGAATTTGAATGTGTCATATTTAAAGTGGGTTTCTTGTAGACGGCATAGAATTGGGTCCTGTATTTTGATCCACTCTGACAATATCTGTCTTTTAAGTTGGTGCATTTAGACCATTGACATTCAAAGTGATTATTGGTATAGCTGGGTAATAAGCTACCATATTTCTTACTATGTTCTATTTGTTATCCTTGTTCTTTTCTCTGATACTCACTGTGAGAACCAACTTGAGGTATTGGAGGTGAAGCACAAAAGTGTAGGCCACTTCCCCACTCCATGTCTGGGTGTCTCTAAATTTTTTAACTCTTAGACTCATCTACACTGAGCTTCCATCAATTTGTCAATTGATGTCAATTTGACAATTGTCAATTTGTCAATCCAGGTTTTTCCTCCCCTGGCGCTCATTCCTGCAGAGGTGTCTGTTCATGGGTTTTTGCAGTAAGTTGTGATCCTTTGTCTCCATCTGTTTGTCTCTCCAATATTGGAAGCAATGGTTTGCCCTGTGAGATCACTTCTCTTACAGATCTAAGAAGTGTTGTTAATTTTTCAGTTTGTTCAGCTTTTTATGTGTTGTCAGGGTGGAGATGTCCATACTTCTTACATTCCAGACCAGAAACTAGAAGTCTCTCATCAACATTTTAAGTTTTCTGGGATTTTTTTTTCTTTCTTTTTTTTTTATAATAGCCATCTTAGCAGTTGTGAAGTATATCCCATTGTGGTTTTGACTTGCCTTTCCCTGATGACTAATGATGTTGAGCATATTTTCATGTGCTTATTGGCCATTTGTATATCTTCTTTGGAGAAATGTCTTTGAATTATTTTGCCCCTTTTTAAATTAGATTGTTGTTTTTTTTTATCATTGAGCTTTAGGGGTTCTTTATATATTCTGGATACTAATCCTTTGTTGGATATATGATTTGCAAATATTTTCTCCCATGCTGTGGGTTGCCTTTTCACATCATTGTGTCCTTTGATGCCAAAAGTTTTAAATTTTGATGAGATTCAATTTATCTATTTTTTCTTTTGTTGCCTGTGATATTGATGCCATACTTAAACTATTGTCAAATCCAAGGTCATGAAGATTTTCTCCTATGTAAGAATTTTATAGTTTTAGCTATTGCATTTAGGTCTTTAATCAATTTTGAATTAATATTTGTAAATGGGGTAAGGTAAAGGTCCAACTTCATTCTTTTGCACGTGGGTATCTAGTTTTCTCAGTGCCATTTGTTGAAAAGACTGTTTTTTCCCCATTGAATGGTCTTGGCAGTCTTGTCAAAAATCAATTGGCCATATATGCAAGGGTTTATTTCTGGACTGTCTATCGTATTCCATTGGCCTATATGTCTGTCCTTATGCCATCCCACACTGTTTTGATTATTGGAGTTTTGTATTACGTTTTAAAATCATGAAATGTGAGACCACCAACTTTGTTCATCTTTTTGAGATTGTTTTGGTTATCTGGGGGTCCCTTGAGATGTCATATGAATTTTAGGACCTTTCCCCCCCTATATTTGCAAAAAAACATCGAGATTTTGAGAGAGATTGCATTGAATCTGTAGATTGCTTTGGATAGTATTGTCATCTTAATAATATTAAGCCTTCCAGTCCACAAACACAAGATGTCTTCTCATTTATTTTCTTTCTTCTTTCATTTCTTTTTGTAATGTTTTGTAGTTTTTGGTGTAAAAGTCTTTCACCTCCTTGGTTAAATTTATTTCTAACTACTTTATTCATTTTTGATGCTATTGAAAATGGAATTGTCTTCTTAATTTACTTTTCTGATTGCTCATTCCTAGCATATAGAAATGCAATTGATTTTTGCTTATTGATTTTGTATCCTGCCCTATTATGACAATTTTATTCCACTTCCAAAAATTTATCCTTAATGTGAAGTCCTGTCCTGAAAGGGAATCCTGGCTGGTCAGTTTTAAGAGTTAATGGGGGCTGGACTGTACCAGTCCTTATAAACTGTGGCTAATGACTAGAGATCAAGAGGGTTTGCATAAAGTTATTGGAAATATATCACTTAACCTGAAAAATACCATGGTCCAAACACACAAACCTAGTGCATGATGGCTGATTTGTCAAGATTAAATAAATCAGCTTCAGAGAGAAATTTTTCTGTTTGTCCCCTTTGATGTCCTGAAATAATGCAAGTTAGCCCCATCGCCCCACAGCAAGACACTAGTTGTAGAAAATATTCCTTTGCTTGATGGGGATGGGGTTTCCATTTATTTTTACTGCCTTCCTAGGAAGTTTAATCTGCAAGTCCTGGCCTCCATCTGTCTGTGCACATCCTCTGCACTTCCTTCCTGTCTTTGGATCCCTTCTCTGGCCTGGTCCTCTTCGTTGCTGGGCCCTTATTAGGAAAGCCAAAGAAGAAAGAAAGGGAAGAAAGAGAAGGTAAAATATAATTGATTAATCTCTGACAAGTGTCAAATATTAAATAGCTCACCTTAGTTTATGAATTCATTAAATCCACATAGATCAGCATTAGTGGATTAAGGTTAAAACTCAGTTTTCTGCATAATGAGAATCTATGGCCAGATGATATCATCTATTAAAAATCCTTTGTTTTTCAGAAGTAGAAATGGAGGTTAGAGAGTAAGTCATACATTTCCACCTCAAATTTGTTGTGTGAAGGGAGTATAGTTTAGTGCTAAGATCTTCTGAGTCAGCCACTTGGTTTGCATGGCAGCTTTGTCATTAACTAGTTGTGTGACCTTGGACAAGTAAATTCTTCTGGGCCTTAATTTCCTAATTGTTAAAAAATGAGATACAAATGAAATAAACCCTGTCTACTTCATGGTGTTGTTTTGAAACTTGAATGAGAAGATGCACTGCAAATCATATTAACTCTGGCCTCCAGTGGGCTAAAATTCTTTCCATTATTTATGAATACACAAAGTGAATGAAGGAGTATATTTATTGTAATTATTTATCTGTGGAAATAAACAACGACAAAAAGGTATTCATTGCAAAACCAAAACAATCAAACAACATCATAACAGCAAAATGGCATTTCTAAGAGGAATAAAACAAACAGAAGAAAAACTTCCTTGGGAAATTTTTACCCTGGATTATCCCAGCATGTTTTATAATGGTCTCCTACATGTCCATGTACCCACTAGAAAAACTGGCTAATTAAGTCAAGAGCCCTCACGTGAGGGCTGACATTAGGATGTTGGCTAAAAGAGCAACATTCCAGATTCCTCTTCTTTGTGGGTCTTCCAGGGCTCATCTAGTTCCCTCCCCCAACCTCTTAGCAAGACCTTACCTAAATGATCTTAGAGAGATGCATATCCACCTTTCCTTCCTGATAATATGAGAAGGAGCTTTCAATTCAATTACAAGTTCCAGTGACTGGACAGTCTGTCTAAAAAGTTCTTTCTTATGCCTTTATAATCTTCATGCTGCTAATAAAAATCCATTCAAATCATGTTAGTGACAAAAATTCTAAATACTATAAATAAATTTAACAAGATAGACTCAAAATCTATATTGAAACAAACTGAGGGAAAAAACTATTAAAAGACACAAAATAGGATTTTAATAAATTGAAAGTCATATCATGTTCCTAGAAGGAAAGACAATAAAAAACTGTTAATTCTACAAATTTTAATATATATATTTAATGTAGTTCCAATTAGAATTCCAACAAGGTTTTTCTTGGAATTAGATAAAATGATTCTAAAATTCAATAGAAAAAGAATGCCAAAGAATAGTTAACACAACTATAAAAATGTAAGAAAAGACAGAGTGGGTATGTACAGGGGCTTACTAAGATATCAGTTGTACTATAAAGTTTATGTATTCAAATCAGTATGGCATTAGTAAGGGTGTATAAAAATGTATTTGTGGAACAGAATAAATAATTGATAATTATATTACAGTGGCTATTGTTTGTGTGCCAAACTGGTAGTTCAATGGGAAAAAGATGAATTCTTTTTTTTTTAAAGTGCAGTCATAATGGGCTACCCATCTGAAAGAAAATAAAAATGGACTACTATATTATACTAAATTCAAAAGTAAACTACAAATGGATTAAAGATTTTAATGTAAAAGAAAAATATTTTTAAACTTGAAGAAAACTTTCTACGAGATTATATGTACAATCTATGGTTTGGGGAGACTTCCCTTACCAAGAACTAAGAAACTATAAAATAAAAACAAGCATATTTGACCATATACAAATAATTTTTTTTTTTTTTTTGGTTTGGCAAAAGGTACTAAGACAGTTAGTTGCAATCAATATGTCTGGAAAAATGTTTGTGCTACTATATTCTCACAAAGGATTACTTTCTATACAAAGCACCCTTAAAAATTGGTAAGACAAAACCAACAATGGGAATAGAAAATTGTGCAAAGGATACAGACAAACAATTCACTAGTGAGTAAAGCCAAAGGGCCCAACAAACACATGAGTATGGTGAAATTCATTCATATGGTAGAAATCAGGGAAATAAAAATGAAAGTAACATAAAATTGCTTGACACCCATCACACTGGCAAACACAAAAACAGCTATAGCAAAGCTTCCACTGATCAAATGTGGGACAATTTAAGTATCAATAAGAGTCATAACAACAGTGGATTAAAACACATCAAATAAATTTAATCCATGAATTCATAACGATACTGAAAAACAATTCACCACTGAAGGATACTAGGGAACCAATTCATTATTTTGAAAACTGGTAAGTAACTGGAAAGAATTAAGCATTTTTCTTATTTATGTAAATGAACTGTTGGGCAACCAAATAGCAGATGGGAGGGAGTTTTTCTTTATAGATGTATTCTGTGTCACAAATGAAGAAGGATAGAGTTGGACGGTCATCATTTTGCAACCCTAACGGATCTGGACATTGACAATCAGTGGTTGCTAACATCACAAAGGGAGAGACAACCAGACATTATGTGAGTCCCAGTGGAGGAACAGACACCATCTATGAATTATTCTTGTCATAAAGGTCAAACCTGAATCTGACCAAGCCTCTAGATTCCACTACCAATACACAGGAAATAACTAGGATAACATTCCACTACAACATAGGGATGTAACCTACAAAATTCAGACTGCAAGAAACTTCACGGCACTGACAACTGAGTTCTTTTAACAAATAAATTGTAAGGAACAAAAAGATGGAGAGAGAGACTATAAATTAAATGACACATAAAACACTTTAATTCGTTGCAATTTGTAGGCCTTATTTGAATCCTTACTCAAATAAAATGTAAACACTGGCTGAATATTTAATGAATAATTATTGTTAATTTTTTAGATATTATAATAATATTGTGTGATTTTATCTTTTAGACATACTTTTTTTTTTTTTTTTTTTTTTTTTTTTTTTGCGGTACGCGGGCCTCTCACTGTTGTGGCCTCTCCCATTGCGGAGCACAGGCTCTGGACACGCAGACCCAGCGGCCATGGCTCACGGGCCCAGCCGCTCCGCGGCATGTGGGATCTTCCCGGACTGGGGCACAAACCTGTGTCCCCTGCATTGGCAGGCGGACTCTCAACCACTGCGCCACCAGGGAAGCCCTAGACATACATTTATACTTATATTTATAAATAAAATAATATGGCATCTGGAATTTGCTTTAAAATAACATAAAACAGGGGGAATTAGGGACAGAATCAGCCATGGCAGATGGCGGTTGAGGCTGCCAGATAGGAACATGATAATTCATTATATTATCTGCCTATTTTGTGCATGTTTGACATTCTCCACAATAACACACACACACACACACACACACACACACACACACACACACACACACCAAGCAATCGTTCCTATTGCTGACTGCGTGGTATGCATGAAGGCAATTCTCACACATGGCTGGCAGAAATGTAAAGTGTTACAACCTTTGCAGAAGGCAATTTGGCAAGATCTATTTTTTAAAATACATATATCCTTTGTCCCAGAAATTCTACTCCTGGGGCCCTATTCCTCAGGAATAGAAGTAGAAATCCACAAAGCCACATTACAGGTATGTTTACTGTGAAACTGTTCATAGGGGAACCCAATCTACAGCCATCTACAGTCTACAGCAGATTTCGTAGACTGGTCCACACTCCCTCTAGTTAACCCTCTTCTTATGTGTCTTTCTATTTTGCAGAGGCTGAAAAACTAAAGACATGGTTCCCAGACTGCCTTGAAGCTAGTGTTCTAGACTGTGATTTAATTTCACCAGTCAGATGTACTAGTGCAGCTCTGACAGACGCAGTATGGGTCTGGAGTCAAAAGTTCTGGCGGTAGCTTCCTAACCCCCCAAGTTGCAGGTAGGGTGGCATGATTCTGGAACCTGCAGCTGGGACAGCAACTTCCTGACTGTATGGATATTGTAGTTCCCTTGGGGGGCAGGTTCTTTGGGACCGTTGTGGGAGTCATCCCTGGAGGCCCAGCCTAGAGCCTGCTATATGGGTCCCTCTAATGATTTACTAAGTCCCAAATTTCCTACATTAAATCATTTTCTTCTTAAAATAACTAGTTTCTCTTATATACAACTGATCCAAATTATTGAATAAATTGTAGTATTACATCTCCATATCATAGAATATTAAAAGAATGAATTAGGTCCATATAAATGACATACTAGTCATCTAGAGGGATTTTCATAGGTACTTCTAAGTGTGAGAAAATAAAAATACAGAAAAATGAGTATCTTATGACCCATTTTTGCAAAACAATGATCAACTCCCTGAAATTTCTATAAATACAAGGATCCACATAGGATTTTATGAGCATGGAGAAAATACTGGTTATGAATATAGGTTACAGGTGTGTGGCTAGGGAATACAAAAGGGGCTAATATGGGGATAGGAGGTGTAGAATGAATGTTGGTGAAAAAAAGCAAGCATGATATGATCTTACATATGTACATTATTTGGTCAAAATAAAAGTTAAGCGACACATAGGTTTGAAGTAGAAGCTTAATAGGAATCAAAGCGGAGAGAAAAACAAATTACAAGGAAATATTTGAAGAAATAATGACTGAGAATTTTCCAGAATTAGAAAGGGATGTAAGATCACTGATTTAAAGAGCTCATAGAGCACTAACAGGAGACATTAAAAACAAAAACAAAACACTGTCATATTCATTAGAGTGAAATTTAAGATCATCAAAGCCAGAGAAAATTTTAAAGGCTTCCAGAGAGGAAAATTATATCACCTTGAAAGCAACAAGGCTCTGGTCCATGACAGTCTTCCTCAGAGCCACTGGGAGCCAGAAGGCAACAGTGTAATGTGCAAAGTGCTGAAGGAAAACCCAAGTTTGAACCTAGGGTTTTATATCAAAGCCACTATGTTTTAAGTCTGATATTCCCTCATCCTACTGTCAATTTTGCCTTCGTTTCTGAGGTGGCTTAATCTTTTCCTTCCATTTCTTTCCTAAACTCTGCCAGCTTCTGCTTTATTTCCTCCTGCTGTCTCATCACCTTGTCCCTAAGTTTTTGCTTCTCTGTTCAATGTTCTTGATTTGAATAAATATTCGTTAAAATCAGTTTTAAAAGTTCATGGCCAGAGACTTCCCTGCTGGTCCAGCAGTTACGACTCTGTGCTCCCAATGCAGGGGGCCCGGGTTCGATTCCTGGTCAGGGAACTAGATCCCGCATGCTGCAACTAAAGATCCTAAGACCTGGCACAGCCAAAAAAAATTTTTTTAAGTTAAAAAATTAAAAAAAAAAAAAGGTTCATGCCCAAATTTTAGTCAAAAGTACGCGGGCCTCTCACTGTTGTGGCCTCTCCCATTGCGGAGCACAGGCTCCAGATGCGCAGGCTCAGCGGCCTTGGCTCATGGGCCCAGCCGCTCCGCGGCATGTGGGATCTTCCCGGACCGGGAACCCGTGTCCCCTGCATTAGCAGGCGGACTCTCAACCACTGCGCCAGGGAAGCCCTATGGCAACATTTTTTTGATGTTTTTATTTATTTATTTTAAAATTTATTTTTGGCTGCATTGGGTCTTTGTTGCTCCACACGGGATTTCTCTAGCTGCGGCGAGCAGGGACTACTCTTCCTCACGGTGCGGGGGCTTCTCATTGTGGTGGCTTTTCTTGTGGAGCACGGGCTTTAGGCACGTGGGCTTCAGCAGTTGTGGCAGGCAGGCTCAGTAGTTGTGCTCGCGGGCTCTAGAACACAGGCTCAGTAGTTGTGGTGCACGGGTTTAGTTGCTCTGTGGCATGTGGGATCTTCCTGGACCAGGGATTGAACCCATGTTCCGAGCATTGGCAGGCAGATTCTTAACCACTGTGCCACCAGGGACGTCCTTGATAAGGTTTTTAATTTAGTTTTATTTTTCTATTTCTTTTCTCTTTTTTTCCTCAAAATATTCTAGTATAGATCCTCTGCTGGTCCTTCTTGATGACTGATTTTTTTTTGAAGCAGATAAGGAAGGTTTTCCTGGATCAGCTATTTGAAGAATGCTTGTGTATAAGAAGGGTTGGGATTTCCCTTAATCTTCAGTTTTGTGCAGTGATTTGTTTAGCGTTACTTCTCTACATGGCAATAGGCATCTATATTTTTCCCCCAACATAAAGCTTATGGAATTTCTTTCCATTGTCGTAAACTAAGGATTTACAACGTTTCCCTCTGGGTGAGCTGTTCATGATTAAGAAGCGTACTCTGCTAGCTCTTTCTGCTACCTGGAACCCATAGCATCCCCTCTCTGTTTCTTATCATATGTACCCTGCTTGATAACTACTGCTTCTGGCAGTTCTTCTAGCTCATCTGTGACTTGGTTTTAGAGCTGCCTCCTAGTTTTCCTCACAAATGGCATTTGTACTTCTCTTGTTTTTGATTTCTACAAAAGAAGGGGAAAGGACAACTTTACACTTCCATCTTCACATTGAAATCCAATGGAAACTATAGTTTAAATGTGAGGGTGACATAAAAATATTCGAGTCCTCAGAAAGTCACCACACAAAGATACTCTTTAAAAGTGATATCATCTAGAAGAAAAATAAATATGGAGGACACCTAAGAGATGAGTATTAGAGGAAAAGAGAAAGAACAGCAACCCAAAGCTAAAATTCTATATGACACCAACATGGTGTGAGTGTCCATCAGCGCTATGTGTCTAGTTCCTTTGGTTGCAAACCATCTCCTTGGAAGTTGTAGCATTTTGAGCTGGAGAGTCTTTGAGATCATATTTCCTCATTTGGCAGGTCCTCGGGCTCTAGGTCCCTCAGAGGCACACTTTGTCTTGTGTTTAAATACTCAGTGTGGCACACACTAGAGAGCTAATGAATTATAAATGGTTGAAGGTCACAAAGACTATGAAGACAGACTCACTTGGTCACCTGACTCCCAATCCAGGGCTCATTCTCTTCTAATGCACCATTATTAAAATGAACTTTCCCATAGACTTAAATATCATTGCCTTTTCAAGTGTCTTACATTCATCAATGATCTATCATGACCTTTTCTCAAACTCTGGCCAGAGATACAAAACGACAATTTAAATTCTCATACTCTTTATGGGTAAGTTAGGGGACAAGAGGAGCTGCCTTATGTGTTAGTCATCCATCATTACAGAAATCTGACCAGATGGCTTTTTAGACCAGTTGAGATGGTGGGGAGGGAAGAGGTGATGACAAGTGGTCTGAGTCTCTGGTGAAAAAAAAATGATCATTAGCTTTGTGGCAGGGGAAGGGTGGAGTGGTGGCACAGAGGTCACTGCTCTAAATGGTGAAGACCTACTTACTCAAATATTTATTGGCTTGTTCTAGTTTGTGTACCATCTTCCACCAATCTATCTCCCTATCCTAAGACAGCAAGTCGGATAGTATAGACCTAAAAAAAAGAAAAAGAAAAAAGATTAATTTTCTCTCCATCTATTGAGGCTCTGGATTTAAAATTTTATTTTTCCTTTACTCCTTTCTTCTTGCCAAACCACAAACTACTACCCTCCAGAAGGATCTGTTTTGCTTGTTTTGGAGCTGCTGACTTTTAAAATACTTGATTCTGGTCTCCAACCCCATTCTGGGGCTAGAGCTCACAGCCAAGTGCAGAATAATCTGGAAAGGATGGTGGGGTGAAAATATGTACCTTGGCTGTGTGCTCCCTGCTGGGCAGTGGACCTCATTCCTTGTTTTAGATTTGAACAAATGTGTCAGTCTCCAGCTCCAAAGGGGACCACATTTTCCTGCTGGAGAGTCTGTGATACTTCTGCATGTCTCCTTGAGATCTCCATGGAAAATGAGCCCTCTTACTCTCCAGCGGAACAGAAGATATTGCTGGGGTCCTGGAAATGTCCGAACTCACTGTGAATGCCAGTGTTGATGGGAGAAAACTCATGTAACTTTCTCCATCCACTTTAAAAGCAAGTTTAGATAATGACTTTTGATGGAAATGGCCAAGTGGGAAAATTGTTTTACTAGCATTATGCCACATGTTAAACAGGGAATTTAAGAACATTGTGTGTCTTTCATAAAGCAAAGATGAAACCTTAAGTGTCTAGCACAGTACACGCCCATATACATGTAGACCAACTATATATAATTAGAGATCATTAACAACTATTTACCACTGACAGTTTGCAAAGCATTTTTACTTATCTAATCCTCATGATAAATTACAGAAGGAATTCCTTTATTATTAGACCATGCTAGTAGAGAGAGAATGGCATACAGCTAGATTCTGGTGACAGATTTGGGGACCCAGGGGTTCAAGTGGTCATGAGATTCACCTGATATCAAGGAGACAGCATAGTGAAGAAAGTAGACTGAGAATCACAATATCTGGTTCAGGTGTTAGCTGTGGGGCCTTGAGCAAACGTCTTTAATATTTTTGTTTTCAATTTCCATATTTCTAAATTATCCTTGCACTGGTGACAGTTTAAGTTTCTGCCCTATCTCCCCTCCTAAAGATCTAAGAATCTGTGGCTTCTCCACAGCACAAGCAGTAGTGTGCAACTGTTTGCTAAACAAGTGAATTTTGCTTCAGAAGTTAATAATAGGTATAAAGAATAAAAGTTACAAGGAGGCTAACGCTAGGAGCTTAGATGTATGTAATAAAGCTATAACAAGCTGTTGCATGAACTTGCCCACACCAGGAGGAAATTAACTGAAGCCTCGATGACCATTTGTCAGGGATTTAGTTAAGTCCAGCAGTAGTTATTAACTGCCTACTATGTAATAGGTACCCAGTGTCACGGGGTGTCAAAGATGAATAAATCCTGGTCCCTGCTCTTACATACACAGGGTAGGAGAGGCTGAAATGTAAACTGATGCGTCAGTAGAGGTATATGCAAGGTGCAGAAGTTGTACTCTGGGTTTGAAGAATGAGTAGGAATTTGTCAGGAGCCTGAGGAAAAGGGTGGTCCAAGCAAAAGGTACATTTGGGATATTACCAGTAGTAGGTATCACTGTAAAACAGATTCCCTCTTCGGGTATGAGAGTGAGAGAGAAGACTTTTATAGATAGAAGTGCTTTCAAAAACCAATTTTAAGCCCTTCAGAAGTCCCTAAGATCTTACCATCTCTGATAATAATTCTCTGGGAGGTCATACTCGGGCCAACTGCTTTAAATAAAATATGCCCAGTTCTCTACACATGATATACTAAAACACCAATATATAAGTTATATAGTCATAGAACACATTTGTTTAAGCAACTTTAGGCAAAAGAAAGCAAGAATTAACAGATTTGAAAAATGATTAAGGGAGTGTTAGCTCATAAATCAAATTCAACTTTAGTGTAATGCTTAAATTCTAGACTCCTAAAAATAATTTTTGAGAAGGGGCCTCTTACTCTAATAATTAAAACTTTAACCACTTCTGTCATTCTTTGTGACCTTACCCCATTTTTTTCTTCACAGCACTTACCCTTTGCTTGTGTCACACTGTAACATAAGCTCCTTGAGGGTAGAGAATACCTGTCTTGCTCACTGTTGTTTTCTCAGAACCCAGAATAGCACCTGGCACATATTAGAGCTTTCATTTCATTTATTCATTGAATGAATGAATGAACCTTTAGCTGAAGGGATTGCCCCATAATATGAGCACTAGATACACTTAAGTTGTGATTTGGCTGCATATGCCCTTTCTACGTAACTAGGCTTTGCAATTCTGCCCTACTTTCCATGCAGTTGAAGGCCTTTATTTTTAAGGCACTTGACATAAATGCCACCATTAGTAAAAAGTAGAGATTTCTGGACAATTCACTAAACTCCAAGGGTGGCAAGAATAAGAGAAAAATGTGCACCAAGTACTTCTTTGGCTTCTTTAGCCCTGATCCTAGGATCCCTACGCTTGGTCAAATAGAATCAGATTCTAAGTTCCATCTTCAGTGGTATTCACAAATACTAAATCCATATGAACAACCTGTACATTATCTCCACAGATCCAAGAAAGGACAGTAGAATAGTGACAAAGTGCTGGAGAATAGTTCCTTCCTATTCTACGGCCAGTACCTATCAGGAGACGCCGAATTCATCCTTTCAGAGGTTAGGGGACAGTCCATATGCTTTTCACATTCTGGGATATCAGAAAAGGTTTTGTGAGAGCACCGGGATTTGGGAATAGAATGACCCTACTGAGACGATGATGAGGCAGTTACAATGACTCCTAGTGTGAAGATCAGAACTACTGAGAATGGGCCCTCTTCCTCTCCTTTTTAGCCCACTCTCCATTATCACTACCGTTATCAAGACTTACATTGGAATTTGTTAACTCTGAACTTAACCAAGAACTTGCTTTTTCATTTTAGACAGTGCTTGCTCAGTGAGACTTGAACTGATCAAATTAAAAACCCGGGCGTCATCTTTGAGTTCTCCTTCTCTTTCATTTCCTATTAAGTCACCAAGCCTATTGAAAACGTTTCCATTTGTCTCTCCTTTTTCACTCTTATTGCTAAAGGCTCATCAATTTATGTCTGGACTACTGCAATGGCTTTCTAGGTAGTCTCTAGCCTCTCTCTCCTCTAATCCTTCTTATTTACCATTACTCTATGCAGTTTTAAGAACATCCAGTTTCATCTGGTGATCCTCAATTTAAAAAAAAAACACCCCCAGGATACCCTTACACCCAATGATTTCATAATGTATAATGGTCATTCCTCAGCCTGGAGCTCAAGACGTTCTACAGTCTGACCCCAGCTCTTCTAAATTGTGTTACCATCATCTATTACTACCATTATCATAAAGGAACGTCAACCCTCTATTTTAGTCAGCTTGCTGTACCTAACATTCTCTGAATATACCACTCAGCCTCCACATTCTGATGATGCTGACTTTATAGGGGGTTAACATTTTGAGGATATTTACAGAATTATTCAAATCCTATATATTCTTTAAGATCCAAATGAAGTTTCTTCTCTTCTAGGTCTTTCTCTACCATTTTGGGACTTCCTTCTACTCTAAACTTCTATGAAACTCACTGTCTATTCCATCCATTTTGCTAGGGTCATATTCCATCCTAAAATTTAACCAAATTCTTTCATGTTTCTATGCCATGCGTATGTCTTTAATCAAATAAACAGTAAGCTCCTGGTAAAGGTCCCCCAAGGATTTTTCTAGTCTCATTTGTTCTTCAATCAAATTATTAACCCTTAGTTAACTGAACCCATAAACATTAAAAATGTTTCTTTGCATGTTAGGATGCCCGTCCTATATTAAGGGTAAAAGAGGACAATCTTCTTGGATATCATATAATAATCTTAAGAATTTACTTCTGCATATGAATAACAACTGAATATTTAGGAATACACAGATGACACAATTTTCTCCCTTGCTTTATTATTTTGTATTTCTGAACTGTACTTCTGAACTTATGTGTTCAAGGGTTGTGAACTGTTACTTCCACATAAAATAAGGAATTAGTTTATGAATACTGGAAGTAAGAAATTAAAAATATTAATGGACAATTCTGTAAAAATAGCTTAGAATTCATTTAATATTTAGACCTAAGAAATCTCTTTCTATAAAATCTGAACATGTCAAAGAGACTATATCTGGGCCCTTTAGAATCTGTAGCCCCAACACTTAAAAACTAGCAGGAAGAGGTTCTGGGACCAGCAGAACACTCTTTAATGCTAAAGCCTGCCCAAACACTAAATACAATGACACCAGGGAGGTGACTTGTATGACGTATCAGTGATAGCACACTACGCAGTTTTCTAAGAGTTAAAATGTGCTGTTTACATGGAAGGAAATGATACCAAGTAGTTAGGGAGTGCTAGTTTAGAGAAGCACAGACCAACCTAATTCATATTATTTATAGAATAGAAAATGTTCTCAGCGAAAGTGCTGAAAAAAAGAAAAAATTGGTCCAGAAAGGCAGAATTACAACCAGTGCAAGATTTATAAAATCCATCATGTTCAGAGCCTTCCCTGGTGGTCCAGTGGGTAAGACTTTGCGCTCCCAATGCAGGGGGACCAGGCTTGATCCTTGGTCGGGGAACTAGGTCCCGCATGCATGCCGCAACTAAGAGTTCGCATGCTGCAACTAAAGAGTCCGCATGCCACAACTAAAGAGTCCGCGTGCTGCAACTAAAAGATCCCGCATGCCACAATGAAGATCCCATCTGCCTTGACTAAGACCCGGCACAGCCAAAATAAATAAATATTGTTTTTTAAAAGTCCATCATGTTCAAATATAATGACAAAAAACAAACACTTCTTTATTTAAAAAACCAAATTTCCAAAACTAAAACTTCTTTGTTAGCATTTATCAGTCTTTTACTTTTTAATGGTCTTAAACGCATTTGTGACAAAGATAAAGTGCCAAAGTTTTAAGAAACCATATGCTAACTTAGGATGTTATCTATATTTTCTTGGACCAATCAATGATTTTTTAAAATAGAGATACTGGCACTTTTTCTCTTAAAATAAATGTTTATATGTCTCATCAATAACACCAGCCTGTAGCACAGAGCATCCCACATAAAAACACAATGCCATTAAAAACCAAACAGGAATCCTGAAAGAGAAAAGAAACTCTAGTTTTAATATAGTAAATTGTACCCAGAGACTCCCTTCCCATTATCCTTTAGAATTACCAGAGTCCTTCCAACCTGCACCCTTAGCCCAGCAGAGTAAGAATAAACTCTTAATTGATAAATACTAAATTAAATATTATTTACAATACTTACAATATTTTCCTAGTTACACACAACCTTCTTCTCTTAGCAAATGTCAATTTCTTAAGATGACTTGTTTTTTAAAGTTCCAGTGTCAATTATATTCCAATAATAAATTTACTATTCATACAATTTATTATTTCACACATAATTAATATAAAACTTTAAAGAAATTTAAAATATATATTCAATGTAGCCAAGTTCTATTCTTAAAAACAACTTTTCTTCTGAGTTTACGTCTCCAGAAGACCAGTCCTCAAGGACTTCTGGAGTCTAGCAATGTTGGCATCCAGTGCTGCAAGGCCATTTTGGAAGTCTTGTTCATCACGAGAAGTGAACGTTGAAAAAGAAGTGCTCCAGTCAGAGGTTAAATCAGAATTTAAAAAGCTACCATCAGAGACTGCACTACTTTTCACTTGAATGCTGCTGTTCTGACAAGTGGAGGGGCCATGACACGCAGCCAATTCCTCTGGCTCCTCAGTGGCAGGAGGGATCTTGAGAATGGCTTCCTTTATTTTCCTGAGGAGTTGCTTGTCCTCCATATCAGCTGTTCTGGAAAGTTTCTCAGGTGCAACTCCTTCCTCTTTGGAAGAGGAACAAACTCCAGGTGCACACAATTTATTTTCTTTTTCGGCAACAAGTCCACTGACCATCTGCGGTGGAGCAACACTGATCTGTGGCTGGAGGGATAATCTCTTAGATAGTGGTGATTTCTTTTTAGAAGTGCTTCTAGCAAACGGAATGTAAATTGTCTTATCCAAATTACACTCATCTTCTATTAAAGTTGTAATTTCACTCTCCTCATCAGAATCCTGTTTTGAAAGGGCAGAAATGATTCCAGGGGCTGATGCTCCCACCACGTTCCTAGCATTAGTATGTTGAGGGCCTTTAGAGGGCAGAACATTTTCATAGGGTCTATCTGGCATTGTGTTTTCCTCATTGCTAATTGTAGAAAGTGGCTCTGAACGTGTAATAATAGTGTGAACTGGTTCTAACTTATTTAGATAGCTCATTATGGAAGTGTGAGCAGGGATTCGGTCATGTTGAGGTTGCTTTTCATAAATGTTCAGAAGTGATTTCGTAAGATTATTCCCAGACTTGCAGCGAGCAGTGTCCATACTAAGATCTGAGAGAAGCTTTGCCATACTGGTCTGTAAAGTTCTGTTAAGAAGAATTTAGTACAGTAATTATTTCTTTGTACCCATTTCTTACATTTATTTAAATATACCTCATCTTTAAAAGAAAGTATTTGAGGCAAGCACCTGGTTCTTAATACAGGAAAAAGCAACTAAAAGCACAAAATCACAGAATATGCTCTGGAAAGAGTAAATTAAAATAAGAAATGATAAAAGATCTTGGTCTGCATCAAATCGATTATTATTATATCTAAAAATAGAGGCTCAGAAAAATTTCTCTCTTAAGGTACAGAGATGCTTTATTTTTGAGCAACATTGCAAAATGGTAAATATACTACTCATTTGTTAGTGGATTCTGTTAGTAATTAAATTACTTTCCATTCAAAATATATATGCAAAGGACGCTGGAATAATGCTGGGTAAAAAAAAAGGATAGAGATAATTATCTAGTATAATTAGGTAGCAACAGCTAGACTCCAGGAAAAGTGTGATATAAGGAAAACCACACAGGGTTTGAAGTCAGACAGAAATGGAATCATATCTTCACACTATCGCTAGCTGTGATCTTGGGCAAGTCACTCAACCTTCCTGAATCTCAAGTTCTTCAATTGCAAAATGAAGGTAACTACTTCAGAATTAGAGTGAACATTAAATAAGATAAAATAGGGCTTCCCTGGTGGCGCAGTGGTTGAGAGTCTGCCTGCCAATGCAGGAACACGGGTTCGAGTCCTGGTCTGGGAGGATCCCACATGCCGCAGAGCAACTAGGCCTGTGAGCCACAAACTACTGAGCCTGCGCGTCTGGAGCCTGTGCTCTGCAACAAGAGAGGCCGTGATAGTGAGAGGCCCGCGCACCGCGATGAAGAGTGGCCCCCGCTTGCCACAACTAGAGAAAGCCCTTGCACAGAAACTAAGACCCAACACAGCAAAAATAAAAAAAAAAAGTGTGTGTGCGTTTAGGAATAAAAGAGCAAATCTGTGTAAATGCTTACAGCAGCTCCTGGCCCATACAAAGTAGCCAACAAGGTTCTTTCCAAAAAAAAAATAAGATAAAATAATAAAACATGAGGGTAAAGTGCCTAGCAGAGTTTCAGGCTAAGTGGGTTTTTATTTCGTGGCAGCTTTTATTAGTAGTCCTATTAAAACCATTTTATACCAAGGCTTTAGTCTATTTGAATTGAATCATAATACACTCTTAAATACAGATAAGAAAAAGAAACACACCAATTTTAAAAAAAGATACAAAGAACATCAACAGGTAATTTTAAAAGACTACAGTTAGCCAATAAGCATGTTTTAAAAGTTCAACTCTTATCAGAGAAATTCAAAGTTTTTAAATGTGATTTTTTTTGGCCTATCAAGCTAACATAGGAAAATAAGAATATCCATTGTTAGAGAGGCTTGGAGAAGCAGGTATTACTAGTGGGAGTGTACACTCTCTGAGCAGACCAGCAATATATCAGAAGCCTTAAAGATTTGTATATCCCACACATTTTGACCCACCAAGTTGCACTTCTGGAACTTTATCCTACTGATATTCACCAAGAGGCTGTACCCACAGATATATTTACAAAGATGTAATTTATAACAGAAAATAAATGGGGTTAATATCCTCAAATACTGTGGACTGATTTAGGTAAACTATGGTCTTACTGCATCACAGCCATCTATAGCCATGTTGTAAAGAATATTTATTGATAAGAAAATGTTTATTATACCAGGTTAAATTTAAAAGACAGACCATAAGCAACACAATAACAATATTACTTTTGTAAAAACAGTTACACACATCCAAATAAAATACTAAAAGGAATCTTTATATGAAACCATTAGCAGTGATTATATCTTTGGATATAGAATGAGTGATTCTTTTCCTACAAAAGGAAAAAAATAGTTTTTTTCCAACCTGGCTTTCACTGTCATCTTAAATATGCTATGTTTTGAGTTCTGATTACCATTCAAATGGCAATGGCTCCAGCCACTTTTTCCTCATACCTCTTTCAAGAAGCTAATGAGCTACTATTAAAAGATTAAAAAATATGCTATAGAAATGTATATTTAAAGAAATGCTGTAATGAATAATGATCCACTAGTTAATTCAACAAGACTGCACACTGCGATTTTTATTTATTTTTAGTAAAGAAATCCTTATGTTGAAGTTCCTTTCCAGACTTAAAAATGTTATCTCTGCTGTGCACAAAATCTGCAATACAGAAAGGAAGGAAAGGACAATGTAATAAGAGTTTAATCGCTGGAAATTAATAGCAATCACTAAGCTTCTCATGTGTAAACAAAATGTGACTCACCATTGTCTTTGAAATTAAATCTCTGTAAGTAAAAATAGGCCAAAATTTAAAAGGAAGCAATACAAGCACCTAGATAGCTACAAAGTAGTTATATTTGTGTTTCTATTATATGAGACTCAGCTAAACACACTGATTTTTAATGCTTGGAAAACTGGCACATTTTCATAATAAGAAATGTAAAGTTCTTTCTTGGCTATTTATAATAATTTAAGTAACTATCAGCACTTGTAAGAGTGCTCTTAGAAGCTATTAGAAGAATATTTACTACTTATTTACTGAAAAATATATTAATTTTCCTCACATTTTAATGGTTTTATAACATGTATTCTAGTAAAATCTTTAAAAAGTGATAAAGATGTATTTCAAAACTATTGAAGGGGGCTTCCCTGGTGGCACAGTGGTTGAGAGTCCGCCTGCCGATGCAGGGGACACGGGTTCGTGCCCCGGTCCGGGAAGATCCCACACGCCGTGGAGCGGCTGGGCCTGTGAGCCATGGCCACTGAGCCTGCGCGTCGGAGCCTGTGCTCAGAGAGGCCACAACAGTGAGAGGCCCGTGTACCGCAAAACAAAACAAAACAAAAAACTATTGAAGGTTGAAGAAAGAAATGGTTTAGGAAATCTGTTTAGAACTTGTATGTGAAACTTCTAGTTCCATCATCCCTCCCCAGTAGTCTGAGAAAGGCATTAAACAATTTTGTGAAATCTCTGAGACTATTTAACACACACACAAAAATATATACCTATCTGAGGTGCATGGCTATAGGGAAAAGATATGGGATAGATGAACATGAAGATTTATCTGTATTGTCAGATGTCATTGCTTTACTCTCTAATGTCAAAAGTAAAATTTAAATGGTCACAGTTAGCCCAGCTATAGGACTGGAGATGTTCCTAATTAATTGAATTACATAGGGTACCACCAAATATATCATAAATCACCAGTGTGGGTGAATTTTGACATCTGAGCTCCAAGAGCATTTTTTTTGTTGTTTTGCTCTTTAATTTAAAGGGCAAAACAAAAATTGCCATCAGTGGGTATATATACTTAGCATTTTGAAGCTAGTACTGAATCTTCAGAAAAGGCAGTGGTAGAACTATAAGACACTGTGCTAAGCCTGCCTACTATGTTTCTATAACCATTTAGAGTCTAGTTAGTCTGACTAATAGGTGAAATAGT
Source organism: Monodon monoceros (assembly GCF_005190385.1). Lineage (NCBI taxonomy): Eukaryota > Metazoa > Chordata > Mammalia > Artiodactyla > Monodontidae > Monodon > Monodon monoceros. The sequence continues at coordinate 69,247,962 of NW_021703767.1, forward strand.
AGTCATGAGGTAGGACTTACGCTCAGCATAAAAAGAAAAGGTCCTTAACAACAATGGAAAAAAACTGACAGGAAAGTTCTTGAGAGTCTTAAGAAAAGGAGAACAAAATGTCTATATCTAACATTTTAGACACAGTCTTTTCTAAAAGCAGATAATATATAAGAATTAATGACCTTTCTCAGTTTCTATGTTAGGGTAAATGTTAAGAAAAGGCTCCAATTGGCAAACGAATCCATTTTTGTTCCTAATAAACACTGGGAAAGGCATACTGTGTGTTATTTGGGAAGTATGAGCAGACACTAAGGTATCTTCTTAAAAATGCAGAAGAATCTCTTAATAATGGGTCATCTTCTCTCAGAGAGAAGCTGTCCTTTTCAAAACAGGAAGCAAGGCTAAGGAGGGAATCTGATGTCTTGGCTGAAGTCCAGCTCATGTCCCAACTAGGTGTGAAAGTCAGGTATGTGCCTTCATTTCTTTGGGCTTCCATTCATGCTAATTTCTAGAATAACTGTACTATTACTTACTCTGAAAACCGTTCTTATATTTTTGCTATCAATTTTCTTCACAAATGTACCACACGTTTATCCTTTAAAAAAGATGTTATTTCCCTTCATACATCATCAAAGAACTAGAATAGCTTTTTGCTTAACGATGTGGATATTTAGCAACTAAAATGATTAAATATTTTTGTGTGTGTTTCACACTCATATATTTGGACCACAGTATACAATAAATGTTTGTTGAATAAATGAATAAGCAGATGAACCCATCCATTTATCCATCCATCTCCCCGGGGAAAAAATGCTAAGGTTTACGTAGACTAGATTAGGCACGGAGTCGTCACCAGGAATAAACTGTTTTAGTTAAGACCATGCCATGTATGAGGGTGAAAGCAAACCTGGCTAGGAATTAGGAGATGTGAGTTCTAGTCCCAGCTCCGTTATTAACTCTCTATTAATATTTAACTTACACGGCCCCAGTTTCCCCAACCATGAAAATGCAGATGTTTAAATCTTCCCTCCATAGATGAGGACAAATGAAATAATAAAGAGAGGACTCTGAAAAAAATCCAAGTGCTTTACAAATAAAAGATAACATCAGCTTCTAATGTCATGCCCATAAAGGAGCTGGGTTTAGTAGTATGAAAAAGAAATTGAGGGAAGAAAACTCCCAGGGAGCTAGATCTTCTGCTCGGGGCTGACAACCATGCCCCTTAGAATGAGGAGATGCTGCCAGTGACACCTAAGCAACCATTCATGGAACTTGACCATGTTACCTTGCTGTCCTGTTTTTCTTTTCCAAACTGACTATATACCATATGTACTTTAATACATATGTTAAAAAATATGTATTAAAAAAGTTATTTTTTAACTTAAAAAAAGTTTACTGATATATAATTTATAAACTATAAAATACGGCATTTTAAAGTGTACAATGTAGTGGGTTTTTTGTATATTCAGAGTTGTACAACCATAACCTATACCCAGTTTCAGAACCCTCACAAGAAACTCTGTGCCCATTAGCAGTCACTGCCCATTCTTCCCCTCTTCTCCCAGCCCTTGGCAAATACTAATCTACCTTTTGTTTCCATGGGTTTGCCTATTCTGGACATTTCTTAGAAATAAAATCATATAATATGTGGCTTATTGTGATTGGCTTCTTTTACCATAAATATTTAAAAATAACAGAATTTTTACCCCAAATTACTCCTCAGAAAAAAGAAGACGCTTTTCTTTGGAGACCTTATAAAGACTTTCATAAGAAGGGACATTCTCCTAATTACTTCACTTTGAACAAGAGTGGTATAAACCAATTTTTAGAAACTCTGCCTAGAACCTAATTAATTATAATACTACATGGATACAAGAAGTGTATTTTGTTTTTTTCACTGTTCAACAAAAGTTTGAGTGAAATTATTCTGTGAAAGATGAATGAGGAAAAAAAGTGATATTTCTATATTAATAATAGCTTTTATAAAGTCACTTCAAATATGTTTACAAAGCAAAATTAATATTATATATATTATTATTTATATATATATTTCATCTATTTCCCTAAAAGTTTATAGTTCAAAATTGGGAAAAAAAGTTTGTAATTCAAAATGGGTCTTCTCATTTGAAGTACGAAGAAGATTGTTTTATATTCAGGATTGTTTTATGCTTAGAACTATGAATTTCCAGGATCATTCAAAGGCATGTCAGATCTGATGATATTCAGGCCTAAAATAACTGACTACTCTAGGATTTAAAAAATTTGTTGAAAATCTAATCCTCGTGAACCATCTCAAGAGAAAACTGAACTTTATAAGTGCATATCATTTAAAAATTGAGTGAGGTGGTTTTATTTATGTAAGACATGTTAAGGAATAAAGGGATCTTAGAAGTTGCTGCCAACTCCCTCATTTTACTGATGAAATGAATGAGGCTCAAAGAGGCTAAATGACTTACCCAAGATCTTATGAATGAGGGCTTACTGTGCTAAGTGCTTTTCATGAATGATTTCTTAGTCCTCCTATCAACCCTAATCATGTCCCCACTTTACAGGTAAGGTTTAGAAAGGTTAACTATCTTGCTCAGAGTCATACGCTAATACATGGTAGAGCTAGGATTCCACTCAGATTTCTCTGGCTTCAGAGAGCTCTTAACCATTTTGCCAAATAAGTCTTTAGCTCCTCATCAGAGGCCTTTTCACATGGTTTAAAAAAGCAGTTAGCCATGTTTGGAATTTATCTTAACTGGAACAGAAGAAAACATCATTAGAAATTAGCAAAAACATTGAGAAAAGGGTAGGGGTAAGAAAGCAGGTCCAAAATTATTTTGAAGTTCATAAACACATCTAACAAAAGGCATAAGTTATTCAAATGATGTCAATATTACCTGGTTAATTCTCTTAGTCGAGTCACCTCAGCATCACGCTGACGTAATGTTATTCCCAAAATCTGATTTTCCTTTTCTGCAGCTTCTAACTTAAACCGGCAGCTTTTCACATTGACTAAAGCTTCCTCCAATTCTAAAACAACAAAAAAGTTTTAGTTTCCCTATTACTTTTTTTTTTTTTTTTTGCGGTACGCGGGCCTCTCACTGTTGTGGCCTCTCCCGCTGTGGAGCACAGGCTCCGGACGCACAGGCTCAGCGGCCATGGCTCATGGGCCCAGCCGCTCCGCGGCATGTGGGATCTTCCCGGACTGGGGCACGAACCCGTGTCCCCTGCATCGGCAGGCGGACTCTCAACCACTGCGCCACCAGGGAAGCCCCCTATTACTTTTTAAAAAGTGACCATAACTGTAGTTCAAACACATACCAATTTTCATTCTTGTTGTCTCAATGTCAAATTGCTGTTTATTTTCAAGTAAAGTTTGATCTTTCTCTTTAAATATACCAGCAAACTTTTTGTTTTCATCTTTCTGACTTTTTATCACTTTTAAAAGCTCTTCATTTTTACTCTGTAGTAATTCTTGGCTCTTTAGTGACTCCTGTAATTGATTTTGCAGTGACTTGTTCAATGATTGAAGAGAAAACACTGTAAGACAAAATAGATCAAACAATTATTACCCCAATTTAAAAACTACAAACCTGGAAAAGCTGTTTTTTTTAAAAGAAAAGGCTTGGAATTTATTGATTTTGCTTAACAATTATATGCTTGAGCAGTTCTATGTAAATACTAAATGTATTTAAAAAAACTGATTGGCAGAAGTCATATCTTTCTTCTCCAATTGATATTTCAGGCATTAATTTTTTTACCTTTTTTAACAAAAAATATATATACAAAGTAAAAAAAATTCATTTACCTTTTTTAACAAAAAAGTAATATATATACAAAGTAAAAAAAATTCAAACACCATGAAATACCAATGATACCAAATGAGTCTCAATGAAAAGTCTCCCTTCCCACCCCACCTCCACTCTCCCCCAAGAAGCGAGCAATATTAACTTTGATAACCTTCTGGAAAATACTTTTGCATATAACATATATTTAAGCATAAATGAATCATACTATACCCGTAGTTTCTAACCTTCCCTTTTCCCCCCTCCATAAGATTGTTATGTATCAGCACACAGATCTATCACATTCTTTCTAATGGCTATAAAATAGCACCTTTCATTTAACAGTTGCAGCCTTGAGTGAAGTGGAATCTGGGCATGCAGTGGTGAACAACAGAGACATGGTTCCTGCTCTCATGGAGCTGATAGCAAACAAGTAATTATGAATAGTAATACACGCTCTCAAGGCAACAAGAAGGGAGATGGTAGAGAATAAAAACAGATAGGCTGCTTAGAATGGCAACCACTGATCTCACTTTCCATCTTGGCCTCCTCTCTCCCACCCAACCCCATGGTTTATTCATAATGGAACCAGAGTGATCTTTTCCAAAATTACTCTGGTGAAGTTGAATGTGTTTATGAAGTGCATGTTCTGTTGGGTGCTCATATTTTTAAAATTTCTTTGTAAGAGATATTTTTATATATTAGGAAAATCAAGCCTTTGTCATATCACACAAAAAAATTTTCCCCATTTTGTTGATGCTTTTTGAATGTATTTATAATTTTGTTGTGCATAAAATGAAAAAGGTTTCTGGGACATGCTTTATCAATCTTTCCTTTGTAGCATGTGAGTTTTTGTTGGGCTTAGGAAAAGTTCCTAAGAATACAAAAAAAGTTCTTATCTTCTCCTCTAGTACTATTAGTTTTTTTTTTTCTTTTCTTTTACTTTAAGCTCTATGATCCATAAGGACAACTTGGCAATATCTGTCAAAACTGCAACAGTATATACCCTTTGACTCAGAAATTCTACGGCTATAATCTACAAAAACAGTCACACATGTGCACAAAGATATTTGTACAGGGATTTTCGTTGCAGGATTATTTGTACTGGGAAAATGGGGAAAGTACCTAGATATCTATCGGTGGAGGACTTTAAATACATTATGACAGAACTACATAAACAGAATATCTACACAGTTCTTAAACAGAAAGAAACATATTTATATATTTTGATAGAGAAAAATGTCCACTACATATTAAGTGAATAAATACAAGCTGCAGGAGTATATACAGTGTAATCTCATTTTCACAAAAGAAGTACATATATAGTTCTATTAGTGCCCGTCTGTTAGTAGATACGCAGTATTTATGAAATAAATCAATTATATATGAACAGGAGATATGTGAAAGGAAATAACAGTCTTTTTTTAAAAAAATAGAGGAATTGGGACTTCCCTGGTGGCGCAGTGGGTAAGAATCCACCTGCCAATGCAGGAGACAGGGGTTCGAGCCCTGGTCTGGGAAGGTCCCACATGCCGCGGAGCAACTAAGCCCGTGTGCCACAACTACTGAGCCTGTGCTCTAGAGCCCCTGAGCCACAACTACTGAGCCCTCGTGCCACAACTACTGAAGCTTGCGCTCCTACAGCCCGTGCTCTGCAACAAGAGAAGCCATCACAATGAGAAGCCCGCGCACCACAACGAAGAGTAGCCTCTGCTTGCCGCAACTAGAGAAAGCCTGTGAGCAGCAACGAAGACCCAATGCAGCCAAATATAAATAAATAAATAAATAAATTTAAAAAATAGGGGTATTATCGGGAAGTCACAGCACAAATCTTTTATTTTTGTGTTTCTGCACTATTTTAAATTTTAATGAGTATTATTCTTACTTTTTTCATGTTGATTCTTAACAAAAAGTCCACTTAACACAAAGTAATTAAGAAAGTTCAATTCTTTATCAACATCTCCAGAGCCACAAAGAATTTACCATCAGTTCTTAAGTTCTTTTACCTACATTCAAGGTTGCATTCCAGAGAACCAGATGACTTTTGAGTTTTTTCTCGTTCTCTAAGTTGCTGGTTCAAAATTCTCAATTGCCTAAATGAAATAATGAAGAAACATGAATGCAAGAATCCCAAGCTCATTTAACAGTAAACATTTGACAGCCTATTAAAATAGACAACACAAATAGTGGCTAGAACAGCAGAACTCCATCTTATCCCCCAAATATAAGACAAAAACAAAATAAACAAAGCAACAAAACCACACTACTGCTATTATTAGAAGGCCTGAGATAATTTTTAAAAGATTGTCTGGGATAGCATAAAACCACCCCTCACTAGAAAAAGGTTAACTTATTTTTCCCCTTCCCTTTTTTGTTCTCTTTTCAGTGATTTCGTTGTTTGTTTCTATTTCTTTCATTTGTCTCCTCTTGCTGTTTTCTTCTTCTGTCTTCCTTCCCAGGAAGTATTTTTATTACTGTAGTAATTATCTACTTCTTAAAAGATCTGTCATAACTACGAACCAGAATACCTACAGGGACCGCCTGCTATCAGACATCTATCTGCTTGGCTTGTCATGCACTGTAAAAATTGGAAAACACAAATTTATGCTTCTACTAATTTATTAGATGTAAAAGTTAATGTCATTAAGTAAAGAGAATGCTAATAAGCAGCAACTCTTCCCCAAAATGAACTTCACAATATGTGGCTGCTTCACAAATAGGAACATACAAAAGGAAGTGTTTACTTCTAAGAAGTTAATACTTAAAAAAAAGGTATCTCTGGTATCTTTCCAGAATTACTTACCTGGAAAAAATCAAAACTAAAGTATTATTGTTACGAAATCTAAAATTATAGATCCTACCTCACATCATTTGCATGTATTAATTCAGAATGGATTAAAGAGCTAAACATAAAATATAAAAATGAACAAAACTTAACTATACAAGTTTTAGGTAGAAATCTACATAATCTTAAAAAGTGGGATGGGCATCCCTAAGCAAGACTCAAAATCCAGCAACCACCAAGGAAAAAAACGACGGATTTAACTACATCAAAATATAACAGACAAAGGGTCTGTAACATTTAAGAACTCCTAAAAATCAGGAAGAAGGGCAATAAAATGTGACAAACGATAAGAATGGGCAATTCACATAAGAAAAAGAAATGGCCAATAAGCATATGAAAAATGCTCAGCCTCACTAATATGAAGAAATGCAAATTTAAAACAGGAGATATTTTATGGCCACAGGATTGACAAAAATGAAAGGAAATAACACTTTTTGTTGGTGACGGTATAGGGAAAGGGATTATTTCAATTGGTGGGAGTCTACTGGTGTAACCATTTTGGATGTCAATTTGGCATTATCCAACAAATGTAAAATGTTCATAATCTGTGACAAAATAATTCCAGCTCTAAGTTATCTAGCCTCAGAAATAGTTCTATATGTGCAAAATCATCTATAATCTTGTAGATATATATAAGGATGTTCTCAACAGCAATATTTAATAGAAGTTGGAAACAAAATACTACATAAATTATGATATATCCATACTATGAAATACTAATACACAGGTATTTTAAAAAAGAGACTGGCTTCCCTGGTGGCGCAGTGGTTAAGAATCCACCTGCCAATGCAGGGGACACGGGTTTGAGCCCTGGTCCGGGACGATCCCACATGCCGCAGAGCAACTAAGCCCGTGCGCCACAACTACTGAGCCTGTGCTCTAGAGCCTGCAAGCCACAACTACTGAGCCTGCATGCCACAACTATGGAAGCCCACACGCCTAGAGCCTGTACTCCGCAAGAAGAGAAGCCACCGCAATGAGAAGCCCGTGCACTGCAACGAAGAGTAGCCCCCGCTCGCCGCAACTAGAGAAAGCCCACACACAGCAATGAAGACCCAACGCAGCCAAAAATAAAAATAAATAAATTTATTAAAAATAAATAAATAAAGAGACTGTCATGGAAAGATTTCCAAGAGACCTTATATAGTGAAAAAAACAAGCTACAGAACAATAGTATAACATGATTCCATTTTTGTTTTAATAAAATTCAGCTTTTCTGAAAAGGTTTCTCCTTTACAACAAAGAGGGCAGATTCAGAAAAGGCAGCATAGACTGGTAACCCATAACTCCAACTGGAATGCTTCTGCTGATATTTTCCAGAAAAACAGCAGGTCCCTGTACACACCAAGTGTGCGACAGAAGCTTTGCCTGACAATTCTGTATGTCCCTGGTCAGATTCTTCTCTCCTCTTCTCTTTTACAAGTTCATGGGCCTGAGCTGAGAAGCATAATAAAACTGCTCCCATATTTAGGAAAACATTCCCTCCAACCTAATTGTACCACTAGCTACTCTCTTCCCTCTCATTCCCAGTTTTTGGGGCCGGACTTTTAAAAAATGATTGTTCTATAAAAATGATACATGATAATAAATAAAAGTCTTTTAAAAATGGATAATGTTACATGTGCTATTTAAAAGTATTATGTATTCTATTTAAGTTTACTTTTCATAATGGAAAAGAATATAAAAAAGAATGTATATACATAACTGAGTCACTTTGCTGTGCAGCAGAAACTGACACAACATTGTAAGTCAACTATACCTCAGTAAAACAAATTTTTAAAAATTATTCGTAAACAGCCTAAAGGAAATAGGATATGAAAAACATTGATTTTGGAATTTTTACTGTCAAGATTACTAACAGTCTATTCTGAGCCCATAACTCCAGTTGTTTTAGTTCTATGTATAGATTCAATGTTCATCTCTGATCTACTTTACCTGAACTCACCTCTTGGTTGACTAGACTTCGCCATTCAAGAATCTTTGTTTCTAAAGGAGGCCAAGGGTGCTATATTTCCTAAGTTTTCCCACACTTTAGAATATCACTATTACCTTTACACTAAAAGGATCACTGGACCACATATTTTCTTTTCCCTTAGAACTTTGTAAATGATGTTCTATAATCTTCTGACAATTAATATTGCTGTGAAAAGGCTGAGGCCAATCTGACATTTTTCTCCTTATGATTTGCTTTTTCTTTTGAGCGTCTGTAAAAGCTAAATTTTTTTGTCCTCAAGGTGTAGTAACTTCACCAGCATGTCTTGGTATTGATCGTTTTGCATAGTTTTTCTGAGAACTTCTATACCCTATTGATCTGCTGACACAGATCTTTAGATTAGTAAGTTTCCCTTTATTTATCTATCTTTTAATATTTAATCTATTCGTTCTCTTCTCTTTTGCAGGAACACTATGCCAATTTTGCATCTCTTTTGTTTCTCTTCCATGTATATCATGTTCTTAAAAATAATTTTTAGATCAATCTTTTTCTATTTTTTTGGTATGATTTCTTGAAGCTTATCCACCACGCATTCAGTCATTTAACAAGTATTTATTAGAGTGAGTGCTAGGCACAATTCTCGGCACTAGAAATACAGCAGCAAACAAAAAAGACAAAAATTCAGCCTTCTCAAATTCATTGAGACAAAAAAGAGCATAGAGGTTATCAGGGGCTGGGGGCAAGGGAGAAGGGGAGTTACTTTTAGTGGGCACAGGGTTTATGTTGGGGATGAAAAAGTTTTACGTACAAACAGTGGTCATGGGTACACAGTATTGTGAATGCATTTAATGCAACGTACACTTACAAGTAGTTAAAAAATAAATATTATGTCATATTTTACTGCAATAAAAATAAATTAATAAAAAATATTTAAGGGGTTTATAAAGAGAAATAAGATAAGGCTTACAGGAGACAGTGAACTATGAATTTAGTAGCAACTGAAACAGAAATATTTGTGGGGGGGAAGCAAAACACAAAAACCAACAAAACAACAAAATTCAGCCTTCATATTGCTTAGCTTCTTTTTTATTTCTTTATTTTTTTCGCTGCATTAGGTCTTAGTTGCAGCACATGGGGTCTTCATTGAGGATCTTTCGTTGTGGTACACGGGGTCTTTGTTGTGGCGTGTGGGCTTCTCTCTAGTTGTGGTGCGCGGGGTTTTCTCTCTAGTTGGGGCGTGCAGGTTTTCTCTTTAGTTGTGATGTGCAGGCTCCAGGGAGTGTAGACTCTGTAGGTTGCGGCATGCGGGCTCTCTTGTTGAGGTGTGCGAGCTCAGTAGCTGTGGCACGGGGGCTTAGTTGCCCCGCAGTGTGTGGGATCTTAGTTCCCCAACTGGATCAAACCTTCGTCCCCAGCATTGGAAGGCAGATTCGTTACCACTGAACCACCAGGAAAGTCCCCTGCTTAGGTTCTAATGGAATACAATATCCCTGACTTGATGTTTGTTTGGTGTTAATTTATTTGTTTCTAACAGGGCTTTCATTTCTGTAATTTTTAGCTTTTTTATTTTTCCAAGGTCACCTAATCCAGTTTTCTTCTCCTCTTACTGTCTCTTCTTCTTTAAGCACTCTCTCTTTTCAACCTCTGTCTTCCTGCTTCTAAGAGAGACTCTATTATATTTAATTTCCTTGAACCTATAGATACTGTTTCAAGTTTTCCTGGGTTTTCTTCGGGTGATCTGTCTTGTGATGTTTATTCTTGACCTACCTTTGTCCCTTTTGTGAATTTGTTTATTTTGAATGTTATACAAACATCTCTCCCCTTCCGTAAATTCTTTCTTCCCAGCTTTTGTGGTATCTCTCTCTCCCAGTTTTCCTGATCCTTCTCTACTTGTTCCTTCTTGGGTTTCTTTCACAGGCTCCTCTTCCTGTGTTCTTTCCTTAAAAAGCTGTTGTTCCCCAGCAATTCCCCTTTGGCTTCGTTCACACTCTATACCTTCTTGGGTAATTTACCACTTACATGCTGATAACAAATCACTTGCTTTTAATTATTATTGTCTCCAGTGTCTACACAGTGCCAGACCTGTAGTAAATGCTCAATAAAAATGTGGTCAGTGAATAACTCCCAAGTCTGTTTCTATCCTGGATCATACCATACATGTCTCCAGATGGTCTAAATGATACATCCAGCATATCTAATTCTTAACTCACTGGCTCTCCCATTACATTTTCTAACTAAAAATAAAGTGACAGATTGGTTCAAGATGGCAGAGTAGAACGATGTGCTCTCACCCCCTCTCGCAAGAGCACCGGAATCACAAATAACTGCTGAATAGTCATTGACAGGAAGACACTGGAACTCACCAAAAAAGATACCCCACATCCAAAGACAAAGGAGAAGCCATAATAACACGGTAGGAGGGGTGCAATCACAATACAATCAAATCCCATAACTGCTGGGTGGGTGACTCACAAACTGGAGAACACTTATACCACAGAAGTCCACCCACTGGAGTGAAGGTTCTGAGCCCCGTGTCAGGATTCCCAACATCGGGATCCAGCAATGGGAGGAGGAATTCCTAGAGAATCAGACTTTGCAGGCTAGTGGGATTTCATTGCAGGACTTTGACAGGACTGGGGGAAACAGAGACTCCACTCTTGGAGGGCACACACAAAGTAGTGTGTGCATCAGGACCCAGGGGAAGGAGCAGTGACCCCAGAGAAGACTGAACCAGACCTACCTGCTAGTGTTGGAGGGTCTCCTGCAAGAGGTGGGGGGCAGCTGTGGCTCACCAAGGGACAAGGACACTGGCAGCAGAAGTTCTGGGAAGCACTCCTTGGCATGAGCCCTCCCAGAGTCCGCCATAAGCCCCACCAAAGAGCCCGGGTAGGCTCCAGTGTTGGGTCACCTCAGGCCAAACAACCAACAGGGAGGTGACTCAGCCCCACCCATCAGCAGACAAGAGGATTAAAGTTTTACTGAGCTCTGCCTACCAGAGCAATAGCCAACTACCCACCACCAGTCCCTCCCATCAGGAAACTTGCACAAGCCTTTCAGATAGCCTCATCCACCAGAGGGCAGACAGCAGAAGCAAGAAGAACTACAATCCTGCAGCCTGTGGAACAGAAACCACATTCATAGAAAGATAGACAAGATGAAAAGACAGAGGGCTATGTACCAGATGAAAGAACAAGATAAAACCCCAGAAAAACAACTAAATGAAGTGGAGATAGGCAACCTTAACGAAAAAGAATTCAGAATAATAATAACGAAGATGATCCAGGACCACGGAAAAAGAATGGAGGCAAAGATCGAGAAGATGCAAAAAATGTTTAACAAAGACCTAGAAGAATTAAAGAACAAACAAACAGAGATGAACAATACAATAACTGAAATGAAAACTACACTAGAAGGAATCAATAGCAGAATAGCTGAGGCAGAAGAATGGATAAGTGACCTGGAAGACAGAATGGTGGAATTCACTGCCACAGAAGAGAATAAAGAAAAAAGAATGAAAAGAAATGAAGACAGCCTAAGAGACCTCTGGCACAACATTAAACGTAACAACATTCGCATTATAGGGGTCCCAGAAGGAGAAGAGAGAGAGAAAGGACCTGAAAAAATATTTGAGGACATTATAGTCGAAAACTTCCCTAAAATGGGAAAGGAAATAGCCACCCAAGTCTAGGACGCACAGAGAGTCCCAGGTAGGATAAACCCAAGGAGAAAGACGCCAAGACACAAAGTAATGAAATTGACAAAAATTAAAGACAAAGAAAAATTACTGAAAACAACAAGGGAAAAACGACAAATAACATACAATGGAACTCTGATAAGGTTAACAGCTGATTTCTCAGCAGAAACTCTACAAGCCAGAAAGGAGTGGCATGACATATTTAAAGTGATGAAAGAGAAGAACTTAAAACCAAGATTACTGTACCGGGCAAAGATCTCATTCAGATTCGGTGGAGAAATAAAAAGCTTTACAGACAAGCAAAAGCTAAGAGAATTCAGCACCACCAAACCAGCTCTACAACAAATGTTAAAGGAAATTCTCTCAGTGGGAAACACAAGAGAAGAAAAGGACCTACAAAAACAAACCCAAAACAATTAAGAAAATGGTAACAGGAACATAAATATTGATAATTACCTTAAACGTAAATGGATAAAATGCTCCAGACAAAAGACGCAGACTTGCTGAATGGATATAAAAACAAGACCCATCTATATGCTGTCTACAAGAGACCCACTTCAGACCTAGGGACACATACAGATTGAAAGTGACAGGATGGAAAAAGATATTCCATGCAAATGGAAATCAAAAGAAAGCTGGAGTAGCAATACTCATATCAGATAAAATAGATTTTAAAATAAAGAATGTTACAAGAGACAAGGAAGGACACTACGTAATGATCAAGGGATCAATCCAAGAAGAAGATATAACAATTATAAATATATATGCATCCAACATAGGAGCACCTCAATACATAAGGCAACTGCTAATAGCTATAAAAGAGGAAATCGACAGTAACACAACAGTGGGGGACTTTAACACCGCACTTACACCAATGGACAGATCACCCAAACAGAAAATTAATAAGGAAACACAAGCTTTAAATGACACAATAGACCAGATAGATTTAATTGATATTTATAGGACATTCCATCCCGAAACAGCAGATTACACTTTCTTCTCAAATGTGCACGGAACATTCTCCAGTATAAATCACATCTTGCGTAACAAATCAAGCCTCGGTAAATTTAAGAAAATTCAAATCATATCAAGGCTCTTTTCTGACCACAACACTATGAGATTAGAAATCAATTACAGGGGGAAAAAACACAAACACATGGAGGCTAAACAATACATTACTAAATAACCAAGAGATCACTGAAGAAATCAAAGAGGAAATAAAAAAATACCTAGAGACAACTGACAATGAAAACATCACGAGACAAAACCTACGGGATGCAGCAAAAGCTGTTCTAAGAGGCAGGTTTATAGCAATACAATCCTACCTCAAGAAACAACAAACATCTCAAATAAACAATCTAACTGTACAACTAAAGAAACTAGAGAAAGAAGAACAAACAAAGCCCTAAGTTAGCAGAAGGAAAGAAATCATAAAGATCTGAGCAGAAATAAATGAAATAGGAACAAAGACTACAATAGCAAAGATCAATAAAACTGAAAGCTAGTTCTTTGAGAAGATAAACAATATTGATAAACCATTAGCCAGATTCATCAAGAAAACAAGGGAGAGGACTCAAATCAATAAAATTAGAAATGAAAAAGGAGAAGTTACAACAGACACCGCAGAAATACAAAGCATGCTAAGAGACTACTACAAGCGACTCTATGCCAATAAAATGGACAACCTGGAAGAAATGGACAAATTCTTAGAACAGTATAACCTTCCAAACTGAACCAGGAAGAAATAGAAAATATGAACAGACCAATCACAGATAATGAAATTGAAACTGTGATTAAAAATCTTCCAACAAACAAAAGTCCAGGACCAGATGGCTTCACAGGTGAATTTTATTAATCATTTAGAGAAGAGCTAACACCCATCCTTCACAAACTCTTCCAAAAAACTGCAGAGGAAGGAACACTCCCAAACTCATTCTATGAGGCCACCATCACCCTGATACCAAAACCAGACAAAGATTCTACAAAAAAAGAAAATGACAGACCAATATCACTGATGAATATAGATGCAAAAATCCTCAACAAAATACTAGCAAACAGAATCCAACAGCACATTAAAAGGATCATACACCATGATCAAGTGGGATTTATACCAGGGATGCAAGGATTCTTCAATATACACAAATCAATCAATGTGTACACCATATTAACAAACTGAAGAATAAAAACCATATGATCGTTTCAATAGATGCAGAAAAAGCTTTTGACAAAATTCAACACCCATTTATGATAAAAACCCTGCAGAAAGTGGGCATAGAGGGAACCTACCTCAACATAATAAAGGCCATACACGACAAACCCAAAGCAAACATCATTCTCAATGGTGAAAAACTGAAACCATTTCCTCTAAGATCAGGAACAAGACAAGGATGTCCACTCTCATCACTATCATTTAACATAGCTTTGGAAGTCCTAGTCACGGCAATTAGAGAAGAAAAAGAAATAAAGGAATACAAACTGGAAAAGAAGAAGTCAAACTGTCACTGTTTGCAGATGACATGATAGTATACATAGAGAATCCTAAAGATGCCACCAGAAAACTACTATAGCTGATCAATGAATTTGGTAAAGTTGCAGGATACAAAATTAATGTGCAGAAATCTCTTGCATTCCTATACACTAACAATGAAAGATAAGAAAGAGAAATTAAGGAAACAATCCCATTCACCACTGCAACAAAAAGAATAAAATACCTAGGAATAAACCTACCTAAGGTGGTAAAAGACCTATACTCAGAAAACTATAAGACACTGATGAAAGAAATTAAAGATGATACCAACAGATGGAGAGATATACTATGTTCTTGGATTGGAAGAATCAATATTGTGAAAATGACTATACTACCCAAAGCAATCTACAGATTCAATGCAATCCCTATCAAATTACCTGGGGCATTTTTTACAGAACTAGAACAAAAAAATCTTAAAATTTGTAATGTAGACACAGAAGACCCGAAATAGCCAAAGCAGTCTCGAGGGAAAAAAAGGGAGCTGGAGGAATCGGACTCCCTGACTTCAGACTATACTACAAAGTTACAATAATCAAGACAATATAGTACTGGCACCAAAACAGAAATATAGATCAATGGAATAGGATAGAAAGCCCAGAGATAAAGCCACACACCTATGGTCAACTAATCTATGACAAAGGAGGCAAGGATATACAATGGAGAAAAGACAGTCTCTTCAATAAGTGGTGCTGGGAAAACTGGACAGCTACATGTAAAAGAATGAAATTAGAACACTCCCTAACACCATACACAAAAATAAACTCAAAATGGATTAGAGACCTAAATGTAATACCGGATACTATGAAACTCTCAGAGGAAAACATAGGAAAACCACTCTTTGACATAAATCACAGCAAGATCTTTTTTGATCCACCTCCTAGAGTAATGGAAATAACAAAAATAAACAAATGGGACCTAATGAAACTTAAAAGCTTTTGAAAAGCAAAGGAAACTACAAACAAGATGAAAAGACAACCCTCAGAATGGGAGAAAATATTTGCAAACGAATCAATGGACAAAGTATTAATCTCCCAAATATATAAACAGCTCATGCAGCTCAATATTAAGGAAACAAACAACCCAATCCAAAAATGGGCAGAAGACCTAAATAGACATTTCTCCAAAGAAGACATACAGATGGCCAAGAGGCACATGAAAAGCTGCTCAACATCACTAATTATTAGAGAAATGCAAATCAAAACTACAATGAGGTATCACTTCAGACCTGTTAGAATGGACATCATCAGAAAATCTACAAACAAATGCTGGAGAGGGTGTGGAGAAAAGGGAACCCTCTTGCACTGTTGGTGGGAATGTAAATTGATACAGCTACTATGGAGAACGGTATGGAGTTTCCTTAAAAACTAAAAATAGGGCTTCCCTGGTGGCGCAGTGGTTGAAGTCCGCCTGCTGATGCAGGGGACACGGGTTCGTGCCCCGGTCCAGGAAGATCCCACATGTCACGGAATGGCTAGGCCCGTGAGCCATGGCCACTGACCCTACGCGTCCGGAGCCTGTGCTCCGCAACGGGAGAGGCCACAACAGTGAGAAACCCTCGTACGGCAAAAACAAACAAACAAACAAACCAAAAAACAAACAAACAAAAAAACTAAAAGTAGAATTACCATATGACCCAGCAATCCCACTACTGGGCATATACCCAGAGAAAACCAGAAATTAAACAGAGACATACACCCCAATGTTCCTTGCAGCACTATTTACAATAGCCAGGACATGGAAGCAACCTAATTGCCCATTGACAGACAAATGGATAAAGAAGATGTGGTACATATATACAATGGAATATTACTCAGCCATAAAAAGGAACGAAATTGGGTCATGTGTAGAGATATGGATGGATCTAGAGACTGTCATACAGAGTGAAGTAAGTCAGAAAAAGAAAAACAAATATCGCATATTAATGCATATATGTGGAACCTAGAAAAATGGTACAGATGAACTGGTTTGCAGGGCAGAAATAGAGACACAGATGTAGAGCACAAACGTATGGACACCAAGGGGGGAAAGTGGCAGGGGGTGGTGGTCGTGGTGTGATGAATTGGGAGATTGGGATAGACATATATACACTAATATGTATAAAGTAGATAACTAATAAGAACCTGCTGTATAAAAAAATAAATTAAATAAAATTCAAAAACTAAATAAAAAGCTAAAAATAAAAAGTGAAATAAAAGCAAACTATCTATTCTTCCTCTAGTAACTTCCATCTGGAAGAATTATGTTACCATATGTCAAATTATCAGGCCAAAAGACTGAAGGCCACACTCCAGCTCCTCCCATTGACATCCACTTCAGCTTTTGTTCTGTGTGGGTACACAATGGTCTCATATTTGAGTCTAATATCAGGAAATGGTCGTGAATTCTAAGTTGCCCTTTGAATATTAAAGTCCCTCTCTAGCTGAACTGGAACCCCCACAGCCCTCACCTAGTAAAGTTTGGAACGTGCCAGGCCTTTTGGTGGTCACAGTGAATAGGGCACTACAAACATTTTATGGGTAGGGACCAGGAAGGCCAAATGTTGAGCACTGTGTCAGGAGTCTCACATAAAAACTGCCCAGACCCAAATGCCAAAGAAATAATGCACCTAGCTATTTTTTTTTAAGCCACAAGATGGCAATAAACACCAAGAAAGTCCTTAAAGATTAGTTTTCTGGCCATAAAGGAACAGGAAGTTTCAAAATGCCCAAAAAGGAAAGAAAAAATTTTTTTGATTGAAAAAGCTGAAAAACACTTTTGAATAAGCCTATGCATTCCAACTTTCATTTGTAATGGAGATTATGGATGTTTCTTTCCAAATAAAGATTACCAAAGAGGCAAAAAAATTCCTATACTTGTGCTGGAAATCTCATTCTGCTAAAAAGAGTATCTGACAAATTCCTCATTTTTCAATAATTTCAATTTTAGAAGGTCAGGTAAACAATGGCAGTAGCATGCTATTTAATCTTTGTCCTCTAAGGACACAGCCAAAAAGCTTTGATGCCAAGTCTGAAGAATTAGGTGAGACATTAAACTAATACCTTTAAAAAAAATTAACAACAAGCAGTGACCAATAAAGTATTAAGTCTCATTTTCTTAAGTGGCTTATAAATTAGCTCCTAAAGCAATTTTAAAATGTTCTAAGGAATATAAATAAATAACACCTACTGATATTTCCCATGGTCACAATGTTAAAATAGATAATATCTGGAGACTAAGTTTTAGTATGCTTGTTTAAGAAACTATTTGATAGTCATACCTTTAAAAACATATGTGTTTATTTTAAATGGATTACAGTATGTTCTTTTGTTCCACAAAATGCACATAAATACTGAAGCATAAATAAGTTAGTCTCTACTTCCTAGCATAAGCAATGCAGAAGCGTAGAAATTAAAATCAATGCACTCTAAAATCAAACTGCCCAGCCAGGTTTGAGTCTTGTCTCTGTTACATCTTAGGTATGTGACCTTGGGTTAAGTTACATAACCTCTCTGTGCCTTGGTTTCCTCATCTGAATAAGAATAACATAATACCTACCTCATAGAGCTGCTGTAAGAATTTAAAGAGATGACATATAAAGGATAATATATGGCACATATTATATTATGTCTTATGGCCTGGCACATAAGAAACATTCAATAAATGTTAGTAGTAGTATTGGCTATTACCATTATTATTATTTATACTTGGTGTTGCTTTTGAAAAACTAATGCTATTATAGGGATCCCTTAGGTCAGGACTAAAGACAGTATTATTAGAATTTAAACCAGAAACCCCACCATATACCACAGTATCTAAAGACTAATGACCTTTAGAGAAATAATCCTAAACGAGTAAATCTCACTAGGTGTCGTGCCTTTGCAGGCTCCAGGTCCATGAATTTAAGCTATCCTCCAACTAGGAATCCTATTTTGTTGCTTTCCAGTTTTTTAAAATTATGCAGGTCCTTGCAGTTCCCATCTGGTACAATGTCTATAGCTCACGCAACTATAATGCCCTCTCAGGGCACACTCACACACTGCAGTGCTGCAGAAGCACCTGAAAGTGTCCTCCAATCCTCTGCAAAGTGTACTGACAGACACTGGAGCAGGGGCCTTGGTGATCACCACCGAAATGTTCAAAGTTAAGATATTATTGATAACGTGTAAGTGATTTCTGTATTTCAAGATTAGATACCTGGTTTATATCTTTTCTAAACAAATTAAGGCCATAATATCAACATAAGTTAAGATAGCCAAAAGAAAAATTATCTAAGAATTTAAATGAGTTTTTTCCTATGTCTGAATGTAGTGGGGCGACTGGTGTTCACCCATATTAGGTTATCCTTTCCTTTGGAGTACATGGAAGTATGAGAAACTTTCATGTCCCTGATCTTTATATGAGGCAGGGCCATATTCCTCATTTTAGCCTATAAAATACAAGTAGAAGTGAGACTATCATACTTCTGGGCCAGGGCATGTAAGAGTTGGTTTGCCATATCCATGTTCTCTTTTTCCTAAATAACATATACTGAGATAGTAGATCCTAAGACGGAGGGAACCTAAATCCTGAGTCACGGGATAGCCTCAGATGACCCATGCTGGTCTTGGTGTGAGGGAGAAATAAACTTCTGCTGTGCTATGCCATTGAGATTTTGGAGTTTGTTACTGTATGGCCTAGACTGGCCTGATAAATACCTTGAGGTAGTTCATTTTCCTCTCCATTCACTACCAACCAAGTGATAACAGATGTAAAAAAATATGTACTAGTGGGCAGAAGTAACAGAAGAGTTAGAGAATGCCAGCAATATTTGGAAAATAGGGAAGAAAAAGTAGAAGCACAGTAAGACAGTATATATCTATTTTCCTTATGAAGCCCTAGATATATCATTAGGCACTTTTGTTCTGGCCACGGGACATCTTTGCATGGAGACAAAAAAATTCAAAGAGCAATTCTTACCTGCGTAAATGAGCATTTTCACTTCTTAGTGGTTGCATGGCCAGTGCTATTTCAACCTGAATATTTGTGTTTCCATTTACTGTTGGAAGCAGAGATATATACAACTCCAGTTCTGTAATCAACCTCTGAATTTCTGAATCTTCTATAAAAGGCAGAAGAAATGAGTAAAGACAATATCATAAATTATTTTTGGATAAGATTATTCATATGTATTACTAAAAAAGAAAATATTTCAGAAATATACATACATGCTATAAACAAACTCAACTCAGTTATTTATGAATTTATTATACAAATCCTATTTTCCTCTTTCCTGCCACCTGCATTTCCTTACTGAAAAGGATTCTAAAGACATTAAGTTCAGTAAACTAAAGATTAATCTTAAGTCACAGAATTATATCAGTGATTTTTTCAGTTAAAATGTCTAGTAGGAAGATGGTTTATATATATCTCCTAGTTCACATTTACCAAAAGACTATATTAGACTCCTATAATTGCTAAAGGGTTTCCTATAATTAATTACAGTATTAACATTTATAATACAACCTTTGATCCTGGCATAAACAAATAACTCACTTTAGGTGATTCAATTTGGCAACACATTGAGGAAAGGTCTACTAAGGTAAGATTTTATTATTTAATTTTATAAAGTAGGTTAACACAATCAGCTACACTTCATTTGATGTAGCATCAAAAGCAGTTATCATTTTTGTTATTAATTGTGGGGAGTGGATGGTTTGGGAGGTGGCAAACAGCCACACGGAGAAGGTAGATTTTAGATCTTTTGTCCTTTTATTTTTGTCCCCTCATTTCTATTCAAATTTTCTGTGAACTGAAAACATTTGATAAATATAATATTAACTGTCTGATATCCGAAAGAGGTAAAGTGTATTCTAGTTACAAAAATTTACTCAACTCCATGAGTATTTTAACACCCTGATGGAATGTTTACATGCACATAGTAAACAACTGTGCCCAATTACAGAGCAGACTTCTACCAATCCTCCATAGAGGGGTTTTACTTGTAAGCATTGGAGGCCGAGACCTGGGCTCCACCATTTTCTAGCAATGTACCTTAGTCAAATTACTTAACTGTTGAAGCCTAGGTTTCTTCGTAGTTAAATGGAGATAACAACAGTACCTCATAGGGTTGCTGTGAGGATTAAACGAGATAATGCATATAAAACACTTAGCACAGTGCTGGGCACATGGTAAGCGCTCAGTAAATGATATTGTTACTATTATTATTGTTACCAATGATTAAGTATTTGGTTAAGAAAATAGTAACAAACTTAAAGTCTAAAACCACAGGAGATTTTAATATATTAAACCACTGGATCAACATTGCTACAATCCTTTAGATAAATTTTAACATTTGGTACTTTTTTTGTCAGCCTGCAAATATTAGGTATTCAATCAGTGCTTCCACAATTAATTACTGTGTTTTCTAGATGACAAATCTGTAACTCACTCCAAATGAAAGCCATTATTTAGAATATACACCTATAATGAAAACATATGAATATGACCTGGCTCAAATGTCTCTTAACTGCACCCAAGACATTTTTCTTGATTTAATTAAAAAATCCCAAGAGTGAATTTAAAAGGGCATAAAAAGTTTTAGGTTCCTTCTCAAAGTGAGATTTGTTAAACATTATAACAGTTGGTTATTAAAGAAATGATGAGAGGAAATTTTCTGTACCTTTTTAAAATAGGAAAAAATTATCATTCTATTCTAGGGAGTTAATCATGTTTAGGGTCCTCTAACCCCTTAAAGTTTATCTCTATAACTGGTTGAATCTTTTCAAGGTCCTTTGAATCAAGCAGAATGAATACACACTTTCAAGTAAAAGACTGTTTGATATTCCCTAGCACATTTCAAATCCACAGGAAACAAGAGGAGCAAAACCTAAAAAATAAGAATAAAACAGACAAAATTCATTTCCTCATTAGCACAAGACATATTTCTATGGAAAATATCACAAACTCCATGTCAGTTATTCTGAATTTAAATGACATGCCACAGGGACTTTCCTGGTGGTGCAGTGGTTAAGAATCTGCCTGCCAATGCAGGGGACATGGTTTGATCCCTGGTCCAGGAAGATTCCACATGCCGCGGAGCAACTAAGCCCATGTGCCACAACTACTGAGCCTGCACTCTGCGGCCTGTGCCACAACTACTGAGAATGCGCACCACAACTACTGAAGCCCGTGTGCCTAGAGCCCGTGCTCCACAACGAGAAGCCACCGCAGTCAGAAGCCCACACGCTGCAACAAAGAGTAGCCCCTGCTCACAGCAACTAGAGGAAGCCCGTGCACAGCAACGAAAGACCCAACGCAGCCATAAAAAATAATTTAAAAAATTAATTAATTAATGCTAAAATTATAAAAAAATATAAAATAAATGACGTGTCACAGAAAATTATAAAGAAAGTCTTCATCTACCTTGTTCTGCTACCAGGGCCTTGAGCTCTCCCAACAAATACTTGATAGTTCTAACTTTTTCAGCACTCTGGTTCACATTTTTTGCATTCTGCACATCCTTTATTCTTGTATCTTGCACGGGTATGTTTAAATCCTTTCTTTCACTTCTGACCTCTCCAATTTGTTCTTTAACATATTTTTCTTCTTTAATAGCCAAGAAATCTGGCTGTAATAGGGTGGGGCTGCAGCAAGTCTGACTGTCTGGATGAGAACCCAACAGTTTCGTGTATGTTTGGAAACACTTTAGTAGGTCTGGTTCCTTAGGAACTCTTTGTTGTGGCAGAATCCCATTAGCAAGACCCAGCTGCTGAAATGTTGGAGTAGCTGGTTTGTCAGTTTGGGGCAGGCTACATGGAACTCCAAGACTAGTACTGAAGGAATTCCTTAGAACATCATCAGTACAGTCCACAGGAATTGTTCTACCTTGTGATACAAACTGGTTGTCACCATCAGTCTGAACTTCCTAAAGAAAGAAAAAAACAAGTTAAGCCTTCAAAAATGTGAGCACTGACTTGTAGGCATTAACTATAATAAACTCAAACGAAAAATGTTAGAAGATGACATTTGCAGGATAGAGTTATAGATTACCAGTAAATAAACTGAATTTCCCCTCAGCACAATATTCTAGCTTTTTAAAGCCTCTGCAATATGGGAACATTATAAAGCCATGACTAAAATAGATCGTTTACAAATACCACACATGGTTTAAAGACATCAAAAATTAGTCTACTTTGGGACTAAACAAAATTCCACTTTGGGAAATTACAATGTAAGAAAATAAGGTGAAAAAGCTTTTGCACAAATATATTTAGAGAAATGTTATAGTGGTAAAAACTTCCTTAAATGTCTAACCATAGGTGAGTAGTCACACAGACCATGGTATATTCACTACACAGAGTATTAACAACTTATTAAAAATTTCAAAAAGGTAAATTACAATAAAATGTTAAGTGAAAAAAGCAGTATATAAAACGTTATAAAATTTAATTATGATGATATATTTAAAAGAAAACTAACTTAACAAATTAAAACCAGAAAACAAAACCTACACAGAGAATTAAGTAACTGGAACATGCTCTATCAACGTGTTAACAGCAATTATGCCTGGGTGGTAGGTATGGGTGATTTCTTTTTTCAAGTAATCTCTTTCCCTTTCCCCCTTCACCCTTTCCCCCTCCCCCAATTAATAGGTAAAACTTTTCTAATACAAAATAACTTGAAAAAATAATTGGTCTTTACATCCTAGGGCATTAAGATACAATGAGCAAATTCAATTTTCTCTCAAGACGACAATTTCTAAAAGCAAATTACTACTTATATAGTATATAAACTGTACTCACAGAATGAACCACTGGAGGGCAGGGTGGTTGCTGAGGTAACTGGACCGGGGTAGAGGTGGATAAGCTATAATTAGAATATGGAGATGCCTGAGATTCTAAAAGGGAAAAGGGAAAAAAAAGTCATTCACATCTCAGACTGCTTATACAATTACCAGGCAACTTAATTAGAGCTTATAATCATGCCTTTTAAAACGTCATTCATACTAACCAGAACCAGACGCAGTGTGGCAAGGTGCAGTGGGAATTCCTTTAGGGTTGTTCTTTGAAGCCAAGTTATTCATCAGTGACATTTGAGTCTGCACATGCTCACAGAGGGCTTGGTATATTATGGGTGAATACATTCTATAATGATCTTGTAGTGACCAATTTTGTGGTATATCTGATGAGTCTCTTTCACTTCCAGCAGAAGCATCATTAGGAATCTGTTTCTTATCATCTGAAGATACTAATGTGGAAGAAGGGAAAAAAGTTCTTGAAATACGATTCTTCAAAAACCTTTACCATAAGATAGGGAAAAAAGGACTCTCAGAAGTAGCTATCACCCCTAAAGAAAATCACCTCAAATGATTTTTTTTTTTTTTTTTTTGCGGTACGCAGGCCTCTCACTGTTGTGGCCTCTCCCGTTGCGGAGCACAGGCTCCGGACATGCAGGCTCAGTGGCCATGGCTCACAGGCCTAGCCGCTCCGCGGCATGTGGGATCTTCCTGGACCGGGGCACGAACCCGTATCCCCCTGCATTGGCAGGCGGACTCTCAACCACTGCGCCACCAGGGAAGCCCTCAAATGATTTTTTAAAAGTAAGTAATGAATTAGGTTCTCCAGTCAAAAATCATCTACACTATGTCTTTAAAATCTTTATTAAACACTACTAATAAAATCTCTCCAATTATAAAGACCTCTCTTAGGGGGGGTTACTTCTCTCTAAACTCCAGTGAAACTCTTTCACCTTGCTCCTTGTCCAGTTCATGCTCTTGAGAGGGGGAATGCAATAGAAAAGACAGATACCTTGTACAATTCTGATGCTTTGACAATAATAATAATAATGATAAAGATAAATAAATGAGAGCTTTTAGAGTGAGAATAAAAGTAGATTTAATCTACACATTGGGCTCTCAGACAAGAGCTTAACCTGACATTTAAAGTCTCCAAAGCTTAACCATGACATACTTTTCCAACCATCTTCCCAACACTCTCAACTAAGAAATTTTTCATTCCAGTCAGGCCATTTTAGACACCTAAAACAAGCTTTTCTCACTTTCCCAAAACATTACTCATGATGAACCATTCTTTCCAATTCAATTCTACCTACTCACCAAAGCTCATCTGAAGGCTTCTCTCTCCCATGAAGCCTTTTCCAGTCATTCTAGTCTAGTGACTGCTCTTCACCATCCCAGAGCACATATTGTCTATACAAATCATATATCACTTGCATATTGTACTATATTGCTTATCTTTCATTCTCTTGTCTACCTGACTAAACTATAAGATTCTTTAGGCAGGACTGTATTTATACTTCATTACTTTCTCCCACAGAGTCTTGTATTAATCTATGTACAAAGCAGTACAAAGTAGAAACCTGGTATTAATAAACTAATACATGAAAAACAAGAGTTTTCTACATAGCACTACTCTATAGATCACTATCAAAATCTATTTCTTTGTCTAATAAGATCCCCTTCCCAAATGTTTTTTTAAAGACTATTAATAGAAATGAGAGTGTTCTTGGTAGATCATAGGTTATCAGAGTACAAAGTAAGTTCAGAAAAACATACAGCTTTTGGCAAAAGCTTACCAAAGCTAAATATATATTCTATGACATAGCAATTACACTTCTGGGTATATACCTAACAGAAATGAGTGTTTATGTCTACTAAAACAGTGGTCCCCATCCTTTTTGGCACCAGGGACCGGTTTCGTGGAAGACAATTTTTCCACAGACTGGGGCGGGCGGGGGAATGGTTCAGGCTGTAATGCGAGCCATGGGGAGTGATGGGGAGCCATGGGGAGTGATGGGGAGCCAGGGGGAGCGGTGGGGGGCGGTGGGGAGCGATGGGGAGCGGTGGGGAGCCATGGGGAGCCATGGGGAGCGGCAGAGGAAGCTTTGCTGGCTCGCCTGTGGCTCACCTCCTGCTGTGTGTCCCGGTTCCTAAGAGGCCGTGGGCGGAGGAATTGGGGACCCCTGTACTAAAAGATGTGTACAAGAATGCTCACAACATCTTTATTTGCAGTAGCCAAAAACTAAAAACACCCAAATAGCCATGAATAGTAGAAATGGATGAATTGTGGTATAGTCATCTGAAATATACAGCAATGGAAAAGAACAAATTACTGATATACTCAAACTACCTATATGAAATTAACAGATATGATATTGTGTGAGAGTCAGACACAAGACTACATAGTGTACAACTGCATTTACATGAAGTTCAAAAATAATAGAACTATCCAATGGAGATAGAAGTCAGAAAAGTGGTTACTCAAGGATGAGGAGATAGGTGGTGGTGAGAATACTGAGGGGTAGGAGCCTGGTAGGGTACTGAAAATGTTCTATATTTTCATCTGGGTGGTGACTATATGGGTGTACCCCATATGCAAAAATTTATTGAGATTTATGCACTTGCTTTATGAAAGTTACTCCTTAATTATTTAAAAAGTGAAAACAGTTAAATTTTTAAAAATGGTATGGAATTCCCCAAATACATATACAATTTATTGAAAATAAAAACATTGCTAAAAGCATAAAACTTACAAGTAAAAGCAAAAAGTTAAAGGCAGATGAAATATTATAACCAATAAAGATAGAAAAATACTACTAAATTAATATTTGACTATGAAAATGGTTGGAGATATTGGATGCTTCCATTTTGACTTGGGCTATACTCTTCCTTTTGAGATAATCTATTGCTGTGAACATACTTCCTTGGCCTGAATATGAGCTCTAACAGTTACTAGCTGAATAACTTCTGGCAAATTATTCAACCTCTCTTGGCCTCCTCTTCCTCATCAGAAAAATGATGATAAGAGCATTACCTATTTCATAAGATTGTTGTGAAAAGTAAACAGCACATGTAAAGTATCAATGTCTAGCACATAGTGAGAACTCAATAAATGTTATATCTGTTACCAAATGGCTACAAAGTCTTAATACGGACAAATAAATATTTCATATTCACAAATCTTCCCAACTGCTATCAATAAAATATCTCTAACCATGTGCCCTCTGAGGTGACATGCAGTAACAATTATTCTTCACTCCCTGAATATATGAGCTACAACAAATTGGTTAATAAACATTTCTGTAAAAAAAAATTATTTCTTAGTGGAAATACAATTTTATAATAAATCAAATGGAAAAGCATCCTCCTAAAATAGTTTAACTTTGAAATCTAAAATGATGAAGGGTGAGATCACAGGCAGCCCACGGCCATCCAGCACATTACTCTTCCTTTCCTCCTGATTCCTAGGTCTCTCTTCTGCTCCTGGCCTTTCCTCCTGATTCCTAGGTCTCTCTTCTGCTCCTGGGTTTCTTTTGGTCCCATAAGATAAGAATTGTCTGGTTTGAGGAATTCTCAGATTTTACACTCATAGTTCCCAAGCACTGGCGCTCATTCACTTTTCAAGGGATGGTTTTCACAATCTCTGATAAAGAGGAGCTACAATATTATGCCTTTGCCAGCAGATGGCATCATCCAACATAAATTAATAAACCTCAAACACTTCTTAAAATTCAAAGCTTTAGAATTAACATGACTTACTTTGCTCCTTTATTAACTCACTCTATGTGAAACTCTACTGAGAATGTTGTATATCTGTATTTAAGAGACAAAATCTTAAAGCAAATTATCAAAGACAAGTTAAAAATCATAAATGGATACACACTTTTAAAATAAAAAAAAAAAACCCACCAACAACAAAATAAGCCTGTTACTACACAAATACAAATGAAGTATATTTTCTTGCTCTTGTTCACTATAAAAAAGCACCCTACATAAACATTTTACCAAACAGCTTAGGACAGCAATGCCTAACTGGTGTCAGGTGATAACTATTTATTCAGTCCACAAAACTTTCTGTCCTTGAATTTTAGCTGCTGTACAGCACTGTTGCTTGGATGTACAAGCATTGTCTGACAGGTAAGATAATTCCTGCCACCCAAATACAGAACAGACATCTACTGCGGATAAGAGCTGCTGGATGCCTATTATAATGTGAAATACGTGAAAGAACACCTGGCCTTGATACGGGCAATCAAAGCTCAAAATATTCTGCCTGTAGCAGTTTATTTCCCCAAGGTGAGGGCAGAAATATATACATGATACTGAAAGTAGGTCACATGCCCACAGCATTCAACACAGTTATCAAAATGTAAAAAGTTGCTTATTAAAAAAATGTCTTTTTTCTTTGAGTGTCAGGAGCACTCTCAAGCAAGCTCTCAACGCATTTCTGGAACTGCCTTTCTGCCTCCTTCCTCCCAGTATGCAACGGGGTGGGTGAGCGTGACTCCACAGACGCTCAGTGATCAGGCAGGTACCAGACAGAAAGTAAGTAAGGAGCCCAAGCCCCAGAAGACAGTTAACACCAAATAGTAAGATAATGTATGCTAAAGTTAAAATGATACATAGATACCAGTTAACATGCTGTAATAGATTCCTAAAGTCCTAGTTATGATTATCTCACTTATGCAGAGATGGAAAAGAAAGCAAGTGCTGAGTTTGGTTTTTGTGTATTTTGAGCACTGTGCCAACAGAGCAAAAACCTTGTACTGGTTAACAGCTGCTAACCACAAAAAAGAAAAAAAAGATGATCCTTTCTAGACAGTGCTACAGTTTGGTAAACTAAAAAAGAGTAATTTAAGCAAAGGGAAAGAGGCTTCTGCTTCTGAAGAGTCAACCTTAGGAGTAAGTCAATGAGAACCACTTCTAATACTGCAACCCTAAAGGAGACTGTCCTATGGGATATAGGTCTTTCCGCGGATGAAAGTGTAGGGGAAATGACAATAAGATTATATCCTGATCACAGGCCAGAACTGCTGATCTGACTCTAATCCAAAGAAGAATTTAATGCCAGGGACCCAGAATGCTAGATCTCCCTCATTTGCTTCCCCAAACCCATCTTCTACCCGTCTCCACCCTGCTCTGCTCTCTCTGGGATGCTAATCTGTATGGATTACATTGTTAAGAGACATTCCTTCATGGGTCTCTTCTGCTCCTACATGTTTTGCTGGGTCTACCAAAAAAGTAAGGCCTTGACCTAAGCTCTTTACCTGGGCCATTTCTCAGGGTTGTGTTTGTACTGAGCAACTTTGAGGGATAAGGTAATGTTTCCCCCTGAGACAAGTACAGGCTTGCTCACTACTTACTACAAAATCAGTGGATTCCCCAAGCTCAGCGGTCGTCAGCTGAAGCTTAAACCTACAGCATGTGCAGTATCCACCTGGGTCCATCCCATCATCCCAGTGGGAAGTGGCAGCAAGGGAGAACCAAGACAAATATGCTGCTGTGCATGAGTAATAAAGTCCTTTGTCTCTGACCCAGAGTCTCGTGTCTCCTGTCAACATGCATGACACAGTAAGGCTAAATTATTAGTTGTAAGAATGAAAATCAAATCCCAGACCAGATATACAACAGGGTTCCAGTTGGGTCCAATCCAATGGGAGTCTCAGCATTATCATGGAAAGGAAGAAGCATGAATTCAAAGTATTTATTCCCAACTCCCTCTCTATGAGGCCACCTTGGGCTGGCTTCGTCACTGCTCTTCTCAAGGCAGCCTACTCTACACAACAGTATCTCTTGAGTCCCAGTACCCTCTTCCTCACCTCATTCCTTAAGGCCTAAGGATAATAAAAGCTCTGTTCCTGCTGCTAGCACTGGGCTAGCACAATTCCTTGTGGTTTCCGTATACTCTAGTCACGTCTTTGTAATGAGTTTCTTTGTAAATAAACCATCTTAGAATTATCTTAATTTGAGTGTAGCCATCTATTTTCTGTTGGAACTCTGATAACAAACAGCTAAGCTGGGATCCAACAAGTTGCTACCACGGCACCAATGCCAGCCATGTACATTCTAAATGAGAGTTCCCTGAGAAAGGGAGCCCTGGACAAAAAATAACCTGCCTTGAGAAAAAAAAGTAAGAGACTGGAGGAATAGGTAGATGGCGCTACCACTCATTTCTTTGTCCACTGGGCCCCCAAAATGGGCTTCTACTTTAAGAATTAGACCAGGGGTTAGCACACTTCTTCTTAAAAGGCTAGAGAATAAACATATTACGTTTAGCAGGGCCGATTGTCTCTGTCACAACTACTCAACTCTGCCACTGCAGCACAAAAGTAGCCATAGAAAATACATAAATGAGGGACTTCCCTGGTGGTCCATGGTAAAGAATCCGCCTTCCAATGCAGGCGACACGGGTTCGATCCCTGGTCGGGGAACTAAGATCCCACATGCCGCCGGGCAACTGAACCTGTGCACCACAACTGCTGAGCTTGAGCACCTCAAGGAGAGAGCCCACGTGCTGCAAACTACAGAGCCCACGCACCCTGGAGCCCACGTGCCACAAGTAGAGAGAGAAAACCTGCACACCACAACCAGAGAGAAGCCTGTGCACCACAATGAAGAACCCGTGGGTCACAACAAAAGATCCCACGTGTCTCAATGAAGATCCAGTGTGCCGCAACTAAGACGCAATGCAGCCAAAAAAATATAATAATAATACTTAAAAAAAGAAGAAAATACATAAATGAATTAGTATGGCTGTGCTCTGATAAAACTTTATTTACAAAATAAATGACTAAACATTATTTATAAAGCAAAACTGGCTGTAGTATGCTGACCCTGGTTTAGACCAATGTTGTCCAATAGAAATATAACGTAAACCATATATGCAACTTTAAATTTTCCAGTAGCAATATTAAAAAAATTAAAAATGGGTAAAATTAATTTTCATGTTTTATTCAAATCAATATAGCCAAAATATTAACATTTCAATATGTAATTAACATTAAGTTATTTTTTGCATTAAATATTCTAAGCATACTGTGGATTTTACTATTAAGCACATCTCAATCTGGATGGTAAATTTTCATCAGAAATCCTTGATCTGTATTAGATTTAATAAAATTTACAGTTGAAAAAAGTAGATTCACGTACCTGTTATTCCAAACATACTTAAAAGTTTTCTAATAACTGGATCAAGTACCAGTTTTCAAATTAAAATTAAATTTAAGTAAAATTAAATAACATTTACAATTCAGCTCCTTGGTTGTACTAGCCATACTTGGAATGTTCAATGGCCACATTTGGCTACAGACTGCCATCTTGAGCAGAGCAGGTCAAGACAATACGAGGCTAAATGTGACTGGCCTCCAAGATAGATTAGTAAATTGTTTCCTCTGCCTTAGTTCTCTGACTCAGGACCACCTGCAACATCAACCTCTAGTCCTATGAATGTTCTGCCCTCGTTTTCTCAGCCTCTTTGCCTGGATCCTGATCTCTTAATACCCAGGGCTATTGCTGTAGATAATTTTCTAGACTTCACTCCTTGCCTAAGCCGAATCTAAGCGTGCACTGCTGTGTTAACATTTTGGGCCCACCTGAACTGTGGAACTAGCTGGTTCCATTCTTGACCATCTGAATTCCCATTGTGGACTTTTATTTTTTCTTTTTAAATAAATTTATTTATTTAATTTTGGCTGTGTTGGGTCTTCGTTGCTGCATGTGGGCTTTCTCTAGTTGCAATGAGTGAGGGCTACTCTTAGTTGCGGTGTGAGGGCTTCTCGTTGTGGTGGCTTCTCTTGTTTCGGAGCATGGGCTCTAGGCGCACGGGCTTCAGTAGTTGTGGCTCACAGGCTCTAGAGCACAGGCTCAGTAGTTGTGGCACACAGGCTTAGTTGCTCCATGGCATGTGGGATCTTCCCGGACCAGGGATTGAACCCTTAACCACTGCGCCACCATGGAAGCCCCATTATGGACTTTTTCATTTCCATTTTGGGCTATCTTGTTCTATAGGCCTCTACGGAACAGCATAATCAAAACTTGATTATTCTAAACTGCTTGCTGAATTATTACACTTAATTAAGTCAGCAAGATTAACTGTGAGGGTATAAAACATCCTTGGCCACAGTCACCATCAATCAGTGGCAGGCCTTCTTTCCTTACATATCTTATCTAACTTGGAATTTTACCTTCCTATTATCATGTCTTCTAACTGTGCAGCTCAAAAATTGAGCTATTGAACCTACTTAAAAAAATATATATATATATATACATAAAGTATTTTTAAAACAATAAATATACACATGAAACCCAACCAATTTGTGAATATCTATGAAAACAAGGGGCAGGGAGAACAAAGATAACTCTATATACCTCCCAAATGTCAAAGTGAGTTTGAACCTTTCCTCCTACAAACCTAGCCACTTTTTTTTCTACTTTTCTTCTTGGGAAAGTAACTACTCAGTGATTAGAAGCTGAACAGAGGGGAAAAAAAGCACAAGCACACACACACACCTGAATAACCAATGTTATTAAAATGAATCCAACTGCATAATCCCAATAATTTATCAAAACCCCCAGAATTAAGTATTATATTTAAATAAATGAGAAAAAATACTTACAAATTTCCTTCCAGACTACAGAAGGTACAGTATGTTTTTCATGTCCTTTCTTTTTAGATCCATATCGTTTGCTTTCTACAGGTCTGGGGTTATATCTATTTTCTGAATATGCTATTTCTGAACCTACTATTAATTAAAACAAAAATTCATTAGCATTAAAAGAACTACTTAATTGAGAAAAGGTGACCAGCAAAGAAGCATTTAAAAAATAAAACCTGAATCTTCATTTCTCAAAATGTCCCGCAGCAAAGAAGCACAACCATCAAGCCCTTGTACAGTTTCAGTCTGCAAAGAGAAAGTCATTTAGAAATTTGTATACAAAATTTTAATGCAGGAAAAAAAATTCTGTAATTTAAAAATTTCCCTATTTAGAAGCAATTTATTATTGGTAGAAGACTTGTTTTAAAGTAAAAAGTCTTCATTAGAGCAATTAATACTTTACTTTTGAATTTTTATTCCCACTTCTTAGCTTTTACCTGAAAACTAATTAAAATAGCATATATTGTATCTATTCAGTTTAATCTTACCTGACTTTCTGAATCAGAATGAGTGGGATAGCCAGAATCTGCATTAAGACGAGCTATCTTTCTCAAATGGGTCCTAGAAAACAAGTTTGTTAATATCTTTACCTATGACACAAAAAGTTGTTTTCCCAAAATATATTATAAATAGACATTTTCTTTCCAGTGAAGGTTGGATAAGAAAGTTTGTCCATGTAAAAGATGGATTTATGCAGGACTTTATGAAGATTGTAAAGACTAAAATGATCAACATGGGTAAGATATGAAAAGTCCCTCCGCAGACTTTTGTGAAGGTAGAGACCCATTTAGTTCTCTAGGGTAGGAAAACTTTAGTCTAGCCCAAACACTTGAAAATCTCTTGAGATTTCCTGAAGTTGTAAACTTCTTTACGTACTTACCCTTTCTTTCCATTTGTTAATTTAGCAGCTCCAGTGTGCTTTCCTGAAGATAATACCTATGACATAATGCATTATATTGTAGTATATATACAAATATTTTTTCTATTACATTCTCAGTATGCTGTTTGGACAAAACCTGAAATGTTATTCATTGTTTCCGTTCCCTTTTTTACTGTGGTAAAACATACACAAAATAAAATGTACCGTTTTAGCCATTTTAAAGTATACAGTTCTGTGGCATTAAATACATTCACATTGCTGAGCAACCAACACCACCATCCATCTCCAGAACTTTTTCATCTTCCCAAACTGAAATTCTGTACCCATTAATCATTAACATCTCATCCCCTCCTCCCCTAAGCTCCTGGTAACCACCCTTCTACTTTCTGTTGCTATTAATTGGCTATTCTGGGAAGTTCATATAAATGTAATCATACACTATTTGTACTTTTGTGACTGGCTTATTTTGCTTAGCACAATATCTTCATGTTGTAACAAAATTTCCTTCCTTATTAAGGCTGAATAATACTCCTTTTTTTTTTTTTTTTTGCGGTACGAGGGGCTCTCACCGTTGTGGCCTCTCCCGTTGCGGAGCACAGGCTCTGGACGCGCAGGCTCAGCGGCCATGGCTCACGGGCCCAGCCGCTCCGCGGCATATGGGATCTTCCCGGACCAGGGCACGAACCCGTGTCCCCTGCATCGGCAGGCGGACTCTCAACCACTGCGCCACCAGGGAAGCCCCAATACTCCATTTTATATATGTACCATGCTATTTTTAATAAAACCCACAATTACAACTGAACTCTTATAATTTGTTCTACATAGAATGTCAAGCAAACAACACATACATTTGTGTCTTAAGTCTATTTAAGCTGAAAATGAAGTTGAGATATTATTTTAATCAGAAGTATATACTATAGTAAGTTTGGACTATACTCAACCGCTGAACATGTTTTACATTCCCCAGTTTTTCAAAACATACAAGTTAATTCAAGATACAGGGCAGAGTCCATAACTCTGATTTTATTTATCCACGTTCTTTAGAATGCCTGACAAGACTAGCACATGAAAACTCTACCATTCCTCTTTATCTATATCTCATTCTCTCAATCTTTCTTTTTAAACACATATGTTATTTTTTAAATTTTTGATTTAAAAAATACCTTAGGTGGGCTACCTTTTGTGTAGAATAAAGAAAAAATTTGCTTCTACATGCATCCAATACCTTGAGAGTTACAAAAGAAATAGTTAATTGTAGTTGCCTCTGGGGAGGGAAACAATCTGGGAGACAGAGTAAGAAGGGAAACTTTCCATGGTATACCTTTTTATATCTTAAAAACTTTATATCATATAATCTCTATTCAAAATATAACTTTTAAAAGATACAATTAAATTCCCTACTCACTCCCTCATTTTAGCCTTCAGGTGTAGTCACTGTTGGCAGTTACACTTAGGATTTTTCTTGACATGTTTACATATTTCATTCCAAGACAGCTTTGAGCACTAACTATTAAACTTTCTGGAGTTATACAATATTCTATTATTTGCTTGAATATGTACACTCTCCTTCTAAGAATGCTACTGAGAATACATTTTTTTAAATTGGGTTGATAAAAAGTTTTACTTCTCCTTAAGATAACTTCGAATATGATGGAGTCATAAAGCCAGCAGTGAGAACCAACATTGGTGGAAGTAAGATCCCATATAACATAGCTCCACTGGCCCCTGCATGACCCCCTCAGGGTCTTTCCTTTCACAATATCTATGTCGGTGTCCTGGCCAGGACCACAATAAAAAGCCAAACCATTGTGCTGCTAGGTCTAAAAACAACTACCACAATAATTATCTTTCAAAATTAAAATTAGTATACTATCTGAGATAAATAATGGCATAATTGTAAGATTATATACAGCATTTCTCCAAAAAACACACACATTAGGTTATATTACAGAAAACCAGGTAGAGAAAATTAACCAAAATAAAGCACCCTGTAACAGTATCACACTGGCACATTTCCTTCAAATTTATTTTGTATTCTTTATTTTGAAATAATAGTACAAATAATTGTATACATGTCACCAAGATTCCCCAACTGCTGACATTTTACTACATCTGCCATGTTTTCTCTCAAAAAAAAAGTATATAATTACGTTTTGTCTGAACCATTTCAGATTAAGTTACAGACACGATACCACTTTATATTTAAATATTTACTCCTGGGACTTCCCTGGTGGAGCAGTGGCTGGGTAGTCGCCTGCCAATGCAGGGGACACGGGTTCGATCCCTGGTCCGGGAGGATCCCACATGCCGGGGAGCAACTAAGCCCTTGTGCCACAACTACTGAAGCCCACGTGCCTAGAGCCCGTGCTCCACAACAACAGAAGCCAGCACAATGAGAAGCCCGCGCGCTGCAATGAAGAGTAGTCCCTGCTCGCTGCAACTAGAGAAAGCTCGTGCGCAGCAACGAAGACCCAACGCAGCCAAACATAAATAAAATAAATTTATAAAAAAATATTTATTCCTAAATATTTCCTAAGGACAAGGTCACTCTCTCATACAACCAAAGTATAATTATCAAAATCGGAATTAACACTGAAACCATACTATAATCTAATCTACAGATCTTATTCACATTTTGCCAATTATCCCAACACTGTACTTTATAGAAAAAAAATTCTGGCCCCCATCCAGTCGAGGATCATATGTTGCATTTTAAGTTGTCCTATCTCTTTAGCCTCCTTTAATCTGGAACAGATCCTCGGGTTGTCATTCATTGTCTTTTACAGCCTTGACATATTTAAAGAGTATGAGCAGTTACTTTGGTAGAATGTCCCTCTGGACATGTAGACTTGTCTGCTTTCCCATGATTGGTTTCAGGTTGTGCTTTTTTGGCAGGAATACCACAAAAGGGATGTTGTATCCTTCTCGATACAATATGAGCAGGCATATGATGTCAGTTTGTCCCATTACTGGCGATGTTAAGTTTGATTAAAGATGGTGCCTATCAGAGTTTTCACTACAAGGTTACTATTTTTACCTTTGTAAATATTAAGCATTTTGTGGGGAGATACTTTGAAATTACACAGACACCCTATTAATCAAACTTTTGTCCAGTAGCATCCATTGAGGATTCTTGCCTTAATCATTTGTCAAATGGTGATTTTTCTAACTTACATCATTCCTTCTACATTTATTAGTTGGCATTCAACCTTAGTGAAGTACTTCTTCATTTGTTAGTATGGACTTACTGATTCCTATTTCACTTAATGGGTTATGATGCATTATTATCCTTATTTATACTAACGCTCAAATTGTCCCAGATTCTGTCAGTAGGAGTGTTTTCAAACCGGCTCCTCTATCTTTTTAACATGTCCCCATTATTTTTTGAGCTAATGCTTACAATAACCTGATCCAATTTTTTTTTCATTGTGGTAACATGAAATCTACCCTCTTACCAAACTTTTAAGTGTACAACATAGTATTGTTAACTATAGTATGATTATAGCAGAACGTACTCATCGTGCATAATTAACAGTTTATACTCATTGAATAGCAACTCTCCATTTCCTCCTCCCTCCAGCCCCTGGCAACTACCATTCTACCCTCAGCTTCTATGAGTTTCACTATTTTTAGATACCTTATATAAGTGGAATGATGCAATATTTGCCCTGTGACTGGCTTATTTCACTTAGCATAGTAGCCTCAAGGCTCATTCATGTTTCATATAGCAGGATTTCCTTCCTTTTTTTAAGGCTGAATAACATGCCATTGGGTATCCACTAATCCATCAATGGACATTTAGGTTGTTACCACATCTTGGCTATTGTGAATAATGTTACATGAACACAGGAGTGCAAATATCTCCTCAAGATTCTGTTTTTAATTTTTCTGGATAAATATCCAAAGGGGGACTACTGTATCACGTGATAGTTCTATTTTTAATTTTTGAGGAAACTTCACATTGTTTTTCATAGCGGCTGCACCCTTTTACGTTCCCATCAACAAGTGTACAAAGATTCAAATTTCTCCACATCCTCACCAACACTTGTTATTTTCTGGATTGTTTTTTGCTGTTGTTGTTTTGTGCTTTTTTAAATAATAGTTATCCCAACAGGTGTGAGGTGATATCTCATTGTGGTTTTGATTTGCATTTCCTTGATTAGTGATGTTGACCATCTTTTCATATACCTGTTGGCCATTTATTTGTACGTCTTCTTTGGAGAAATGCCTATTCAAGTCCTTTGCCCATTTTTCAATCAGGTTGTTTGGTTTTTTGCTGTTGAGTTGTAGGAGTTCCTTATATATTTTGTTTATGAACCGTTTATCAGATATATGGTTTACAAATTCTTCTCCCATTCCATAAGTTGCCTTTTCACTCTGTTGTTTCCATTTTATTTTTATATATCTAGGTCTCAGCTCTAGAGTTGACCATTTCTCCCAAAAGTCATGGTTCCTTTTAGTGGACAACAGTATTTAAAAACCAAGATCTAGGCAATAGCTGTGCTATTTGCTACTGGGGCTTCATATGGATTATTTATTTAGTCATCATGACCAGATAGTTGCAATTTTGAGTCTTGTGTTTTTACTTTTAAGTCTTTTTCCATATTAACATAGTCTTCAAATTTTTTAATGGTTGTGTAGTATTTCCTTGAGTGGAAGTAATATAATATGCCCTTGGTTTGCTTCATATTTTTCACAGTCAAAAAACAAACCTGAAATGTTTTCATATACTGAAAATAGGCTTTCACATTCAAGATTAAAAGCTTAATTATTTGATAACAGGTTATTAGTTGTTTAAAGGACCTAGATACAAACTGCAAAACCACTTTCCAAAACAAGTGCCCCAAATGGCAATGCATGACAGAATCAGTTTGCTTTATCTCACATTTACTCCCGCTAAGTATTATCATTAAACTTTCTACTTTGTTATTTGAGAAAATCGTAAATATTTCTTAGGGGTCATATCTCCTACCAACAACTGCAAGATAAAATTACATTTGTAGAATAATTTAGTGTACTAAAGCCTTTCATTTCCACTTAATCCACACGCTGTGAGTTGTTATTACTTCTGTGAGATGGGAACCTAAATTTCAGAAAGGTGGCTTGTTCAAAGTCATATATCTAAGAGATGTTTAAAAGAGTAATGTTTAAAAGAATGGACTCTGGCACCAGCTATGTGGGTCTCAATCCTGTCTCCACTGCTAACCAGCTGTGTAACTGCAAGGAAGTTATCTGAAGTCTCCATCCCTCAATTTCCTCATCAATAAAATGAAGAGTGTTATCTACCTCCTAAGATTGTTGTGAAGATTAAATGAGAAATTACATGTAATATCTGTAGTAGTGTTACCCAAATGTTAGCTGCTACTATTATCATTGAGATGGTAATAAACTGTTTTTAAGGGGGCTAAATTGTGTTGCACAATTTATGCCAAGTGTGAAACAGATGTTTTATCAGGTTCTCTCATTTAATCTCCCCAATTCTTTGAGGCAGAATTTTACACCTATGTTATAGATAAGGAAAAGGAGGCTTGGAGCAATAAAAAGTACTTTGCTTACTATCACTATGACAGTAGTGGCAGAATTGGAATTTGAATCCGGAGGTGACTGTGACTACAAAAACCATGTTTTTCCCCCTTGCTGACTGCACGTATTCTGCATTCATTCAATATAAAAGAAAGATCTATAAGGGTGGGGCTGCTCTGGAAGTACTCATGAAGAAAATCTGGAGCCAGGTTTTGAAAAAAAATGTAAAATTCACGTTAATGGGGAAGACAGCATTAAAAGTGAGTTGATAAATGCAGGAAGACCAAACAAAGGGATGCATGTGTGGATATGCTTGAGGAGGAGTAAGATCACTCTAAGTAGAGGGTCTGAGTGAGGACTGACTGATTCCTATTGGTTGACAGATTACCTGAAAATACAAAGATAAACTGTTTAGTAGCGGAGGAAGCCGAGCAATGTCTCTAGGCTGAAAAATGGCTTGATAAGGGTTAGCAAGGGCACAAAAGGGGCGCTGAGGGGCACCCAAACGATGGAAATGTGAGAGTGTTAGAGAAGACTTCTGTAAGTGGTCCTTGAGCTGAGGGACAAGAGACGGAAAGTGAAGATTTCAGGCAGAGAAGGGCATTCTAGTCAGAACAAAGAGCAAAGGCACAGAGGCCTGAGAGAACACGGGCGCCCAGGGCACTGGAGAACACACAGGTGAAGAGCTCTGGGTATTACTGGAATGGGGGTGGAGGCTGGTAAGGAATGCACGGGCCCGATCGAAAAATGGCTGTGTGGACAGGCCAAAGAACTGAGATTTTATCTTGGAAAAAAAACAGGAAGAAGTGTTCCAGAGCTGGATTTTAAGCAGAAAAGAGAATCGATGAGGGGCGTGCATTTGAGGAGGGGTAAGGCTAAATGCAGGGACACTAACTGGGAGAGTTGTGGTTTTTTTTTTTTAACTAGTAGTAAAATACCAGCAACTGTGACGGAAGATCCAGCTAGTAGCGGCACTTGTTGGAAAAGCCGAGAACCTGTAGTTGATGCAACAACGTCCTGAGACTCCGAGAGGTCAAGTCACCCACCCAGCGGCAGAGGCTGGACACGAACCCGGGGCCCATACCAAAGCCAGCGCTCAGGTGGACCCCAACGATTACAACAGAATATACATCTAAGGGCAGAGCGGCTGTGTTAGGGTGTTACGATTAGGTCCCCACCCCACCCCCGCCTCGTCTCCTCTCCCACCATTTATTTTTAGTGCGGCAGCACTGTCTCCGTTTTTACTTTTTGTCACAGGGAGCTCTGCACGTCTCCCGGCCCGAGGACTCCCACCGTCCCTCTCCACCCTCACAGTGGACTCCTCAGGTCCGCAGACCTCACCTGGCCCGGTCGAGATCCGGACCTGACCATTTCTCGCAGCTTCAGAAAGGCCCAAGCGGAGGGAAGCAGAGCCGCACTGTAAAAGGAATTAACCGCCGCGGACTCCCGACCCCCCTTGGCCCGCCCCCCAAGCTTCCGCTTCCGGGAAGGAGCCCGCCGAACGCCGCGCCTCCTTGTCTCCGGCGCGCAGACAAACCTCTCCAACCCGCAGTCCGCAGCCCTGCGCTTGCGCAATAGGCCCCTGTCGGACCCCGGCTCGTCACACTCCGGCGGAGGGCGAGAGACGCACAGAACGCCGGCGAGCTCGGCGTGGCCAGGTTGTCGGACGGAGCGGGGCCTGGAGGGGGCGGGGCGGGGCCTGGAGGGGCGGGGCGGGGGCGGGGCCGGGGCAAGGCCGCGCCGGGAAGGGCCGGGCGAGCAGCTGGAGCGCTGGGCTGAGCGGGATTTCTGGTCACCTGGGCGACCTGAGTTCTGCGTCCTGCGTCCCTGCAGCGAGGGTTTCCATGGAGGAGCGCTGCCCTGCATCAGCTGGGAGAAGTGGCGAAGGGGCCCCGCCGGGACCAGAGGAAGGGACTGCTGTAGAGGGCGAACAGGTTTCTGAAGGAATTCCTCTGGCTCTGGGTTTTGACTGTATTTTTAGTTGGTGTTTAGTATACCATTTTGAATGTATTTGTTCTTGATAATCAATAAAAATCAATCCTCGGTCTCGTTATCTCTGCGTAATTCTGATGACAGTTGCAAATTTTTCATTTTGTGGCCCTCGATCTCAGAACGGCGCTCATTAGTTGCGATTTTGGTTTTACTTCCAAGCATAGTTGTTTACTCTTCAGTGGAAGTAATCACTGTTAATAAAGAATAACAATATTCTTACCATTGGCATGCTGCACGAATTTTAATGTGAATGGCTTTGTTCTTTTAAG
The DNA here is from genome assembly GCF_005190385.1 of Monodon monoceros. Lineage (NCBI taxonomy): Eukaryota > Metazoa > Chordata > Mammalia > Artiodactyla > Monodontidae > Monodon > Monodon monoceros. Next base: position 69,288,798 of record NW_021703767.1, read on the forward strand.
GCATTTAGTTTTGGGTTAATGTTTTAAATCAAGTTGGGGAAAATTAATAACCCAATTGATTTCATTTTTTTAAAGGAAAAAAATCTACGTTTTGAAAGTCTTAATTAGAATTAAAATAACCCAGAAACTGAAATCTGTCCACCAATATATTGCACACTCATACGGAGTGATTTGGGGAAACTAGGTATTTAATAAATTTAGCTTTGAATTAGATTAAATTGTGAAAACCTCTCCCTTCTTCATCCCTCTTCTATAAGTGTTTAACATATTCACCTGAGGTTTCAGATGTTTTTCTTAGTTGACTTGACTTGTCAAAACTTATTCTGGAGCTTCCCTGGTGGCGCGGTTGTTGAGAGTCCGCCTGCCGATACAGGAGACACGGGTTCGTGGCCCCGTCCGGGAAGATCCCACATGCCGTGGAGCGGCTGGGCCCGTTAGCCATGGCTGCTGAGCCTGCGCGTCCGGAGCCTGTGCTCCGCAACGGGAGAGGCCACAACAGTGAGAGGCCCGCGTACCGCAAAAAAAACAAAAACAAACTTATTCTGATTTTTCTTACTTAATACCTGCTTATTTTAAGAAAGCATGTATTAATTAATACATGCTTATAGATAAGAAATAAAAATCACCCATGATCCCACTACCCAGGGAACACCACTCTTAACATTGGTGCATTCCCTTCTAGACTTTTTCCAACTGTGTACAGACAGTCCACACTTATGATGGTCCGACTAAGGATTTTTCAACTTTATGATGATATGAAAGCAATATGCATTCAGTAGAAACTGTACTTTGAATTCTGGATTTTGATCTTTTCCCAGGCTAGCGATATGAGGTAAAATACTCTCTCATGATGCTGGGCAGTGCAGGGAGCCTCAGCTCCCGGTCAGCCACGCAATGAGGAGGGTAAACGATGGATACTCTACAGTGTACTGTGTCTGAGCATGTTTAATGTAGGCTAGGCTGAGCTATGATGTTCAGTAGGTTAGGTGTATTAAATGCATCTTTGATTTATGATATTTTCTTTTTTTAAATAGGTCTTTATTGGAGTATAATTGCTTCACAATACTGTGTTAGTTTCTGTTGTACAGCAAAGTGAATCAGCCATATGCATACATGTATCCCCATATCCCCTCCCTCTTGAGCGTCCCGCCCACCCTCCCTATCCCTCCCCTCCAGGTCCTCGCAAAGCACCGAGCTGATCTCCCTGTGCTATGCTGCTGCTTCCCACTAGCTATAACTATTTTACATCCGGTAGTGTATATATGTCCATGCCACTCTCACTTCGCCCCAGCCTCACCCCCCGGCGCCCCCCCCCCCGTGTCCTCAAGTCCATTCTCTATGTCTGCATCTTTATTCCTGCCCTGCCACTAGGTTCATCAGTGCCATTTTATTTTTTTTTAGATTCCATATATATGCGTTAGCCTACAGTATTTGCTTTTCTCTTTCTGATTTACTTCACAACAGTGCACAAGGGTTCCCATTTCTCCACATCCTCACCAATGCTTATTTTCGGGTTTTTGTTTTTTAAATTTATTTATTTATTTTTGGCTGTGTTGGGTCTTCGTTGCTGTGTTCGGGCTTTCTCTAGTTGCGGCGAGCGGGGGCTACTCTTTGTTGCGGTGCGTGGGCTTCTCATTGCAGTGGCTTCTCTTGTTGCGGAGCATGGGGTCTAGGCACGTGGGCTTCAGTAGTTGTGACACGCAGGCTCAGTAGTTGTGGCACGTGGGCTCTAGAGCACAGGCTCAGTAGTTGTGGTGCACGGGCTTAGTTGCTCCACGGCATGTAGGATCTTCCTGGACCAGGGCTCGAACCCGTGTCCCCTGCATTGGCAGGTGGATTCTTAACCACTGCACCACCAGGGAAGCCCTATTTTTTTGTTTCTTTAATAGTAGCCATCCTAACTGGTGTGAGGTGGTATCTCGTAATTTTGATTTGCATTTCCCTAATGATTAGTGATGTTGAGCATCTTTTCATGTCCTTATTGGCCATTTCCATATCTTCTTTGGAGAAATGTCTATTCAAATCCTTTGCCCTTTTAAAAATTGGGTTGTTTGTATTTTTGTTGTTGATTTTTAGGAGTTCTCTACATATCTGGGTATTAATCTGTTGCCATATATATGATTGCAAATATTTTCTCCCATTCTGTGAGTTGCCCTTTTACTCTGTTGATATTGTCTTTTGAAAAATGAAGTTTTTTTATTTTCATGAAGTTTCCAATTTGTCCCTTTTTTCTTTTGTTACCTATGTCTTTGGTGTCACATCCAAGAAATTATTGGCATATCTAATGTCATGAAGATTTGCCCTATGTTTTCTTCTAAGATTTCTATACTTCTAAGTCTTACATTTAGATCTTTGATCCACTTTTAGTTAATTCTCATATATGATGTTAGGTAAGGGTCCAACTTCATTCTTTTGCATGTGGATATCCAGTTTTCCCAGCATCATTTGTTGAAAAGACTGTCCTTTCCCCATTGAATGGTCCTGGCACCCTTCAAAAATTATTTGGCCATGTATGTAAGGGTTTATTTCTGGGCTCTCTATCTATTCCATTGGTTTATTTATCTGCCTTTATACCAGTACCAAACTGTTTTTATTATGGTAGCCTTGTGGTAAGTTTGAAATCAGGAAATGTAACTCCTCCAGCTTTGCTCTTCTCTTTCAAGATTGTTTTGGCTATTCAGGGTACCTTGAGATTCCATATGAATTTCAGGATGAGTTTTTCCATCTCTGGCACTGGGGTTATGATAGGGATTGGAATTGTGAATTACTTTGGGTAATAGTGACATCTTAAAATATTTTTCAATCCATGAACATGGGATGTGCTGCATTTATTTATGTCAATTTCTTTCATCATTGTTTTGAAGTTTTCATTGTACAAGTCTTTCGCTTCCTTGGTTAAGTTAATTCCTAAGTATTTTATTCTTTTTAAGGCTATTATACATGGAATTATAATATGTATAATATTATACATAGTGGAAATTTCCATATTGTACATACATGGAAATGTCTTAATTTTCTTTTCAGATTGTTCATTGTTAGTTGTACAGGAATGTTACTAATTTTTGTGTGTTGACTTTGTATCCTGCTACTTTGTTGAATTCATTTATTAGTTCTAACGTTTTTGTGTGTGCGTTGAATCTTTAAGATTTTCCCTGGGCATGCATGGTCACATTCTAATTTTCCCTGTATAGCAACAATAGTTGCTTTTGAATATCCCAGTCTTTAATGTCTGACTCTCAAAAGAGGAAAAAGAGAACAATGAAAGGAGGAAGAAAGGGTGCCAGCCCTTTAAATCCCATGAGTCACTTCAACCAGAGGGGGAGGGGCTTACAACAATGGAGGGATGTGCAACAACAGTGGCCACCCACCTATTTGTCTGCACCTCTGTGATCAGAAACATCAATCAATGATCAGAGCACAGATATGCAGTATTTGGAGGACAGGGAGATTTTTGCCTTCCCACAAGCTGTGTGCAAGGATGGCATCACTCAGAATTGCGTTTCAGCTTTAGGTTTTGTTTAGTCAATAGGAGTCACCTGGCAGAAGATAGGAGGGAAAGAGGAGAGATATTGGAGAATTCCTCCCCTCTTAGCACCATTCTGGCTGATGCCTTGGCTCTCTGAGACTACAACTCAGAGAAGCCACTGGGCTCCAGTTCTCTCCAGGCTCCAATAAAACATTTGCTCCCCTTGTCCCTTCAGGGTGATAATGTTTTGCTACTCTCTGGGTATCTGAACACTCCTTGTTGGTTTCCTCATCCACAACTCTGTCATTAGAAGTCTAGCTGAGAGTGTTTTCTGTTTCCTACCACGATCAGACTCATAGAAAGCCACCATATTGTCCAGAGGAAATACGTTAGTAGCTAGAATGGAGGGTGGTGTGTGGGAAGATGTGAGAGAACAGATGTGAGAGAAGCATAGGAGGTAAAATGAACAGGACTTAGTGATCAATTTGGGAAGTAAGGCAAAGGGGAGGTATTTACATTGGCCTTGGTTTCTAGGTTTTGCATCTGGATGGGTAGTGGGAGAGACGATATTTAGGAGGGAAGTTAACGAACTCATTTCCCCCCAACATTTTATTATGAAAAAGATTACAAACTAGGAACTCTCATTTTGGGGCATGTAGATTAGAAGTGCCTTGGAGTCATACAAGTAATATCAAGTAGGCTACTGGTCCTTTGAGTCTGGAGCTTGGTGGAGAGATATGGGCTACAGAAACACATTTCTCAAGTCATCTGTGGTAACTGAAGCCATAGGCTTCTGAGTTTGCTCTCTGGTTACTTTCTCAAGAAAGCTTTTCCTTCCACCCCACTCCCGCAACCTAGTTCATGTGCCCCTATACTGTGCTGTTACAGCATCACTTTTCACTTACGTGATTAGTTATTTAATGTCTGTCTTCCCAAGTAGAATGTAATATCTATGAAAGCAGGAAACTTATTCAGTGTAGCATCCCTAATACGTAACACAATGCCTCGCACAGAGTAGGAATTTTTAAATTGTTGAGTAAATAAATGAACCAACCAGCGCTTGGGCTGCTTTCTTGCACTGGGGCTGCCAGCCACTTGAATGCTCCAAGACTCAGGATTATTCAGGACTCAGCCCTTTGAGCCTGATAGCGAAGTTTTGTTGGTTTTTCTTTTGCGGTACGCGGGCCTCTCACTGTTGTGGCCTCTCCCGTTGCGGAGCACAGGCTCCAGACGCGCAGGCTCAAGGGCCATGGCTCACGGGCCCAGCCGCTCTGCGGCATGTGGGATCTTCCCGGACCGGGGCACGAACCCGTGTTCCCTGCATCGGCAGGTGGACTCTCAACCACTGCGCCACCAGGGAACCCCTGATAGCGAAGTTTTGTGTCATGGTTAACAACTCAGCTTGGTCTAGGCAGTATTTTGTAATTTAGTACGTTGGACCAGTGGCTTTATCCAATCAGCTCGCCTCTAAAGTGTGAAAACCTTTGTTCATGTTTAACCATGTTCAGTTTATAGGAAAACACCAAAGTTGCAAAGTATATAAAAATCCAAACTAAAAACACAGTTAAGATCTGTAGCTAGGAGACAAGATTCACAAAAGCTGTGGACTGAATAATAAATTAAATGTTAGGAACACGAGCTCAGTTCTGCTTGGAAAGATCTGAGACTGCCCTACTGCTTTTCCTCAAGCCATCTGGTGACATCTGGAATTAATTCTAACACAAGGGTTCTTAATCTTTTGAAATCCTATTCAATTTTGAGAATTTGCTAAAAGCTGTATAGTTTTTCCTCAGAAAAATGCTAATGTGCACATTTATGAAACATATTGATGTATACAATTTTATCAGAGGCATTCAGGAGCCTCTCCAAGAATTTCAGGTTAAGCATCCTATTCTTACATGATTCAAAACCAGCTTTCCACACTTGAGTGTCCAGCGCCTTCTGCTACAGGGCCCTGGTGATCTTGGAAGCTGTTGGTTAACAAGGGAGAAGGAGGTGCCAGATTGAATAGCATCAAGGAGAGAGAGGGCATGGAGCACGGAGAAAATGGAATTGAGCCATAATCTTTGCACTTCCAACAGAAGCTTTAAAAGTATCTGCAGTCTTCACTTTAATCAAAATAGCTTAATTTAGGAAAGAAAGAGCCCACTTCTTTTTCTTAAAAAAAATCTTGGTTTTATTGCTTCCTGAGTGTTGTTCTTTTTAAAGGAGAAATACAAACCATATGTTACAGGGGTCTCAGTTTGACAGCTTAACTGAGGTCATCCTAGGATTCGGGTATTTCTGGTCATGATAGGAAGGCCAGTGGGATGGGTCTGACGCAGCAAGGATCAAGAGAGCCCCTTCGGAATGATCTCATCTAGGGAAGTTACACAAAGTAGCTGGTTTGGGACAATGTGTCAGGTTTGAAGGTCAAGTGTGATTTTACTGCAGCACAGTGTCAGTCACTTATTGCCCTGCAGCCCCTATGGACTTGTCCCTTACCGAAAGAGAGAAACAGTAGTGATTAAAATGCTAAAAATTATTAAAATCTCTGTAAGGCATTGTGCAGAGATTGCTGGCACCCATCCACATGCTTTCAAAGGTTGCTTATTGGGGCTTCCCTGGTGGCGCAGTGGTTAAGAATCCACCTGCCAATGCAGGGGACACGGGTTCAAGCCCTGGTCTGGGAAGATCCCACATGCCGCGGAGCAACTAAGCCCGTGCGCCACAACTACTGAGCCTGGGCTCTAGAGCCCGTGAGCCACAACTACTGAAGCCCGCACGCCTAGAGCCTGTGCTCTGCAACAAGAGAAGCCATCACAATGAGAAGCCTGTGCCCCACAACAAAGAGTAGCCCCCCGCTCGCTGCAACTAGAGAAAGCCCACACGCAGCAGTGAAGACCCAATGCAGCCAAAAATTAAATAAATGAATAAATAAATAATTTTTTTTAAAAAAGGTTGCTTATTGTGTACAAATGTGACTTCCTACCTAAGAGCTTTTTTTCTGGAGCAAAAAGAGCAAGCTCAGGCCATGAGCTGGGCAGGCTGTTAATGCCAGCAAGTTAATGGCCCTGGAAGAAGCCCTCGGTCAATGACAGATGGGAACAGGGCGAGGAAGCAGCCCTTAGCCAGTGATGGAGAACTTCCTAACCCCTCAGGTTGGGGTAGCTCTGAGGTGTGTTCTGCACTGTCTCCCAGAGTCCTCCAGCAGGATTGGGCTCCAGGGATAACTGGCTTGATAACACACCTCTATTTGCTTTCTTCCATTCACCACCTTACTTTCCCTACTCCCTTTCCACTGTTCCTGGGATTACCTCCCAAATAAACTGCACGCACTTAAATCCCTGTCTCAGAGGCTGTTTCTGGGGGGAACCTCCATACTAACATAGGCAGTGTGCATACAGGGCAGCGCAAGTTTGGAATCAGACAGACCTGGATTCAAATTCCTTCTTACCAGCGACAATGAATAGCTTAATTTCTCTAAGACTGTTTTTTCATCTATATAATGGGGATAATCGTACTGACTTCGTAAGGTCAGGTCATAAAGAAAAATTTGAGAATGTATGTAAAGTGTTGTCCACAGTGACTTGCACATAGTAAGTGCTTAATAAATGTTGGCTAATATCATTACCACAGTATTCTTAGTATTGTTAACACAGCATAGCGCAGGTAGAGGGAAAGGTTTTACACCCTTGGGGTGACTGCTGAAGCAGGCTGATTTGGGAGACGTGCTGGGACCTGATGAGCATCTGTGGCTTAGCAATATCAGTGGCTTATAGGAAGCATCACCACAGTGAGCCAGAGCAGGAGAGGAGGAAAACGGCAGACACCAAGTGGTGGCTTTGAAGACAAGCAATGGGCAGTGCCCCACTGGTATTGCCAATCGCGCTTAGTCTCAACCGATGGCTATAGTGTCATCAATGATTTCATATCTGTGTTCAGGATTCACTCTGATAGCTGGGGTTTCATTAGCTTCACTCTTCAGGGATTATGCTCAGGGCTACTGAGGTTTGGTTTCTAATTTCAAGCTGTTTTTCTCAAAGGTACAAAGGATCTTTTAACTTTTATTATTTTATGAACTTGTTGTCTTAGGGCCTTTCACATTGGGGCAGTTCCCTCTGCTCCCATTCACTCCTCACTCCCAGGCCAGATCATATTTAAATTCTTTGACTGCAGTGAGAGAGAAACAGAGAGACTGAGGCAGGTTAAAGTATTTTACTCATTCTCTAAACCTGGTTAATTACAGCTCAGGGTTTCACCTGCAGTGCTTCAGCCTTTCAAACAGCCAAAGGTCCCAGAGTGGATGCAACTGATGGGCCGCTTTGGCTGACGGCAAACCGCGGGGAGGAGTAGTTGTTCCCCGCCCCCTGCACGTACAGACAGATGACTGTGGGGGTAGACTTCCTTTCAGCCCCTTTTACGGTTTCACTCTAGGTCAAAATCAAGGGCCTGTGGTGATATCCCATCACAATCTTCTTTTACTTAGTTAGACACTAATAGACAAAAATGTCCCCAGTTCAGTAGAGAGATGCATATATATGAAAAAAGCAACCTAAACATGATTTTTATACAAAAAACAACTCTGAAGAGGGGATAATACTACAGATAGGAGGGGCCGGGCAACCTGGGCACACCTGGCCTTAAGAACAATAACCACACAGCCTGTGGTTCTCATTGCTTCCTGGGAGAAAGAAAAATCTTCTGGTGACCTTGTCAGAAGGTCTTAAGCTCATGCAGGGGATCTTCCTGAGAGGGTCTCATTACATCTGGATACGGTGTCGGACACCTTAATGTGGACACTTCAATAATCATCTCTGAAATGCTTTTTTAGTATCTCTCAGGGCCACTTACGTTAAAGTGATTTAAGTTCGTGTCTTATCTTCACATTAGACTGTGAGCTCCTAGAAGGCAGAATTCACATATGATTCATTTGTATAGGCCCAGAAGCCGGCATAGTTCCTGGCTAGGGTTGCTGGGTGTAGCAAAAGAATAAAACAGAAATTCCTAAAAAATTATTCTTTATCCAAAATTCAAATTTAACTGGGTCTTCTGTATTTTATCTGGCAATCCTATCCCTGGCATACAGCTAACCTTAATTAATATTGATGAGTGAGTGAATGAATGAATGAATGACCATCAAAGCAACAAATGAAGAAATAAATGGGTAAAAACATGGATTGACCATGTAAAAGCTACTCATGTAAATTATGCCTAACAATTATAAAACATCAAAACTGTGTCTGGATAACATTCTACCTTTGAAAATCTGACAGCCTGGCTTTCACCTGAGATGCATTTTCTATCAATGCGTCATCAGCCACTTTACTCAGTATCCATGTGGGAAGAAAACTAATCTTCTGTTAATGGACGTGTTTGGTTCCAACAAGTTTACATCACAATTCCACACATTTCTGATTTCATATGTTTGCCTAATCGTTTATTAGTGTGCACCAGTTTCACAGGAAAATTGACATTGGATGGTGTATACGGTTCAGTCGTTCTGAAGCACAATCGTCTCTGTATCTTCCTTTAAAATTGCCAAAACTGTGCTTTTATTCCAGCCGAACACTGGGGTTTTGGGTAAAGTCACTCACCTTGATTAAACCATCAGGACCAATACTGTTTGGGAAAAAATAGATATTTGGGGGTTAGCTCATTTAACAATTAATCTTAAGAAAGACAATATATAAATAACTCTCTCCCTCCAAATTAATTCTGCTGTGGCTCCTGCCCTCATCACCCTCTATTTCTCCGAACTCTGGACTGCCTTTTCCTCCTCCTCCCCTCCTACCCCACTGGTCAAACCTGAAAGGGAGCCAGAGTCACCTACTGTGCTTGCTGAGACACAGCCACCGGGCCCCGCCCCCAGAGTTTCTGACTTGATGGACTCAGGGTGCAGCCTGAGAAATCCCATTTCTAACACGTTCCCAGGTACTGCTGCTGCTGGTCTGGGTAGCACTCTAAGAATCACTGTTCTATACCATTCTTTCTCTTCTGTTTCTCCTTCTCTTTCTGATCCCTATTTATTGTTCTTCACAATATGCCTCTGTTCCCAGAGCAGTATAACACAGTAACCTCACTATATCTTGGCCTGCTATATTTGTTTTCCGCACACTCTTTCCCCTCCAATTGGTAAATGTTTACTTACACTTCCCGTTCAATGTAGTTGAGCATTCGACTGACGTGTGATGCAGAGATCTCCCCATCCACTTCAGCGATATATGTGTAGAGAAACTGGAAGGTGCTGAAAGGGATCCGGGGAGGGCCACCATCGTGGTCAGATGATAGCACTTCACACACTATCTTGAGGGTTCTGGCAATGGTCTGTAAAGCCATAAGGTTAAATGAGGAGAAGGTCACTATTCCAAACTAAATTCCTAAGATCAGTTTAGATAACGACAAAGAAAACAAACACCTTGCTCTCGTAAAATAAAGTGGGGATGATGTAATATTCTGGAAAGCTTGAATTTTTTACACCCAAATGTCATTTAACTCAATCCCAAAATATTGAGTATCTACTGGGTGCCTTTCTTTTTCCTTTCCTTTCTTGGTTGGAGGGATACTTTCAAGGAATTAAGTTTATAAGCTGTTGAATGCTTTAAGACATTTATTACTTTAATTAGAATAATCTCACTAAAGGAGGGGAATTTGCTTTTGTAATCTACAAAATTAGAATGATTTCTTCTTACTGCCCTGCAGTCTTCTCTCTAAGGGGCTGAAATGATTAGTCTAGCTTGTATACTCCAGTGAGACACTTGGAGCAATGCCACAGCAGGGGAGGAGACTGCTTTCATTTCCTCTCTCCTGCCCTTGGGAGTTCTCTCCTGGAGGTCATCGTGAAGCACTGTGTGAGGCAGTGTGCCAGGCCCTTCCACAAAGGAGGGTGGGAGGGTGGGCACACAGGAGGCTAGTAAGAGGTTGTCAGAGAGGATGGGAGGCCACGTGCATGACTTGCGGTCAGCATGACAGTGATTTTGGGTAGTTTTGTGAGCATGTGTGCACTGAACTTCCCAATTTCCATCTATAGCTCATCCTCTCTGCTTCTAAAAAAAAGCCTACTCCCCTATTGCCTTTGTTCTGTAGTCCTCTTCCTACAGCCTCATCCAAATTGGGGTGCTGTTATGGGCTGAGTTATGTCCACGCAAAATTCATCTGTCGAAGCCCTAACCCCTAGAACCTCAGAATGTGACTGTATTTGGAGATAGGGCCTTTAAAGAGCTAATTAAGTTAAAATGAAGTCATCATAGTGGGTTCTAATCCAATAGGCCTGGTGTCCTTATAAGAAGAGATTAGGATGCAGAGAGAGAGAATGGGGGAGGGAGACCGACCAGACACACGCATGCAGAGAGGGACAGCCACGTGAAGAAAGAGGGAGACGACAGCCATTTACAAGCCAATGAGACATCTTGATCTCAGACTTCCAGCCTCCAAAACAGTGAGAAAACAAATTGCTGTTGTTTAAGCCACCCAGTCTGTGGTACTTTGTTACGGCAGCCTTAGCACACTAATAAAGGTGCTTTCTACCCTGAACATCTTTTATTGATTATTCAGATAACTCAAATTCTATTGCCCTTATATGATTTTCAAATATTTAATAAACAGATGAATGGATAAGAACTCTCTAGACTGGAGCTTTTTGGTAAACTTAAATAACTTGAAAGTAGACAGAGATCTGCATTCTATTGCACAAGAATTTTTCGTCAGATGGGGATCCACTCCATAGAGATAGCCTGTAAGCATCTTACAAGCCTCATTTTCAAACTCAGAGGCGAAAGGCTCAGAAAGTGAATTATTTGCTAACAAAACATGCCCTTCCTTCCAGTGAACACGATTACACGATCTCTTCTTGTATATGATTGGTAGGTATTCTAGAGGAAGGAGTGGTGAAGGGGAAGAGGAACACAGGTCTGCATACTGTAGCATTGTGAATCACATGCAGATTTGGGAAGTAAATGCACCTGCTTCCTAAAATTCCTGCCATTAGATTCTTCTATAAGGAGGGGGCTGGATTTTCCACATGGCCCAGAGATCATGGCTGGCTGGTGAGCTGGCAAAGAAAGGAGGGCATTTCTGGGCTTGCCTCCGAGAATGTAGCAATTAGCAAGAGTGCCACCCTCCTCCAGATGGTGACATCCTGACCACCCTTACATTTAAGTTCCCAGCAATAGTCCAACACGAACCAAGTGGGCAAAATGGGATGGGCCCTGGATCCATAGGGCACCCTTTATTTACAGACTAGAGTTTCATGCTGACTTCACCTCTAGGTGTTCTTTTTTTTTTTTTTTTTGCGGTACGCGGGCCTCTCACTGCTGTGGCCTCTCCCGTTGCGGAGCACAGGCTCCGGACGCGCAGGCTCAGCGGCCATGGCTCACGGGCCCAGCCGCTCCGCAGCATGTGGGATCTTCCCGGACTGGGGCACAAACCCGTGTCCCCTGCATCGGCAGGCGGACTCTCAACCACTACGCCACCAGGGAAGCCCTAACCTCTAGGTGTTCTTTGACATAGGGATGATGGAGAGCAAAGTCAGACACCTGAGTGCCTCTCAGAATTGGCGGGCTCCACTGTCATCCAGAGCCAGGCCTGATGGTGCCTCTGTGGAAGCAGAGAAGGTGGAATTGAACCACAGGATGTTGGAGATCAAAGGACCTCACGGAACATCTAGGCCAACCTCCCCGTTTTAGCAGGGAGGTAGAAAGAATTCACCTCATGGTTTCCTCTGCCCAGTTTGGGTGGCAGCCATATCAAAGTAAACCTTACAGCTGCAGAGGGAGGGTTGGAATCTGATTTTCCGAAGTCACTCTTGGTTACTGCGAGGTATGTGGACAAGGAGAGGACTCAGACACCTCCAAGGTGCTGAGCGGCTGTGACACAGAGCATCAAAGGCAGGGAGCAGTTGAGGGCAACCCAGAAGAGACTTAAAGAGGCCCTGAGTACCAGGGAGAACGGAGGTGAGCTGGCTGGGGGACCGTCGTTCTGTGAGAGAGACCAAAGACTTCAGCTGCACAGCTAGTGACCACACAGATGAGTATTTCCAGGGAGACAAGGGATGGCAGAGAGTGGGCTTCCCTGGTGGCTCAGTGGTTGAGAGTCTGCCTGCCGATGCAGGGGACACGGGTTCGTGCTCGGGTCCGGGAAGATCCCATATGCCGCGGAGCGGCTGGGCCCGTGAGCCATGGCCGCTGAGCCTGCGCGTCCGGAGCCTGTGCTCCGCAACGGGAGAGGCCACAACGGTGAGAGGCCCGCGTACCGCAAAAAAAAAAAAAAAAAAAAAAAAGAGATGCCAGAGAGGACCAAGCGATGTGGGAACTCTCCTCTTGGCTGCTCTGTGATCCCAGCATCACCACTTTCCTTGAACAACTGCCACCTTGAAGAGAGGAGCAGTGAGGAAACATCTGAGAGACTGAGCAATTCACCTTGAAGCTGTTTTCAGTTATTGCAGCAGATGAAAAGTCCTGGGTTGGGCTGAATCTACTTATTTTCTTACTCCACCCTTCACGGGTAGGATAGATGGGGAAGAGCAGGATTAACGACAGAGAAAGTATTGGTACACTTCCCCCCTCCTTGGATGTCTCTGAATATGGTGTGAGTGAACTTGTGACCCCGTGAGAATTTCATAAAACGTGCCCATTTTTTATTCCTCCCCTGTGATTTTCCCCAATCCTTGGGGCTAATTCCACAGAAGTGTGGCAGTGCTGACTGGCCACTTATCTGCCTCTGCTGCTGACGGTAGTTTATTCATTGCATAAGGGTGCTAGAAAGGGCAGCGGAGAAGGAAAAAAATAACCCACAAATGGCCTCTCCTCTCTAAAGAGATAATTATGCTGAAAGCTCAGCAGCATCCACAGGAAAAGTTGGAATACGGTATTTCTGGTAACTTTTCTCACTAACAAAAGTGTCTAATGTGCATACCCAGGATATTCGAGAAGAAAGAACAAGATTGTATTTAAATATACTGAATGACTCAAACTACCTTTTTCGTACCATTTAGTTTTGGCAGAGGCAATAATTTTCTCATTAAGTTTTAAACTTGTATGTATTTCAGGGATTAAAAAAAATCATTTTTCTGACTCATTTTCATTTAAGTTATAATAGTGTTTAACAAGAGTGAGTCCACATATAAGATGATACCTAAAGCTTTTAAGTATGTATATGAACTGGTTTCTTTAAAACAGGAAAACGGCTTTTGCCGTTGTCAATCAAGTCAAATTTGGAAAAGGCATGAATTTGTATGAGCATCCTGCATCCCTGGGGATGTCAGGACTCTGAGTCTGGAAATAGCCTCATCTCTCCTTTCCTGCTCTCTTCTCTCTGATTTTTCTATCCAATTATGCTTATCAAATAGTAGTTTTTGATAAGGCTGCACCTCTTTTTAAAAATCTCTATTGGTATATCTTCTAGGTGTCTGAAACCCAAGTATAAGCCCATCTTCTACAGCTGGCTCTTGGTTACCTTTAGGAATATGAATGGAGGGAGTGGAGTGGTAATGGAAATAAACCTAAGTGCAGTGACTGAAATTCATAAATAATCCCAAACCTGCATTTTAGTCAACCTCTCCCCAGAGCCTGATGACAGCTTTCCCCTCTCTCCTCCTAATCCCTGCTTCTGGCTGATGAGCAGAGAAATGACCTTAATTCAGAGAGGAGAAGGAGTAGACAAGAAGGGGCACGCTCCTCATGAACCCTGGAGAGTTGACTGTGTGTTCTTACCAGCCCTCCCCGCCTCCGCCAGGTCCCTAGAGATTTTCCCTTAAGGAACAAAAACCATTAAAGCTAACTTACAACTCCAAGAGAGCTGCAAGAAAGGGCGAGAAACTTCAGCCACTCAATCTCCTTCATGAAGCGGCCCACATTCATCACACTGTTAAACAGGTCGGGTGGGAGATTCAGCACCTTCCACATCTGGGCCAGCTCATCTGCATGGACAATCAGTCTGCCAGCAACCTGCGGGGCCGGGGACAGACACAAGACAGGGAATGAGGGACAGGACAAGAGAAGGCCCTGAGAAACCTACCCGGGGCAAGGCCCCGGTTCTCCTAGCACACAGCAAGGGGTGGGGGAAGGTGTCAGGGGTCAACAGAGACTCTGTTTGGCAGTTCTCTTTGTAAGGGTAGAGAAATATTCAGCCTAGTGAAGAACGTGCTGAGACATAATCATTCAAACTTCAGGTATCAGAGTTATGGGGAAAACATACATGTATATTACACTTTAATTTTTTTTCTAGTGCTTTTATTATCTGCTGTTTCATCCCTAGGTTGTCCCTGTAAGGCAGATAAAGCAGCCCGAAAATGAAACCAAGGGGCAGAGAACTTGTCTGAGACCACTAATTAGTGGTGAAACTAGAACTAGATGTTAAATCTCTTGCTTCTAGACTCCGCTGAGTTCTTTGCACTAGACCCTGAATGCATCGCTCACGCTTTCCTGGGAATAACATGGGGTCTGTGGTCTGGATGCCTAATGTTGCTTGGTCCCAGGTACCTCGGATCTCTGCCGTGTCTACCGCACAAGGTGCTTGGTGGTCAAGAGGGAAGGGCGCAAATGGCCAGTTGTCGGCCAACAATGCAATAATGGTGCAGATGCCCCAGTGAAGTGCTACTACACCTTCCCTGGTCCTCCGATTCCAGTGAAATGCTAAGCCTCTGGGACCAAGGCAGTTGGCTAAGTCAGTCCTGAATCACCCCAAACCTCTTGGTCCTGGATCCTAAAGTGAGGTATAGTAGTGTTAAGCCATTTTTCTTGGGAGTTGGCCAAACTGCAAGCTTTCTCAAGACAGACCCTCCTCATCCATTCACAGGACAGCTCCCAGGACGATATGGCTGTGGAGAGAGCCTAAAAGCTAGGCTATGTCTGCACCTGGGGTAACTGGGGAACTATAATATGGCCCTCCCCAACTGTGATTGGCATCGTATCTGGGCTTGATCAGTAAGGGAGACACTGGCAAGGCATGTGGACCTGCACTTTCTGGAGAGAAGGAATTCACATTGCATTGAGCCCCTGGACATTCTGCCAGCTTCAGGACGACATGGGATGACCCAACTGACAACTCAGCTTACAGCCTATTTCACCATGATTCCTATTTCCCCACAGGAAGATTTACTCTCAGTGCATGGTTTAGTGAATTTTAAGACAATGGTGAGTGGCCAGGTGACTTTTGTCTGTACGCACCCAACCTTGACATCGTCCCTACATCCCCCCTCCGTGCTGCCGTTTGGCCCTTACCCGAGAATGCAGGATCTTTAGCAGGTCCGGTGTAAGCTCAGCCCAGTTAGACAAAGTCACTCGCTCAGACCACTCTCTCACTGGAGGAACCTCTCCACGGGACATGGCCCCAAAATAACTACAAGAAAAAAAGTTGGGGGGCTAGGGGGAGCAGCCTCTACCTCAGTGGCCTCTGGATGCTTTGGGAATCCCCTCTCCCTTTTCTTTGAGGGAAGGGATGGAGGAAAGAACATTTATTAAGTGGCTTCTATATGCCAGACACTGTTTTTAGTTCATTTATGTACAGGAAAAGCCTGAATGTGTTACTTTACACTTAAGGTATAGAGATGGCTTAGGGAATAAAAAGATTTGTTCTTCTCTAAGGATGAGGAGTACCAAGTGTTTGGTATGGAATTCCCTGAAGCCTATTAGGTCTGGGTATTTTTTTCAGTCATTCCCTCCTAAGTGTTTTATATACATGTGTGCACGTGCGCACACATACATACACACATATAGGCATATATATTGAGACAGATAATATATTGATATAAGTACTGTATATGGACATATGCATGTCTATTTTATGTGTATGTATATTAAAGGAGAGAGAAAATTGTTATTTTAAATCCCCCGCTCTTTTTTATGAAGGAAGAATCCTAGTACTTGGAGGAGATTTTTCTTTCAAATATAAAAGTCTTTATGCTTGGTACGATGGCTATCTACATACTTAAAGTTGGTCTTAGGTAGTAGTAGGGGTATGTAATCTTGGAAAGAGAAGTTGGAAGAAGATTAAAATGACTTCCATAAGAAAGGGGAGGAGATGGGGTGCTCTGAGGGGTGAGCCTGGAAGGGTTTCCAGCTGGAGGAAGTGAGGCTTGGGGCTCCATCAGGGAGGGGACAGAAGTTTGGCAGGGCACTAATGGAGGCTCAGGTGAGAAGACAAGCGCAAAAAGGGTTTGAGGTGAACTCACGTGGGGTGTGTGCTGTAAAATCCTCCTCTATCTTCCTTCAGAAATGTCAGTAACATCTGCCTGCCCATCAGTGCCTTGTGGAATGGACTTTGTTTTGGTGCAGTGTGGACAAACACTGAGCCCTGTTTGGGGATTGATCTATGATGGGAAGAGGCTGCCTGCAGCAGAGATTGGACACGAGCAGTTGATACTTGGGGCACCGGTGCCATATGGAAGGGCCTGTCTTCATCAGAAGCCTTGTTATTGACTACCCCTGGATCACAGCCTCTGTCCCCTCTCTTATTAATTTTATTTTATTAATTTCTCCAGATCCAGGTAATATAAAAAGAACACAGAGGGAATTTTATAAAAGCCATACAATGATGGGGCAAACCACTCTTTGTCTCTAAGCCACTGCACAATGCAGAGCAACGGCTTCCAGTACCAAAACACCTTCCAGGCACCCGTTGGAGGTCACCAGCAGGGGGAGCAGAAGAAATACTTTCAGGTGACCTCTACCAATGTGCATGAGCAGTCTCCGCAGACAGGTCAGTGGTCGGGTGGGTGTGGCTCAGCAGCGATGTCTTTGGACCTTGTAGCAGAGTTGGTTAGAGAACGTGGAAATGAGGCTGTAGTCATGGATTTCATCCTCTATGGGTTATTTAGCTTCTTCTGCAGTGAGCAGTTCCATGGTTCTTCAAATTTGTGTGGTCACACTTACCCACCACAAGACAAATTAGTTTATGTCCTGCTGATGTCTGGTAGATGGTTTCTTCACGGACAACACATATGCAGGGAAACTTTTGCTTGTGGTGAATTAAGTAGACATTTCATCCTGGAAATACTTTGTGGAGTTTTACCTCTAAAATGCTGCAGGTTTGTAAGTTACATTAAACTGTCTGACAAGTGCTTTCCGTGTCTGAATACATGGAGAGTGTTCTTAGATCATGTTCTCCTTTTTCATTGTAGTTAAACTACAAACTGATTCTTCACAGATATCTAAGACATTTATAGCACATGATACAATATGGGGGAGCAAGCAGGCTACAACAGTGGAATGTTTTCTCCCGTAAATGTCAGGGACAATACCAAGAAATGTCATTTTTCTTGCTATAAAAGCAGTGCAAGAACAATAAAATGGGGTTTTAAACTATTGTATAGTATAGAACAAAGTCTGTCTGAGTGTGCTAAAAGAAATTAGCCTTCTGATGCTAAAGTGCAATCTTAGAGGTAATATATAAAATTTAGACTAGAAAACTAAACAGAGTTCATTACTAGGCAAAGCAACCCTATTTGTGTCTGTTTTTATGAACACCACAGGCTTATTTTCCTTCCATTTGTAAAAGCTTCGTCCTAGCCCAGCCCAGGAGCCGGAGACTGTATGAGGCCCCTCTTAGATTGCGTCGTGAGCCTTCTCAAAGGTGTCCGCACCTTCTTCTCACCACCTGCCCACTGCACCTCCTCAACCTCATGCTGCGGACATTCTCCCCTCCCCCAACCCACCAGCTCCACTCTGCAGCCTCTCTCTCCTCATCCCCCTCTCCCACTGAAGCCCTACTAAGGAGGTCATCCCCAAGCAGTAAAAATCGCCTGAAAATGGTCGCCGGGAGGTCTGGTCAGCTCCTGACTCCTGCCCCAAGCCTCAGTTCCCCAGTTCAAGCAGGCACTTTTTGTCTAAGAAGCCATTTGGTAGCTGGGAGGCTTTGTGTGTGAAGCTCTTTCAGCCTCAGCCAGCAGGTATTGTGTAAGCTCCTTCCATTGAGCAGCCTCTGGAGGTGTCTCCTGAAGGAGGACACCTGTGGTGGGGGCACGCTGTTTGCAGCCGAGCCGGTGCTCCGCCTGTTCCCATCACGCTTGCCTCGCTTCTCCAGAATGCAACGTGTACTGTGTGGACATCCTTATGCTGAAGGAACGTATTAGTTCAAAGACAGTCAAGAAAATAACAATTTCCCCAAAGACAAGATACAAAGTTTCTGGCTGGGGCGCAAGAATGAGTTTTAACAGCAGTAGAGGAAGGTGTCCCATTGAAGGAGTAAACTCAGGAGCGAAGCCACTTGGACTGATCCCACACAATCCTCCACCTGGGCTCATCACATCGCTCCCCCACAGGTGCACTGCTACCATCTAGTGGTTAAACCTGAGGATGAGGCCCTGGTTTACACCAGGGAAAGGCAGGCTAAGCTCCGCGGGATTCTGAACCCTTCTTTCCACTGGGATGGGGGTGGGGGAGGGGTGGAGGTGGAGTGCAGGGACAGGGTGGAGTGTGCGTGTGTGATGTGATGTGGTAATCTAACACTTGCTCATTGCCCTAGGACACTTTGCCTATAGCCCTGGCGTCCTATTGCTCAGTCTCGTTCCCTTGGGGGGAGGGTCTCCATCCTCGCTCGGTTTGCTGTATTTACGTGTGGATTTTAAAGCACCAAAGCAATGCAAGAACTGAACATCCCAAAGATTATGCCGATCAGTCCCGACTCCCGGGCTGCAGCCGTGACAACCTTCTCAGTTTTCCAAGACCTTCCCTCCTCCACCCCCTACCACCACCTCTAATGGGAACCACGGGCTGGAGGTGAGAAAGGAGTACGTACTCGGCGGCCCACTGGATGAGATCTTGCGGCTGGGACCGAATGGCGGCTTTGGTAAATTGCTTCAGCAATTCCGGCAGCTCCGGGGGGATGCATATTTGCTTATGTGTCTGAGGCATTGATTGGTTGACCTATTGTCGGGGTTGGGGGGGGAGGAATAAACAAAATGAGAATCTTTGAATCATAAAATGACAGGAATCTTGGACAGGAGGTCATCCAGGCTCTGTTAGACACTCTCAGTATTGGGGAGTTCACTACCCCACAAGACAGATCTCCAAGGTTACAAAGTGTTTCACTAATCCCTGCTTTTTGTTGTTGTAATTCCTTCGTTTACATAAAAAACACAGAATACTATTTGTTCATTAAAAAGTAGATATTAACAAGAGGTAAGCAAAAATATCCCTGACGATATCCCCAAATACTGGCTGTCTCCTTCCAGAATTTTTTCAGTGTAAATATATATTTGTATATATAAAAATGGGGACATACAAAACAGCTTATTTACTCAACATCTTATCATGACCATCTTCCATATCATACAACTCCTGTTGGCCCAATAAGCATCGTAGCAAAATTTACTCTGTGAATCCTCTATTACTTGACGTTGGGTTACGTATTTCCAAATAAAAATAATCATTAAACAGCCATTTGATGAACATCTCTCTGTACATTTGCAGGTACTCATCCACTTTAATTGTAAAAGAGAAACTTGCATATTTCACTCAAAAAGTTCCAGGACAAATTGAAACAAAACATGAAAATCCATAGATGGTATGCAACACTATACACAAATAAGCAGCAGGTGAAAAGTCTTTGCTTTTAGTAGAGAAAGAGAGACTAGATGTTCTGAAAAGCCCTGTCTCTTCAAAACACCTGGATACGAGACAAATCCGAGCAAATGTACCTTTCAAATTGCCTTGCTGAGCTTGCAAGAAAGGGAGGGAAATCCTCATGTGCTAGATAAGTGAGCGAAGCAGAAACCAGTGTGGAAAGCAAATGAAGAAATTAGGGCTGACCTGGGGGCAAATGTAGACACCAGGGACTTGAAGCTTTGAGACAAATGGTCAGGCAAGGACTGAAGAAGTAAATAGCTGAACGGAAGACTCTCTCATCCCCCCAAATCTGAAACCCTCCAAGGCTCACACACTTTCAGTGTGAAAGGGTGGGACTGAAAATATCTGCCTAATGGCAGGGGGGAAGGGGCACAGAAATATTTCTCTCTTGCTGCTACTTTTTGGGGGAGAAATAGTCTTCCACGAATTTGTAGCCACAATCTAGGTCTAAGTTTTAAATTTATACCACCAGCCTGGTTGGGAAATCCCAAGACAAGAAACCAAAGTGGCCTCAGGTTGGTGGTACTCCATTATCTTTTACTTTATGTTCTTTTATTTAGAGGAAGAGAGTATGAAGATATTAATTTTAAACTTTGTAAAAAGTCAAGTACACATGGCAAAATTTCAAGGATAATTACTATAAAAGTAATATAACCACCAAATCGGTAGAAAGGAGAAGAGGAATTAAAAGCACTAACAACACAAAACAAATTGATCCAAAAGAAGGCAAGAAAGGAGGGGCTGGGGGAAGCATAGGAAAGGTGGCTAAACAACATGATAGAGGAGAACCCATATATATCAGTAATCACAATAAAAAGGAAAGGTCTTAAATGTGCCGGTTAAAATACAGAAATTATCAGACTGGATTTTTTTAAAATATCCAGCTGTAGGCACATCTGAAAAGACACAAGGACCAGAAAGACTGAAGGTAAAAGGATATGTGGATAAATAGGCAAATAATAACCAAAAGAAAGTTGATGTAGATGTGTTAATACCAGACAAAAGAGACTTTAAGGCAAATTGCATTGTTAGGAATAAAGAGGTCACTACATAATATAAAAGCTTCAATTCATTGGGAAGATAGCACAGTTCTCAATGAGTGTGCTACAGACATCACCACGGGTGAATCTCACGATGCTGGGTGGAAAAAGCCGTATGTTGTTTAGGGTCACAAATATAATAAGAACAGTATTATAAGAAGTTTAATTATAAAGAAATATAAGAAAGAGCAAGGGATGATAAACACAAATTCAGAATGGCATTATCCTCGGTAGGGGAGGGAGAGGGATATCATCAGGGAGACACAACAGGAGTTCCAACACTATTAGTAATGTTCTGTTTCAAGCTGGATGGTAGCTGCCTACGTGTTTGTTTCATTATTCTTTCTGCCTAAATTTACATTATGCATTTTATTCGTATGTATGAAATATTTCATAATTTAAAAAGAGTTACTGCTACAAGTTGATTGTTTCTGATAACTTTTCATTCTACCTAGCAAAGGACAGTGACTTATTTTGCTCATATTGTCGGATATATATATATGTGGTAAAATATACATAACATAAAATTGACCACTTTAACCATTTCTAAGTGTACAGTTCAGTGGCATTAGATACATTCGTTGTTGTGCAACCGTCACCACCACCCACCTTCACAATTTTTTCATCTTCCCAAACTGAAACTGTACCCATTAAACAATAACTCCCATTCCCCTCCCCACCGCCTGGCAACCACCATTCTACCTTCTGTCTCTATGAATCTGCCTACTCTAGGGACCTCATATAAGTGGAAACAGACAATATTCACCCTTTCGTGTCTGGCTTATTTCACTTAGTGTAATGTCTTCAAGGTTCATCCATGTTGTAGCATGTGTCAGAATTTCTTTCCTTTTTAAGGCTGAATAGTATTCTATTGTTTGTATAGACCACATTTTGTTTATACATTCATCTTTTGATGAATTGTTGATGAGTTGTTTCC
Source organism: Monodon monoceros (assembly GCF_005190385.1). Lineage (NCBI taxonomy): Eukaryota > Metazoa > Chordata > Mammalia > Artiodactyla > Monodontidae > Monodon > Monodon monoceros. Next base: position 69,310,782 of record NW_021703767.1, read on the forward strand.
ACCTTTTGTCTATTGTGAATAATGCTGCCATGAACAGTACCTGCTCCAGTGCCTGCTTTCAATTCTTTTGAGTATATACTCAGAAGTGGGATTGCTGGATCAGATAGTAATTCTAATTTTAATTTTTTGAGGAACCACTGTACTGTCTTCCACAGTGCCTGCATCATTTTACTGTCTGCATATATTTTGACAGGACCTTTTAAGTTGTTGTGCAATTGTTTGATTTCTATTCTGAAGGCTCAGTGGCCTCATGTCAATAGAAGGATGGTCCAACTCTAGTTAAATAGGCCTCCATGACAATACTAATGATAACCCTTTGTTGGTGTAGAGCAAATATAAGAAAGCCTTTACTTCACCTTACTGCCTCTTCTAACAGCTGTTCTGTGATCTCTCTTCATTTTGGGGCAAAGACTGTCTAGTAAGTTTTTCATACCTAGTCTTTTTTTTCAATGCTCAATCCTTGTTTAATCTCGTGCAACTTTTTCTGCTCTCACCATTCCATCGGTCCCTTAAAGTCATCAATTACATCTATTAACTTCTTATCTGTGCCAGATGAGATAATCCTGTGCTAAGTATTCCGTATACATTTTGTTTCACTTAATCCACAACATATCCATATGGGGCAGGTATATTATCACCATTTTACAGATGACGATGAAACTAAGAAAGACGATAAAACCTTTGAAACGACACGTAACTAATAAGTAACAGGCAGGATTTGAACATACATAGTCTGAGGCTGGAGATGGCCAGTTAAACATGACTGTCATTCCTTTCTTGAGGCTTTCTCTTTTTTTGATGGCATACACTATTCTTGTTTTTATATTTTCCTCAGCACCCCTCCTGTCTCCATAACTCTTCCCCCTTCCTCCTGCTAAGCAAGACTTAGTAATCTTCCCAAAGCTCAGTCTCTAGCATTCTGCCATTCTTGGAGAGCTCACGTCTACCACGAAATGGTATTGATGACACTTGTTGGTCCGTCCCGGACCTCTGACCTGTGCTACATTTCACACTCCTTACTGCTTCCAGGACATCTCCACTAAAACTCATTCTCCATCTCCCAACTAAGTCCTCTCTCCAGATTTGTTTCAGAACACGATACCACCATTTCCTCAGTCATTTGGCCTCTATTCTCTTTAATCTGTTGACTCTGTCACTGAATCCCATTGATGTTTCCTTGGAAATGTGTCTCCAAACTCATCCCTTCCTCTCTTTTTCCACTTCTTTTAGTCTGGTTCGGCCCCTCGCCTCCTTACAGGCAACCCTGTCTCGGGTCATTCTCTGGCCTATTCTGGCCGGTGTGTCGGGATCTATCTTCTACTGTTGTTAATAGGTGAGAGAGCCCAGCTCACAAAATGATAATCATATCCTGACTTTCAAGGTTCTCCATGATTTATACATGTAATTTTATACTATAATTTTTTTAATATAATTTTTTACTAGAATTTACGAACACAAATTTCTAACACATAGTCTACTCTGGCCACTTTCCAAGAAATTATATATTCAAAGCTTAACACTTTCTCATCCATTGTTAGCAGTACCCTATCCTCAGTATGTTGTTAATTCTGGCTGGCTTACTTGAGGTGCCCTCCCTCTTCCCTGCCATCTGTTAAAAACCTGCACAGCCCGGCCAAGGTTCATCTTGAGTCCATACTATGCCATAAGCCTTCCTACAAAGCTTGAGTATCATCAAATATTATTTGTAGTACACATTTTACCATTTTATCCTATTCTGCCTATATAGATCTCTAAAGCTGAGCTTCCCACAAGTGGTCATGGCAGAATGGGTTACAGGTGTGCCATGAGAGACTCATGGTTGTAAACTTTTCATAGTGATAACAAAATTTACAACCATTCACAAATTTGTAACAGTTGAAATTATATTTGGATACATATTTTGCTCAGTCAGTAAACTTCCAGATTTCAGTAATTATTGTTTTTGCACTTAAGGTTTTATGCAGAGCACCTGCCAGCAGAGATGCTTATATAGAATTTCCCCCTTTAACCACCATGTTAAAACCATCTCTGTAAGTCTGATTATTGTTTTAATTGCAATGTATTTATTGTCAGTGAAATCTTTTGTGCATAAGTGTTTCAAATACTTAGTTCTTCCTTTGATTTAATTTGCTCTTATTTTTTAAATTATTTTCTCCCCGAAAAGAAGGCATATTTTCATCATCATCATTTGTCTCTGATAAAACATAATTGATTTTGTTTATTTTTTTAAATTGTGGCTTGATTTATAGGTTTATTTATCCTTGGCTTTTGATGTAAAATATCCAAAATCTGATTCTGAATGGAATTTTATAATGACATTATTTGTTTATAGAAATAAAAAAAAGTTTGCTTCTAAAAGCAAATAATAGTGGAAAATTTAATTGGTTCAGTAAAGGGACTGTAGGCCTTTAATATTCTTATAAAAATATTTTTCAAAATATTTTAACTATACTTGAGTATAAGTAATATTTATATTTTGTGGAAAATTTAGCATTTTAATTATTAAATTAAATGGTAATATTTCTAAAAATTCCCCTTATCAAATACTTAATTTTTCAAAGGTTTTGTGATTTATTTAAAAATATTCTTAAGAAAATGGACAATCTTATTTTCTCTGAAAACTGATTTGTTGTAGTAAAAAGTTCTGTAGTCTCCTTAAGTATTTTAAATATACGATTTAGTTTCCCACTATAAAGGGTAATTTTAAATTAAATATTAAAGTCTAATTATAGTTTCATACTTTTTAGAGTTTCACAGACATATACATGTAGTCAAAAATATAAATTTAAATCACTTATTAGACAAAATAGTGAGGATTATTTCAAATTTGGATTTGTTCGCTCTGATAACTTTTTTCTTTACCCAAATATCTGCCTGAATATCTCATTTTCATGGAAAAGTTATCAAATGAAAAAACTTGTGGCAGGTAAATTATGCCAGAGCCTTAATAGAAAATATCTATATTATACAGATAGTCTTTTGAGAGATTAATTCTTAAAATTTTTGATCTCAGCACCCCTTACATTCCTAAAAGTTATTGAGGACCCTAAAGATCTTTTGTTAATGTGGGTTATATCTTGCAATATTTATCATTTTAGAAATTCAAAAATATTTATTTTAAAATAAAAATAACTCCTTTACATGTTAACATAAGTAACATTTTTATGAAAAATAACTATAGTTTCCAGAAACAAACAAGCAAAAATCCTTAATGAGAAGCATGGCATTGTTTTACATCTTCTGAAAATCTTTTAATGTCTGGCTTAGTAGAAGACACTTAGATTCTCATATCTGCTTTGCATTCAATCCGTTTGATTTAATTCAATCACACATCATATAGCTTCCGGAAAACTCCACTGTACACTCTTAAGAAGGAGAGTGAGGAGGACATACAATGTCTTAGTATTATTACAAAAATAGTTTTACCTTCATGGATTCCTACCCCCTAAAGTGTCAAGGATCCTCAGAAGTCCCTGAAACCACACTTTGAAAACCACTGTTCAGTGGGACTGTTTACAGCAGTGTTTACAACTACAACAGTAGTTTACATCAGATTGGGTTCAGGAAGAACTAAAGCCAAAATGTCTCCCACAATTACAGAATCACTCATTTTAACAGCCTGCCTAAGAAATGAGCATGTTTGGAACCAAATGAAGCAAAGGAAATATAAAAATGGAGTATTACTATTAGAATATGCATTGATGGTAGTCGCTACAAGACCAAAGCAAAGTGTTTCCCTGAAGGGTGATGCATCTGCAGATGTTAGTAACAATGTTCAGTTAATAGCACTAGTTAGAATCCCTGGAGAGGAAGGCTTGGAAGAATATTGATTTGCCAGAAAGTACCAAAACAAACTACTCAGGATCAGGTATTTGGAGTAGGAACTAAACATTTTAAAACAAATAAGATTTTCTGGATTATGCAAGCAAAACGGTTTCTGTACTGGTGGGAAAGCTGTGATGGCAGGGAGGTGGGAAGGCTTTATGTCATATCTGTTCTCCATGTTCTGAATACCTGAGATGCAAGACATTGTTTTGTTCACATAGAGCTCTTGTCTGTACATTTGCCTATAGATGTGAATTCCATATTAAAGGATGTTGCTAGTAAAATCCAGGCTGCTATGGTTCTGTCTGTTTTTAGCTTTATGTGAAGAAACAGTCTGCTGTCTCCTACTAAGTCACCTATCAAAGGAAAAGCTTTCCCTCCCCCACCCTGGAGGTTAGGAGCTAAAAGAGGAATTGAAAAATGTCAATGATCCTTATTGCAGAATTGTTGAGGAGAGTTTCTTGTCTTCAGAAAATTGGCTTAATGGACATTTTCGAGCACCAGAATGAATTTAATCAAAATCACAATGAATGTGTGAAAATATAATAAAGTGTACCAACAATGCTCATAGATTCAAAGAAAACATGAGGTTAGAAGTAGTTCGGGGGGAGTTTAATATTTCTAACTTCAACTCTAAAGAAGACTGGTAGCAAAACATCTGTTAGGTGTCACGTTACTTGGAAAAACATGATATAAAAAATTTAAGTGCATTAGAAATCCATTCACATTATCCTAAGAATTTCAAAGACAGAAGAAATCAAATTATTCAGATTCAAAAAAAAAACTATATTGAATTTTTCATAAGCTCCATATAGACCTCCCAAAACCCTACAGTGTACCCCAGTGTGCTTTATAAAGATTTCTGTGTGCCTTGACGTTGAAAAAGGTTAGGAAGCTCTGGTGTAAAGTCCAGTTTCAGACACCCCAGTTGAAAAACTTTTAAGTTCCCGTTGCAGAGCACAGGCTCTGGATGCGCAGGCTCAGCAGCCATGGCTCACGGGCCCAGCCGCTCCGCGGTACGTGGGATCTTCGCGGACCGGGGCACAAACCCGTGTCCCCTGCATTGGCAGGCGGACTCTCAACCACTGCGCCACCAGGGAAGCCTGTTGTTTCAGTGTTTTAAGATTGTGTGTTATAGAAGAGATTCTGGTGATTATTGAAATCAAGTTCTGGTAAAAGCTGAGATTTATATATATCTAACTTATAAATCTAATTTATATAATTTAAAAAGAATGTAATTAGAAAGTAAACTGTAAAAATACTGGTTGTTAAGGAAGCAATTAGCTTCTAAGTTAAATGACTCAACTAAAGTATTGATTAGAAGCCAGCAAGAAATTTTGAGACAAATTAGCAAAGTGGATAAACTTCTTTCAATTGCAGAGAAATAGAGTTCCCAGAATGTCACAAAGGCCGAAGACATCTGGTACTTTCTAAAGAAAGTAGGAGCCAAGGGGAAGAAAGAGCAACATCTGACGCTGGCAGCAGCTCCCTTACCGAGGCAGCAGGATAAGGCAGTGTAACTTTGCATTAGTTTATGAAAAGGAGCTGGGATTTCCTCAGGAGAATTGAAGTTGCTTTCTGAGGCTGGTAGAGTGGGGGGGGGGTGTCTTTAAGATTTCTGACACCTATAAAACACCAAATCATGAACAAATTTTAAGATGGTCATGTGATTCTAAGATTGAAATAAGCTGAGTTTGAAAGAACCAGAAAAGTAATAAAGAAGATGTGGCACATAAACACAATGGAATATTACTCAGCCATAAAAAGGAACAAAATTGAGTTATTTGTAATGAGGTGGATGGACCTAGAGTCTGTCATACAGCGTGAAGTAAGTCAGAAAGAGAAAAACAAATACCGTATGCTAATGCACATACATGGAATCTAAAAAAAACGGCAATGATGAACTTAGTGGCAGGGCAGGAATAAAGATGCAGACGTAGAGAACAGACTTGAGGGGGGAGGGATAGCTGGGAGAAGAGAACACAGAGGGGGAAGGGGGTGCTGGGACAAAGTGAGAGAGCAGCACTGACATATATACACGATCAAATGTGAAATGGACAGCTAGTGGGAAGCTGCTGCATAGCACAGGGAGATCAGCTCGATGCTTCCTGATGACCTAGAGGGGTGGGATAGGGAGGGTGGGAGGGAGACACAGGAGGGAGGGAACATGGGGATATATGTACACATATAGCTGATTCACTTTGTTGTACAGCATAAACTAAGACAACATTGTAAAACAATTATACTCCAATAAAGATATATATATATATTTAAAAAAAGCAGAAAAGCAGGCTTATATCAAGTGAGGCTTAATCTAATTGGCAATCACATTTGGACCCAGGCTGTTCTTCAGGCCTCACTCTATTTTTATTTTGTAAAACAATAACATCACAAAAGTCATCTTTGCAATATCACTCAGCACAGCACACTCCAGTCTTGCATCAACTCTACTCTCTAGTTCCTTCACACCTGCTTCTGCATTGATCTTTTTTTTTTTTTTTTTTTTTTTTGCGGTATGCGGGCCTCTCCCTGTTGTGGCCTCTCCCGTTGCGGAGCACAGGCTCCGGACGTGCAGGCTCAGCGGCCATGGCTCACGGGCCCAGCCGCTCCGCGGCATGTGGGATCTTCCCGGACCGGGGCACAAACCCGCGTCCCCTGCATCGGCAGGAGGACTCTCAACCACTGCGCCACCAGGGAAGCCCCTGCATTGATCTTTGCCATCCCCCCAAAACACATTTCTACTTCTTATTTAATCTCCAGGGAATGACTTTCCCCTCACGCCCTACCTGAGTGAGATCAAGGATATCAGAATGAAGTCACACTGCCATCCTCTGCCACCAGTCCATCCCTTTGACCTCATAGTCTTTCCTCTGCTGCTTGAGCTCTTAGTTCTTGCCTTGTCCAAGACCTGAGGAACCAGCATTTGACCCTCTACATTCTCCTCCGGGCACTGTCTGGCCTTCCCTTTAAAAACATTTTTTTTTTTTTTTTTTACTTTACTATCTTTCCCAATGGTCTAATTCTCTTTTTCACTGTCAGACTTCCCAAGTGCACTAAGGACTGACTCTCTTTCCTCTCCACATGATCCCTCCTGCTTTAACCTCCTATAAAGCTTCCATCTTGATTATTATTCTGAAACTGCTTTCATAAATGTAAATATCACCGGTCTCCCTGACTGCTACATCTAGTGAGTTTCCCCACAACACTTCTTGGCTTCTGTATTGCATCTGAGAAATCGATCCCTCTCTGATGAAACATCTTGCTCCACTGGATGATGGTTGTACAGAGTCTTGCTTGCCCCAACTCTCTGCTGTTCCTTGTTCATTTCTGTTGCTCACCTTTGTCTCCACCACTACTTTTTAGAAGTATTGCCTAAGGCTCAGTCCCTGGATGTTTGTGTTTTCTAAGCTATACTTTTTTTTTTCTCTCAAATTGTTTGTTTTTAAGAATTTTGATAAATGCTCCATGTGTACCAGAAAAGAATGTTTACTCTGCAGTTGTTGGGTGTAATGTTCTATATATGTTAAGAGGCTTAATCATGTAGTTCAGATCTTCTATATCCTTATTTATTTTTTTGTCTGCTTATTCTATCAGTAACCGAGAGAAGTGTTTTTAAAATCTCCATCTATAAGGTGGTTTTGTCTATTTCTTCTTTTAGTTCTGTCAATTTTTGCTTGATAAATTTTCAATCTCTGTTATTAGCTGCACAAATATTAAGGATTTAAAATTTTTTCCTCTTGAATTTAACCTTTATCATTATGAAATGCCTCACTTTATTTGTCTTAAAGTCAACTTTGCCTGCCAGTTTTCTTTTAATTTTTGCAAGATTAAAATTTTTCTAAACTTTTCCCTTCGATGTTTTGGTATCCTTTTGTTCAAGGTGTGTATTTTGTAAACAGCTAAAAAAAATACTCTGAACAGTTTGTCTATTAATTGCCTCGTTTCTTTTAAAGGGCATATTCACTGAGTATAGAATATCTAGGTTAGTAACTTTTCCTTTCAGCACTTTATGTAATCCCATTGTCTTTTGGTCTCCATTGTTAAAAATAAGCCAGTTCACCCTGGAAGGGCTCAGCACCCTCCTGGAATTTGAATTGATCCAGTACTCCTTGCTTCTAAAGCTCCCTGATGTATTTACAATATCTTAAAAAATAATTTTTCTAGATTTTTAAATTTGTTGCAGTGGGTGGCTTGAGCTGCTGCAACCTACTATATTCTAACTAGAAGCAGAGGCATTTTGGGGCCTTTAACCAGAGCCCTATGCTGATGACTCCCAAATCTGCAGTTGCAAACTCTCAACCATGCTACAGTCATATCCACCATGTACCTACTGTAGAATCCCTCTTTTCCATAAAAGCATCCAAAACAAACTTCTTTTACTCTCTCAATTGCATTAGTCTGATATATCATGGCCATTTTTATTCATCCTTCTCTTTCATTCCCCACTTTAGTCCCAGTGGACTTAAAAAAAAAAAAATCTGTCTGGAAAATAAAAAGGAACATCTTTCCCAAAAAAGGAAGGGACTTAATTTGACTTACAATATAGTTCAATATCTTCAATTTACAAGTGAGAGAATTGATGTACAAAGAGGTGAAGTGATTGGCACAAGCTAACAGTTTCTGTTGGAGCTGAGTCAAGAACGTAGGTCTCCTTCATTGCTCTTCCCACACTATACCATACTGCTTCTCTCAGAATAAGGCAATTACACATCATGGATTTTCTCTAGGGCAATCCTACTTTCAAACATTATGTTTGACTCTCTCCATAAATTACTGAAATATCCTGGATATTCCCATTTGCATCATGAAAAGTACATTTTTAGCACCCGGAAGTGGAACAAAAATTATTTGTCAGAGTATGTTGTAATTTTTTGTCCTGAAAACATGATTATTGTCTTGTTAGCCATATTCCATACAGTTCCAAAGAATGGAAGGGTGCCCAGCGTTAAGAGAGGTTTGAAAGTCAATGCACATTCCTTATCTCATTTAATCCTTATATCCATCTATAGGTAGGTTCTAATATTATAATCATTTTCCAATGCCAGGAGATGGAGGTTTAGTTTTCCCAGATAAAATGTCTTAACCACTCATGTTATCACATCACTTTCTAAAACCTTTAGTGGATCTTCATTTCATTTCTCATCAAAATGATGGCCTGTCTGACTTTCAAGCTCTCCGTGATTTGTCTTATTCATATTAGCTTGCCTCTCCAACTTTACTTCACAGAAGTCTGGATCTTTCTCTACCCTGGGCCAACCCCTGGATCAAGCCAACCCAGCATTTGGATGCCAACAGCAATATTGCTAAGAGCAGTCCTACCTGACCTTGTCCTTTTTTTTTTTTTGAGTAGTGGTTTTTGGCTCTGTTATTAGCAAATTTCTCCAAATTGCTTATATATCATGCTAGTACCACCTCTTGAAAGTTATGAGTTCCACATGTTTATTATTTAACAAGTGAACATTTACCTTGTTTGAAGTGTCTTAACTTAGGCATGTTCATATTTCAGAGATTTCCCCCATGTTCATATCATGGTCCACAAGCCCAGGGATACTGTTTACAGACTGCTACGTTAACTGTGCTCCCTAATCACAGTGATGGAGCATATGGAACCCACAAGAGAAGCCCCTTCTTCCTCTGGGAACACACCCCCTGACTTTGGGACCTGGCATACAAACCTGGAGCCACCTTAACCTTGTCTTTCATGTAAATGAAAGTCTCCATTTCTTCAGAGTGAAGACTCAGAATATTCCCCTACATCATTTCATCCATTTACTTGTTTTCTCTATTTCTGATTTCATCATAGCATTCCTATGATATGGGACTCAAAGTACATAAGGGCTATGAGAGGTGAATGCACCATAGTTTTCAACAAAAGATCAGGGCTATGTTTCTCTCCATTCTTTTTTTTTTTCTTCTGGCTGTGTTGGGTCTTCGTTGCTGCGCACGGGCTTTTTCTAGTTACTGCGAGTGGCGTCTACTCTTCGTTGCGGTGTGCAGTCTTCTCTTTGTGGTGGCTTCTCTTGTTGCGGATCACGGGCTCTAGGCATGCAGGCTTCAGTAGTTGTGGCACACAGCCTCAGTAGTTGTGGCTCACGGGCTCTAGAGCACAGGCTCAGTAGTTGTGGCACACGGGCTTAGTTGCTCCGCGGCATGTGGGATCGTCCCAGACCAGGGATCGAACCCATGTCAACTGCATTGGTGGGCGGATTCTTAACCACTGCGCCACCAAGTTCGTCCCTCCACTACCATTATTGATGATGTTTAACATTGCACTTGGCTTGTCTGATACAAAACACAGATTCCATAGGGCGGATCAAACTCTAGTGAAGAAGCACTCTTGACCATGAAACAGGAGACCAGGACTCTGGTCCTGGGTCTATCTTTGACTTAATTATGTGATCCTGGACAAACAATCCAATAAAACCTATGTGTCAGCAATAGCACTGAATAAATACTGGGATACAGAAATAAATTAGTCACACACCCTGCCCTCAGAGAGCCCATAGGCCAGTGGAAGAGACTAACAGGAAAATCAGTGATTACAATAGGGTATGGTAAGTACTAGATATAGGAGAACAGAAACTCCTAGATGAGGCATCTAACTCATCTGAAGACTGGAGAAGGTGGTCAGAAAATACTTCCAAAATAGTGATGATATTTGAACAGAGACTTGTGGAAGCCTGGTTTGTTCATTGCTGTTATTCCCAGCCCCAGAACAGTGCCAGGTACAGAGTAGGTATCTGATCAGAGCAAGGAGGGAATTCTTTGTGGCTAGGACTACTTAGACAAAGGGGTGGAAGTGTCAGAGAACATGGAGAATTCAGGGACTTGTGAGTAATTATGGAGGGCTAGAGTGGATAAAGGGGGAGTGGCTGTGCCTAAGGCTGGAAATATAGCCCAACACCAGAATATAAAAGGCCTGGTTTGCCATGGTAAGGCTTTTGAACTTTATCTTAAAGGCAATAGGGAGCCACTAGAGGATTTAAGCACTAGAGTCACTCGATCAGCTTTTGGTGTTCACTTGATGCTCCAGTTATCAATTGATTTCCTCTCTGCTCCACATTCACCCTGCATTGCCTCCTCAGCAAAAACGGAACTAGGTCTTTTAGTTTCCCTTTGCCAGCTGGCATAATGTGAAGCTTTGTCAGTAGAGGGCGCTGGAGGGATACTGGAGGAGGAAGGGGCTTCTTTTGTGGGTTCCACAGGCTCTTGCCGTTAGGCTCCAGGACCGTGCAGTTTCCCCAGTGCCGGGGTCCTGCAGTGCGCAGCTTCTGGGCCGCCTGCAGTATGTAACCTCTTAAGTGCCCGATGGCCGCGGTGCACAGCAGTCGGCAGCGCCCGGTGGCTAGCCGCCTCCCCTGACGCCTCTTTTGGGAAGGCTTGCAGCAGACTACAGCCAGTGTACTCTCACCTTTTCATGAATGGCTTCTTTCGCATCCCAGACAGTGGATTTCTGGCTGCCTGGAACCTCAGCAACTTCTCTGCCATCTAATGAGCTGTGGTTACACCCTCTGTGACACACTCTTGGGAGGTCATCCCTCTCTTGGACGATCTATCTTATGGGTAGTGATTGCTTCGTATATCTGTGATTCCTGTATACTTTGGATCTTTATGTCTTGCTAACCAATCTTCCATTACTCCAATCGATTATAGTTAAAAATTAGTTATATTGAACTGTCTTTGTTAAATTGTTGTATGATTTCTTTCTCTTTGCTGGACTCGGAAACACACATTGACTGAAAGCTGTGGAGATGCGCTGAAGAGAGTGGAGTGAAGCTTTACGCAGGGAGCCTGGTTAGGAGAATATGGCAGCACTTTTGGTGACAACTCTGGAGAGCATCATTGCCTTGAAAAGCAATTGCAATGGGGAGGGATAGGAGAGACAGGGGCTACAGGACTTGGTAACCACTGGGGGAGATGGATGAGAAGAGAGAAGAGTTTAGGGTGACTCCCTACTTTTCAAGCTTTGATGACTGGATAGATGGTGGCACCACAGTAGAAATGGCAAACACAGGTCAAATTCCCCACCCGTGTCCCCATGGATCTCTCAGGACTTCCATGCACTTTTGAGCCACAGAGAATTAGGATCATAGACTCCTTAGGTTGGAAAGGCAATGAATCCCAATGTTTTCTTTTTGGCAATGTGGACCATTTGTTCACATCTGATAAAAGAAGTGGGGAAAGGTCCATTCTATCTTAACATTCCATGATTCCAATGCTTTGTGAAGTTCTTTTCTGTTCTTAAAACTCCCGTTATGGTAGGCCTTCCTCAATTGTCTATCCATTCTAGCCCTGCTCCCACAAATCTTAAAATTCAACAGATTTCCTCTTTGCCTCCCAACGTGGAAAGGCAGGCCAACACGTGTGTGCTGAGTGCTGAAGAATATAGGTCTTATCCAATATGAAATATAGATTTGTTTCTGCAATTTCTTATTTGGTTTTATTGGTGTGCCCTAAACAGGGCCTCAACTATATAAATGAAAGCCTGCAGTTACCTGAATGAAAGGCTCCAGACACCAGAATTTCGGAGGGAGTTTCTATGAACTGCTCTTAGAACCAAGGACCAGGCAACTGTATGTACTTGCTTGGGTTTGGAATAGGAGATGATGTGTTTTGGACACATGGTTACCCTTGCCTGGATGCACTCCTCACCTTTCCATAGGTTCTCTGGGTCTCAGATCAGCTTTCCCTGACCTCTCTGACTGTCAATTTCCTTATACCCTCTCAGAGCATCACTTAGTCACCTCTCCTTGGCAGCACTTAGCTCAGCTCTAATTTTACATTATTTGTATGATTTTTTGATGAACACCTGCCTCTCCCAATAGACTGTAAACTTGAGGGCAGGGACGGTCACTTTCTGCTCACAATAGAATCCCCAGTGCCTAGCCTGGTGCCTAGAATACAGTCAGTTCTCAATATATATGAGGAAAATGAATGAATGACAAGCGGTTTATAAAGTACTAGTCATGTCCTTTGGCCCTCATGGCAATCCCGCCGTAGGTATTCTTATATCCATGTTAGAGGTGAAAAAGCAGAGGTTTGTCTAGTCAATGGGAGGATCTGATCCCAGATTCTGTTGTGTTTCCAAATCACTGCCCCCCGTGTAAGAAATCATAAAATGGTAGCTCTGAGTATAAAATATACATATACTTTGGGTAGAGAACAGTAATCATCCATGGTTACGTTCTCTTAAAGATCACAGTCCCCTCCTCTTGCTTTGTGAAGAAGAGGGGTTCAAAATCCAGGTGGGCCCATCGGGCAGGACTCTTCCCTCCGACCCGGGCGGCCGTCGGGGCGCTCAGGGTGCTCCCCTCCCTCTACTTCCCCTCAGGGTGGTTACCTGAGGCTCGCTCCCAAACTGGCTATCCGGCACCGGCACCGGCACCGGGCGACACCTCGCGCCTGGCGTCAGGCGGGAGGTGTGGGGAGAGATCCAGGCCCTCGCACCTCCGTCGGGCGCAAAGCAGCAGAATCTGGGCGGGGAAGGGCGGCACCGGCCTCAGCCTCAAGGCGCAGGAGAGGCGGGGCAGGACCCGGCTTTGTTAGCTCTTCGCCTTCGCCTGGCAACGCGGACGCCGGCTGCGCTGCCTGGCAACCGCTGCCGCGGGGGCGCGGGCGCGGGCGCGACCTCACCGAGCCTCCCCCGCTCCCCACCCCGCGGCTCCGCCCCTCCCGTCTCGCTCAGGCCTCTGCCACAGCCTCCAGCTCAGTCTGGGTTCCCGAAGTTCCGCCCGGGGCGGGGCTATGAAACTCAGAACTGCTTCGGGTTTTTTTGTTTTTTTTGTGTGTGGCAGAAGGACCAGACGGCCTAGCGGTTTAGGGATGAGACTGGGGCGTTGAGAAACCTGGGGGAATGTGTAGCAATTTACAGTGGGCTTTTGTGCGTTAGAGAGCGGAAGTGGAGGAGTTTTCAGTGATTTTTTGGCTTGCGGAAAGTGAGCACGTGAGGGGAAGCCCTGGGGAACAGTTGTCACAGCAGTTCTTGCAGTGTCCCGCCCCTTTTTTTTTAACATACTAACTCGCTCAGTCCTTACAATCACCCCATGAAGCAAGTACTCTTATTGTCTTCATTTTTACAGGTGAGAAAACAGCACAGAGCTCTAAGTAACTTGCCCAAGATCACAGCAAGTGATAGGGTTAGGATTTGAACCCACATTTCGTGGTTCCAGACTTCTCGCTTTTAACATCTATAATGCTAAGAAAGGGGAATGGAGCTAGTGTGGATAGGAACAGAGCTCAAGATGCCAGAGGCAACAGGGTAAGAAGGAAAATAGTCACGTGCAGAATGGCATCGAAGTCTCACGGTAACTCTGGAGGTAGGTATCAATATTTACCTTCCCTTTAGAAATAAGAGACAGGCTTAAAAGGTTGAGTAACTTGCCTATGGTCAGACAACTGGCAGTGAGGCTGAGTTTGACAAGACCTTTGCCAAAGTCTTCTGATTTCAAGATTTTTCTTTCTTAAGCTCCCAAGGAAGCAAAAAAAGCCCCCTCTTTCTCTGCTATAACCCTTGGCATTTCATACCCATTTTTAAGGTGCCCATTGCGTCATCCACTCTTTCAGTCCAACAGTAGTGTGCGCTGGTCTAAATCAGTGAGTTAGTTCATCCAGGGCCTTCAGAGGTTTCTGTAGTTGTGAGATGAAAGCTGTTGTCTCTCCTTAAAGCAATTTCAAGCATCTGTGAGCAAGTGGGGGAGCTGGGTTTTTGTTTCATGTATGCAGAGGGCTTTCAGAGCTTGCTGTCATCTGTGTGCAAAGGGTCCAGTCTGTTGGCATTTGTTAGAGTCTTGCAGGTCCTTGCACACGTGGAGAATTCTGGATGACTTGAGGATGGCCACTTGTCCACAGGCAAGTAGGGGATAAAAGAAACAGAATCACTGGCCATCACTCACCTTCCTGAGCCCTCTGTTGAGGGGCCACCAGCTGTTGGTATAGGCATCTGCTGGGCAGTGTGTGCCTTAGGATTGGACAGGGAGGCTGGAGGTTTGAGGGCTCCAGGTGCATCTTCCAGGAGAAAAAGAATGCTGTGGCCACTAGGGTCTGTTCTGTGTGTGTACAAGGGAAGAAGGTGTGCTGGGCCCTTCCTGCTTTCATGCAGGGTAAATGATACAGAGAAGAAAGAATAATAATTATCTTCATGCAGAAGAAGGGGAGTTTTAGGCAAAGCTAGAGATGGAAGGTGAAAAATGGAATTTTAGTGTGGGAGGTTAGGTGTAAGAAAGTAATTTCATGTTACTGTCTGACCGAAGTGGTGTGACAGTCTGCAGGAGGCCAGGTTGAAGTTCCGTCAGTCAATAAATACAACAGGATGTAGTGAAGAGAATATAACTTTACAAGGAATTCACAATCATAAAATTCAGGAAAGTTGCTTTCTTCTAAGAGAGAGGCAGGGGTCATGGAAGAGAGAAGAGCACATGAATAGATGTGATTGGTGGTGATTTAGCTCTTGATGTGGGTGGTGGGTTTGTGGGTGTTTATTATGTTTCACAACTTACATACACTTAAAAAAATATGTTTCAGATATTAGTCCATAAGATCTTTTAAAGTAAACTCATCAAATAGGTCACACTATTTTTTGTCTGTTTTCTTGTGTAATTGAGAATTTACTATATCTGTTTTCATCATTTCATTTTCCCTTTATTCTCAGCAACATACAAATACTCTGCAGTTTCTCCCATTATATTCTCCTCCAGCTTTGCCCCGTTTCTCTGCTCCCCTTATTGCAAAGTTCTTTAAATTTATTTATTTATTTTTGGCTGTGTTGGGTCTTCGTTGCTGCGCGTGGGCTTTCTCTAGTTGCAGCGAGCGGGGGTTACTCTTCGTTGTGGTGTGCGGGCTTCTCATTGTGGTGGCTTCTCTTGTTGTGGAGCACGGTCTCTAAGTGCATGGGCTTCAGTAGTTGTGGCATGCGGGCTCAGTAGTTGTCGCTCACGGGGTCAGTAGTTGTGGCTCACGGGCTCTAGAGCACAGGCTCAGTAGTTGCGGTGCACGGGCTTAGTTGCTCCGTGGCGTGTGGGATCTTCCCGGACCAGGGCTCGAACCTGCATCCCCTGCATTAGCAGGCGGATTCTTAACCACTGTGCCACCAGGGAAGCCCAGCAAAGTTCTCTAAAAGAGTTATTTGTACTTCCTGCCTCTAATTTTTGTCCTCTCAGTCTCTCTCGAGTCCACTTGAATCAGGCTTTCATCCTCATTACTCCACTGAAGGTACTCTTGTCAAGATCTCAGACAACATGATGTTAAATCAAAGGTTGTCTCTTAGCCTCATCAGCAGCATTTGACCCTGTTGATCACTCTCTCATCCTTGAAACTCTTTGCTTGGTTTTAGGATATGACACATTCTTGGTTTTTCTCCTTCCTCATTAGCTCTTCCTTCTCAGTCTATTTTGCTGGTTGCTGTAGAATGAATGTTGTGTCCTCCCAAATTCATATGTTAAAGCCCTAAACCCCAGTATGATGGTATTTGGAGGCAGGACCTTTGGGAGGTGATTAGGTTTAGGTGAGGTCATGAGGGTGGAGCCCCATGACTGGATTAGTGTCCTTTTAAGAAGAGGGAGGGACCTTCTCTCTGCCATGTGAGGGCACAGCAAGGAGGTTGCAGTCTGTAAGCCTTGAATCAGGCTCTCACAGGGACCAAATCTGCCAGAACTTTGATCTTGGACTTCCCAGCCTCCAGAACTGTGAGAAATAAACTTCTGTTTTTTAGGCCACCCAGTCTATGGTATATTGTCATAGCAGCCTGCTATTCTGCATCCAGTTCCAATGTGTGCGGTTTTTCCCCCACACAACAAGCAATTCTCTGACACCAGCTAGGTGTCCTACAATTCCACTCAATTCTGACACTATCTACCCGGAGAGAGCATCAGATTCCACAGGTAAGGTCTCAGTCCCACAAGACTGCCCTCCACTTCAGATGCTAGTCTCAAATCCAGGTGGTCACCTGTGCTTCTGACCGACTGGCTATAAATCACAGGTCCCACAACCCCCTCCTTGGGTTCAATTAATTTGCTAGAGCAGCTCATAGAACTCATGAAACCAGTTTACTCACTAGATCAGGACTAGTATAAAGGATACAAATCAACAGTCAGATGAGAGCTACATAAGGTGAAGTCCAGAATAAAGGAGCTTCTGTCCCTGTGCAGCTTGGGGCCCTGCTCTGTGGCACGTGGATGCGTTCTGGTTCATCAACCTGGAAGCTCTGAACTCTGTCCTTTTGGGGTTTTATGAAGGCTTTATTACATAGGCATGTTTGATAAAATTATTACCCACCATTGGTGATTGATTCAACCTCCAGCCCCTTTCCCCTCCCCAGGGGAGTGGCACTGAAATTTCCAACCCTCTAATGACATGTCTAGTTCTTCTGGCAATCAGCCCCCATCCTTAGCGACATCCAAAAGTCACTTTATTAACATAACAAAAGTCACCTTTGTCATTCTCATCACTTAGGAAATTCCAAGGCTTTTTGGAACCCTTGGAATTTCCGAGGGTTCCAGAAACAACAAAGACCAAATATGTATTTATTATAAATCACGATATCACACAACCCAAACTGACTAAGACACTGGTCCTTCCTCCCCTCCCTGATACCTTAATGTGGAGTGTCCCAGGATTTACCCTTGGACTTGCCCATCAACATTCACCCCCTTTTGTTTTTTTTCTGGACGTGCAGGCCCAGCGGCCATGGCTCACGGGCCCAGCCGCTCTGCGGCATGTGGGATCTTCCTGGACCGGGGCATGAACCCGTGTCCCCTGCATCGGCAGGCGTACTCTCAACCACTGTGCCACCAGGGAAGCCCTCACCCCCTTTTTTTGTCTCGTCCAATCTCATGTTTTCAATTCCAAATTTATATCTCCAACTCTAATCCTTTCCTACACTCCACTCCCGCATATCCAGCTGTCTACTTGATAGCACCACTAAGAGGCTTCTGGAACTTAACACGCCCCGCACTGCACTCCTGATACTCCTTTCCAAACCAGTTCCTCTAGTCTTCCCCATATCAGCAAATGCAACTCCATGCTTCCAGTTGCTCAGGCTAAAATCCTTGGCATTATCCCTGGCTGCTTTTTCTCTCACACCTTACATCCAATCTGAGCAAATACTGTTGGCTCTACCTTCAAAAGATATCCAGAATCTGAGCGCTTCTCACCTCCTCTACCACCAACACACTGGTTAGAGTAAACCTCATCTCACACCTGGACCACTGCAGTGCCTTCCTAACTCAATTCTCTGTTTCTGCCCTTGCCACTCTATAGTCTATTTTCAGCTCAGCTGCCAGAGCGATTCTTTGAAAACCTGACTGATCTCATCACTCTTCCATTCAGAGTCCTCAGTGGCTTCCACCTCACTTTGTCAAAAGACAAAGTGATCTGCAAGGCCTTAAATTCTCTGGATCCATCATTTTCTTCTTCCTTATTTCCCTCCAGCGGCACTGGGTGTCTTGCTCTTCCTTAGCAAGGCCAGGCCCTCTCCTGCCCCAGGACCTTTGCACTTGTATTTCCTTTGCCTGGAATGTGATTTGCTCAGATAACCACATGGTTCACTCCCCAGCTCCTTTGGGTCTATTTCAAATGTCACCTTTTGGGGGAGACTTCATGGACCTCCCCCCTCTATTTAAAATTTAATACCAGCCTCCTACTTTACTATCACTACATGCTATGTATTATTATTATTTTTTTTGTGGTACGCGGGCCTCTCTCACTGTTGTGGCCTCTCCCGTTGCGGAGCACAGGCTCCGGATGCGCAGGCCCAGCAGCCATGGCTCACGGGCCCAGCCACTCCGCGGCATGTGGGATCTTCCCTGCCCAGGGCACGAACCTGTGTCCCCTGCATCGGCAGGCGGACTCTCAGCCACTGTGCCACCAGGGAAGCCCCATGCTATGTATTTTTAAAGATTTGTTTTTATCAATTTACTTATATTCTCTCACTGGAGTACATGGGTTTTCGTTTTATTCATGTGTGTTTCTGGGGCCTTGAACAGGACTGCACACATAATGGGCACCATAAATGTTTGTTTACTGAATAATGTTCTCCTTTTTTTCCTCTCCTTCCACTTTTCTTCCTCCTCCTTTCTACTTCCAAGAGGCCCTCCTGAAAAGTGATACTTCAGTGTCCATTCAGCCTTTTTAGCTCAGTGTCTTAGGGGCTAACGTTGTATTTGGTCAAGTAAGGAAAAGTGTGGCATGAGGGTTAGACTCCTGACCGTCCTTGTGTCACCACCATCTTAGCTCAGAAAGTAAGTTCTGCCTCTCCTGTGTGGCTTATGTCATGGTTCACATTCCTAGATCTTAAGTTTAAGTTTGCCATTTCCAGGAAATGAGATGTGACCCCATCCTACAGGCTGCTTGGGTCACGGTGAGGCTGGGACCGAGGAGTACTGACGGTCGCACCCCAGTCTGGTCTCCTCTCAGGCCCCATGTACTCCTGGGGCTCAGCTGTGTGGTGTGGCTGTCAGTCTCCCTGTGGAGCCAGTACCCCCTGTGGACATGATTTCTCTCCATAAAGGCATTCGTTTTATTTTGTTGTATGACAAATTATCACAAACAACATAAATTTACGATCTCATTGTCCTTGGGGCAGGAACCCAGTAAAAGCCTAGCTGGGTCCTCTGCTAAGGGTCTCATCAGGCTACAATTCAGGTGTCAGCTGCATCTGGTATGAGGCTTGGGGCCCATGCTCACTGGTAGTCAGCAGAATTCAGTTTCTCGTGGCTGTAGGACTGAAGTCCCTGTGTCCTTCCTGGCTGTTGGCCGGGGATCCCTCTCCACCCCTAGAAGCCATCTTCAGGCCCCAGCTACGTGGCCCTCACAGCATTTCACAGCATGGCTGTTGGCTTTCCTCCAGTCCGCAGAGAGCATCTGCTTGTCTGCATTGAAGACTCACCTGATCAGTTCAGGCCCATCCAGGATAATCTCCCTTTTGATCAACTCAAAGTCAACTAATTGGAGACCTGATTACATCTGAAAATTCCCTTTTGCCACATGACGTTACTCACGGGAGTGGTATCCCATTGTATTTACAGGTCCTACCCACACTCAAAGGGATGAGACTATACAGAGCACATACACCAGGGGCCCATGATCTTGGGGGACATCTGAGAGTTCTGCCTACCACAAAATGAATCTTTGTGAGGGAAAAAAGCAAGAAGATCCATCATCTTTCTTCAGAGTGAACCACAGAGACAGAGAAGCACAGATACCCCTTGTGTTTCTGGATCCCATGATCCTCCCGCTTATATCTGTGCGTCACTTTTTCTTCAGAACTCTGGAGGGGTAATACCTCCTATTACCACTCACTTATGGAGAACAAACTGTCTATTCCACTTAAGTGAAAATGTCTACATAATCAAAGTCTACTTCTTTTTTTTTTTTTTTTTTTAAAGAAGATGTTGGAGGTAGGAGTTTAATTAATTTATTTTTGCTGTGTTGGGTCTTCGTTTCTGTGCGAGGGCTTTCTCTAGTTGTGGCAAGCGGGGGCCACTCTTCATTGCGGTGCGCGGGCCTCTCACTATCGCGGCCTCTCCTGTTGCGGAGCACGGGCTCCAGACGCGCAGGCTCAGTAGTTGTGGCTCACGGGCCTAGTTGCTCCACAGCATGTGGGATCCTCCCAGACCAGGGCTTGAACCCGTGTCCCCTGCATTAGCAGGCAGATTCTCAACCACTGCGCCACCAGGGAAGCCCCCAAAGTCTGCTTCTTTACAGATTTGAGTGATTAAAAAAAAAAAAAAAAGGGGACCATTAACCACTGGGGAGGTGGGACCAACAAGGCTCCTCCCTCCTTGACTTCCCTCCCTCCTGTGGCTTTTGTGGGGGGCTTTGAGTCTCTCAGTACCACCCCCAGCCTACGTGGCACCTTTGTATACATTAGAAGAAGGTGGTCTCTCCTTTTTAGCAGGCATAGTCCCTGGGACAAAGGAACTGATGAGTGGGGCAGGAGCTGGGCTTCAGCCCATTTCCCCTCAGAAAACTGCCTGGTTTTCTTGTCTCTGGAACCTTTTGTTTCCATCCCACATTCTTCTTCTAAATAGGAACACCATTCCTCCCCACGCCCCCCCTCCTCCCCTGAAAAAAAAGAAAACCATAGTCTTGGTTTTCTCTACTTTTCCTTCTCTCCATAGGAGGATAGAAGTCTGTCTCTGTGTGGATGACTCAGATTTACACCTCTAGTCCCAATCTCCCTTCTCAACTCAGTGCCTTGTCTAAACATCCTTGGCTTCCTTCAAATAAGTTCACAACAGACATATCACTTTTGCTTAAGACCATCCTCAGCCCTTCCTTGCTCTGTCAGCGGAGACATAATCCTCCCTGCTGTCCAGTCTGCAAACCTGAAAGTTACCCTCGACCACTCCCCCCTCTCCTCACACAGCCTGCCTGCTCCTCTTTTTAAGGGTGTGTGTCATTTGTCCTTCTCTTGTCCATCTTACTGTTCCACATTGTTCCAAGCCTTTAGAATCTCCTGTCTGCCCTGTGTTTCAACAGATTTCTGATTATAGTCTCGTTTCCTTTCTTTTCCCAGTGGTTCTCAGTTGGGGACAATTTTGCATCCCCTTAGAGGACGTTTGGCAATGTCTGAAGACGCTTTTTGTTATTCCAACTGGGGGTGGGGTGCTATTGAGGCCAAGGATGCTGCTAAGCATCCTGCAATGCACAAAGCATTATCCACCACAAATGTCTGTCCCTCCAAGCTTCCTGAACATTACAGCCTGCCTCTTCAGAAAATGCACTCTGCACACATTCCTGGCCGAAAGATAAATTATTTCCCATTTTTTATACATGCATGTCTTCCTTTGTCCGAGGTGCCCTCCCCCTTCCATTTCTACGCCAAGAAATCTCCCCTTTCTCTGAAAGCCCATAGTAAGGTGTCCAGACTGTGCGCTGGGTCCACTCTCCACTCGTCTGTCCTGATCTGTGCCCCACGGCAGCATCTCCCGGCTCCCTTGCCCTCCAGTTTCTGGTTGGGCCTGTGGGAGGCATCAGCAGGTGACCAGCAGTTGGGGATTTACTACGCAAGCCCCATCTCGAGCTTCTGGCCTCAGCTCCTATGGAGCACCCCCTCTTCAGGCAGCAGCACTTAGTGGGGCTCCATGACTCGTTCCTTGCTCTGCCCCTTCAGGCCAAGAGTGGTACCAGCATCCCACTGCTGCTAGACCTGTTTGCCACTGTGATCAGCTGGCTAATTCTGCCCGCACCCCAGTCAGTATTTTCTTAAACTCTCAGTTAAATCCTTTGAGCGTGCCATCTGCTTCCTGCTGGATCCTTGATGACACGTCAGTCACTTGAGGATTCGCCTTTCTCTTGGCTCCCATGCAGATCTTAGAGTCAGGACTGTTGCCGTGTCATTCAGCGTGTACGCCCCACACTGCTGTGATCCATTTACATCTGGTATTTCTCATGTTTCCCAAACACATTGCAAACCCCTGTGGCTTGAGCTATTGAGCATATCGTGTACACTCTCTTGGCAAAGTGCCGTGCTCTATAAGTGTTTACCAATGAAAATTACAACAAAATGTACTGAAAAATCACCTCATTTTATAAACAAAGCATTTGGAATTGAAATTACTTATTTTCTTTTGTAGCACAAGTATCTTGGTGATTTGAACTTAGTAACTTTTCCTTGATGTTTTAAAAATGACTGAGGCTTGGGCTTGGGACTTGAGGTTGCCTGCTCAGCTGCTCTGTTTCGCTTACTTCCTGGTAGCTGATGGCAGCCTGTGTATTTGTGGCTGCTGAATAAGGGACTCCAAGTAAAACTGGGGGGTTTTGCCCCGGCTTCCTCTCTTGAAACCAATATTCTCTCCCTTCGAAAGTCTTTGCTGCATTATTCTATCGCTGGTCTGCAAAGACCAAATGTTCCACTGGTTCCCTAAGTCTAAACCTCGTGCTGCATTGTGCCCAAACGTGTGCTTGGTAAATGCCTGTTTGTCCCACAACTCAATTCGAGGTTTTATTTAAATATTAATGAGGCAAAAATTGGTGTAAGTGCCTCCTCAGGGAATCTTGGGAAACTACAGGGATGTAGTCAAATGGTTTGCAAATTGTACTTATTTATTTATAACTCTAATTTGAAAAGAAGGACCAGAGTTATTAAAGGGGGTGTTCACATTTTACAGAAACCTTATCCTAAGGAATAAGGGATAATCATTCTTAAGAAAAGGGGGAAATGCCAAGTTATTTCCTAGAGTTGTGGCTTCTTGTCCTTCCTGTGTTATAATGGTTGCTTGTGTGGGCAATTAAAAGACCTGTTTCTTCTGCTGTCTGCGAAATATGTCTCCATCTGCCTAACTCTACTGTGGAGGTCTCAGTCTCACCTCACGGCTCTGGTTATTTGTCGTGCCAGATATCCACACTCAAGTTCTGTTTCCTTTGTACCAGAAAGATAAAGAAGAGGAATGGTAGGCATTCTGGTCCGCAATCCACCTTGGTGATTTCATAGTGGGGCCCGGAAAAAACAAAGCTGATGTAGGCTGAGTGGGACCACATTATGACTTTCATGAATCTTGGGCACGTTTGCTTTTGTGCGCCCCTTCCACCATTAAAAACATCAAAACTTATATTTTACAACTGTGTTGGCATATGGCAAATACATTGATATAATATATTAAAACATTTTTATGGACCCCTAAAAGTATTTTGGTCCCTAGGCACTGTGTCTCCTGTGCATAATGAATTAGTCAGCTCTGTAAGTGAGCGATGGGAAAAGAAAGTAGCTTGACTCCTTTTTTCAGGGTCTAAAGATACCTGGGTTCCAATCTGTTCTCAATGATGCCTACGTTGGGAGGTTATGATCATAAATAAGGTGAATGAAATGCTCTTCCTCTGAGAGGCTTGTGTGTGTGGGGGGGTGGGCTCTGGAGGCTTGGGCAGCTGTGGACCATGAAGCTCAGCCACCTCCCAGATCCAGGATGCTAATCTCTTTACCTTGTCCCATATACCTTCTCTGTATGATAGTGATGGTGTTACAGTCTCTACTCTGAGAGGGTCCAGGGTGATTTTCCCGTTAGATGGAGAGCCTGAAGCGTGGTGAGATGAGCCTGGGTGGCTTCCTCTTCTGCGGCTGGTTCAGATTCTAATGCCTTGCTGCTTTCTTGGCAGCACAGAGAAGAAACAATTACAATAATTTTTTTCTGACTATAAAGGTGATATTGGTTTATTATGAAATTTGGAAAAAAACAGTTAAGAGCAGATTTTTTTTAAAAAACTGCTTTACTCCTAGAACCAACCACTGCCTACTGCCTCATGAAGTTGTATAAATGGGTGAACCCTACCACCAGTGGGACAGGGCTGGTCCAGCTCCCAGGAGCCAACCCAGCAGTGCTGGTCATTGTTGCTGTTTCTGCCTGATATCACCCTCAACTATAAAATGGCTGGATTTTACCAAATCCTCCCACCCTCCAAGGCTTATAAACTACAGTGTTAAGTGAAAAAGGCGAATTGCAAAATGTATATACAGTATGATCTCAATTGCATAGAAACATGCATAAAAATTGAGGAAGGCAATAGACAATTATGTCAGTAGTGGTATTAGTCCATGGAAGCTCCAGTGTGGGTGAGGGACAGCTTTTTCGGAGGATGGTAGCTTTTCAGCACCACATAAACCCTCCTCCACAGGCAATTCCTATGCATAGGAAATTTCCTATGCAATTTCCAGGCAGCTTCCTATGAATACAATTCTGCTGTTTATACTCTTAGAAGAGGCGAAGGGGACAGTGATCCTTCCATGCATAAACCCCACACCTTTGGAGGTAGCTGTCCTCCTTCATCACCTTTCTTCTGTGCCCACCCATGCAGCAGCAGTTTCTGCAGTCTCCTCTTTGCATTGGAGGCTGGGAGTGGGTTTTCCTAGCTCTCCTCTTGGGAACATGATTCTATTCTCTCCATAAAAGCAAGGATACAATTAAAGCTACGCATCAGAGAGCAATCAAGGGAACTAACAACTCCACATTACTGTGAAGAGGGTGCCATTGAACTAGGGCAGCTTCTGCAGCACTCTTCCTACTGTTACCACAAGTGCAGAAGAGCAGCTTCTGGTGCCTCTGCAGACCCTCAGAAGCAGAGCCTTCCCAGCAGGCAGGAATCTGGCTCATCTCAGAGAGATGGGGATCTGTAGACAAAACATTTGGTTTTCTTCAGTGGCCCGCTCC
The DNA here is from genome assembly GCF_005190385.1 of Monodon monoceros. Lineage (NCBI taxonomy): Eukaryota > Metazoa > Chordata > Mammalia > Artiodactyla > Monodontidae > Monodon > Monodon monoceros. The sequence continues at coordinate 69,335,744 of NW_021703767.1, forward strand.
AGTATCTTACAGTGTTTCCTTTAGTTCTGACCTAAATCCTGCCTGTGAAGGTTTCATCCCATATCTGTTTTCCTTTATGAAGACAGAAACATTGGCTCGTGCATCCCCATCTGATAACCCTCCAAGGCTCGATGCTGGGTTTCTTCTGATGTGTGTACGTCAAGCCCGGAAAATTAGAATAATGCCAGGTTAAGAAACTGAGTCTAAATGGTACATTCAATTATTTAATTCAACAAATATTTGTTTGAGCATCTACTATGTGCCAGGCAGGAAAGAAATAGACAAGGGAAGAAATAGACAGGAAAGAAATAGACAACTTCTGAAGCAGAAGTTATTAGCCTGTGCTACTTTAGATGCTGTGTTCAGAGACCCCCAAATCCTCCCTCAGTATTTAAAGTGAGCTTTGAAGGCACATAGCTTGGGTTGAATTCACTTACTCTTTCTGTGACTTAGGCCAAACTGCTCACCTACCTGAGTCTGTGTTTTTTTACCCCCAAATGAGGATAATTTCAGTACCTATTTCGGAGGTTGTAGAATAAATGAAATCATTTAACGAAAGTACAGTTCCTAGTAGTGGAAGTTGCTCTGTAAATGTGCTCCTTCATTCATGTTTTATAATGATTTGGGAACATCAGCAATATTGGGTGTAATATGAAATTGGTTTTTATTTTTAAAATGTGAATTTTAATGTGTATTGCTCACTTTGACGATCAGCTATAATTCCAAATTGGCTTCCTACAAACTCAGTTATGACCTATTATTAATATGCCAACATTCATTCACCCAACAAGTATTTCTTAAGTATCTTTTATAGTGTAGTCAGTGTATGCTAGGGGAGTAAAAAACACCTTTAATGTAAGCTGGTGCTAACATGATCAGGAAGTGAAATCTGCTAGGAAGAAAGTCTTCTATGGGAGGAGTTTCCAGGACAGCGGAAGATGGGCTCAGAGAAGCACAGATGCAGCAGAGACACTTCTCCAGTGCTGGCAGCAACACGCCTAACAAATGCCTGCCTACAGAAGAATCCTGGGAGCCTGGACTTGCCACTCATTCTTGAATTGCATTTATTCTGGGAACCAAGCAGAGTGCTGTGTCAATCTGCTAAGAAGGAGGCAGAGTTATAAATAGGATATGTGCTGAAATAGGAAATAAGATGAAAGATGGCATTTGGGGCTTTCACGGCTCCCCCCCTCCCTTAAGTAGAAGGAGGAAAGCCATCCATCTTGATGGGGGCAAGAAATTCAGGGGCCATCATTCCAAGAGAAGTGGAAGGGAGAGAGGAAATGGGAAGTAAGACAGTGGTGAAAAGTGGAGAGGTGGAAAGAAGTGAGTGAGACGTGAACAGAAGGGTGTGAAGGTAAGCTGCTCCCCGCACCACACCCCCCAGGCAGGTGAGATGAAATCAAAAGGAAAAACCTTGTGCTAGGAAAAAGAGTGGAGACTTACCCAACTGGAAAGAAACTTGAAATAGCAGGATAGTAATCACACATGGCCAGAAACAGGGATTGGGTAGGAAAAGAATTAAAAAGCTTAAGCCATAAAAACAGAATTAGGTGGGAAGGCTAACACAGTCGTGAGATAAAAGACCAGACTTGGTCAGTAGCATTCCCAGGTAGCGCCATTTACCCTTTCGCCCAAAGCAGACCTTGACCCTCAGCCCTCAAGGTGAATATCTTCAAAGGCATTAGTGAATCAATAATGGGGGGTCCTCCCATCAGGGGTGGGCAGTGGTGGTCTAGCTGTGGTTGAAGGAGGCTGTAGTGGAAAAAAGTCTTGGAGCTGGAGCTGGGTTCTCGACTCAGTGTTGCCATCAACTGGACATATGACCTCAAACAAGTCACCTGACCTCTGTGAGCTAGGTTTGGATATAGACTCTGCCATGAACTGCAGTTGATCTTGATCTACTTACTCCCCTCTGTAGACTTCCTTTTCTTTATCCATACACTGATGCATATTAGACTGTGTCTTAAAAGCTGCTGCCAGGGGTAAAATTCTATATTTTAACACTTGGATGAATGCTGAGAGTAGATCAGGGGGCCCCAGTAGTGTTAGCCCATACAAGAGAGTTTTTAGCAATTACCCACCCAGGATAAGATGGGAAGGAGACCTAGAGAGAACATAAAATGGGGGCTCCTCAAGGAGGCCTTGAGGGGAACAACATAACAGCACTCGGCCAAGGAGATGAGATGGACCTAGCTGTCTTGCAGATAGAAGGTATGGAACTGCAGGTATGGATCTGCTTCATTTCCCCAATGTGATCTCTTTCTGAGGCCAAAACAAAGATTTGGGGAGGTCGTAGGTCAGAGGACATCAAAGTGCACCAATACTGAGACGTGTTCTCTGAAGTAGTATTGCCCAAGCTCAGGAATCAGGAGCAGCCATGTGGTATATACAGGAACACGCTGCGTTCGTTTACCTTACACATTACATTATCAGTTCACCTTGATGCAATCATGTGTCCTCTCATTGGTTCCTGAACTTTACTAAGGTTGTTTCATTGGCCAGAGGTCCCTATCAAGATGATCTCTAAGCTACCTGTAGAGGTTCTGTTGCTTCTTGCTCATCTCTCCCCACTGCCCCAAAGGAGCTAGTATGCAAAAGCTCAACCCTGTTCAACAGATAACTTTGAATCTTAAATCAGATTTTATCCCTTTGTCTAGGGAATCCTTAAATAGCTCAAACCTTATAAATTTCCGACAATATGTATGAATCCAGGTACTGGGTCATTGGGTCACTGTCTGGGGGTTGTCAGCCTTGGATATTGGAAGTCCTGGTCTAGGAGACAAGTGACTCACTATTATATCAAGGATTGTGAATAGTATGCTCCATATCTAAGGATAAATTTGAGTCTTGGTCAGAAACCTTGGTGGGAAACCAAGGCCATTACCAATAGGCAGAGTGTCCCCTCTACTACAGGTGTTTTGTCAGTGACAAAGTGTGATGTTTTGGCAAACTGATTGACGACTATAAACTCTTAGATGGAGGCAAACCCTTCATAAGGATAGATCGGTGGCAAGGTCAGACTAAGTATTGCTTAGGGTTAGAGCTTTATTTGAGTTAGGGCTGTGCTCCTCCACCTGGCGACCTGGACAGGCAGCATCAGCACCACCTGGGAGGGAGCTTGTCAAAAAGCAGAGTTTCAGGCCCCATGCTACACCCACTGGATCAAAACTGCATTTGACAAGATTCGCAGCTGTTTTGTATGCTCATTAGAGGTTAAGAAGCACTGGGTCGGTGTTTTGTGACCACCTAGAGGGGTGGGATAGGGAGGGTAGGGGGGAGATGCAGAGGGAAGGGATATGGGGATATATATGTATATGTATAGCTGATTCACTTTGTTATACAGCAGAAACTAACACACCATTGTAAAGCAATTATACTCCAATAAAGGTGTTAAAAAAAAAAAGAAAAAAAAAGAAGCATTGCGTTAGGGTGCTCCTTTAAAAAAGAATGTAAACGTCTCTTCTAGAAGGTTACCATAGGCCAGTCATTTACAATATAATGAGAATGGTTTAAGCAGATTACTTCTCATTTATCCCTTAGCTAAAATAAGCCGGAATGGGAATTTTGTTTGAAAGGGAGGGAGAAATCATCAAACTCGCAATCCCTGACCCCTGCGCCAACCTCGGCTCTTTTCACAGGGATCTGGCGTACGGTAGGACTCAACACCTTTTTGTTTTTGTTATTTAGCTGAATAACTGACTTAAAATAACAAAGGACATGTGGTTCTGTGCTTGTCATGATTTTCCATATGCCCAGGTGTGGGAGGCAGAATAGTGGATCCCAAAATGTCAACATGGGACTTGTGAACCCCTGAAACCTGTGAATATGTTAACTTACATGGTATTGGGGAGTTAGACGATTTTAGGTTATGGAGATATTTCTGGATTATCCAGATGGACTCAATGTAATCACAAAGGTCCTGAAAAGTGGAAAAGGGAGGCAGAAAAGAAGGTCAGAGTCAGAGAAGGATATGTAAGAAAAATTAGACCTGCCTTTACTGGCTTTGAAGGTGGAGGAAGAGGGCCATGAGTCAAGGAATGTGGGTGATTCCTACATGCTGGAAAAGGCAAGGAAATGGATTTCCCTTAGAGCCTCCAGAAAGGAACGCAGCCCTGATGACATTTTGATATTTGCCCATTGAGACTTCTGTTGGACTTGTTACCTGCAGAGCTGTACAACAATAATTTATGTTGTTTTAAGCCACTAAAATTGTGGAACTTTGTTATGGCAGCAATAGGGAACTAATACATCACACCAGGGAACAATTAGTTCTTTCATTTTGAATGTGAAAGGCAAAATTTATCATCTATCTATCTATCTATCTACCTATCTATCAATTATCTATCAATCATCTATCTACCTGTCATCTATCTCTAATTTTTTTCTTTTTTGTATCCTTTGGGATTCAGGTGCACATGCTTGAGTTAATCCCATTCTCAGTTCATGGAATATCATCATCTATCCATGGAACGACCCTCTTTCTTTTTAAGAAAAAATATTTAATTTTAATGTTTTTTCCCTTCACCCACCATTCCCAATCTTCCTGCCCTCCTCCCATCGGCATCCACTCTAATATATTTAATACAGTCCTTCCAATCCATCTGACAGATGTTTATTTAGATATATGAGCACCCTTACAAAAATACACAAAGCTGTTTTATGTGGGTGTGTAATACATAAATGGAATTGGCTATAAATCTCATTCTGTTTTTACTTTTCTTCTCTCAACTCTGTTCTTGAGTTCAATCCAGATTGCTGTATGAATATCTAGTTCATTACTCTGCTGTATGCATATACCAAGTTTTACTTGCATGTGCCTTAGAGATGGACACCTAGTTGGCCCCCAACACTGAGGTAATGAACCTCCTTAGGCACATCTCCTGTGTTCCCCAGGAAGAATTTCTCTGGGGGTATACCTATTAGTGGGCTTGGTAGATTTTAAGGTACTCAGTTCTCCTTCAGAATGGCTGTACCAGCTATGGATGAGGGTTCGATTTCCCTACCTCCTTGCCAATGCTTAATAATAGCTGACTCAAAAAGCACATATATTTATGGGCAACAAGTAGCTGTGAAAGGAAGTATAGGTGATTTAGTGGAAATCATGCTGTGAATGCAGAACGGTTGGGAATAAATTAGAAAATAATTCTTGGAGGAATAGAGTCTTACAAGAAGTGATGAATGTGGCTGGGAAGAGGAAAGCCTTCCAGACAGGAAGGATGTGTGCAGGGCTCACAGGGGCTTGGACTGATCACTGTTGAGTGGTCCTTATTGGCAGAGGTGATCTCTCCTCCTCTGACTATAGTTATCTGGCACTCAGTCCAGCCTGTTTCCAACCTCCCATAGCCCTCCCATACAAAGAAAGAGATCTTCTCTGAATTTCCCTGGGGGTATGAGGGGCTCTCAGCTTCCAACTCCCCCTCTTCCTTAACTCTCTCTGCCACTTTGAAAATTTATACAATTTGATGCATTTTGACAGATGCATACCCCTGGGAAACCACCAACACAATCAATCCACAGGAGATTTCCAGCATCCCCCAAAAGTTTCCTTAGACATGTTTGCAGCCCATTTTTCCCTCTGCCCCTAGCCCCATGGAACCACTGATCTCCTTTCTGTCACTATAGGGAAGTTTGCATTTTCCAGAATTCTGCATGAATAGAATTTTACAGTATGTACTCTTTTGTGTCTGGCTTTTTCCATCCAGCATAATTTTTCAAAATGCATTTATTAAATGTCTATTTTGTGCCAATGGCTAAGTATACATTAGCTTATTTTTAAAAAATATTTATTTATTTGGTTGCGCCGGGTCTTAGTTGCGGCAGGTGGTCTCCTTAGTTGTGGCTCACCAGCTCCTTAGTTGTGGCATGTGAACTCTTAGTTGCTGCATGCATGTGGGATCTAGTTTCCTGACAAGGGATGGAACCCGGGTCCCCTGCATCAGGAGCTCAGAGTCTTAACCACTGTGTCACCAGGGAAGTCCCTCATCCAGCATAATTATTTTGAGATTCATCCATCCTATTGGCATATCAATAATTTATACTTTTTTATTGCTGAGTAGTATTCCATTGTATGAGTACATGACATTTTATCTGTTTCCTTGTTGAGAGACATTTAAGTTGCATTCTGTTTGGGGCTGTTATGATTAAAGCTGCTATGAATATTCATGTACAAACTTTCATGTTTACTTTAATTCTCTTTGATAAATAGTTGTTCAATGACTGGATTAAATGACAGGTGTATGCTTAACATTTAAAAAAATTGCCACATTCTTTTTCAAAGTGGTTGTACCATTTTACATTCCCAACAGTATTATAGGAGAACTCCAGTTTGTCCACATCCTTGTCAGCAGTTGATATGGTCAGTCTTTTAAATATTTTGCTATTCTAATGGGTGTGAAATGATATACAATTATGATTTTAATTAGCACACAACTAATGATGTGGAGCATTTTTCATGTGCTTATTGGCCATTCATACATCTTCTTTCATGAAGTGTTGCTTCACATTTTTTGCCCATTTAAAAACTGCATTTTTTTGTATTTTTATTATTGAGTTGTAAGAGTTCTTTATATGTTCTGGATATAAATCCTTTGCCAGATATGTATATTGCAAATATTTTCTCCTATTTTGTGGCATAACTTTTCATTTTTTAAACAATGTATTTCAAAGAGCAACATTTTAAAATTTTGATTAGGTCCAATTTATTAACTTTTTGTTTTATCTTTTGAGTACACTAAGAAATCTTTTTGTACACCAAGGTTGCAAAGATTTTCTCCTATGTTTTCTTTTAGAATGGTTTAAGATTTTATAGCATTTGTGCATAATCTTAACTTCCTCCTCTATTCTCTGATATCCTTGGGTCGTGGGTCTTTCCTGGAAAGGTCAGTAGCATCTCTTTTTATCTGTAATGGGAATAACTCTTAAGACCTAGTTGGAGTCCTTTGATTATATCATCAGCCATATGGGTTCGTGGCCACACAAACATATAGAAGAAAATTTAGAAATTTCACTGAGTGGTTCTCTCCTACTTAGGACTGTAATGTAGAATATGACTAGTTGTCCCATCTGGAGCCTAAATGAATTTCATATCCCTCTGAAGAAAAGTGGGCAGGAGTGCTAAGAACTGATTTGGCTAAAGGAAGAAGGAAGGTGTTTTTGCTCAGGCCTCTGGAAAGACAAGGGAGATCAGAAGAAAGCAAGGTGTCTATCCTGGATATTTATGATGAACCAAGTTCTTGAGACTCAAGCAGAAACTGAAAAACATGATTTCACAACTGATGCTGTGAGGCAGAGGAATACAAACAGAGATGCTATCTTGGCACCCAGGGGAAAAGTGCCCTACAGAGGTGGTCTTCTCCACCTGACATAGACCCAGCATGACTTTAACCAGGGAAGACTCTGGGAAGTGTAGGGCATCTTTGGCACCATGGGAGTTTGCCGATCTGGGAGCTCCGAGAGCCACCAGCCTTGGCACAGATGTTAGTGTGGTCACAGAAAAAAAGAAGTGGGGACAGAGTTGAAAAACAAAAGAGAGGTTCTGGAGTGCATGAGAGACTCCCCTGGGGAACTCTCCAAAATTCAGGAGTAGTAGGTTGTTGCCAATAACAAGACAGGAAAGGCGAGCTGGGTAAGCTTTAGGGACAGTTACAATGGAAACGACTGGCCCAAGTGAGTGCTATGGATTACTTATTGCCATTAGGAAGGAGGTTGGGGAAGGTCAGGCATGGTGTGTTTTCTGCCTGTTGCAGCCATGGAAAAGTCAAGGGCTGAAAAGGCCAAGAGTTATCTGAACTGCCCTCCCTAGGAAGGTCATGCATTCAGGATTTGACTCATTGATGATTAACCTTAGTGTTGATCTGTAGATGTTGGTTTCTCTAAGAGAGCTAAGAAGGTTTGATGATAATTAAAAAAATATTCTGGTAAAAAGTGTCATCTCACAAATTATTTGGAAGCTGCAAAGGCAAAAATATACTTTGTAATCCAAATATATGAAAGTTACCACTTTAACCCGACAATCAAACTTAGCATCACTACTAGTGGAACAACCTGAAATTGTACACCTCCTGCTGGGATACACTATGAAGTACACAGCATCATCTGTAACATATTCTCACCCAAAGCGAATCTAATCAAACTTTCAGGCCAGCACTGTCCGACAGAAGTATAATGTGGACCACAGGTAATTTAAAATTTTCTAGTAGCCACCAATGGGCAACAAAAGAAAAAAATAAATTGGACTACAGCCAAATTAAAAACTTGTATGCATCAAAGGATACAATTAGCAGAGTGAAAAGGAAACCGTGGGATTGGAGAAAATATTTGCAAATCATATATCTGATAAGGGATTGATATCCAGAATATATGAAGAACTTCCACTCAACAACAACAAAAATAAGAACTAGATTAAAAAATGGGCAAAACTCTTGAAAAGATATTTCTCCAAAGAAAATATACAGCTGGTCTATAAGCACATGAAAATATGCTTAACATCACTGACCATTAGGGAAATGCATATCAAAACCGCGATGAGATCACACCGATTAGAATGGCTATTATTTTAAAAAATGGAAAATAACAAGTGTTGGTGAGGATGTGGAGAAATTGGAACCATGGCTGATGGGAATGTAAAAGGGTGCAGCCTCTGCAGAAAACAGTATAGTAATTCCACAAAAAATTAAACATAGAATTACCATATGATCCAGAAATCTCACTTCTGGGTTTATACCCAAAAGAATTGAAAGCAGGGACTCGAACACATATTTGTGTACCCAAGATTCATAGCAGCATTACTTAATATAGTCAAAAGGTGGAAGCAACTCAGGTGGACATCAATGGATGAATGGATAAACAAAATGTGGTATATATGTTAAATGGAATATTATTCAGCCTTAAAAAGGAAGGAAATTCTTACGTACGCTACAGCATGGATGAACCTTGATGACATTATGCTAAGTGAAATAAGCCAGACACAAAAGGACAAATATTGTATGATTCCACTTACCTGTGTTACCTAGAGTAGTCAAATTGCATAGAGACAGAGAACAGAATGGTGGTTGCCAGGAGCTAGTGGAAGGAGGAATGAGTTGTTGCCTAATGGAAGAGTTTCAGTTTGGGAAGATGAAAAAGTTCTGGAGATGGATGCACAACAATGTACCACTGAATCGTATACTTAAAAACGGTTAAAATGGTAACTGTGATGTTATGACTTATTTCCAAATGGTTCAAAACAAGAAAAAATAAAAACACCCCAAACATACACATGCAAACATACCATACATATAGATAAAGCAAATGTGGCAAAACATTAACAGTTGATGAATTAGGAGGCCAGGACACCTAGGAAATGCCCAAATCCTTTTCCCAAACAAGGCACATAATCTTCTCTCTCTCTCTTCTCCATAAGGTTCCTAAGGATAATACATGCACAGGGAGCAATGACGAAGGAGCTTGCATTTGAAAGCTCTGTTAGGTGGCCTAGAGCACAACGCAGAGGCCAGAGGCTTACCTGTGCTGTTCCTTCTCCTAAGCACAAACCCAAGTTTGGGCACCTTCACGGGCCAAGACGCCAAAAAGATGAATGCACTGCAGCAGGCATGGGAAAAGAAAACTGTGAGCCAGATGCCCTCTTCAGCAATGCAAAGGGAATAGGGAGAAAGGAGGGTGGCAGAGAGGGGCCCACCATCTTTTCTAAGCCACTCCCACTCAGTGTGCTAAGATCTCTCCATCACACTGGCATGACCTCTTCTTGAGGTACAGAGGTGAGGGACATGGGGAGAAGTAAAGATGGCTTGCGTTCCTTCTCTTCCCAGGGATAAAGGGTAGATGGATGGAGGTTCTTAGTCAATATCTGAAAGCCACTCTTCCACTCTTGTATCTCTAGCATCATGAATGGTGTATAGGCCATTGTTTTTAGAGGAGCTGTGAAAAGAAGTTCCAGCTTGGAGAGGTCAGAATCAGGCGAAGCAGTATTGTTACTGCCTCCCTTGAAAGCTGTATCCAGGAATGAAGATGTCAACCAAGAAAGGAGGCACTTTGAGTTAAAATGCTTAGGAACTTGGAGAGAAAATTTATAAGCACCGATGGCTACTTTTATTAAGGGCCAAAGAATCATTTGATGTAATGTTGGTAAAAGAAGCACAACTTAGGTGGAGGAATCTCTACCCTGGCCCTTCCTAAAATGCTGCCTTTCCTTCTCTTTAACTTATTTTCCATAACCTGATGAAATAGAGGTTCAAACCATAGGTATAATCAGGTTTTATAATTTGGAACACTGTGGAGACAAAGTAACTGAGTTCCCTTCGGTGTAAATTACTGACATTGCTCCAAATTTAGCCACATCTGTAAATGTTATATAATAGGAATGAACTCAAGGAAAGAGGAAGGGTAGCAGGTAAGATTTGGGGAAAAGGGAACAGAAAGTAATAATCCCTTGAAACAGAACAGGGAACCTCTGACTTTCAACTTAACTGGATGTTGAATGATGGTCTTAAGTTGAACAACCATAAATTGAGTCAATTACAATTTTCCTTGAAGCTTCTCCTAAACTCTGGTCTTTTGCCAACTTCTTGAAACACTCAAACATCCTTGGCTTACAGTGAAAACTTCTTCCTTTGCTGCCGCACCGTAACTTTTCTTATATGTTTAGATAAAAGAGATGCCTTCAGCTGAAATAGTTGCTGGTTTCGGAGGCACATTGACTTGTCTCATCTGATCAGTCCTTAGCCCATCCTATGTTCCTATTACCGCTATCACAGTGACCTAGCATCAGGTGTGGGAGTGAGGCAGTCATATAAACAGATATTTTAAGTACAGATTCTGACCCCCTGGATTCCCATGCACAGCTCTGGTGGAATGTAGCTTCTCCTCACCTTCAGCTGTTGAGAATCACTGCTTGTAATGAGCAATATTAGTGATGTGGAGCCAGAAAAAGTCCAATAGCCACTGTCTCAGGGGGAAGAGGAGAGGTGGTCGGTCGTCTGTGTCCTCGGCTCAGTTATCTTCTTGGCCTGGGACTATAGACTCAAGGTCACATTCTGCCCACCCTGCACCTCAAAAATACCTGGAACAGCTGCTCAGGAAGTAAGGGTACATTTAACTTTCTTCAAACTTGGTTTTCCCATCTGAAAATACAAAGCAAGTATGAGACACGGTGAGGCAGACCCATATCTCTCAGGTTTTATCATTTTCAGTGGGCTCCAGACATCGTCCAGCTGCACGTATCTACAAGTTGGTGCTTGAAGACTTTATCTGGAACCCTGGAAGGTTACTATGCCCAAGATACATGGGGGCTCAGAAGTTCTGGAAGTTGAACTGCCCTGCACGCCCCCCCCCACCAACCCAGAGCATCCTTCAACCAACGAGTGATGGGAGATGATGTGTGACTATCCCAGCAACCTCATCCCGTGGGTGGGATAATGCTGAAGTGTGTGTTTTACACTGTTTCCCTGTAGGCTTAAGCTATAGCTGTCTACTTAAGCTATAGTTGGCTTAATAATTCACTTTTTATTGGCTGTCTTCCCCTTCCTGACTCACTTCCTCACTCTCTTGCTGGTATTTCCTTGGATTAACTCCCAAACAAACTACTTGCTCTCAAATCCTTGTTTCAAGGTCGGCTTCTGAAGGACAGCAAATGAAGACGATTCTCTAGTGTTAAGTTAGCATCATTAAACACACGTTGCAGAAGAGCTGCTAGATGAGACAGGCACCCCTTCCTCTTCTTGTTCCTCTGTTTTTGTCTGAGGCAGTGGGGACTAAACCCAGAGATCTGTGGAATGTGCTGCATATACTGTCCCCTGTGAAGAGCCTGGTATTGTAACAACATGTTCACAGGCGTTGGGGGTCTCCTCATTGTGATGTGAGTGTTTGATGAAGGAACACGGGTCACAGTGGAATGAATGAGAGTAGATCCGATTCTGTGCTGACGGTGAGTGAGAGGAACTGTGGGTATTGAGAATGGCACCCCCTACACTGTGTTCCCTCGTGTTCTGGGAGATGCTTAATAAGTGGAAACCCCAAAATAAAGTTCCTATGGTCAAATGTTTGGGAATTGCTGGATCAAGCAGAGACTATTTTATGGTAGGACTTCTCAGGACCTTTAAGACAGAGTACATTGTGATTCCCTGAGGGAGGGATCACATATATGGTGTTTTCCAAATCTCTCTGGCCACAGACTTTTGGAGGAACCATCTGTCAATACCCCACTGAAGACAGTTTGGGAAGTGATGGTAGAGAGACGTGTATTTTCCCTCTCTCAGGTCTTTCAATGATGAGTGTTTTGAAATGAGTTCTGGTCTCCATCTGAGTGACCGAAATGTCTTTTCCCTTTTCTCTTGTCTGTGAAGCTGGCATTGGAAAGGGGCTGTTCCTCCTTATTATATTTCAGGTACCATAATCATTATAAGACCCAGCAATTGCTTGGCCTTTGCAGAGTCTCCAGACTGCTTTCCCGCACATTAATCCTCATAACAACCCCGAAGGTGGGTCATATACATCCTTATTAAATAGGTGAGGAAACTAAAGTTCAGAGGTTTCTCCAGGATCACTTGGTAGTACACCACGGCAAGAAGACTGCGACTTGCAGCCAGCAACACAAGTGAGGGACTCTCATTTTCTCTGCGTTGTCTGAATTTTGAGTAAAGATTCAACTAATATAGCAGACTTTTCTAAGACTTTGGGGTTTGAAAAGCTCATGGGACCAGGCCAAGAAAGAGAAAGAGGAAAACGCATCAATTCTCAGAGCATGATATATGGGATTATTCCAGGTGGTCTGTGGCTGGTTCCACTGCAGCCCAGAAGGTATCGGGTAGGCTGTAAGATGTTATGGAAAAACACAAGCTTTTTGGCCAGCCCAATAGATGGCATCCTGGATAAGATAAGGGCTTTCAAAACAAACTCTGGGTTTGAACTTTTGCTCTATCATTTACCAGCTGTGCGACTTGGTGGTGCGTTACTTAAACCATCTGAACCTCATTTCCTCATCTGTAAAACAGAGAAAATAATATTTCTCATGGGGCTACTGTGAGGATGAAATAGATAGATTAGATTAGAAATAGATAAATATACTATTAGTAGCATAGTATCCATAACTTTTATGTTTTGGCATGAATTAATATTTTAACAAAAACTAGACATCATTTATGTTGTTACCTTACTGGAAACAGTGCTGTTTTCTAATAACTTCTGGCAGTAGGTTTCGTTTTTTTAAAAATTATTGTTGTTTGGTTTTGGTTTTATTTTGTGTAAAAATAGGACTAAATGTGCTAGGTCTTTGCAGTCTTTTTCTCTCCAACTAAATAGCCTATCAACACTCCCTAACACTCCACCTCACCCCCTGAGAAAAGGAAAAAGAACAAATTGAGAACGCATGGAACAACAGCTCGGAAACCTGAGCATTTCCCATTTCAGCTTTCCTTGGAATAATTTGATGAAAAGCCTGTGGTGTGGTTTTAAATGGCATTGGGATGCCCATCTTCTTTCCCTACGCCTAAGCTCCTGAACATGATTTATATTTCCCTATTTTTTTTTTTTTTTTTTGCGGTACGCGGGCCTCTCACTGCTGTGGCCTCTCCCGCTGCGGAGCACAGGCTCCGGACGCGCAGGCTCAGCGGCCATGGCTCACAGGCCCAGCCGCTCCAGGGCATGTGGGATCTTCCCGGACCGGGGCACGAACCCGTGTCCCCTAGCATCGGCAGGCGGACTCTCAACCACTGTGCCACCAGGGAAGCCCTATTTTAAGCTAGTGAAGATTTATGAGACTTTAAACACCATAGTTCAAGTTATTGGAGGTTTAAAGGAATTAAGCAGGTCCAGCAGCACCTGGAGCTGTAGGTGGTCGAAAAGATTTATCAGCATTTCCTTGTTAAAACCCACTTTTCAAGGATTTTCATAGCCTGGGTCTGAATCTATTTATTTGGACAGAGGAGTGAATTTTTAGGATTTCTCTCAGAGTGAAAAGAAATTCCATCCCTCTATTCCTTCCTGCTTTGTTTTTCGGGCCGGGCCTCTGCCCTTCACCTCTTCATCTTTCACGTCTAGCTTGCTCTGTCTTTTCTGCGGTTTCCTTTCTCTCTGGTCCTGTCTTCTCTTAAGCGCTTGAACTCTTGGGATCCCTGTACGTTCATGTATTCACAAGCTCAGCTCTGACCCATGAACCTAACAGCAGCTGGAGGGAGCTGACATTCCAGGGCAGGGCTGTGGTGGGTGATGGATGGCTGTGGGGTGGGAATGCCTCATGCCATGGGGGTGACAGATCCCTGTGTTTACACCAGAGGGTGCAATGACTCCATGGCTGAGAGAGGCTGGCTGGAGGCTGGAGTTTCCAAATAAAATGCCCATTCAAGGCAAAGCAGGCAAAATTCCCAGGCAGTTAGGTTTTGGAGAAGCCGTATTGAGCGACACTGAAAACGGGTTCAGGGCACAAAGTGGTCACACACTCTTGATCATATTCTACCAATGCTGGGAAGAGCCAGCATTCTTCTCATTGCCAGTGATTATTTCCATCAGCCTCTGCTTCTTACCTCTCAGGTTTCCTCCAAGTCCTAGCTCTGCCCGCCCTGTCAAATCAGTGTGGGTGCTGGAAACATGAACTCATTTTAATATCAGCCTGAACCAGACATCACTGGGAAGGAAATCAGAGAAGCTATTTCAAAGTCAAGTAAAAATAACTTTTGTTGAGTACATACTCTCTGATTCCACTTACATGAAACCCTAGAAAAGACAAATCTAATCTAGAGTGATAGAAAGAAGATTGGTGGTTGCCTGAGGCCAAAGTAGGGGAAGACTGACAGAGATGAGGCCCAAGTGCACTTTTGTGATGCTGGAAATGTGCTTTGTCTCAAGTATGGTGATGGTAGCACAGGTGTAGAGCATTGGAAAAACTCATTAAAATGTGGAATTAAAATGGGTGTAAATTATACCTTGATTTTTAAAAATGTATCTGCTGTGCATCCACACTCCTTGTCCCCTCTCTTAGCACAGACAATGGAAAGCTGAGACTAAATCTTAGAATGCGCCCCTATCCGTGGATGGTTGTTCAACCAGCCAAAGCTGTGTGTATCCATACAGGGCATGGGGCTAATCCAAAGCAGTAGATAAACACCTCATCAATTATAACTCACTTTGGAATGCTCTCTGTGCCTTTACGTTCCCTGAGTACAACCTGATTGACAGGGGCAAGGGGGAGCAGGCAGCCAAGAAATGTGGTAGGGGAAGCCAGATTAAACAATTACCAGGGAGAGACAGCAAAAGAGTGAATGGCCGCGCAGATAATAAAGAACTGTTGACTTTGTGACGTGAGCTGTGCATTGTATGAAAGTGTAAAGGGGTCGGTGAGTTGGGGCAGATGCTCATTAGAAATCAAACCAACCACACCGAATGGTCTTGGCATCTAGATAGCAGAAGGTCTTCACCAACTCGATCTTTTCCACATCTGTAATTAAATTTGGGGTATTGCTTAAGTCAGGCACAGTGCCCTATTCATTCTGATATCCAAATATCCATTTTAAAGTTGGGCAGGCTTACCCAGAGAATGATGTAACTAGATCAAGGATGGCGTGAAGACTTAGGACACTGGATTTTTGTCCCTGCTGTGTGACCTTCTAAAAAAATCGCTTTATTTATTTGTTCACTTATTCATTTATTCAATAAAATTATTGAGTACCTGCTACAAATCAGGCCATCGGCAAGACCCTGGGGATACATGGCTCTAGGTTTTTCTTGCCTCATTTGTAAAGGCTGTTCTGGGGTCCCTGCAACGTCCTACCACTGTACCGACGGAAGGCACGGGTAGTGGTGTGGTCAGGCTTGGAGACCCACAATGCTGTGCCTCAGTGATAAAGCTGCCCAGGAGGAACAACAAAGAGAGAACTCCCTAACTACTCTGGTCTGTATCTTTCCAAAGGGTAATTCTAGGCCACTTAAAGCATCTTTGCCATAAAAATTTCCATGGAAATAAAATTAAGCATTTTAGTTTTGTTTATTGAAAAAAATATTCTTAAAACCCTCTAAGGTGGTTTTTAAATTAATTCCTTATTGCTTCAAAGCACAAACTCACATATAGTTATAAATTAAGTTAACATTTGATCTAGTGCAGGGCAATAAACCAACACTTTTGTCCAGCCGCTCTCCCTGATTTGGAGTGTGTTCCTTGTTCCACCCGCCCTCTCCCCAAGCAAAATTTAGAAATAAACAGACCCAAAATTGCTTCTCTTTTCAAAGTTCTTCTCACACTTATTTTTGTGTGTGTGTGTGTGGTATGCGGGCCTCTCACTGCTGTGGCCTCTCCCGCTGCGGAGCACAGGCTCCGGACGCGCAGGCTCAGCGGCCATGCCTCACAGGCCCAGCCGCTCCGCGGCATGTGGGGTCTTCCCGGACCGGGGCATGAACTCGTGTCCCCTGCATCGGCAGGCGGACTCTCAACCACTGCGCCACCAGGGAAGCCCTCACACTTATCTTTAAGTGTACAAGATCTGTTCCCTTTCAGAGCATCAAACCAGCTCTCAGAAAGGTCTGAGAGAGATTCAAATTATGTGGGATTCAAATTATGCTCTGTCCATTTATAATATGTGACCCAGGGAAAGTTCCCTAATGTTTCTGTGCCTCGGTTTCTTATCTGGAAGTGGGAATAACAATATCTACTTTGAGTTATTGTTTAAATAAGATAATGGATATAAAAAATACCTAGCATGGTGTCTAGCCAATTGTAGAAAACTAATTGGTGGTTACTAAAGCCAAACAGAAATGAAGTCTGGAGATAGAAGAGAAAAAGTCCACCACAGGGTAAGAAGTAATCCACTGATTCTGGGAATGGAGGAACCAAGACCTTAAGCCTTGGTTGCGTTGATAGCTACTGTGGGGCACAGGAACTTCAGATTATTAAACTCAGAAGAGCATATTACAGTTGTCCCTTGGTATTTATGGGAGATTGGTTCCAGGACCCTCACAGACACCACAATGTGGGGATGCTCAAGTCCTTTATATAAAATGGCGTAGTATTCTGCCGATGCAGGGGACACGGATTTGTGCCCCGGTCCGGGAAGATCCCACATGCCGCGGAGCGGCTGGGCCCGTGAGCCATGGCCGCTGAGCCTGCGCGTCCAGAGCCTGTGCTCTGCAACGGGAGAGGCCACAACAGTGAGAGGCCCGCGTACCACAAAAAAAAAAAAAAAAAATGGCGTAGTATTTACATTTAACCTATGCACATCCTCCTTTATACTTTAAACCATCTCTAGATTATTTCTAATACAGTGTAAATACGATATAAATAGTTGTAAATACAATGTAAATGTGATGTAGGTTGTTGCCAGCATGTGGCAAACTCAAGTTGCTTTTTGGAATTTTTTCTGTTTTTGATCTGCCGTTGGTTGAATTCACGGATGCAGAACCCGCCGATAAAGAGGGTCTGCTGTATAAAGAGATATTTCCTTGCAATGTGGCTGAAGTTTTTTAAAAAAGCCATTTACTTACTTTACTTAGAATATTGATTCACACCTTGTTATAGGGGTGACCCTTGCTGTTGTTTATGAGATACTACGCTATGCCTCCTTTTGTGCCATGTAGGCTCTTTTTTTTTTTTAACTTCTTTAAATTTTTTCTTAAATAGACTTTGTCCTTGAATTTCCTGTGGATACAGAGGGCTGACTGTATCTACCTGGGAGAAGGGTTGACATTCTGAGAGGGAGAATAAGTCATCATATGCCCTTGACCCAAGAGTGAGAGGGTTTTTCTCTTTAATCCAGTATCCAGCTATAGGAGGAATGCATATGGATCAATGATGGAGAAAAAGCCATATCCCCACTAAGCTGCAATGGCTACATTAGCAGATGCCACAGTCAGATTACCTCCATACTCCCCCAGGGAAAGTTGACATCTCCTGGCCCTTTCCACAGAAGGCACTGTTCCACCCAACAGGTCAAAATCTGTGTCACAAAGAGGGCTGAGAACCTGAAGATAGAGTCTGCCTGCTGATCCAAGAACAACAGATGACTGGTCCAGGCTGTGATTAAAGTTGGTTGGAATTCACAGCCGGCAGAACAATGACCACATTCATGAACTGAACTTCTGCTTACTCTCCTATTCCAAATCCTTCATCTTTCCTCCACATGGACAGCCAGCTGTGCTGAGAGATTTGTGGTGTTAGCACCTGGAAGTGTTGGATGGACTTGATTCCTGTGTAATAAAATCTAACTTGAATGACTTGAAAATATAGTTAAAGGCTGCAAACCTATTTGTAATTACTAGGATCCCCCCAATAAAAGCCCACTAGACTGTAGAGCTCCATATGGGCAGCGACCACATTTGTCTTTTTTACTGCTTTATATCCAGTATCGAGAACAGAGCTTCTTGGGTAACCAACCATCTTGGTTTGCCTGGGAGTCTCTGGTTTTAGCACTAAACGTCCTGCATCTCAAAAACCCTTCAGTCACAGGCAAAATGGGATGATTGGTCACTCTAGGCTTGGCACATAGTAGGTGCTCAAAAAAAAATTGTCAAACAAAGGAAATAAATAAGCAGTAGAAGTGTAAAAGTTGGATTAACTGCTGTAGATAGGGGTCTACCTTCAGCAGATACTGTTTTGAGGTTGAGTTTGGTGAAACCAGCATACTATTTTGATAGTATATAGGCCCAGTCTTGGGCTTTAAATACCATCTCATTTCTGTCCCTTCTTTAACTTCAGTTTATACATCTGGTCCATTAGTCAGCAATAGGCTGTACAGTTTCAAAACTGTCAAAATGTGGTCAAAACATGACCAGGATTTCTAAAGTCTATTTTCCATTTGGTAACTTTTCCACCCTATATACATAGAGGCCAGTTGTTTTAATATGACCCATAATATATACTTGGGAAGGGAGAGCATGTCTCCTATCAAAGTAATTCAACAATCCTTCATTGAGTGACTGCTCTGGACAAGGTGCTGGGTGCTGCCGGGCATTCAAAATGAGTGAAGAAGATCCTTGCCCTTAGTAGCTCTCAATCTGGGAGTGGCGTGGTATGTGTGAATAAACATTCGTAATTATTTATGACATGAAGCATGCTTGATATATCCATGCTACTTTAATGATTTTAATTGTGCCCTATGTGACCACGGGAGAGAAGGAGATTAATCTTGAGACGTTATGGAATGCCTTCTTAAGGAGGTGGGATTTAAGGTGGATTTTGAAGGAAGTGTAGGTCTTCAAAAACTGGCTATGAAATGGGGAGAGTGACTTTCCAGGTAGAGGGAAGGGTATTAGTTACGTTAGGCTACTCATTACCTAAACCTGCCTATAGAGCCTTAACTAAATGACAGCATGTTATTCTCACTTAATGAGAAGTCCAAGGCTGATGCAGCAGCTCCAAGCTGTCCTCAGGGTCTCAGGCTTCTTCTCTCCTTAGGCTTCCCATCCTTAGCCTGTGGCTTTGCTGTGTCATGCTCCCAAGATGGCTGTTCTATCTCAAGCCTCCGGTTTGTGGACCAGGCAGGAAAAAGAAGGAAGAAAGGAAGGAAGGAAAGGAGAATGGAGAAAGGAGAGAGGCATGTAGGAGGGAAAGGGAGGGCCTGTATAAGGAGGGCAAACACTTTCCCCAACTCCCTAGCAGACTTTCTCTGAGTTATGTCTCATGACAAGAAATAGGTTACATGGTCACCCCTAGCTGCAAAGGAGTTGGGGGAAGGTGAACATTTTAGCTGGACACACTGCCCTCCTGGATAACACTGCAGTTGTCTTAGTAAGGAGAATGGATTTTGGGTAGGTAACCAGCAGTGTTTTTGCCTTCGAACAGGAGCCTAGAAATGGGGACAGCGTGAGGATTGCTGGATAATTGAGAGGCTGAAGAGTAGAACCTTGTGCCTGGAGTCATGAATGTGTGTGTGTGTTTGAGTGCGCAGGACAAGATAGAGTGGGATGGCTTCATGGAGTTTGGGGAGGAGTAATCTGAGGAAGATAAGACTGGAAAAAGATGAGTCAAAATGCAGGAGACATGTGGTTCTTTAATTTCTTTGCAGATCTCCAGAACAGCCTAGATGACTCTGTTTCACATTTCATGGGGTAGAATTCACCCTTTACTCCCAGTCTTTTTCCTCCTTAGTCTCATGTTACCAAGCACCTTGGATAGAGATATAAAAAATACCACTTTCAAACATGTACTCTCATGTTAATATCAGAAGAAGATAATGGAAACATTTAAACTATTTTCTTTCCCTAATTTCCCCTGTTATCCATATTTCAGTTTTATATTATTATTATTCATGTATTGATCAATTGCTTTAATTCCCAAATCGTATTAATCTTATCACCATGAAACAACTGTGATTTTAGTAATGTACAAAATGTGATTTTAGCATTGCTAAAATACTAATCAGGAAAGATGTATATACAGAAACATAATGCTCCTCAGAAATATACATATATATTTATGTATATGTTTCTGATTTGTATTTAGCACATGCGGCTAAATTCATATTTCACACACACATACTTATATATATATATATATATACACACATATGTATTTTCCATCTATAGCTATCTTTCTGAGAGTCAGATTTGTTCTTCAGCTTTGAGATTTCTCTTGTATCTTGGTGCAGTCTTGCTTCGGTCACTCTCTAAGCTACAGCTCTGAATAATTTTCCCATTGCTTGGCTCTCGCCTTGGTTTCTTTCAGGATAATGGTTTCTGAAGATAACTTTAGGCATAAAGAATAGTTGACAAACCAGGGAGAGCTTACTAGCGTTAGAGGAAGTTATGACATTATTACTCTATGTCAGGAGCCAGCAAACCTTTTTTTGTAAAGGCCAGATAGTAAATATTTTTGACTTTGCAGGCCACAGGTCTCTGTCACAACTACTCAGCTCTGCTGTTGTAGCACAAAAGCAGCCATAGACACTAATAAAAGAATGGCGCGATGGACATATATACACTACCAGATGTAAAATAGATAGCTAGTGGGAAGCAGCCACATAGCACAGGGAGATCAGCTCAGTGCTTTGTGATGACCAAGAGGGGTGGGGTAGGGAGGGTGGGAGGGAGACACAAGAGGGAGGAGATATGGGGATATATGTATATATATAGCTGATTCACTTTGTTATAAAGTAGAAATTAACACACCATTGTAAAGCAATTATACTCCAATAAAGATGTTTAAAAAAAAAAAGAATGGCATGGCTGCATTCCAATAAAACTTTATTTACAAAACCTCTGCTATAAGTGAACAGCAGGAAGACATTCTCTCCCTTTCTCTACATCTTTTTCCACCTCTCTCGTGCCCTCTCTCGTATTTTGTTGTGTTCTTATCATCATCTTTCTTCCACCTTTGTCTTTATTCGTTTTCCATCCTGACCTTTCTGTTTCTCGCTTTCTTTTTCACATCTTGATTCCTTTCTTGTCACTTGCTGTGAGACATATCTCCTAGGGATGCTTGGCAGGTCCTATCCTCTGAGATGGCATCAGAGAGGAGACTTAACTCTTCGAGTCCACTTAGTGACACAGAGAGGCTCCTGGGCTGACTGGATTATGTGTCTCTTCACTTCTTAAGCACATGTAACTCTTGAGTAGCTTCAGATATGCTTTGGTTTATTAGCTGTGGAATTTCTTCTGGCTTCCTTTGGACCTGAATCTCTCAACTGTCTAAGGGGGTCTTTCTCTCAAAATTTCAGTGGAAACTGAGGTATACTTGAATGCTCCTTTGTCTTTTTGAGTTACCCCCTCTCTTCAGGATAGGCAAGGCTGACAGGAACATGGGTGTGGAGCCTATAAGCGCAACTTCCTCAGGGTCTGGAGGAAATCCATATCTTTACCTGTTGCAGATTTCCTCATGCAGGCACGCTTTTTGGCCCCCACATGCTTTCCCCAAAGACAGGATGAGAGGGAATGGGCTTCAGTTGCAGCAGGAAGGCTTAAGAGTAGAGGTCAGGAAGAACTTTGGTTCTGTCACAACTGTATATCAAGCAAGGTGAAGACTGGGGGATGTTTTGGCATTCCCTTGGAAGTGTTAAAAGAACAGGACAGATTACTTCCTATGCTCACTCTGAACAGAATATGGTGTGACAAAGGAAACAGCTTTGTGTTAGAAATTTCCTGTGTAGTATGGATGGAGGGCTGGGAATCAAGATTTGAGGCCCAAATACCTTCCACCAGCTTCCTCTATGCAGACCAACCCTCAGGATGCCGGCTGATCCCTGCAACAGGGAAGGCCACCCGCCCTTCCGGTTTCTGCGATGATATTCATCGTTTTCCAGCTTCAGAATTTTTTATCCCTCTCTTCTACTCTCAGCTGTGTCCTTCAACTCTGCACAGCTAACTCCATTTTGAAAAACAAAACAAAATGAAATAAATATTTGGACACTTGACCATCCGGTCTAGCTACTGTCTTATATTCTTTTATCACTGACCAAACATCATGAACAGATGTTTCAGCTTTGCTCCTCCCATTCTCTCTTCACACATTGGCCCCGGTTCTGTCTACACTCGGGTTCCACCCTCTGCTTCGCTCCCTCACCACATATGCTCTCCTGCAATCGGGTTCCAGCCTCCTCTTTCTCTCGCAAAAATGCCTTGAAATCTACCACTTACCCAAATCCTGTCTCCACATCCCAGTCTTTGTTGCCCCTCACTTATCTGTGGCATCTGCCGTTTTTGACCCCAGTCTGGTCCCTGACACCCTCTTGTCTTTCGTCTCCAAGGCCAACATGTTTCTCTGACTTGTCTGTCTTGCTGGTCTATCTTTTTTTTCAGGCATTGGCTTTACTTCCCCCCCACCTTACCTGGGGAAGCCAGTTGACAAGCTATTGTGGAAATTCAAGATTACAGAGGTGAGGGACTTCTCTGGTGGCACAGTGGTTAAGATTCCGCCTGTCAATGCAGGGGACACGGGCTCAAGCCCTGGTCCAGGAAGATCCCACATGCCGCAGAGCAATTAAGCCCGAGTGTCACAAATGCTTTCTAGAGCCCGTGAACCACAACTACTGAGCCCGTGTGCCTGGAGCCCGTGCTCTGCAACAAGACAAGCCACTGCAATGAGAAGTCCGCGCACCGCAATGAAGAGTAGCCCCTGCTTGCCGCAACTAGAGAAAGCCTGCACGCAGCAACAAAGACCAATGCAGCCGAAAAAAAATAAATTTATTTTTTTTAAAAAAGATTACAGAGCTGAAGCCTGGGCTAGGATGGCATTGGAGGGAAAAGGGGGCAACGGGTGACATTTCAAAGGAAAACTTTGGCTTAATGATGGCATGGATGCTGGAAGTAGAAGAGGTGGAGAAGCTTAGCAAGTGTCCCACGGTTCTAGTCTGTGGGAATGGAATAATGAAGTCAGGAGAGACAGGAAGAGGTGCTGGTTCTAAGGCAAATTTTATTTGAGTGGAAAGCAGGACATACAAGTGGATAATATGTCTAAAGATGAAAGCTAATAGAAATGGATAGAAAAGCATTTATCTCATTTGCCCTTGCTGCTTCAGCCAGCTCCTAGCTACTTAATATTTCCAGCTCCTAACCCTCCCAGGTTCTGTGCTTACAGTTCTAACTGCTGATTGGACATTACCACCCGATGCCCATCATCACATCAGATACTCAGGTAGGAGGAAATGTGTTACAGGGAAGCAGCATGGAAAACTGGCCTAGGAGGCATGAATTCTAGGGTCTGCTATGTGACTTTGGACAAGTCATTTTATTCTCTAGTTTTCCTAATGATGAAATGAGGGTTTAGATTAAGTAAATCACCTTCCTACTAAATCATCACTTCCCCATCTTTCTATAGATTGGTTTCTCCTCTAGATTTTTTTCTTCTGTTAGTCATGCCACCATTCTCTGTTACCTAGTGCCCAGCGGTGCCTTGAATTCCAGTTCACCACCTCTTCCTCTTTTCTGCCCACTCCACATATAAGCCATCAACACATGCTACTGCTTTTCCTTCTTGGAGACTTTCACAGTTTTCCGTTTCCTTCCCACAGCCACACCGTCGTTGAGGTGCTTACCGCCTTGCTCCTTGATTATTTCTAGGAATTCTGAACTCTTCTTGAGGCAGGCTGGGACCTGGGGCCTGGGACCCTTTGCTGCACTGCTACAGTGCTTGCACCTGGATACATGTTTCCTCCAGCAACAGATACAAAGAAACTACAAGGGAATAAAATTAACTGCCTACAGGTGCAGTTGGGGCAAATTACGAACAATAAGATACAAAAAGGCCAAAACCCACCTGCCACTTCTGAGGTGTCAGGAACGGAAGCAGGGTAGTGCGCATGCTCCCTGCACACAGCACCACCAAGGGGCGGGGCAGACCACCTAAGCCACCCCTCCAACCAAACCCACCAATCCGCTCCTACCCTCACCCCATAACCAGCTCGCCTCCGCCTCAGGGAATGAGCAAGGGCACCTGTTACTTGTTCTTGCTCCCTCGTGCTGCAGCATGAGTCCCAATAAAAGCCTTGCCTGAACTCCTCTTCTGGCCTGTTATCAATTTCTGTTGATTAAGGAGTCCAAGAACCCAGGTCAGTAACACTCTGAAGGCTTCTGGGCACAATACACTTCATCATTCTTCCATCTAGTCTTCTGTATCATCCTGTCCCCTTCCTCCTTAAATCTTCAAAGAGGGGTGGAGAGAAGGGGGTGTCTGTCAAATTATTTGAGAGTTTTTTCTAAATACTTGGTCCTGAACATCTCTCCTCCTTCCTCCACCCTGAATTCTTAGGCACCGTGTGGAAAAATTTCCCCAGGTCATGATTCTCTCTCTCTCTTTCCTCATTGTAAAGAATACGTATTATGAAAATTTAAATATATATATATTTTATAGTCCATAAAAATCCCATATAATCCCCCTCAAGATAATTACTATAGCCTTGTATATAGTAGTTACAGCTTTACCCTGTTCTTTTAAAAATTTGTTTTTTTAAAAAATAGCTTTATTGAGGTATAATTGACAAGTTTTGACATAAGCATACACCCATGAAACCATCACCACAATCAAGGACATATCCATCATCTCCAGAAGTTTCCTTGTTCCTCTTCATAATCCTACCCGCTTGCTCCTGCCCTCCCAGTCTCCTGTTCTGGTCATCTCCACCCACAGATCCACTTTTCTATAAGTATAGATTACTTTGCATTTCCGATAATTTTATATAGATAGAATAATTTATTATGGACTCTTCTGGTCTGACTTTTATTCATTCAGCATAATTATTTTATCCATGTATTGTTGGTATATCAATAATTCATTCATTTTATTACTGAGTATTATGAATATCTTGCAATTTGTTTATCTCATCACTTGATGAATTTTGTGATTGCATCCTGCTTTTGGCTATTATAAATATAAAGCTGCTATGAACATGTGTGTACAAGTCTTTGCATTGATGTATGCTTTTATTTCTCATGGGTAAATACCAAGAATGGCTGAGCCATAACATAGGGGCATGTTTATGTAAGAAACTGCCAGACCCAGCAATCCCACTACTGGGCATATACCCAGAGAAAGCCATAACTCAAAAAGACACATGTACATCAATGTTCATTGCAGCACTATGTACAACAGCCAGGTCATGGAAGCAACCTAAATGCCCATCGACAGACGAATGGATAAAGAAGATGTGGTACATATATACAATGGAATATTACTCAGCCATTAAAAGGAATGAAATTTGGTCATTTGTAGAGATGTGGATGGACCTAGAGAGTGTCATACAGAGTGAAGTAGGTCAGAAAGAGAAAAACAAATATAATATATTAATGCATATATGTGGAATCAAGAAAAATGGTACAGATGAACTGGTTTGCAAGGCAGAAATAGAGACACAGATGTAGAGAACAAACGTATGGACACCAAGGGGGGAAAGTGAGGGTGGCAGGGGTGTGGTGGTGTGAATTGGGAGATTGGGATTGACATATATACACTAATATGTATAAAATAGATAACTAATAAGAACCTGCTCTATAAAAAAATAAAATAAAATTCAAAAAAAAGAAAACAACAACAACAAAAAAACCAAACCAAAATAAACTGCCAAACTCTTTTCTAAAGTGGTTGTATCATTTAATAATCTCACCAGAAATGTATGAGTTCCAGTTATTCCACATCTTCACCAACACTTGATATGAGTGTCTTTTTATTTTAGATATTCATATAGATTGTAGTGTCTCATTGTGATTTTAATTACCCTAATGACTAATGATGTTGAGCATCTTCTCAGGTGCTTATTTGCCATCCATATATCTGCTAAGGTGAGTGTCTATTCAAATCTTTTGCCCAATTTTTCAAAATTGGGTTGTTTGTTTTCTCATTTTGAGTTTGAGAATTCTTTATATACTCTGGGTATAGCACTTCATCAGATATGTAACTCTCAAATATTTCTCCTGATGGCTTGTCTTTTCATTTTCTTAACAATGTCTTTTGAAGAGTAGAACCTCTTAATCTTGATGAAGTCAGGTTTATCATTTTTTTCCTTTTAAGGATTATGCTTTTGGTATCATAGCTAAGAAATCTTTGCCTACCAAAATCACAAAGATTTTCTTCAGTGTCTGCTAGAAATTTTATAGTTTTAGGTACCCATTTAGGTCTATGATCCATTTTGTATCTAGTGTGAAATATTGATCCAAATTATCTTTTTTTTAATATGGATATTGTGATAGAATAATGCATTTCCCCAATGATGTCTACCTCCCAGTCCTCAGAACCTGTGATTATGTTAGGTTACACAGCAAATTACAAGGCAATTAAGGTTTCAGCTGGAATTAAGTTTGCTAATCAGATGACCTTAAAATAGGGAGATTATCCTAGATTATTCTGAGTGGGCCCACTATAATCACAAGGGCCCTTAAAAGTGGAGAACCAGAGAGATGGCAGTGTGAGAGACTCATAGGTGATTTTGAAGATGGAGGAAGGAGGATAAAAGCTAAAAAATACAGGTGGCTTCTGGAAGCTGGAAAAAGCAAGGAAACAGATTCTCTCCCAGAGCCTCCAGAAAGAACGCAGTCCCATCAATACCTTGATTTTAGCACAGTGAGACCCATTTTGAACTTTTGACTTCCAGAACTATAAGAAAATAAAATTTGGGTTGTTATAAGCCACTGAGTTTGTGGCAATTTGTTATAGCAGCCATAGAAAACGAATATAGATTTTCAGCTTTTCAAGCACCATGTATAAATGCTCTCCTTTTTACACTGAATTCCCTCTGATCTTTGTTGCAAAGCAATTGACAATACATGTGTGGGTCTGTTTCTGTACTCCATTCTATTCCGTTGATCTATTTGTCTATCTTTACACCAACACCACATTGTCTTGATTACCGTAACTTTATAATAATTCTTGAAATTGGGTAGTGTAAGTCCTTCAACTTTTTTCCTCTTTTTCTTAGTCGTTTTGGCTTTCTAGTTTCTTTGCATTGAATCAGTTTGTCAATATCTACATAAAAACCTTCTGGAATCTTGATTGGGATTGCATCAAATCTGCTGATCAATTTGGAGAAAATTGATGTCTTAAGCATTTTGAGTCTTCTGATCATGACACAGTATAACTCTCCATTTACTTAAGTCTTTAATTTCTTTCAGAATATATTATAGTTTACACTGCAAGGGTCTTGCATATCTTTTATCAGATTTAGCCTTCATATGTCATATTTTTCCAAGCTAATATAAATAGTGATGCTTTTAAACTTCCATTTACAATCTTCATTGCTAGTGTATAAAAATACAATTTATTTATTTATTTTTTTTTTGCGGTACGCGGGCCTTTCACTGTTGTGGCCTCTTCCCTTGCGGAGCACAGGCTCCGGACGCGTAGGCTCAGCGGCCATGGCTCACGGGCCCAGCCGCTCCGTGGCATGTGGGATCTTCCCAGACCGGGGCATGAACCCGTGTCCCCTGCATCGACAAGCGGACTCTCAACCACTGCACCACCAGGGAAGCCCCACAATTTATTTTTAAATATTGGTCTTACATCCTGAAATCTTGCTAAATACATTACTAGTTCTAGTGACATTTTGATGGATTTCATGGATTTTCTAAATAGGCAATCATGTTGTCTATGAATAAAGACAGTTTTACCTCTTCCTCTTCAATTTGGATGCCTTTAATTTCTTTTTCTTACCTTATTGTACTGGCTAGACTATCCAGTACAATGTTGAATAGGAGTGAGAGTGGATATTTTTGCTTTGTTCTGATCTTAGGAGGAAGCATTTAGTTTTTTGCCATTCAGTATAATGTTACTGTCGGTGTTTTGTAGATGCCATTTATTAAGTTGAGGAAGTTCTTTCAATTCCTAGTTTGCTGAGAGTTTTGATCAGAAATAGATGTTGTATGTTGTCAAATGCTTTTCCTGTATCTATTGAAATGATCATATGGTTTTTCTTTTAAAATATGGTATATGAATTTTCTAGGGCTACCATAACAAAGTACCACAAATTGGGTGGTTTAAAAGAAGAGAAATTTATTCTGTTCCAGTTCTGGAGACCAGAAGTCTGAAATCAAGGTGTCAGCAGGGCTATGATCCCTCTGAGACTCTGAGTGGAATCCTTCCTTGCCTCTTCCTAGCTTCTGGTGGTGGCCATCAATTCTTGGGGT
The DNA here is from genome assembly GCF_005190385.1 of Monodon monoceros. Classification (NCBI taxonomy): domain Eukaryota; kingdom Metazoa; phylum Chordata; class Mammalia; order Artiodactyla; family Monodontidae; genus Monodon; species Monodon monoceros. The sequence continues at coordinate 69,364,265 of NW_021703767.1, forward strand.
TCCTTGGCTTGCAGCTGCATCATTCCAATCTCCGCCTCTATTGTAACATGGTGTTTTCTCTGTGTCTCTGTCTTCACATGGAGTTTTTCTCTTCTTAAAAGGACACCAGTCATGTTGGATTAGTGCCCACCTTAATGACCTCATCCAAAGTTGATTACACCTACAAAGATTTATTTCAAAATAAGGTCACATTCACAGGTACCTCAGATTACGGCTTCAACATATCTTTTTGGGGGACACAACTCAATCCATAACATATGTTAAATTACATTGATAGATTTTCAAATGTTAAATCCATCTTGCCTCCTTGATATAAACCCACCCACTTGGTCACGTTGTATTATCCTTTTTACATATTATTGGATTTGATTTGCTAAAATTTTATTAAGAATTTTGCATCTATGTTCATGAAGGATAGCGGTCTATAGTTTTGTTTTGTTTTTTTCTCTTACATGGTCTTTGTTTAGTTTTGGCATCATTAATGCTGGCCTCATAGAAATAGTTGGGAAATATTCTCTCTTCTTCACTTTTTCTGGAAGAGTGTGTATGGAATTGGTATTGTTTCTACCTTAAATGTTTCATAGAGTTCACCACTGAAGCCATATGGGTCTTGAGTTTTCTTTGTGGGAAGCTTTTAAGCTACAAATTTAATTTCTTTAATTGCTATATGGCTATTTAAGTTATCTATTTCTTCTTGAGTGAGCTTTAGTAGTTTGTGTCTTCCAAAGAATTTGTCCATTTTAAGTTGTCAAATTTGTTGGCATAAAATTGTTCATTAATATTTCCCTATTATTCTTTTTACCTATCTATAATCTATAGTGATGTCACTTCTCTTATTTCTGCTAATAATACTAATTTGAGTCTTCTCTCTGTTTTCTTATTGCAGTCTGGCTAGAGGTTTGTCAATTTTATCTATCTTCTCAAAGAACTCACTTTTAGTTTCACTGATTTTTCTCTTTTGTTTTTCTGTTATATATTTCATTTCTTTATGCTCAAATCTTTTAAACTTTCTATTCTTCTGCTTTGGATTTCATTTGCGCTTAAGCTAGAACAGGAGATCATTGATTTGAGACTTTACAAAATAGGTATTTTGGTACTACAAATTTCCTTCTATGTACTGTTTTAGCTCTATTTTATAGATTTTTATATGATGTTTTTTCATCTTTATTTGGTTAAAAATTCTTTCTGTTATCTCCATTGAGTTCTTAGTTGATCATGGGTTATTTTTTTAGTTTTCAAATATTTGGGGGATTTTTTCATATATTTGTTATTAATTTCTAGTTTAATGCATTGTGCTCAGAGAACATTGTACGATTTTTTAAAACAAAACAACTGAGGTATAATTTTCATATCACTTTGTACGATGTTAATCCTCTTACCTTTATCAACACTTGTTTTATGGCTTAGCATATAGTTTATCTTATGCAGCTGATAGCCGTGCACTTGAAAACAATGTATATTTGTTGTTACTGAGTGGTGTATTCTGTATATGTCAGTTAAGTTGGTTGATAGCATTGTTCAAGTCTCCCATATCCTTACTGGTGATCTGTTTCCTTATAAAGTATTGAGTGAGACAGATGTTAAAATCTCTGACTATACTTTTGAATTTGTCTATTTCTCCTTGTTTTGTCCTATCAGTTTTGCTTCATATATTTTGAAACTCTCCCAGATGCAAAAAATTTTAGGATTGTTATGTGCAGTTGATGAATTGAAATGTGCCTCTTTATCTCTAGTAACAGCTTTTGCTCTGAAATCTTTGTCTGATATTAATATAGCTATGAACATTTAAAATCTTAATAGAAGTTGCTTAATAGACACGTCTAAAATCTTTATAGAAATTTCCTCTCAAAAATATCTGTGTCATTACAAAATTTCCTCTCAAAAATATATGTGTCATTACATAAGGTTTTCCCCCATTCTTGTCCACATCTTTTTAAAATTTAATATGAACCTTTCTCTAAACATGTTATGTTTCTTCTGAATTTGGGATAAGCTAATGCTCTTGCCAGGCCTCCAGTTCTCTATCTGCACAGTGGTGCCAGTTAACAGCAGCTCTGCCATCATGTGCATGTGTGGGAGTGTAGGCCAGGGTTTCGGCTCAGGGTAAAGGGGAAGGCAAAATTTAGAAAAGACAAATGAGAAGTACTTTCATTGTCAGGGAAGGTGGTAAGAAAGGGAGCATCTGGCTACTTTAAGTCAGTTCAGGCTATTAGGACCAGATGAATTAGATCTCATGGCAACGAACTTGTGATGTCAGAGTCTCTATTAATTTTTAAGAAACAGGGTCTGATACATGTAGCCAAGATTGGGGACAGGCAACTGTACTTATTTTTTTCAATGGGTGAAAAAAAAATTGTGACATTCAGTAAAGAAAGGAAGGAGTACAGGGAACCAGAAAGCGTTCACTAAAAACATATTTAATTAATCCTGTTTGCTGTTAGAGTCAGCCGGTTAATAGATCTGGAAAGGTTCCAGGTGCTTTGACCTGGAGAGAGATGGAACCAAGTAGGTGGTCAGCGAAGATAGATCCAGAAGATTCTGGCTGTTGGGTAGCAGGCCATCAGTTTTACACTAGGACCTGGTTTTTCTGTGAGGCGTGTTTTAACACACTAGGTCAGGCCACAGCCTCTCCATCTGGCTGGATGAGGCAGCAGCAACAGCCCCCAACACACCACATTAAGTACTCAGGTTTAAAGAGCCTCTGTTTTGTAAGCTTCGCAGTCACTAGGACTATAAACAGAATACTGGCTAATTATTGTTTAATTATTGCTTAAAAAAACCAATTGGCACAATGCAATCACTGCATTAATTACCCCATACAGCATCTGCTTTCTTTTTTGAGGTCTTCCCCATTCCTCCCCAGCCCCACTCCCCACTTTAATTGAAATTCAGCTTGCTGTAACACCTCCTTTCTCCTGGCCAACTGGATCTCTCCATTCACAAGAGGGAGAAGAACAAAACAGAGAAGGCCCGGGGGATTAAGGAGTTTTGACAGCTGTCCAAGAGGAGCGTTGAGATACGGGCCAAGTACCGAGGCAGGACAGAGACAAATGAGAGACAAGAGAGTCACAGAGGGAAAGATAGGGACACATCGCAATAGGAATGAACTGGACAAAGAGTCACAGCGACAGGCAGGGATGTTTAAAGGGGCGTTGAAAAGGGGAAAAAGGAAGAGAAAAGCTAAAAAAGAAAGGAACTAAGGAGAGTTGGTGAGGAAAATGCGAAAGGCTCAGGAGGTGAAGGAGACTGGAGAGAGCCTGTCTGGAAGGAGAGGGGAAAAGTCCAGCCACTAGGGACGGATCGGCCCAGCTTGGGGGACACGCAGCTTGGGGGGGCGGGCCCTCTCACACCTGGGAACGGGGTGGGGTGGAGGAGGCGGCCGCCGGGCCCGGAGCCCGGACCGCGCGAGGGGCGAGGCTGAGCGCAAAAGGCTGGGGCACCAGAGCCCCCACGGCGAGCCCGGCTTGCGCCCGGTGGCCGGGGACTCGCCCGGCGGCCCCGCCCCCTCCCCGGCCGCCTCCTTCGCCGGCGCTTTTCCTGCGGGGCTCAGGAAGCCGGCCTAGCACAGCAGCGAACAATAGCTCGGGGCCCGGGCTTGGCTCCGGGAGAGGCCGGCGCGGGGAGGCGGGGGAGGGAGGCGTCCGCGCCGCCGGGGGGCCGCAGCGAGACCCCGGCCCGGGCCGGAGCTTTAGTTGAGCTCGGCGCTGCCCGGGTCATTGTTGGCTGGGACTGAGGAGCGGGAGCCGGGGGAGGAGTTGCGAGGCGGCGGCGGCGGCGGAGGGAGCCAGAGGGGGAGCCAGAGAGCGAGCGAGGGAGGGAGGCTGAGAGCGAGCGGGCGGTCGAGCGAGGGAGGGAGGAGGTAGAGAGACAGGGAGGGTGGGAGGGAGGAGGAAAAATAAAGAGGAGAGACTAGCAGGGCTGAACAATAGAGACAGGCAGACGGGCGAGGAGGAGAGCCAGCTGCCGCCGCTGAGGGAGAGCGGGCGCCCAGGCAGCTCGTACCCCGGCCCCGGCCAGACCGCAGGCGGCCAGCGCCCCCGGGGAAGGGGGACCATGGGGGAGCCGGCAGCAGGCGCCCCCAGCCCGCCGCGCGCCTCTGCCTGAGGGAGCCTCGGCGTCCTCTGCCCTAGCCCTGCCACCCCGGCCGGCCGCCCGCCCTTGAAGCCCGGTGTCCTCCGGGTCTGCGGCCGCGGCCGCTGCGCCCCGCGCCCTCCGCCCACAGGGCGCCGAGCAGCCCTCGGCCCCAGGCTTCGCCGGCCCCCGGCTGCCCGCGGACGCCCTCCCCCAGTCATGAACCCCCCGGAGGGGGCAGCGGAGGAAGGAGGAGCCGCCGACTCGGACGTGGACGCCTTTTTCCGGACAGGTAAGCTGGGCAGGGCGCGGGGGGTTGGGGAGGAGGCTGCTGCCCTGGATGCGGCGTCTTGGACAAGTTTGGGAAAGGAGGGCTGTTGCTGGGGTGTGCGTATTGGGGGGCAGTCCCCTTCGTCGCCGGGGCTGGAGTGGCCGAGATTCTTGTTGTTATGGCAATGCGGGTTGCATTTTTGGGAGGGGTGGGGGCTGGGAGCTCGGCGCCCCTCGGCGTTCACCCCACTTGCGGGAGTCTGTGTTGGGGAGGCGAGAGGCGGTCCCCTCGGGCCGCCTTCTCCGGGAGCGCGGGGATGGGGCGATGTTGGATCACTTTGCAGTGCGCCGCTCCGGCTACCGGCGTCCCCCGCCCCTCCCTCGGCTACCCCCTCCCCCCAGCGCCTGTCAGCCCGGCTCCCGCCGCCCTGGGCCGGCACCCCTTCTCCGGCCGGCGGCCCCCGGCCCCGATGTGCAAAGAGGGACAGTGGGGACCGGGAGTCGCGCAGGCTGCAGACTGACAGTCGGGAGCGGGGCAGACCGAGGACTGTAGTGCCTGGTGCGTGTGGGGAGCCAGAGTCTCAGACTTGAGAGGCAGACCCGGCAGGGAGGGCGGTGGGCGCCTGGGACCTCCTCCTTGTCCTCCTCTTCTCCAGTTCTGGGAACGGATGAGCTTTTCATAAGAATCACTCATTCCTGGAAGTGTGAGTTAGCGTCCCCCTCATACACACCCACTGAATCTTTGCTTGCCTGTGGTATGTAGAGCACCGCCCCCCACCCCAGATCTGCCTTAACGGCTATTTTCGGCCCCTGCCACTTCCCAGCCCCCAGGTCTATAGCTCCTCATGTTCCTTGGCTACACAGCCCCTTTCCCAGAGCAGAACCGACCACCCTCATCTGCCACCACCTGTGGCCCTGTTTCTCTGATGACCAGGGTTTCTCCATCTCCTCTTTACCTGTGGCTTCCACCAACGGGGTAGGTAGAGCTCCCCATCTTCCATGTCTGGAACCATGTGGTCTGGAATCTTTTTCCCGAAGAGTCCAGTAAGTTATGGGGACCCTGGGCATCTCCCCTCTTTCTGTAAATTGGATTGGAGGACGTGAACTGATGGGGTCAAAGAGCAGGTTGGCTTTGAAGATTCCCTGCACACCCATCTGTTTCCTAACCTCATTGCCTTGCCCTGGAGGTCATCTGAGGGAAGGGGTGGGGTGCTTTGTTGGGGAGACTTGTGGCTTTGGAAGTCAAGACTTGGTCAGCCCATATGTTCATTTTCTAGTTGGTCTGAAGAGGAAAGAGCTGGAGGATAGGAGCTGATAGGAGCTGACCTGGAGAAAGCAGAGGGAGCCCCTGTTATCCTATCCTGCTTCTCAGGGCTCAGCCTTGCCTCCCTCCTTCCTTTTCCCCAGATGTGGATTCTAATATACACCTTCCCCATCCCCCCCTTCTCTCTCTCTCACATACTCTCTCTCTCACATACTCTCTCTCTCTCTCTCTCTCTCACACACACACACACACACACACACTCACTCACTCACTCACTCACACAGCCCAGGAACCAAAGCATGAATTCTAAAGAGGTGCCTGACCTGATAACCTTAGTTTATTATCTAGGGGAGGGGTTCTGGGGGTGAAGTGATACCTGGAAACATTCACCAGGACATCTTCATTGACACCCCTACCATCCACCCTTTGCCTCCCATCTGGCACAAAACTGCCTTTTCTTAGCTCTGGGGAAAACTCTTGGAGTGTGAGCTTTCCCACCTTCCCTTTCTGGACCCACTTTTATCTTTTGGCATCCACTCCTCCTTCGCCTTTTCTACCATCCAAACACTAGATGCTGTCTATTCTCTGTCCCAGGCCCTTGGAGCAGATCTCAGTTTCTGGAGGCTTGCTAATTTCTGACAAATGAATTCACACAGTGTTAATGGTGTTAATGGCCTATAATGGCCCAATGTGTTACTTTTCCCAGGGCCTTTCAAAACACAACATGGGGCTTACATTGTCTAGCCCTGGCTCAAATCACAGAGTAAATAGCAGACTGGGTCCCTCTCCTATGGAATCCTGTTGGGGATATTCTTCCTCCTCAGGCAGCCTTGTTGAGGGGGGCCTAGGTCTGATGTGCACTTTGAATCAGAGAAGGGTGAAATCTTTAGCGCATAAGGCTGGAAATGACTGACGACCTGTAACAAGTTGTACGAGGGGGTGCAGACTGTTTGTGGTAGGGTCTAGGACCACCACCCACCCTGAGTGGTCCTCTGTGCTCTGCTTCCTGATCTTACCCCCTTCCAGTCTCTAGCCTGGGCTTTTGCTGGGGATTCTTAAACCTGGAAAAGGCCATATTTCTTAATCGTCTCCCTTCTGAGTCCCCATCTTTATGGAACATAACACTACACCTGGTAGGCTGGACAGATGATAAATTTATTTAGTTGAACAGTTGAAAAAGCTCCAAACACATTTTCAAAGTCCCTCGTGCCAGGGTTACCCCCTACTTTCTGATGGAAGATTTTGCATACACAGAGACCACACTGGCAATTGCTCTGTCAAAACCCTGGCATACTGTGCCTCTAATTAGGCATGTTTCCAATTATTCTGTCATTTTGGTTCTTTACTTGTCCTCTTCTGATTATTTTGGTATTTCAGTTCTTTTGACATTCCCCAAATCCTACATCCATACATGTACACGGACAGAAAGAAACACCCATGCACACCCCCTGTCCCCACCATTATTCTTATAGATTGGTGTATTCTGTGTCGTCTTTCTGGGAATTCTCTGATCCACGCCTGGGAAAGTGTGTCACAATAATTTTATTGATCATGGTTATGAGGCAGAGGAGGGGAAATATGGGAACTCAGAACTGGGAATAGAAATCAGTTGGAATAGAAAACCAGCAAGGTCTTTTCAGCTTCTACTAGGACCCTTCTGCTGTCCAGGGTGCTATGGGATACAAAGAAATATTCAAATTGGTTTCTACCCTCCAAGAGCTTTTAAAAGAAGATTGACAATTACTGCTCAATTAGAGATTAATTACTTGCTGAACATTATGGTGCTATAAGATAAAAAGTTGGCAGAACTACAGAGGAGTGGAACTGAGGGTAGCCCTTGAAGGGGAGATGGAGGGTGGGAAGAGAATCATGGGCAAAAGCTCAGGGAGGTTGAGGCATTGACACTGAGGATCCTGGGAAGACTGAGTAGAAGGTGTAGGGTAAGGAGGAATGGGAAACAGCGTTGGGTAAGTAGGGCAAGGCCAGATAGGCAGAATCTTGGGACCCCAAGAGAGGAGATTGGATTTGATTCAGGACTGATAGGGAGTCACTTTAGGTTCCTGAGCAAGGGCATGTCCTGAAGAAAGTGGTATTTGGAAAGGTTAATCTGGGGGTCACATGATAGATGAAGTGGAAAGAGAGAGAAAGGATCCAAATGCAAAAGTGATCTGGAACTGAGGGGGAGGGGCTTGGTCTGGGCTGGTGGCAGAAAGGACGGGGACTCAGGGACCACTCTGAGAGACATTGTCAAAGGCAGAAATGTGGGTATTTGTTGACAAACTAGTTGTAGGGGGAAAGAAAATTAAGCCCTCGAGAATAATGGGAGTAGCTGGGTTAAAAGCATAGAGGACCAACAGTGTCCTGACTGAAGCACTCTGGTTGAGGACAGGAGCTGGATTTGCAGGGCAGATAATGCTGTTAGCTTTGGATGTGGAAAATTAGAGGTGATTGAGGAGCATCCAGGTGGAGCTGGTTTGTGGGAGATATGGGACTTCAGACAGGAGCACAGGTGGGAGGTTAGGGCTGGCATTGTGGCCTCGGAAGCCTCCTGAATCAAGGCTCGCTGCAGCTGAAGCTTTGTGAATGCATCAGAGGGAGGGCGTGGAGGGAAGAGGAGAGGGCTAAAGTTAGAATTTGGGGGAGAAACCCTTGTTTAGGAAGTGGCAGCAAAGGAGACTTGATCCTGGAGACCCCAGGGAGTCAGCGTGGGTTCTGATGTGATGACAGGCTGCAGACAGGTTGAATAAGAGGAGTGCCGGTCAAGTGTCAGTGGATGTGATAAAAAGAAAGCCACTATGAGCTCTTGGGAGCACAGTATTAGAAGAGGCATTCAGAGCAGGGATTTGGGGTGGTGGGTAGGAATCAATTACTTGCAGAATTTACCAGTGAAAGGAAGAAGAGTTTGGGTGCTAGTCAGATGGCATGTTAGTACCAAGAAAAGGGGTTTTCATTTTTTGGTCGGACAGTCAGAACAGGTTTGGATGTGGAAGGGAGAGATTGTGCACAGGAAGAACCGAAGATGCTTGGTTGATTTTTGAGTTAGATACCTGAAGAGGTGAGACAAGAGGAGGTTCCCTAGCGAAAGTAAAATCTTGACTTTGGTGAGCAGAGGAGAAACGTCCTTCTATAAGACTCAAAGGAAGAAAGTTCAGAGGATAAATTTAATGAGATTGATGTGGAAATATCTTTTTTCTGTTGAGCTTTGGTCTTGTGCGTCCAAATATTTTTAACTGGACTGTTTGCTGTTACTTGGACTTTGGTCAGCCTCAAACTCAACTCTGTCTTTCCAAGTCCCTAAACTAGCTTCTCCTCTTGTCTTCTTTAATCCTATAAGTGGCACCTTCCCTTTCCTAGTCATGATATTTAGCACCTTGCTACTGTCTCTGAGAAACCTCAATCTTCTAGCAAACTCTATTAGCTTTCATAGTGAGCCCATGCTGTTCATCCTCAGGGCCTCTGCCCTAGGCCAGGAGACCCATTATGGTGCTCATGGACTCACTAGCCTGTATTCTTGGCCCTTGGACTCTGCTCTCTCACCCCCACTCCAACTGGCATCTGCAGGCAGATTGCACTTCCTAAAGGAGATTGAACTACTTTCGTCACACCTGGTTTATGAACCTACAGTGACTTTCTAGTGCCTTCAGGGTCAAGTCTGTCCTTCACACCTCAGAGCCAGCCTGCTCTTCTCGAGTCCAAGGGCACTTTGACTCATGTTCCCTTTGAATCATCCACCCCTTCACCCCTACTCTACAAATGCAACTTATTCATCAAGACTTTAACACCACATTCTTCTGGAAGCTTTCATAGCTCACAAGACCAACTCTCTCCTCTGAATTCCATAAACACTCACTTGTCTATACTCATTGTCTCACTTCATCAGAGGTATTGTATTGTTTTTATCCTTTTCATACAATGAAGTGATTTGTCCTTTAAAAGATCTTTTAAAAAGCTTGTGATTCACCAAAACCAAACCAAAACAAACTGTCTCCCCCCTGTGCAGATAAAGCAAACACAGAAAAATATAAGCAGTTGCTGAATTTAGGTGGTGATATATTGGTATTCAGTGTACAACTCTTTAGACTTTTCTCAGATAAAAACCCCATCCCACCTAGACAGAGAACTGGTCATTGTCAGGTCCACATCTGACTTGGAATAACAACCTATGTTGGTGTGCAGTTTTTTGAGTAAATATCACCCTGTCTGGGCATTGCCAGGCACCCTAAAAGGGGTAGAGTCTTTTACCTCCTGAGCTCTCTTTTGTAGCAAAGGAAAACATCTCTTTTTGACGTTGCGTTTGACGCTCCAGAATGTAAACGTGACACTTAATTCAATATTTACCATTCCTTCTTGATTCTCCTCCACTTAAACCCATCATGATTTGGGCTTTTGGTCACGCCATTTCCCAAGAACTTTTGATGGAGTATTGAGAGGACTTTGTTGTTCTGAAGAGGGAAGGCTATTTCTACATTAATATATTTTAGAACATATCAACAACATTTAGGTACACCTCCATAATATTTGGGGGGCTTGGCTTTATCCTTGAGCCACCAATCATCAAGAACTCAATTATTGGCACATTCTGTCCAATTGTATTTGATAATCCCTTGGGGATGGAAGAGGTGTTGGAATAAACTGGAGCTACAGAGAGAAATTAGGTGAGAAGTGACAAAAAATATTCCTGACTGTCGGTGTCAATAAAACACTAGAACAGGTGAACTACAGGTCCTTTATAGACGTTGGAGAATGAACACTTTTACTTTTCCAAGTTCTTTCTGGTTCTGGAACTTGGTAGTTTACTTCTGGAGATGGGCAGTATGGTATAGTCTAGTGGTTCTCAACGGGAGGCAGTTTTGTCCTCCAAGAAACATTCGGCAATGTCTGGAGACATTTTTGGGGGTTGTCAACTCAGGGAGGGGGGTTGTACTGGCATCAAGTGGGTAGAGGTCTAGGGTGCTGCTAAACATCTTATAATGCACAGGACAAGAGTTCTTCAGCCTCCGAATGTCAGCGGTGCTGAGGCTGAGAAACCCTGGTTATAGCCAGAAGACCATGGGCTTTGGATCAGATAGGCTCAGCACTAACCAGGGGCAGAATCTTGGGTAAATTATATAATCTGTGTCATCCTCAGTCTTCTGCAAAATGGGACCAAGGATGCTTGTTTCACAGATTGAGAGGATTAAATAGGAAAAACATGTGTAAAAAGCATCTAGTGGTTTCTGACCCACAGTAGGAGCACAAAAATACTAGCTGTTCCTGTTGTTTTTATTATTAAGTGAATGTGATGGCACAGAGGCTGAGGGAATCTCCAGAAAGGGTACTGTGCAGGGTTTTTGACACGGGGCGGCAGGGGTGCTGGAGAGGCGTCACGATGGTGTGCAGGAGCCTGGGTGGAATCAGAAGGCTAGGGTCTGGGCCTCAGCTCTTTTTCATTCATTAATTTAATCATTTGTTTGACAAATATTTATCGAGTTCCTAGTGCAGCCATGTACTGTGCTCTGGGAGTGTATAAAATCACTGCAAGAAAGAATATAGAGCAGGAAGGAAAATGAATAGAATTACAATACCCTCCTCAGGGAGCACTTGAATTTAAGGGGTGGGAAAGGGAGAAAAAGCCTGTGAAAGAAGCCAGAAAGGTCAGGCAAGAGAGCAGGAGGTGAACCCTCCCCTTTGCTCTCTACTTATCTGCATGACTTGGGCAAGTGAGTAACATCTGTGTAAGATGAGGATAGCGCGCCCCACCACCCAGTTTCCTTATAGGGCTGTTGAGAGACTCAAATGAGATACCGTGTGTGTGAGAGGTCTTTATAAGTTGTACAATTCTGTCCAAATATGTGTAGATAGTTCCTTCCAAATCAAACATTCTATTACTCTAAGTACCACCTCTGACAAGTATTATCTTATTTAATCTGACCTTCATGGGACATTTTTCAATCCTTCTCAATTTGGTTTCCCAAGGAGACTGGATGGGGCATCCTCCTTACAACAAATCAGGGCACTCCTGTTCTCTCCTCCTCCACAAAAGTATATAAATGCCAGTTCCCCAGACCCTGGCCCACATGGTCCCATGCCATCTGGAGGAGCCCAGCGAGAATGGGGTTCCTGCTTCCACTGAGCCTCAGGTGGGTGCAGTGAATCAGTCCCTTCTCGCTCCTTCTCTGTCTGCGTGCAGTTCAGACTCCTCCTGCCACGCCTTTGAGTGTGAATGACTGGCAGCAAAAGAACTAGGAAATGATTGACAGCCACAGGGCTGTTGGATCAATAGAGCTGCTTGAAATCCTGTCTGCTGAGGAGTGAGGGAACAGAAGGAATTAGCTGGGAGAACAGAGGAATTAATACAGGGAAGTAAGAAACTTGGAGAATTAGCTTTGTCTCTTCCCCTTCTGTCCCATGGCATTATTAGAAGGGAGCTGGTTATTAGCTAGAAAACACAGATATGAGGGATAAACAAGGAGAGTGAAAAGTGGCAAATGAACTGTGTTCTCAAGGAAGTAGCGATACTTCTCGAGCTGAGACCTGAAGGATGGGTAGGATTTGGATGGGGAAGACAGAAGGTATTGGAACAGTGTTAGAAAAAGGCACGACCATCCATGGCATATTTGGGGGCAGTAAGTGGTCCAGTTTGTGTGACTTAGAGGATTCAGGTGGAGGATCAATGGGAGATAAAAATCAGAAGCGGGTAAAGACCAAGTTGATTGACTGCTTCATTTATTGAACCTTTATTGGACTCCTAGATAATCAAGGGCTTTGAATGGCAGGCCAAGGAGTTTGGTCTTTCTGCAGTTAGCTTTCAAGAGCCACTAAAAGTGTCTGAATGGGGTGGTGACATGATGAGGAAGATAAATCTGGCAGTCCTGCGGAGTGTCAGTTGGAATGGGGGAGGAACTGCTAGCCAGGGCTGGATTGGGAGACCACTGTGATAGGTTAGGAGGGCCTGAACTTGAGATGGCACAGTGGAAATGGAGAGGAGGGGATGGATATGAGGGAGCTCGTGGATGTAGCGTCTACAGGACTTGTTAACTTGGATGTAGAGGTGTTAAGGAAGAGTCAGGACTCAAAGATTACTCCAGCTCTTAGAGCTGGGTGACTGGGGAGGATGGAAGTACCCTAAATGAAAATTAGGAGTTAAGGAAGAAGAGGAGAAACTGTGGGGAGGCAGGAGGAGAGGCAGGATTTGGGAATTTACTTTGGGACGTGTTGCTTTTCAGGTGTCAGTGAAATAGCTTAGGGAGGTGTTGATTCAGTAGGCAGATAGCGGAGGGAGTCTGGAGCTTTGGAGGGAGGCCAGAGACTGAAATATAGATTTGGGAGATATCCGTAAGAAGTTGTGGCTGGAGCTATCAGAATAGATGAGATAATAAATGAAAAGCATATAGAGTCTTAAGGGCAGAGGGCCAAGGACAGAGCTGTAGACTCAAGTGAAGGGCTGGAAGAGAACCAGGAGAGAGCAGGGCTTGGAAACAGTCCAGTCATCAATAGGGTCTAATGCTGCAGAGGGGTTGAGGGAGAGGGGGACTGAGCAAACCCTGTGGGTTCTGGAAACTGGGAGATCACTGGTAACCTTTGAAATAACAGTTTCACTTGTGTATGGGAGGTGGAATTCAAATTTCAAGGGAAATGGGGAGTGAGTGGGTGGGGAGGAAGTGGTGGGAGTGCATATAGATGACTCTTTGGAAAGGTTTGGCTGTGAAGGGAAGGTTAAAAATAATAAGGTAGTTAGAGATGGGTAGCAGAGTTGAGGGGAGGATTTTTTTAGGTAGGGAAGATCTGTGAATACCTACGGGTGGGGAGGAGGGAGAAGGCAGGCTTGGGGAAGGGAATGAATATTTAGAAAAGAGGAGCAGTTGAAGGAAGTAGATCCTGGATGAGCCTGTAAGGGTGGATCTCAAGGTAGCTGGGGGGTGAGCCTTGGCCAGAGGAGGAGACTGGGGGAAGGCAGACTTCAGTAAGTAGTAGGCTGGCCAGCAGCTCTGCTGAGGGCACAATGTGCTTGGTCAACAGCCCCAGCACAGAGAGCATCAGCTGGCCTGGAGACTCAGGGGCTTGTGGTACTGTGCTTGGGGCGGATGGTTCAAGCTGAAGGCAGCTGTGAAATGGGTGAGCTGGGTTGGTGTGGCTCCAGAAGGCCCCTTGGACAGAGAAGCTAGAAAGCAAGGCTGGGAGGTCCCAAAATAGCAATCCTTTTAGAAGTGCTAGTGGCTTCCTTTGGCAGGCTGAGGTGGGATTTGCTTCAGGCTGTAGAGGGGTCTGCAGAATCACTTCCTACAGAGTCTGAGTCAGAAAGGCAAGTTGGGGGGTGGGGTGGAGGGTGAGTGAGGACAGGACAGAAGGAGGAGGACTCAGACAAGAAGGTGTAGGGGCAGCCTCCTGAGGAGGGGTCATGCCTGGCCATCGGGTACTGTCTCTGTGAGGGATGGACCTGCCCTTGAATTTTTGGTTTCCTTAATGCCTCTAGAGGTTCTAGAAGAAAGAGGAAGCAGACCAGGGGTCATGGAGGAGCCTTTTTCCCATTTTTCTCCATGAAGAGGAGCCCTTCACAGCAGAGGAAAGATGCCAATGAGAACACCCATTCCTTTGGCCCCAAAGTACTCCCTTCAGCTCTCATTTTAGGGACAAACCCAAGAACTGTCATCAAGTGAGGCATCTTATATGGCCCTCTAGGGGATGGAAGTAGGAATCCAGGGGTTCCTGTTACCAAAAGGTGGGCTGTGGGGGACTGGGTTTATATTTCCGAGAGCAGGAGGAGGTGGGAGTTTCCTTAGATATGGCTCAGTTTCAGAATCATAGAGTCTTAGTACAGGAACTTACTAGCTGTGTGACCTTGTGCAAGGTACAGCCTCTCTGAGCTTCAGTTTCCTCATGAGTAGAATGGGTGAAAAAAAATCTTACCTATCAGGATCACTTGATTTGGTAGTTATAGATTGTGATAGTTATATTCATATTGTAAATAGTAATAGAAATGCCATTATATTACTAGTAATAGAATATGACTATATATAATATTACTAGTAAAACTATATTGTATATATTATTAGTTAGAATTTCCAAATCATGAAAATTATGCTTCAGTAGCTTGTTTCCTCCTCTCCACTCCCCTCCCCTGCGATACCCTCCCCATCTTTCCTCCCTCCCTTCCTCCTTCCCTTGCTTCCTTCCTTCTTTCCTCCCTTGCTCCCTTCCTTGTGCATAGTTAGGCAGGGATGTGATTTTTAAGCTTGCAGTTACAGTTATTCCAGGGTATGGCAGACAGGGTCTGGGAATGTGCCTACACCCCTTGCCTTTTACACTCTTACCCTGCAGCCTGGGGACAATGGGCATCTATGGGGAATGGGGGTGGGGAAACACAGTGTTCAGTTGGCAGCTGGACAGTGGGCCTAGAGGGAGACCCAGGAGACTGGCAGATGGTTAATTGGATGTGACAAAAGGGGACTGGGGGAGGGGTCTGGGGCTCCTGGGGGTTTCCTGTCTCTGACTTCTTATTCTCCTGGAAAGGAGATTGTGGGGAGAGGGAGGAGTATCTCTAGGAGCAGTTAGGGGAAAAGATTGGCAGGACTCCATGTTGGGTCTGTGGCCATGGAAGGACAGAGTGCCATTGGGAGTGATGTCACAGCTTTAATTTGTAGGGTGGGTGCAAGATGTTGTCTCTTCTCTGTATCCCAGTCCACTGGCACATAACAGGCTCAAATACTTGGATATAAAGAGAATGCTTAACCAACTATTGGAACAATATAATTTTTTAGTCATTCTTCATGGTCCTAGCCATTGAGTTTTGACAGCTAAATATCATGATTACTTTTGATGAGAACTGGACAAAGACTGATCAGTTTCAGCGAACACTAGATTTAAGTGAGTGGATCTCTTCATTCATGCTTGCATTCATTCATTCAAGTATCAAATACCAGCTGTGAACCTAATAAGTGCCAGGCACTGGGGCTACACCAGCAAGTTAGAAATCATCTTTCCCACATGGAGAATAACAGTCTGGTGGGGTTGCCTGACACACAAACAAAGGATTGCATGCTGTACATTGAGAACATAATGAAAGATCAACAGCCTCACCTGCATGAGTGTGGCGAGGATTCACTGAAGAGGGGATGCTTATGCTGAAATAGATGAGGAGGTGATGAAAACGAAAATAGACCACTGTTGAAGAGGTTTGGTAATAAAAGTAAGGAGACTAATACGATGGTAATTGAAGGGGTATTTTGGGAGTACTGGTACTCTTTTGTTTCTTGATGATAGGTGAGATCTGTGTGTGCACTTTCAATGATTTGTAGACTTATGTGCAATTTTATGCATGCAAATTATACTTCAATAAAATTTTTTTAAAGGTTATCAGGTCCAGTGAAGTTTTGTTTTTTAAAGAGAGAGAAAAATCTTTGAGTGTTTGAAAAAATCATGGGAGGAGGTAGTGGTAGGCACTGAAGGTGATAGAAGGTGGTATGTGTGGGGATGGGGTACCAGAATGGGCACCAGCTTCTTCAAAAGTCAGCAAAGGATGAGAATTCCCAGGCGAAGAGGTTATCTCTGGGATGGAAGGGTACTTCTTCCTCTGTGGCTATGGGAAAAGACCAGGTGGTTTTCAGGTCACGTGTACAGGTCAGACAGTAGAGCCCTTACTAAACTCAGTAAGAAAACTGACCTCAGTCTTCTCTGGGATTGGGAACCAAGGTCATCTGAAGGACTGAGGGGTGCTGAGATCCTGCGAAGAGAGGAGACGGATTGGATCCATTCTCTGGAGAATGAGTGAGAATTGCATTAAAGAATGATCTGTCTAGTTGAGTTCAGAGTGGGCTAGGTGTTCAGACTTCTGCATCTTGTTCAGCCCTGGAGCCTCTGGAGTAGAGGTGAAAACAGGATTCTTGAGTCCTTATTTGGTGACTTGGATGAGAGGTCCAAGGTGGAGGTGAGGTGTGCACCAGAGTTGTTTGGACACTAGTCTCTTACCAGAACTTTACTCAACATTGATGACTCCAAGACATTTTGGAAGCCCTACCTTGGAAAATGGTCATGTCTGGTTACCCCAAGTAGGCTGTACCTTTTGCTTTGGAATTGTCTGTCTGCTTCTCAACACTCAATTTAGTGCCTTGCAGATACTTACTTGATTTGTATTTGTTGCCTTGACTTTTTTTTTTAGAGAGCTATTTATTGGTGTGTAGGTCATTGGGAGTTCTATAATTAAACACTATGTTAGGGAAATGAATCTTTTTTTTTTTTGTGGACAGGCAGTTGTACCTCAAACAAAAAGACCTATGAAATCAATATTTACTGTGAAATATAGCGAAAAACTCTTGTTTATTCTGGATTAATTAGAGGGGATCCCTTTTATTGCTTGTTTACAAATATTCCATAGGCACTGGAAAACTAAAGAAGCACCCTTCTTTTGCAAAAATCCACATAGGGAAGTTCAAACATTCAAATGGACCAACTAATCAATATTGACTGAGTGTCTGCAATGTGCCCAGTATTATGCCAGATACTAAGGGGGCTGCTAAAGGTGGGTAACAAATGTTACCCACGTTGTTCCTGAAGAGTTTATGCTCTGTTGGGTTAGGGGGAGACTAGTATAGGAAAAAATGGCTAATTGGAAGTCAATCAGAAAGGGAATTTCACTCATTCATTGATTCATTTAAT
This sequence comes from Monodon monoceros, assembly GCF_005190385.1. NCBI lineage: Eukaryota > Metazoa > Chordata > Mammalia > Artiodactyla > Monodontidae > Monodon > Monodon monoceros. The sequence goes on from NW_021703767.1 coordinate 69,381,501, forward strand.
ATGTGTTTATTGTCTGTAAGCTAAAAGATAATTTAAGTAAGTGGTAAACAATGTTTCATTTAGAGAGATTTGATTTTCTTATACTTCATAGAACATTTATTTAGACATTTAGACTTTTTCCTAAATGAAACCATTTTCCCCAATTAATACAAATGTATTAACTTATATCAGTATACACGTATCTATTGAGCAATGTGAGTCATTCATAAGCCAGTACCCTTTACATGGGGTAACGTAAGAAGACAGAGGATTTGTTGGTTGTCTGGAGGGGTAAAGTGTCAACTTACTGTTGTAAGAAATAGTTAAACAAAATGGAAGTACAGGATCTATGGTTAAAAGTGAATGCTCTTTCTCCCTCCTTTTCCCTGATGTTAAGATAAATTCAATGGACGTATGTACTTGCTACATATACAAATATGTGTTTATACAAATGCATAGCTTTCTTTCATATTTTAACAAAAAAAGAGAATTATGCTATACCTGTTATTCTGCAGTTTGTTTTTTTTTTGTTTGTTTGTTTGTTTGTTTTTGCGGTACGCGGGCCTCCCACTGTTGTGGCCTCTCCCGTTGCGGAGAACAGGCTCCGGACGCGCAGGCTCAGCGGCCATGGCTCACGGGCAGAGCCGCTCCGGGGCATGTGGGATCTTCCCGGACCGGGGCACGAACCCGCGTCCCCTGCATCGGCAGGCGGACTCTCAACCACTGCGCCACAAGGGAAGCCCCTGCAATTTGTTTTTATCACTTTATAATCATGGACATTTTTCCATGTCAGTGCATATGTTCTACCTCATTTGTTTGAAGAGTTGTGTTACCTTCTGTTGTGTGGATGTGCCACATTTTATTTAACCATTCTCCTAATGATGGACATTTATAAACCAGCTTTTCTGAGGACCAATGTTTGTTCTGGGACATTATTTGGCCCAAAGAGTAGCAAGAAGGGTCACCCATTATTTGATCGTTTTCAAAGGTGACTGTGAGACAGCCGTAAGATCAGGATGTTTCTTCTGCTTTTATCCTCAGGAGGGAGGGAGAACAGCCAGTCCTGTTCTCTGGAGGCTAATTTTCTGTGCAATGTTTACAGACGCTTTTATTAATGACATTTAAATAAATGATAGAGGCCATTCTTGGCTTTTTTTGCTGTATGCCTTTAAGTGACTTAGGAGCCAGATTTGCAGTCACAATTAGCCAAAAAAAGCCACATGTGTTTTGTGGGTTTGAGTGAAAGTTAATTCCAATACCACAGGTATGGAAGTGCTTTAGGTTGTGTGTGCAAAAGCCATAGTCTGTGTTTGGCTAGAAGAATTCAACGATGTGATTTGGGAGACCTCGGTTTCCAATTCTGCCCACCACTAATTATCTCTGTGACTTGGCTAAGCCAGTTAAAATGTCTGTTTTTACAGATGGAACCTGTCTTTCCTCATCTGAAGAAAGAGGTAAACATACTTGCCCTGCCATACATCATAGGAGTAGTATGAGATAAAGTGAGATAATAGAAGGAAAATTCTTTGGACAAATAAAATTGCTGACTCAATGAAAAGGGTTTTTGTTTGCTGCCTTTCTCTGGGGTCTCCCTTAGTTTTGAGTGTGGTTGAAAGCTGAGCTAGGGTACTCAGATGGGAGTGACAGCCGTACCGCGTTTGAGGCTGTACATTTTTTCATGTCTGGTAGGAAATTGGTAGCACTAGAGATGGAGTGAAACGTTTCATGATATGTTCCATTTGCTTCTGGAAAAGAGATGTGTGGAAGAGTGGTTCATCTAACTGCCCAGAATGGCTGTGGGTTTCTCTCTGATGGGTGACACTGCTGCTCATTTGCACACTCTTTATCACCCAGACGTGCAAAGAAAATGTAGCTTTTAAAATTTTCTAATGTGGAGCTAATCTCCCTCCACCCCAACTTGGCTAGTTTATAGTATGTCATGTGTTTTTTTTTTTTTTTTCTCCCCCCTGATTGGTCTTTTTGGATGACTGTTTCTTTCCGGTGAATTTCTCATTCACTGCGATTTTCTTCTGTTTTTCCACTTCTCTGGGTCTGGGTGTGTAGAGGTGCACCTGTGAACTTGTGGTGATAGTGGCGGGGGCAAGGGGAGAGGGGTGCTTGGAGCCATGGCATGATGGTTGGATTCCCCTGATCTTTGCTTCATGGGGGCTGGTCTGGTCTGATCTGATCCCTGTACTGGTGTCTTGCTTTCTGGGGTATTGTGCTGATACACAGCACTAACATTCGTGTCTTGACTATTTGCCTATGGGGTCAAAGTCCCCACACGTGGCAGCCTCTTAGTCCTGACCCCAGGCCTCTGCCTAGTCAGTGGCTCTCTAAGCATCTCTGAGTACCATCGTCAGGGGATGAAGAAATATATAGATCCCCAGCTTACTCAGTACCAACTATGAAAACACAGGACCTCTACGCCTGGCTTGCCTAACTAGATACCCACTTGGCCAGTGGTGCGTTTTCATCCCGTCACCTCCACACCGTGTGGATCAGGGTATGGGACTGAATGGCAGCCATCGAGCTAGAGGCCTGCAGCCTCCTCAGGAGTGGCCTTAGGGTTCTCAGGTGCCTTCACACCTATTGAGATGTTATATTCTAAAGCTGCCCCCTTCACCCCAAACCCTGGTTGGGCCTTGAGGTGGTAGATAGGAGGAAGCTGGGACCCTGGTGTCCCATCTCCTAGACTGGATTTTTGCCACATTCTCCTGCTGCTTGAGGGAGAGGGCTTCTTCTCCTTCTCTTGTAGCAAGGATCTCCCTAATGTGGCATCTTGAGTACTCTTTACCTTTGGTTTAGGATGGTCTCTGTGGTCAAGTACACCCATTTTGGAGCTTGATATGTTGATTCCTACACCTCAAGAATGTGTTGAGAATTCAAGCTGCACTAAAAAAATTCCTATCCAGGATGTCAGCAGCTGAACATGGACCCTTTCTCTTTGCCTGCTGCTAAGACTATCCTGATCTTCCCTGAGGCAAGTAGATGCTTCTGACAGAGTAAGGGGGAGGTTAAGCATATGTAAGGACATGCAAGAGAGAAAAATACATTGTATTTTTAAACAGTGTTACCCTAGTTAAAACAATAATTTTGGGGAAAAAAGGTTTAGAAATGGGGCTTCTAAGACTGCCTTCACGGGGATTCTGTCTACATACATGTATGCGTTTATGTGCATGTAAGCATGCGAGAGCACGGCATTGTCAATTCTTCCAGCGAGCATTTGGTGAGCACTTCTTACATCCCATGCACTGTGGTCCAGAGGGGAGCATGGCGCAGTCTCTGTCTTCAAGGAGCTTCCAGCTTTAGGAGGGCGATGTGTGGTGATGGATTACTTACAGAGCTGCACTGCTGATGCCTGCGTTTCTGTCTGGTGAATATGACTAATGTTTGAGTTAGGGGCCTCTAATGGGTCTGGGTTCCCTCTTACCTTGCTAGGATCTGCTTTCCGAGTCTCTTCAGCCTCCTAAAATGGCCAGTTCTAGTCAGTTTTGCTTTTTCCAAATAAAGCTAATTCCTTTAACATCAGCCTAGGGTTTCACGAACATGTATTCTATAGAAAGGATGTGTTAAATAAGATCAATTGAAATAGATAATAAAAAAAGAGAAAAATGAAGTCCAGCTTAGGGCTGTTGCTCTGCTTCTTTTGTGGTGGAGCTGTTTATTTGCTGTTATTTTTAACCAAAATTCTTCCACTTCTTTTCTTTTTTTTAAGAATAAATTTATTTATTTTTGGCTGCGTGTGTCTTCGTTGCTGCACATGGGCTTTCTCTAGTTGCGGTGAACGGGGGCTGCTCTTCATTGCGGTGTGAGGGCTTCTCATTGCGGTGGCTTCTCTTGTTGTGGAACATGGGCTCTAGGCGCGCGGGCTTCAGTAGTTGTGGCATGCGGGCTCAGTAGTTGTGGTGCACGGGCTTAGTTGCTCCACGGCATGTGAGATCTTCCCGGACCAGGGCTCAAACCCGTGTCCCCTGCATTGGCAGGTGGATTCTTAACCACTGCGCCACCAGGGAAGTCCTCTTCCACTTCTTTTACACAGGAAGACTTCTGTGTTTTATATACTGTTTTCACTCCAGGGCTCTGGGACTCAAGTAGCCTTAGTAGCTATGAGCAGTGTTTCTCATTTGACCAGGGAAAATGAGAACTCTGTTCCCTGTGAAGGTGGCAGAAACTGGGAGACTGGCAAAACAGGAGGGCCAGGAAAGTACAGAAAAAAACCAAAGAAGCAGGCAAATGATGGTGCCAGCTGGTTGGGTTCAAGTGGAAAGAGTGGGGAGCTGGGCGTCAGGAGCACAGTTTTCTGATTGATGAGGTTGGTAAACCCCTTTCCCTCTCTTAGACAATGAGGGAGGTGAGCTAGGTAGTCTCAAATGTATCTTCCATCTTCAACATTCTGAGCTAACTGGACAACAGTAAAGCCAGCAGGGATAGAAACCCCGTGGTAAGTGGTCTCAGGACCTTTATGCTGTGGTTCTCTGAAGACTTTCCATCCTTCTGAGGCCTTTGGTCTGAGCAGCTGTAGTCTGCTTGGTCAGACCCTTGGTGCCAGAGCTCACAGGTGACCCCACATCCTTGCTTGGTGATCAAGGGCTCTAATTCCCTTGAGGAGAATCATCCTGACGGTCAGCAGTAGCTTCAAACTATTTTGGCCCTTAGAACCTTTTGAAAGAAGGGCTAGGTTTCTGGGACTTCTGGGTCTGTGTTGAAAAGCCTACACTTCTCAGCCTGTTCCTTTGGACCCTAAGTCTGTCATTAGGGATGTGTCTAAACACCCTAGAGGATGCCCTCACCAGGGCTCCATCAGAGCTGCTCTACCATTTCTCTCGAGGCATGAGGACTAATTAAATGATCTTCCTGCCAGCTCATGTTCTTGAACTTTTCTTCCTTTGAGTTGCCTAGAGAAGATGGTGAAAGCAATCCCAAATCTTCATTTCGTAGGGCATGTGCAAACCCAGCCCAACCGCATCATCTCAAGAGGAGGCACTGGGTAATTGAACTGCTGTGTTGGCTTTCTTCTACATTTCCTTCTACCCAGAGCTCCATCTCCTTTCCCTCACATTCTTTCGACCTTCAGAGAACTCATATTTTGATAGAGGGAAACAAATGAGTTTTTTTTTAAAGTACATCGAAACATTCCAAGTATATAATACGACTACACTAGTAGAATCCAGGGCCACAAACAGGGGAGTGGTGAAGCCTATTTTGGCAGATATGGTGGTGGTCATAGAGTAGGAGATGCTTGAATGGCCTTTGGAAGATGCGCTCATTATCCAGAGTGACAGGGTCGGGAGGAAATTCCTGGCAAAGGGAGAAGGGTGGTCAAAGGCAGATGGTTGTGTGAGATTGTGGGGGATTAGAGGTTGTGGGTGCTTTCACCAAGCCTGGCACCACAGGGATCACGTTGGAATCATAGGAATATTTCACAGGCTCCTCTAGCTTTCTACTTTAAAGGGGTTTAGCACTGCTCTATTCTTCAACCTCTTAAAACATTTTGAATACAAAGCATAAACAGAGTGATGGAAGCCTGGACAATTATGTACCCAGACGTCTTTTTCCATGAAGATGGTGAGTGTGCATGCCTGTGTGCATATATGTGCAACGTGCATGTGTGTGGTGTTGCTCATGCTTTGGATACAAATGTGTGTGCTTCTTCCATCATACTGGGTTCTTGACACAGTATCATTTTTCAGCATTAAAATTCCCGTCACCTCCCAGAAGTGCTCCTTTCAGGATCCATTTCTGCTTGGCTCGGTGTGCACAAACATTCCAGTGGGATTGATTGCTTGTGTCAAATTAATTCATTTTCCTTCCCGGGGAGAGTGTCTGACATGTGCAAAATGGGGAAGTCCCTAGGCCTCTAGCCAAATGTAAGCTCAGATAGACGAGTAAAGTCAGGTTTGGGTCAAGAACTGGTCTAGGGAACCCACAGAGCCTGCACCTGGATACTTAAGCTACCCTTCCCAGCATGTTTTGTGACTGTTCCGAGGCAACAGGAAAACTTGGGACTGGGTAGAGATGGCTTCATACGAGAGGCTTGGGTCTTTTCAGCATTAGCTGTGGTACCATTTCCTCTTCTATTTCCCATCTTCCTATTACTGCTTTATTTAAAAGGTTGCAGAAGCCTCTGGAAACAAATGGAGAACATGCTATCATTCTCCACCCACCTGTGTTGACGCATCAGAGAGCTCTGGGATGGTTCTCTTTTCCGCCTCAGCCCTGATGCTTCCCTGCAGGCTTTGGTGGATCCTCATAAGGCCCTTCATAACAGGTAGCCCCTAGATTCATGGTGCCCAGACAGCCAGCCTTACCACATTGTGCCTGAGTCCAGACACCAGACCAGGGACCTTCAGACTATCTTTCCCACAGTTGGAACCATTGATTTACTGACCTGTGAACAGCAGGGTGGTTTAGACTGTACTGTCCACCGATGAACTAATTAGTATCTTGGCAGTAGGAGCTTTGTGAGTGTGTGATAAAGTCCCCCTAAGAATGGTTGTGTATTCTTTTCCTATAACCTGAAATTCTGGATGTCCTGATTAGCACTTAGTAACTTTAAGATAAACTTTGTGGGTTATGATTATCAGTAGGTCTAGCCAAAGTTTCTCTAGGAGTTTATTGTCTATAGTCTAGTTGAATGTAGCTCTTGAATTAGCGGGATTATGGCAAATATCTTAGCTCATTTAGTTAACCATTAACCTCAGGACCTCTGGAACTTTAAAAAGAAGCCTGGTGAATTCCTCATGCCAAAGAGTAAAAATGCTAGATTTCCATATTATCTGGTGTTACAATTACTTTTTGGGGAGGGAGGTGGGGTTTGAATTCTATTCGCCAAAAACTTTTACATAAATTGATAACAGAAATGATTTTTAGCATTTCCCAACAGACTCGATAGTGCATCACTTCTAGCACAGGCACACTTCAGGCTTGGTTATACAACTTAGTGCTCTGTAACTCTCATAGAATCTGATTGCAACGTCTGGTTTTTGAGCTGGGACAACTGGGCTGCTGGAGGAGTGCAGGGCTCACAGAAGTCTGCTGACAGCCAGAATGCTCCCTCTGCCCTGCTGCTGATGCCACCCAGTGTGTCTCTTGAATCCAAGAGGACATCACCTAATGTCTTCTCTCTGGTCTGGCCCAGTTGCTAAGCTCCTACAGCCATTCAGTTGTTCTACCGAGTTTGTTTAGAAGATTTATTTGATTTGTTATGCATAGAGGTAATTCTTTGAGACTTTTTTCAGACCACCCTAATTATTCCATCTAGCACCACAGTTGGTATTGAATAAGCATGTTTGTGATTTCCCCTTAGGTTTTAGTTTTCCTCATGACAGAGACCAAGGCAGATCCCCTAGGTCCTCTGTGAGAGACCCGTGGCCAAGTGTGCAGTCATGTGCTACCTTAGGTTTCCCAGGCCCTAGGGCCATAGAACTCTAGATTTGGCAGGATCTGACGGCAGGGGTGGCATCATCAAATCCAACTCTAAATCTCTTTAAAGTAGAGCAGAAGGCCAATCCTTTTAGGGCTCTGTCAAGCACTCTGGTGGGTGTTGCTTTTTTCCATGCGAAGACTTTTCAGTTCTTCTGCATTTAAATGGTTCTGCATCCAGGTACACACTTTATTCATTCCTTCCAGGTCCCTCAATATACGTACTCCTGAGGCTTTGTTCTGCGGGACTCTTCCATTTCTGGGCTGTTGGATTCAGTTTGATTTCCCCATACATCAGCTTAAATGGGAGAGCCTGTGAATTCCTGGAGAGGCTTTGTGGAGGTTAAGAATAGAGGAAGCAATTTATCTCTTCAGGTGTCAGGACTTTTAACCCTATGTTTTTCATCGTCGACTTCAGTGTGGTTTACACTTCTGCGGCCCCTTGCCTTGCGTGTCATATGTATTCTGTGGTTGAGGCTGCACTTTGCAGGCACTGCTCAGTCCTTGAAATGAAATTTATATATGATGATCTTTTTTGGGGGGTGCCAGAGGACTCCCCAAAAGTGTGATCAGTGGAAGTTGGCCCAGCTTTGGATGTCAGTAGAGGCCTTCACAAGTCTTCTGGCTGGCATGTGGCACAGTTATGGCTGCAGTGTGGTACAGAGGGCCGTGTCCCCGTCTGGGGTTGGGAGAGCTGTGTGCTGCGTTTAGCCCTGTGCTGGCCTCCTCTGTGATCTTGGGCAGGACACTCACCTCCCTGGGCCTGAGTTTCTTCCCTGGAGACTGAAGGTGCTGAAATGGATGTCATGTTGAAAGTCTACAAGGTCTCTTTGAGAACGTTCTTTAGGGAAGGGTGGTCCTCTGCCTATCTCAGCTCTGACAGTCCTATAAAGATTGCCTTGGGGGGTGGGGAGGAAATCCCTGTTTTCACACGTGACACACAGAATTCAGAATAAATTGTCATTGGCTGATATCTGTCCCCAGCCATTAGAAATTCAGCAATGACAAACTCCCAGTTTTGCCCATCTCTGGGTGAGCTGTACAGGATAAACTCTGAGCCAGTTAGAGTATCCTTAGTTCATACTTTTATAGGACCTGCCAAATATTTACAGGCTTCCCAAGAAAGTGCAGTCAACAATTTTGGGGTGCCACAATCTATATATAACAAGTACTCTTAAACATGATTTGTTTCCTCTCCTGGCCTGTAGAGAGGATTTTTGAAAGGAGAAAAGTTTTGTTTGAATTTTCTCAGAGCCTTCAACTTCTTTAAATTGGATATTTGGCAAATATTCTTCCCCAGAGAGATCTGTCTTGGCTGGCCCTGCCAGCTCTTTTCCCTCTCTAGTAGAGGGAGTTTTAACTTCCACTGATTTATCCTTTATCACATTTGGCCTGGTGAAGAGCTGGTGGAGGGGGTCATCCTCAGCGTGCTTCTTCCTCTGGAGATTAAGCCTCCAGGACCATATCCTGTTCTTTTTCTTGGAGCTGCCCCTATTGCACTGCCTCTTCTGCCACTCTGTCTTCAAATAGGAGTATTATTCTGGAAGCTGGGCTGAGGATGAGAAACTGGGGTTGAGGAAACACAAGTAAGATTTAAAGGTCAAGAAATTCTCAAAGTTTATAGAACGACCAAGAGAGGGTGGCCAGGTCAGAGTGCACCCCCAAGCCAGATTCAGGACATCAAGGGGCTGGGACAAGGAAGGGAGATAACGGCCAAGAAGGTGAAATGGAGTAAGGGCAGTTAGGGAGAGTAATGACAGATCCGCTCAGCATCCAGGGCACCTGCGGAAGCTGAAGGGGCAGCAGGAGAGAGGACAACGGATGTGAGCTCTCGCTGCAGCAGTCCTTATTGACTGAGGACTCTTCTTGCTTTGGCCCTGTGCCCTGGATGTGCAGGCACCAGCTCTCAAGCAGGAGGAGCCCACTGAGAGCACCTGGCTGGGATGCAGCTCTTGATGTCATCAGCTACTGTCCCCATGCCTCTTTCTGTATCAAGTCAGCACATGAGTTTCTACTGTTTGTGCTGCTCACAGATGCCCTCTCCATTTGGTGAGCCTGCTGGCCTCCAGGCTTATTCCCTAAGCCTGGTGTTACATGGTTCAAACCATCTGACAACATTAAGAAAGTGAGGTGCTGGGCATCCAGATTCCCCACAGAACATTATCCTTTAGCCCTAGGGCGTCTTCATATATGTAAATTCCTCCTTCAGTTCATGGTAACGGAGCTACCTGTATGTCTTCCTCTGTCTCTTCGGCAGATGCCACGTCTTTGTGTTCCTGAGGCATTGGGTGGGGTTAACTCATTTTGATAGGTGGGCCAGATGCTCTTTCCGGCCACAAATAAAACATGTTGTGACCTGAAGAGGCCCATTTATCTTCAAGCTTTGATTCTGTCAACATGGAAGGCCCTGATTGCTTTTTGATCCAAACTCTTCTCTCAGTTATCTTTTTTCTTCCCTCTCAAGCTTGAATGTTTTGAAGTTACCCTTCTCCCTGTGGTGCCAGAGAGCCTCAGCCTTATCTGTGGCCTGGCTCAGCACTGCAGGCTTCATAGCCTTGACCTGCAATTGGGTTTTCCTGTGATTTCTAACTAGTATTGATCCAGTCCAATTAAATCAATGAGCTTCCCTCTGGTCTCTGTCTTTTCGTCCCTCACTTTTGGATTTAACATCTCCTTCACCCTTTTCCACATTGGACCATCCATCCTCCAGGCTGAAGATGAAAGGATCTAGATTTATTATGTTGGTTTTTTTTAAATTCAGGTTGAAGTTTGAACTTTGGGCATAGCTTCTTTAAATGTAATGTGAGAAATGTCCCTGTGTCAGTTGTTGGTTTATACCTGGTTGAGTTCTAACTCTGGTTCCACTGAGTATGTGCTCCTCACAATCCTCGTCCTTGTCCTCTCCTTCCAGAGACTCTCGTTATATAAAAGGAAGTGGTTGTGTAGTGCAGAGCTTCCTGAACTTTCTCAGTTCATGCTTCTTTAACATCTTACTAATTTTTCTGTGGTATTCTTAGGCCAAACAAGGACTTCATAGATCTGTTCATTAAATATTTAGGTCCAAAAACCTTAATAAGTACATATGTCCTAACAATGTAGTAGCCATTTGAAGAAGTAATACACATAAATCGAAAGAAAAGTATTTTTATTTCATTCTTAAATAACTATGGTTACTTACTACTGAGACAGATGCCCTTGTTGGGCACTGCACAACTTCTCAGAACTTGGAATCAGTTTGAATATTACTTTCATTTCCCGTTCTATATTTATTTTTGTGCTGTGCTTGCTTTTTTCATAGCAACTGCCCCAAATCTAGTTTTGCAAAGATATGATGTCATCGAAAGGAATGAAGTGTGATTTAATGCTGTAACTGAGAACTATTAAAATCTTGTGCTAGTAGCTCATGTGGTGTCTGACAGATGTCAAGCATTGATGTATTTCCCTCAAAAATTTAAATATCGCATGGAACCCCTATGAATTTGCTGTGGTGCTCCAGGGTACATTGGACATACAGTTTGGTAACCGTGGGAATAGTGGCATAAATGTTGGGAACTCTTTTCTGGGGGTGATTTTAATCCTTTTATCTCCTCAGCCTAGTTGCTATTCTCTAGGTTGTCAGACATCTTCTCCTGAGAATTCCTTTGCTTCCAGGTGGGCTTGATTCTCAAGGGACTTTTCTTTTCCACTCTTTATTAGCTTTACTGACCATTCTTGAGGCCGATGGGTACTTATCAGGGATTCCTGTCACGAGAAAGGGCTAGGTCTTACCCCCTCATCGTGAGATGAGCGGGAGGTGAAAATAGCACCAAGTAGGGGAGTTGGGATGGGGCTGGAGGCTGATAGTCAGGACCAGCTACATAATTTGCAGGACCCAGTACAAAACGAAAATTCGAGGCTTCTTGTTCAAAAACAGGGCAAAAGTGCTATTACAGTTGTTAAAATATAAAGCCTTTCCTTTTTCCCACAGTCTCTCTCTCGACCTGTCATGGTGTTTCAAATTTGCTATTTAATGATGTGCTCCCTTAGCGCGGGATACTCGGGGGGCCAGTGCAGACTCTTACAGGTGCCTGGCCCCCTCCCTCCTTGTGATTCGGTGCATGTGGCCTTTGGACTCCTGGGATCCCCCCTTCTACCAGCTGCAAGACTGACCCTTGGCCAGGGGCAGAGAAGTTGAGTCAGGCATCTTTCCTTCCCATGGGCCCACTGCTTCAACCCAGAGTAGACGGGCAACCACCAAGGATACTGCAAGCACCGGGGCATGCTAGCAACCTGGATTGCAGGTGGGAGAGATGCTTGCTCCTGCTGAGTCGCCCTCTGAGCATGCTGTGGCGCAGAGAGCCCAGGGGAGGGATGGCTGCCATGCTCTGCATTGAGACGTTGTGGGGTGTATGTGCCTGACCTTGACCCCCTCCCCCAGCCATATTTATGTCCAGGCCTCTGCTAGGGGATAGGGATGGGGAGGCCAGACAAGACCCGGAGCCCCAGAGGGTGGGGGAATGGGGGCCTGAGAACCCACCTCTGGAAGGTGGCTGGAGGTAGACGGTGTGTAAGCCTGGGCCCCAGTCCCCTGGCGCATGCTCCCTTTTCCCATCAGCCTTCCCTTACAAAACACATATTCAAAGATGAAATTATTAAGAATTTTGAGACATTGACCACAGAGCATTAAATCCCAAACACAGGGCCTTCTCAGTGTGAGACCCTGTGTGACTACATACCCCCAAAGCTGGCCCTGCTGATGGAGGATTCCTAAGTGGGCAACAGGTACCCAGACATAGCCAGTGATGATGCTTGCCCCTGTCACAGACCACATGCCTGCACTTGAGAGGCCCCAAGGTAGATGGGAGAGACTGAGCCAGGAACTTTTGTGTGGGTCTCTTTTTCCAGAGGAGGCCTCTAAGCCTTGGGGAGGCAGGTACAGTAGAGAGTTCTACCTTGTGACTGATCAAGCTAAATTCCTCAGTAGCTGAGGAATTCACTAAACTGTGGTTCATTGGCTGTGCTCACAGTTCTAGAAATATTTATAGCCAGTTTGTATTGAATGATCACCATGTGTTAGACATCCTGCTAAGCGGTTTACTGTCCTTTCTTTCCTACTTTCCTTAGGAACTCATTGAATGTTCACAATGACCCCCTTTTACAGATGAGGAAACTGGGCTCAAATGACTTGCTCAATATCCTGTGGTATCTAAGTGATGGAGCCAAGTTTTGAGGTCCGACAGTGTGGTGCTAGAGGCCACCTCTGAGTCAGGAGAGCGTTCTCCTTCTGGGTGTCGTCCAGTTTTGTTCATAGTAATGGTGCCCAAGTGCATCTTTATTTCCTGGTTCCAAACAAAACCTTTTGTTTGCTTCTACATGTATTTCTAGACAAGGACATTTATTTATTTATTTTTAAAATAAATGTATTTTATTTATTTATTTTTAGCTGCATTGAGTCTCTGTTGCTGCGCGCGAGGGGCGAGCGGGGGCTACTCTTCGTTGCGGTGCGCGGGCTTCTCATTGCGGTGGCTTCTCATGTTGCGAAACACAGGCTCTAGGCATGCAGGCTTCAGTAGTTGTGGCGCATGGGCTCAGTAGTTGTGGCCTGCAGGCTCAGTAGTTAGGGCTCGCGAGCTCTAGAGCGCAGGCTTAGTAGTTGTGGTACACGGGCTTAGTTGCTCTGCGGCATGTGAGATCTCCCCGGACCAGGGCTCGAACCCATGTCCCCTGCATTGGCAGGCAGATTCTTAACCACTGCGCCACCAGGGAAGCCAAGGACGTTTATTTTTAATTTGAAAGTTTTCTTCAAAATGAAATAATCTCCTGATTTTCTAAATATGTTTTCAAGAAAAGTACATAGCTACATCTTTTTAAATCCTTTTTTAAAATTTCGTAATCTCATCACACTTTTCAACATGAAAGTTTCAGTAACAGGGCTGAATTTGGAGGCTTATTAGTCCCCCTTTGTTCTGAGCTCTACCTCTGCTATCTGTCAATAGGTGATTAGTGGCCTGAATCCTGAGGCAGTGATGTAGTAAGTCCATTCACTTCACACAGTATGGGCCGGCCAAATCCGAGGTATTCGGCTTTCTGTGGCACAAGTGCTCACTGTAAAGAAATAGACCATTTACTTAGAACAACAGGAGGGCAGTTACCTTACTTTCTAAGAGCTGCTACTCAAAGGGTGGATCGTGAACCAGCAGCACCTACATCACCTGGGGCTAGAAATGCAGGATCTCAGGCCCCCCAGACTTGCTGAATCAGATTCTGCATATTAAAAAGAGCCTCATGGAATTCATTTGCACATTAAACTTTGGGAAGTACCATTTTAAGCTTGCGTGTGCATGTGTGTGTGTGTGTGTGTGTGTGTGTGTGTGTATGGGCGTACTTATTTTGTTTACTTCTATGGAGAAAAGACATTCTATGTCACTTATGAAGACTTGTGTGGCCTTGGGTAGGTAATTAACATCCTCTGAGCTTCAGTTTTCCCTTGTTAAATGAAGGGGTGATACCAGATCATTTCTGCAGTGTATCCCGGTTCTATGGTTTTAGTAGAAATCCCTAAGCAACAGAGCTTTGTAACAGTTTATTGCGTCTATTTAAAGCCACCTTTGGGCATTTACACATTTTTAGTCCTGTCATCTTTATCCTGTACCCAACTTCTAAGACCCAGTTTTTCCCAGAATGTGACTTATGACTGTTTGTATCAGAATCACTTAGAATCAGAATCTGCATTGTTAAAATTCAGATTCCTGGCCCCCAGCGCAGACTTTCTGAAGTGGAATCTCTGGGAGTGGATCCTAGAAATCCACATCTTTAACTTCTGTGTTCCACTGTAGGTGTTAACACTTCCCTGCTACTTTCCAAGTATAAAAGTCTCTACCGGTTCTCTAATTATTTCTCTTGTTTTTCTGACGTCATACACTTCTTTGGTGCCTTAGAAAAATGGAGGCACAATGGAAGAAAGGAGGACATTGGGAAAGGGAGCTAATTTGGAGAGGGATGACATTTAATGTGAGGTGACAGCAGGTGATTAAAATGCAGTTGTCTAGAACACATTGGAGGCTGTGGGGCTGAAAGTGTATGGGAGAGAAGAGGGTTGAGCTTTGCATTTGGGAGTGCCTGAGGTAGGACTGGGACACTGAAGGATGTAAAGGAGAAAGACTGCCATGCATTTAAGTGTGAGGAGGTGTTTCTGCACAAGGCAGTGGAGCCTTCCCAGGAGTGGGAGTCCCCGGGCTGTGTAAGGAGAGAGCTCACAGATGACTTCAGGACAGCTCAGATTTAGAGGGTGGGAGGGATTGCGGAGTCCATAAGACATCCAAGGAGAGTTGGAGAGGCAGAAGGAGAGCTAGGACAGCTCGATGGGAGGACTTCAGGAATAAAGAGTGTGAAAGTGGTCACCAAACACTGAAGGCCGGTCAGTCTGTCTCCAGAAGGACTCATGCATTTGGAATGAGGGTTTAGTGTCTTTAAAGGTGTCATGGCAGCCAGATTACATGTGATTTAAGAGGGCAATGGGAAGAGAAGCAGAGGAGGGGAGGGCAATGGGGACTGTGTTGGGATGATGGCACTTTTGTAGAGGGGTGAGCCACTGGAACACTTTGATAGAGGGCTTGTCCAGGGTACAGAGGCGGTGGCGTCACCTCCTCAGTGGGGGTGGGTGTTTGCCCTTGGTGCTTACATGGTAGTGCCTGTGATTGCCAGCTCGGGAAGGAAGTGACGTGGGTGCAGTGGGGAAAGATGGTGGGTAAAGACACAAATATTCTTGGCCAGCTGGCAAACATTGGGAGCAGCAAACTGGAGGCAAACAGATGTCAGTATTTAGAACAAGATGTTTGGACATTTTGGAAGCAAGAAAGCCCTTCTCTCTGTTCACTTCCAGGAGGGATTGGTAATTTTCTTCCTTGCTTGAACTTTGTTAGCTACTTAACATAATTCAAACACTATAGCTATATTTGGGGCTTCCTTGTTGGCGCAGTGGTTGAGAGCCCGCCTGCCGATGCAGGGGACACGTGTTCGTGCCCCGATCTGGGAAGATCCCACGTGCCGCGGAGCGGCTGGGCCCGTGAGCCATGGCCGCTGAGCCTGCGCGTCCAGAGCCTGTGCTCCGCAACGGGAGAGGCTACAACAGTGAGAGGCCTGCGTACCGCAAAAAAAACCAAGAAAACAAAAAACCAAAAAAACACTGTTGCTATATTTGGAAGATGGTCAACTTCTCCAGGGAGATAGGATCATGGACACCATCAGGTCAATTCAACAAGCGTTTCTTGAGGGTGTGCCATATGTAAAGCACTGACTTTGGTGTAGCAAGGATCAAAAAAGGCCAGGCCAAACCTTCAGGAGTCATGGTATAAAAGGATTGATGCACAAAACACTGATAAGGGGCAGGCTTACTTCTCTATAGACACAGACTCAAGTTTTCGGGATGTGTGGTGTTTTCCAGCCACTGATTATCAGGTGAGCTACTGAGGAGCAACGGGGGATTTTTTTTTTTTTTTTTAAGTAAAGAAAAATAAAGAAAAACACTAGTACTGTTAGCAATACACAGAAGGTGGTTTTGGGAGAAGTTCTAGAATTCAGTACATTTTGAGCAACACTTGTTAAATGACTGATATATGACAGGCCTTGTGTTAAGGACTGAGGGTACAGAGATAAATAAGACATGGTTTTAGCCTCAGGAGCTTGAAGTCTAGCAGGGGAGACAGCCAAGGAAACAGATAATTATAGCTCATCGTGATACATCCTGCAGCTGGGTCATCACAGGATGCTAACGAGGCATAGATGAGGATGTCAAACTCAGGAGGTGATTTTGATTAAGCTTTAAAGAACAAGAAGGAGTTTAAACTGCTGAGAGACGGTAAGAGACTTTGTTAAAAAAATCAGTGAATGAAGAATGCTGTGATTCCTCTGGCACCCTTTTATTTATTTTTGGCCGTGTTGGGTCTTCGTTGCTGCTCACGGGCTTTCTCTAGTTCTGGCGAGCAGGGGCTACTCTTCGTTGTGGTGCGCGGGCTTCTCATTGCTGTGGCTTCTCTTGTTGCGGAGCATAGGCTGTAGGCGCTCGGGCTTCAGCTGTTGCAGCATGTGGCCTCAGTAGTTGCGGCATGTGGGCCTTAAAGTGTGCGGGCTTCAGTAATTGTGGCACTTGGGCTCAGTGGCCGTGGCTCGCGGGCTCTAGATTGCAGGCTCAGCAGTTGTGGCGCACAGGCTTAGTTGCTCCGTGGCACGTGGGATCTTCCCAGACCAGGGATCAAACCCATGTCCCCTGCATTGGCAGGTGGATTCTTAACCACTGTGCCACCAGGGAAGTCCCTCTGGGGGCTCTTTAGAGGCAGGACCTATGGTTTTGGTGTTTAGAGGTATGTTAGGGACTTCAGCTCCTGAATAGTAGAGAGGGAAGACTTAGCTGATGCCGAGTCAGCTCTTCTCTGAGCTCGTCTTCTTTCACTTCTCTCCTCATCATCTTTCCTTCATCAAAGAGGTCAGAAGCAGGATAAAAGGCAACAGTGTTGGTGACCTGTCCTCTTAAACCCCGCCACACACGCTGCCCACCTGGGGTGGGAGAAGATCTGAGATTTTTTGAGAGGGCGCCCAAAGATGACATCTGATTAGGAGCTCATTAGCTGGGCCCTGAGGAAAAGACCGGGTGTGTGTATGAGGACTGCTTTTGGTTGGTGTCTGGACTCTCAGAAGTGGCCCTCTGTTCCTGGAGTGACCCAGCCTTGCCTTTCCTTTCCGCCTCCCTCCCACCACGTGAGCTGCATGCACATTGTTTTCAGAACAAGAGTGACAGAGACAAAGACCTGGAGCAAAATTTGCCAGTTTCCTCCCTCTTGGCAAGAATACTCACCCCAGAGAGACCCCCATCCATCTCTTCAGGAACCTCCCCACCTTAACCCTTTTCTCTGAGTTGTTCACAATGACATAAGCAGTGCTGTGTCTTGTGCGTGCTCTCTGTTGTGACTCTTACAGGTCTCGGCTGCAGTAAAGCCATAGCTAAATTGGGGAGGTTCATCTTTCTTACCAGGAAAGACTGGTTTGCACTCGATTTATACACAAACTGAGTGGAAGGAGAATTAGAGTAAGAGAGAAGATTTTTCATTTTAAAAGACTATTTAAGGAGGAAAAGCACAGCAAGGAGCAGATAGCACAGTGGTGGTGGGGTTGGGTGCAGCATATGAACAAAAATTGGAATAATTCAGATGAGATTCGACTGGCCCTGTGTGAGGACAACGTGCAAACTCATGAAGAGTTCTATATTTTGTGGCGACAGTTGGGGAAATTTGAATATAGACTGGTTATTAGATAATATTAAGGAATTACTGTTAATTTTGTTACATGTGATTAGCAGTGTTGTGGATAAGAAAATGCCTTCATATTTAAGAGATGCATGCTGCATTTATAGGTGAAATGTTATGATGTCTGCAAATCACTTCAAAATAGTTTTGTAAAGATTATGAGGCAAATATGGCAACAAGTTAGTAATTGTTAAGTTTAGGTGTGAGTGTGTGGGGACTAGTTATACTATTCTTTCTACTCTTCGAGATGATTAAAACATTTCATAACAAAACATTAAAAGAAAAAAAGAGTAAAGGCTCTGGAGCCAGATTTCATGGGCCTGAATTGTGGTATGTGGCTTCAACTCTGTGCCATTTCTCTTCCCTAAAATGGGGTAGGATGACAAAGCTACCTGCTGTATAGGGTTGTGTGAAGACTGAATTGTATAACACACAACGTGCTTAGATCGGTGTCTGGTACACAAGTACTCAATAACTGCTTTATTATCATTATTACTGTTATTATTAAAAAGAAACCGTCTCGGGCTTCCCTGGTGGCACAGTGGTTGAGAATCTGCCTGCTAATACAGGGGACACGGGTTCGAGCCCTGGTCTGGGAAGATCCCACATGCCATGGAGCAACAAGGCCCGTGAGCCACAACTACTGAGCCTGCACATCTGGAGCCTGTCCTCTGCAACAAGAGAGGCCGCGATGCGATAGTGCGAGGCCCGCGCACCGCGATGAAGAGTGGCCCCCGCTTGCCACAACTAGAGAAAGCCCTCGCACAGAAACGAAGACCCAACACAGCCAAAAAAAAAATAAACAAATGTGGGGTTTAAAAAAAAAAAGGTTGGCCCAGTTTTCATCACTAAAAAAAAAAAAAAAGAAAAAGAAAACCGTCTCAAGAAGTAGAGATGTTAAACTTAGACTGGGACTGAGAGAGAACATAATTTCTCCAGAGGCCAAAGGAAATCCTACCATTTGTGACAACATGAATAGACCTTGAAGGCATTATGCTAAGTGAAATAAGTCAGCTAGAGAAAGACAGATACTGCGTGGTATCACTTATATGTGGAATCTTTTAAAAAAAAAAGTTAAACTCAGAGAAACAGAGTACAAAAGTGGTTGCCAGGGGTTGGGGGGTGGAGGAAATAGGGAGAGGTGGGTAAAAGGGTACAAACTTTCAGCTATACAGTGAATAAGGTCTGAGGATCTAATGAACATCATGGCGACTACAGTTAACAACACTGTATTGTGTAATTGAAATTTGCTAAGGGACTAGAACTTTCGCGCTCTCATAAAAAAGATAAATATGTGAGGTGATGGATCCATTTACTATATGGGGGAATCCTTTCACAATGTATACATATAACAAATCACCATGATGTACACTTTAAATATCTTACAATTTTATATGTTAATTATACCTCAGTATAGCTGAAATTAAAAAAAAAATTCTCTAGAGGCCAGACAAAAGCATTCAATTTGGGCCACCTTCCAGTTTGTGGTGAGTCCAGGGGCAGAGGTGGAGCTGGGTTTGATGGGGATCCGGCATCCTCGATGACACCCTTTTCTCTGGCAGGGTGGACTGGGTGTTGTCAGAGAGAGGCTTATAAGTAGGAAGACATTGATGTGAGGGGCAATAAGGCCATCTCCAGGGAGAGATGTTGAGTCACCAGGTTGGGTGGAAGATCTCATTGGACAGTGACGTGAATGGAATGTTGTGCTACTCATCCATGCACAGAACTGACGTGCTTTTAGTCATTGTGATGTGTTTTTCAAGCGGAACAGGAAATTTTGCAGGTAGGCATGAAGAGGGCTACAGAGAAAAGAGGCAACTCAGCTTCTGTCTGGGAATTCAGCTGCACCAGAGAAAGTCTGGAATGTGCATTGCATAGTGCAGAGATTTTCAGAGTGAATCAGTCATTCAAAGATGGGACTAGAGAGAAAATGGGTTCATTAGGAACACCAGTCAGGGATCCAGCAGGAAACAGATGGCCCAGCCATGTTGGATCAACTGAGGAAGGTTTAGCGAAGGGGCTCTTTACATAAGTGTGGGCAGAGACTAGTAATGAGGAGTTAGTTCCTCTAGACCTAACGGAGTGAGGAAGGAGTTGTACCAGAACTTGGGGACAGAGAGTTTGTATTGAGGGCTATCTGAAAGGGAGCTGGGACTTTAGGTCAAGGGACACAGCCAGCCCATCAGGACCCCAGGGGAGGTTGAGGAGAGGTAGGGGATATCCCAGCCTCACTCTCCTTGCTTCTCTTGATCTTCTGCTAGCGCTTTCCAATGGCTGAACTCAGCAGGATGCCAGACGGCAAGAGAGCCTTGATGCAGTACACGCAGGTCAGCCTCCCAGGGCCCAGAACCGGCTAGAGGAGGACAGAGGCTGACCTAGAACAGGGTGCAGAGTGGGGGAGGGTGGATCCGGACATCTTCATCTGGCCCACTAGGAGACTATGAGGCTTTTAGGAGAAAACGTTTTTTTTCCAACCTCACTCTTAGTTACGTCCCCATTGCTAGTATGCAGAGGAGCCAGGTGATCTCTTGTACTCTACTACATAAGCACCAGCCACTTTATGCAAACACCGGTTTGTAAGGATACACTATTAGCTGTGGTGTACAGGCTGGAAGCAGACTTTAAATCCCCAAATGGGAGCTCCAAAAGGGACATTAGAGATAATTTAGCCTGACTGCCTCCTTCTGACAAGAAAACTGAGTTTCTGAGAGGCAAAGTGATTTGTCCACAACTTCTTAGTGGCAGAGCCCAAAAGAGGACACTCATATCCTGGCTCTCAGTGAAATGATTTTTCCTCCAGGACCTAATTCTACTCTGACCTCAGACATGAAATTGGCACCTTTCCTCTCTTTCTGCATTCCCTGACCTTGACTCTTCAAGGTCACCACCGCACCAGGCTCTCTTGTGATAGGAAATTACCTTGATGCAATGGGGGCCTCTAAGTGTATTTTACACATAGTTGGCACACTGTCCTGAGGTCATAGAACTGAAAACTCGCCGCCAAAGACATGGGTTGGGTTTATGCATTGGGATAGGGTACGAGTGGGTGGAAAGACCACATCCCCGGCTTCTGTGTTATACAGAGTCAGAGGTCCTGTCTGTCTCTCTGCCAGGTCAGCCTTGCCCGCTGATTATGTGTTATGGAAACCAGAATTGAGAGGTGAATGAGAGGGCACAATAGGCAGAAGGTGCCTATGACCGACACATACTTTTTTTTTTTTGGAGAAACACTGGGGCAGTAAGCCTGGCCAGAACAGTTCTGATAACAGCTCTGGGTCTCGTGTGGGCAGAGGACTCATGGGGCCTGAATGGGTGTCACAAAAGAGCAGTTGGTGTCTGGCATGAATATTAGGTGTCTACTTGGTCATTTCCTTCCTTCCTAACTTCTCTTCAACACGTGCATGCTTTTATTTTATCTATGTCTAACATGCCTCATGAGCTACTTGCTTCCTTAGCGCCTGTGCTTACTTTTATCTATCTTCATCTATCTTCATTTTGTTTGTTTCTCTTGTTTTCTGTAGAGAAGAATTGAACATTTTTAAATACACAAATTACACCCTCCATAGATTTAGGGTGAATGTTTATATTTTGTACCTCAGTTTCTAGGCTTTGGAGATGAAAAAAACATCTGAGGTCATGTCTTTAATTTCCAAAGATAAAAAGAGCAAAAGGGCCCTCAAATGACTTTGTCTCCACTGAAATTACCCCTGTTTGCCCAGCCTCATGGATCTCAGAACTGGATCATTACCTCCAACTAATTATGACACGTGAAGAAGCAGACAAGAGGCTCCTCCCATGGTCTCCTCATCACCCACCTGTCTCCTCGTGTCCTGCATGTATCTTCTCTGGACCTGTGCTGTTAGCTCAACTGGTTGGCAGTGGCCTTTAGGAGGCTAGCCCATGGGTCTGATCCTGATAAGACCCAGCTAGTGTTGCACAGAGAAAAACATGGCTTCCCCTTTAGAAGCGGTGCCTCCTTTAAATCTGGGCCACTATTCTGACAAATCCCTTCACCAAGGGGGCAGGATGACAAAGTTTGGATAGCTCAACCAGATCCCAGTTCTAGGATCGACTAGAAGTCAGGGAAGGGGCATGGTCTTCCTTCAGGAAGGAAACTACCCATCTCCATCTGTGGAACTCAAGGGCACTCACATGGGCCTTTGTCAGCCTCCACCTAATGTAACCTGCCTTTCCACAGGTAGCAGCCTAATGACATCATGCCAGGTCGCAACTCTGAAGTATCGAGATCACTTTGTGAAATTAGGATGAAAACCAAAAAGGTTAGTTGGCTTAGTGACACCAATGACAGCCCCAAACTACACTTACATTCTGAATTCCTGGGAGGCTCTTTTGCTGAGTGTGCTACAGAGTGAGATTTAACCTTTAGAGTCTTTCCAGTACTACTCCCTTGTTCCTACCGAACATAACTCAACAGTTGTGTTTAGCCCAGAGACACAAATATGAGGCAGCCTAGAGTAAACCCCCCTTCCCTGGCTACCTCCATTACAAACTAACAGTTCATTTTGCATTTGAACATCAGGAACCCCACCCCCTGCCCTGTCATGTCTGGAGATGATAGAGAAGCTGGTGGATTTTATGTATTTATTGATTTAGACCTTCCCCCCACCCCCAGGAGTTGAATAATGCTTACTGACAGAAGCATTTGGGACGTCTCATTTTTACAAAAGGTAGGAAACATCATGGCGCTTGGAGGAATTGGTAAGGGGTGAAGAGGAGCTTTCTCTGACTTGTGGTCTGAGGAAGGGACAACGTGGCATTTTCCACTTGATGTATGAGGAAACAGTGTGATTTATGATGTGGAAAGGGCCTCGGCCCGAAGCAGTGCCTGTATTGAGACTGGAGACTGATAGATATCCAAAATCTCGTAATAAACCATAATGGAAAAGAATACAAAAAAGTAAATAAATAAAATAACCTTTGTGGTTCCCATTTTAAAGATAAGGAAATGGAGACTCAAAGAAGGTAGGAACTTTCTGAAAATCATATAGCTGTTAAGTGCAGAGCTAGGATTTGAACCAAGAAATAGTCCATATGTCTACTTCCATAGTCTATGTTCTTTCTATTGCACTACGCTGGGGGAAAATAAATTCATGGAGACCTAGGAGGAGGAGGAGAAAGAAATACTGAGGGGAGAAAGTTAAAAAGACTCTCTAAGAGACTGGGGATCTCCCAGAGCCGAGTCTACATGTGTGTCCCTAATTTTAGTGTGCAGCCCAGGGACAGCAGTGGAGAGGAGTCCACAGAATCTGCTGCTCCTCTTCTACTTGTAGAAAGGAAAGAGGGCGTGCTTGAGGAAAGGTAGGCAGTTTGATCAGCAGGTATGTAGAATGAAAATAGGAAATCCTACTAGACGTATACTTGTGGTAAAGTGAGGGATTCCTTCATTGCGCATGGGGAGCCACTGAATGTTTTTGAGTGAGGGAATGACATCATAGAGCTGCTTTTCTTTAAGAAAATAATAATAACAGTAATAATGATAATTTTTACCAGTGTTTAGAGTGGATTACAGTGTGAAGTAGGGTAAGTGTTATAAAGTGGTAGATACCACATGCAGTTGGAGCTCAGAGGGGAGGGAGGTGAACTTTACCAGGAGGAGTTAGGGAATGGTTTGCAGAAACGGTGACATTTGGCTTAGGCCTGGAAGGATGGATTTGGAGAGTCTGTGATGGGGGTGCCAAGGTATCCCTGGAGGAGAGACTGGAGAGCTTCTCTTGTCAGGCTGCTGTGCAAATGAGCTAGATGAGCAGGCATGCATTTAGATACCACCTTGCTTGAAAAAGGAGTTGCAGCAGCTTATAAAAAATATGCACTACTACAGGATAAAGTAAGGAGGTGATGAAATAAGGGCAGAGAGAAAATTAAGGTAAGAAAAGTGAAAGGAAGGTCGCATTGAGGTTAGCACAGTTAGCTGGACCTGTCCTCTATTTTCTGGGGACATGCTCTCCAAAGCTCACAGACAGACTGCTTTAAAAGACAGAGTATGTGTGGAGCAAAGGTGGAGACTGTGAAGAGGCAGTGGCAACACACACTTTGGCCCTGTGGGCAGCACCAAGGATAGCTGGACAAGCCTTTGTGCAGAGCAGAGGTGAAGGCTGCTTCAGTGATGGGGTGGTCAGAGCCTGGTGGAGTCCAGATGAGAGCGGGTCATGGAGTGTGTAGGAAGAGAGAAATCTGAGCAACCGACTCTATCGGCACGCCTGTGTGCGCACACGTGTGTGTGTGAGACCTCAGTGTCGTGGTGGTTGCTGAATAACTTGGCATCCTCAAGGTCTCTGCTCTGAGCACCAAGCTCCATGCTCTATGGTAAGAGATCCAGGAAGCAGCCAGGTAATAGTTTCCAGGTTCTTGGAGAACCTGCTCTAGGCTCTCTCTTTGCTTGCTTGAGAACACACCATACTCGGGCTAGACTCCAAGACTCTGCTCCTGCTGGAACCTTTGCTTGAAGGTCCTTTCCATCCTAGCTATGGTCCGTCTATTCATAGTCTATCAATTTTGTGAGGCTCCAGCATTGTTCCACTCCAGGTGGGGAAGAAGTCTTCTGTGATGTCACTCTGTTCCCATCTCTGTCTCCTTGAACACGTTCCAGGACCTGTCATCACAAACCTCCTTTCACTATTGCTATTGCACGTGCCAGGTGTTTTCTCCCCAGCTTGACAGATGTTAAGTTCCTGGAAGACAGCTGGGAACTTTTTGAAAGTCTTAGTGCCTATCCCAGTGTTGTTTATACAGTAAAAGCTAAATAAATACAAGCTTGACATTCTGTTCCTCTGGTATCTTGCCTTGTGTGTCACCTTCAGTGGGTCTGTGCAGTGCAGTACAGGATAGTGAATAAAGCCCTCGACCCAGTCAGGAGGGCTTGGTTCTAGGATTGATCTATATCATTGACTTGGATCTGTCCCTTGTCCTTTCAAGGTCTCAGTTTTCCCTCCTGTAAAATGAGAGGGTTGCACTGAATGATTGCTAGGGTCCCTTCTACATATACTCTGGACTCAGGAATGTAGCATTTCCATGTGAAGGATAACCAGGAAGGGGAGGGAGGCATCCTTGTGCCTGGTTGGATGCTGTGGGGGCATGGTGTTCCCACCTGTTTAGGTGTGCTGGGATGCTTGGTGCTGTGAGCCAGTCAGGTGTCACTTGGTGGTGACTTCTCTAATGGTGGTGTCTTTGCAGGTGCAAGTTAGCCAGAAGTCCCCCATCAGAAGAACAGTCATTGATTAGGCACTTTTCAGATGTCCTCTCTAGACCTCCCCAAACTCTGAAATGTAGTATTTCCTCCTGTACTTTGAGAGAACAGGCTCAGAGAGGTTAAGTGATTTGCCAGAAATTGTCAAAACCAGGATCTCGCCCAAGGCTGCCTCGCTTCAAACATGGGCTCTTTTCATCAACGTTGCCTTGCAGCTCAGCTAAACCCAGAAGAAGAGAGCAGGCGACGTCCATGCCACAACCACACAGGAAGGCGAGCAGGCCCCAACTGGCAAGGCGTCTCCTCTGTTAGAATGCCCCTCAGACACATCAGTCCTTGAGCCAGACGGATCCCTGAAAGACCTCTTGAAGATCTTCCCTAGCCTATGAAGTCAGTGATTTGTAGAATAAGACATATTCCTGTCCCGGGCTCCAAGTTTCTTTCTTCTGAGAACTAAAGCTGATGTTCTTCCATGGGCTATTAAGACACCAGGGAAGGAAAAGAGAATGTTGGCCAGGATAAATGTGGTGGAAGGCGAGCTGTTTCTTTCTAAGTACTGGGTATCAATTTTCTAAATACAACCCAAGGACATGTTATACTTCTTTCTGCAAGTCCTTATAAAGACAGCAGAGACAGCAGCTCAGTATACCCTCTTCCTGGTCTTGTTCTGTTCCGGTCTGCTCCCTGAATGTGCTCTCTCTCACCAGTGCTTGAAAAGTGGTCTCTTCCTGTGAATGAAAGCAGATGTCTGCAGCTTCACTTAACAGGTCAATCAATGCCATTGATGAGGTGCCTACTGCTAATGAATTCTTGCTCTACCACTAAAGAATAAAATAGATGAGGATCCTGGCCTGGGGGAGTTTTGGCCCATAGAGGTTTCATGGAGGTAACAACAAAGTCTCCCAGGAACTTGGGAATAATAGAAATGAAGCTGCGTTTGAGGGTTAAGTTAGGTCCATCCGTCCATCCTACATGGATGTGATCCATCACTGCAGCTGTGGACCAGGAGATATTCTGCACATGTGTGAAGGAAGAGGAGAGACTTCGTCAGTATGAGCTGGGAATAATTTCAGGGACGCCCTGCTGAAATGGGACTGTAATTTAGTAATCCAAAGCCTAATTAATTGCACCGAGGGCAGCCTGGGGAAAGACTGTGTACAGAAGTTGCTGGTCAGCTGAGGCGCTTCTGAAAGGCAAGTTATCAAAGAGACAGAAGCTGGTAGTGCACATTCAGGCTCTGACCACAGACAACGGATCTTTGGTTCTCTGGCAGGTCTAGCTCTAATGTTGGGGTCTATACACCAGCCCATTGTGGTATGCTGTCCTTGGGCCATGAATTATCCTGCAGACTCCTCTAGCCTTGCTTTTATTGATACATGCTCACTAAGCAATTTTTGGATGATGATTTGGTTTCCCCAGTCCATCAGCCTCCACAGACCATGCTGACCTGAGCACTCCAGGTCCTGTCACAGTTGTATTTTGTTGTTGTTTTTGGCACCCAGTAAATACTGCACAAGAAGATAGCAAAGGGTCAGCTGAGCACTGAGGGGCTGTAGAACAGAGGCAGCTAGAATCAGTTGCCTCTTGAAAAGCAGCCTTTTAAAAGCTACAGTTAGATTGGGGAGAAAATCGAGGAAGGAGCTGATCTGTTAGATCTAGAGCAAAGGAGACATTGTTAGTACCAGCTAAATTTTGTTGAGTGTTTACTATGCACCAGCTACTGTACCAAGCCCTTTATAAGCATGACCTCAGCTGATCCCCAGAACTGCCCTTTGAAGTAGGTAAACATTATACCATCCATATGACAAATGAGGATGTTGAGCTCCGAGTTTACTCAACTAGTGATCAGTAGAGCTAGGATTTGAACCTATGCGTATAGCCACTATACTACATTAGAACAAGTTTTAGCAGGTGACACAACATAGAACTTTTTTGTTTCTGAGTTTTCCAACAAAGGACTGACCTCAAGCCCAAAATGCTAGAGTAAGTTTTAAGCTCCCATGATGCTAGGGGGTAACTGTGGGGAGGAGTTGTTTTGCCTATAGTTTTGAAGGAATGAATGGACTTGGATAAGCAGAGATGGATGCTGAGAAAGTGGAGCACAGCCTATTACCATGTGGCAGTCACTCATGTAGGGAGCAGTAGGAGAAGCAGGATAGGCAGATGAGGTGGGTCACAGGGAACAGTGAGACCTGTAAGGGATGCTGAACTCACTCAGGTTTGCATTTCTCTGGTTAGCTCCCTGCTATATGCCCGACATAAGATGCAATAACAAAAATTAATTCAAAGGAATAGGTAAATCCAGTTACACTCTTGTTTGTTTTAGAATTTTTAGTTCATAGCATCAGAATGGCTCTCCTATGGACATCTGCCTTGGGTTTATAAACGTGAAGTTCTGTGTATTAAATGGGCGCTGCAGGTAAGGGAAGAAGGGCCAGCCCATGGTCAACCTGACTGGTCAGGGTTTAACCAAATATGGTGGACAATCTCCCTGTTAGTCTAGCCAGAAGCATTTTCTGTGAGTTAAATCTGGATTTGTTCCTATTTTCCAGGCATATGTAGGTTCTGGAGCCCACGTTCGTAAGGTCCAGGGAATGGAGCCCAGAATTCATCTTATCAAGAGAGAGGAGACGAAGGAACTGTCACAGGGCAGATAGAGCCCATCACACTGAAACTCAGTCACCTCCCTCACATCAGCTTTTAGAATCTGAAAAGACCTTCCTATCGTTTCTCTGGATCAGCAGTTCTTTTTCTTGCCTGGGAGAGTGTAGACCTGTGGAGTAGCTCACCGCTAACTCCTTCCAACAGATTATTTATAAGAATGTTATATAAGACCAGTTCTACTGTTCATGCCTTAAGAACACCACTTTTTTATTTCTTAATTTGAAGACGTGTCAATTTTTTTTACTTGTTTCTCGTCTCTAAGTCAGCTTACTGAAAAAGTGTTTTTCCTGTTGCATCATTATTCAATTAAAAAAACTTTTTTACTATAATCCCTTGCTAATAATTTCTTGGAAATTTATGTAAGTTACATCCACACATTCTCTTTAACTCACATTCATATTTATTCTTTCAAAGATTCTTATATGCATGCTTTGCTGTTATAAGAACTGTCCTGTCTTTTCCTCTGGTAGGTCATGCTTGCTTACACACTTAGTAGTCCTTTTCTTCACATATGTTTTTCTGACTTTCCTGGTTTGAAAATGAGAATTCTCCCTGGATCTTTTCTTATGAATGGAGGCTACATGAGTACTCTGGCAGTTCTAGGGCACAAGTGACTTTGTAATAAGAGGTTACACATTTTGGCTAGCAGCTCTACAATTTCACCCTTGAATTCCTTCAGGACTGCCAGGTGGATGCCATATGGTCCTGGTGATTTATTTACATCTCGTTTGTCAGTCAGGTTCCTGAGCACTTAACTGCAGTTTCAACCCTGACTTCACTCCTGTCAATGGAGGAGGGCAAGTTGGGAAGGACTTTCTTTCTCGAGGATGCTTTTTGTACCAGGAGCATCATCACTGCTCCCCCTGATGCTCCATCTCATTGTGTCCCTTTGGTGGAACAAAATAACCTCTGTGATTGACCTTGACATTGGCATTCCTCAGTTTTATTTTTGGCTTAAGTTCCTGGGTTGTTTTGGTTTATGCGCCATTTCTTCCTCCGTGGCCTCTTTGAAATTTCTCCCTAGTCATGCAGGGATGCTTTCCTTTTTGAGCGTCTGCTGTTGTGGTCCCTGACCTCACCCCATCTATCCTGGGAATTCTAATACTATATTTTAAAATAGCCTTCAGGTTTCTGTGGACTTGTGACTTTATAAACTCTTCTCTTCACTCTCCCCTTACCAATGTGTGTGCATCTCTCTCTGACATTTGGCATTAGGGTTTAAGGTACCGCTTGAGAAAGGACTTGGAGGCAGGAGCAGGACAAGCTGGGCAAAGGAGGTACTGTGCGTTCTACCGAGAGGCCCTTTGGTGATGCACATGGGCAGCTGATCATGCTGCCCAGGTCAGGGCAGGCCCCAGTTCCTGAGACTTGTTCTCTGAGTCAGGATCTGTGCCTAGGATGTTCCAAGGCTGCCAGCCTTGTGAATACACCCTCCTCCCTGCAGCATGGATTCTGTGCAGGCTTCCCTTCCACACCCCAGCTCCCAAAGAGCCAGAGAAGTGATCGACTGGAGCATTCTGGCCCGGCTTGCTTCCTGTGATGAGGCCAGGATCTCTGCAGGACAGACTAACAGAGGGTGGGCTAAAGTTGCAGTAGGAGAAGCTGATTTTGGACACGGGGGAGAATTACCAAGGAGCTCAAGTGGGAGGCTCAAGGAGAAGGTGGAACCCCTTTGGAGATATTGAGAATATCTGTCTGTGTGAGCCGAGAGGCAGACCCAGCTGAAGAGAGGGCAGTGCGGGAAAGGACCTCGTGACGCTTCTAGGCTGAAGCTGCTGCTGGTCAGGATCACTTCTCTGCTTCAGCAGCAAGTGCCTGACCAGGGTTGTTGAGCTAATTGTTAAATTAGAGAGGCTGGGGAAGCAAATTGCTTCATGATGGGCTCTCTCTGACTGTGTCCAAGGCTGATGTCATCTGTGAGTTCCTCCTTGATGGGGCGGGGCTGTGGGGGTGGTGGGCAAGCCTGACACGGGTTTTAATAAACCCTCGTCAGCTGCAGCAAGCCCCTGCCTCTCTGAGAGGCCCGCATCTGCCACTGTGGGGAGTCCACTGCCAGCTTCTCTGTGCTTTTGTTTACTGTCCCCAATTCCTGAGCCTCACAATGGTGATATTTTAGATCATCATCTTCTTAGGGGTCATGAAATCAGGTGCCCAAAGGAGCCAGACCATTAACCTGAAATACCAAAATGGGCCAAGTGTAGATGGTGAGTGGAGAGTATCAGGGAGCAGTAGAGAGTGGTGGGGACGGTGGCAGACTGGAGAGTGGTGCCTCATCTCGGGGGGCTGCAGCTACTCAGCCCCAGCTGATGGATGCCACATGGGAATGTGAGCTCCTTGTTGCCATATCTTGTTTCAGAGAGGATTCAGATAGGTATTTTCTTTGTGCAGTAGCCTGATTTTTAAGTGTTGAAAGTAATTCAATTAAAAGACACTGTGTTGGTCAAACAAAGTCCATTAGCAGGATGAGTTTGACCTGTGGGCCTCCAGTGTGCAACTTCTGACTTTGGTCCAAACTGCTTGTCTTACAGATGAGGAAACAGATCCAGAGAGGTTAAGCCTTTGGCCCAAGGTTACAGGGAGTCAGGGTTACAGCCTGGAGCTTATAACTCTGTCTAGCACTCTTCTGCTTCTTGGTGCTGATTTGGAACCAGGGATTCTCTGTGCTGGGGCAGGCTAGCTGGAGGAGAATAGACCTGAGTGGACATGATTGATGCCTTGTGCTACATTATTGCTTTTGTGAGTTGCTAGGGCTCAGATGCTCCAAGTGGGTGGGATGGTTAGGGGAATTCAGGGTGCTTTTGTAGGTAGCAGCAGTGCATAGTGAGATGTGGGGGTGAGGATTTAGGCGGCCCCCGTTTTGGAGCTCCGCCCATGCCTGTGCTCATTCCTGTCCTTTCCCACAGGCACCACAAACTCATGCACACACGCAGAGGCACTAGAGAAGCAGGCATATGCCACTTCCGAATCCCTGCCCTTTGTCACTCAGGTGTACACCTTGGGATCATCCTAGACTGTCCCCAGTCTTGCCCTGGGTTCTTCAGCTTGGAACCACCTTTCCAGTCTTGCTGCTGCTCTCCCAGTTCAGGAGTTTCACGATACAACATTGGGACCATTGCAGTAGGCTTCAAGCCAGACTGCTCCCAACCCACGCTCCATTACTGTCTGATAAATCTTCCCAAGCACAAACTTTGACTGTGGCATATTCCTACTCAAAATGGCTCTGCATTGCCCACTGGATAAAGTAACAGTTCCTTAACTTGGCATCTTAGGCTCCAAAGCCCTATGGTATTGAAGCAATAGTCATCAGTCTGGCCTAGGTGTAGATCCCAGCTCTGCCACTTACCGGCTGGGCCAACTTAGGCAGTTTTCTTGACTGCTCTGAGCCTGTTTCCTTCTCCGTAACAGGAGGATTTTACACAGAATTGTTTCAAGAAATAAATGAAATCATGAATATAAAGCACTTAGCTTGACACACACTGATTCTTTAATTGAAGGTATTATTCAAGGGCCTCCAGGCTTTGGTACCAGTATTACCTGTCCCACAGCCTTAGCTCCAGCTACTTTGAACTACTTGTTGATCCCACTGCCTTGGCCATTTTCTTATTCTGTTATGCACCCTTTTTTGGTTTTGCTGTGTCTACTTTGTAGCATAGGTATTTGTGTACTTGTCCTGATTTCCTTCCCCCATTGCATGCTCTTTGAGGGCAGAGCCTGGGTTTGACACATCTCGTACCACACTGGCACAAAAGATGCCCAGGAGAAGTTTGTGGAATGGATGAATATTATCCTCAGTTGGGCTCCACATTAAGTAGTTAATTGATAATGTGTGTATTTATGCTAGTTTCATGAATATTTATAGTCCTACTGTGTTCAGGGGATTCAGTTGTAAAAGAAACAGATACAGTCTAGGTCTTCATGAATCCTGCAGTGTAACCAGGAAATGGGCCAGTACAGAGGCCACTGAAGTGAGTGTGGTAAGGACGGTGGCCTGTCAGGGGCAGGGCTGTGAACAAGGCAGGTGGTACAGGGTACTGTTGGTGCACATAGCAGGGGCAACCAACACAGTCCTAGCATACTGAGAGCATCTTGGAAGAAGAGGTGTTTCACCTGAGACCAGAAGGATGAGTAAGACCTTGACTCAGGTACATGGTTTATCGTGAAGAAACTGCTTTAAATCTCAGTTTTAAGAAAACCTTGCTTGTTTTCATTCACTCACAAGCTCTTACAGAAATGCTTTCTGAGAACCAGGTTTTCTGAAATGATCTGTAACCAAGGCAATGTTATAGTTTTAGGTTGCTAGGGACTGGGACAAGGGTTGTTGATTGTATTCAAATTTTAAGCAACACCCAAGCTGACAGCTGTGGCTAGAGAAGCAAAGTTTCTCCTTTCTTTAAGAGCTGGGTGGGAGATTATTCTCTTCTAATTTGGAAAAGATAATCATATACTCTCATGCTGTCAGGGTATGGAGATTCAGCTACTCAGTGTATTCTGTTTTTGTTGCTTGCTTGTTTTGTGGCTCCAGCTGTGTGGATACAGGGGCAGGAAAGCTAGAAGCAGGAAATGGCTGGGGTGTTTCTCTGACCCTCCTGTTAGGTCTTCTGCTTGGGTCTGGAAGAAAGACTGTAGTAGCAGACATGCTCTGCAGCTGCGGAGGAAGCAGAGGAGATTTTTGCATTAGGAGGAGACGCAGGGATCTGGAACTGTGTGCAAGTCAGGAAACTTGACACCAGCGAGAGGAGGCCACAGAAGAAGATAAGGTTCTCTTTGTAGACCCTGTACAAAGGAAATGTACAAGAGGAGAGCAGGCGATTAAGAATCATTGTGATGGAGTAATCAGAAAAATTATGAGTTATACTTACATGTTCCTTTGAAATAGGCTACTTTCGGACTTGATGTTTGTATCT
Source organism: Monodon monoceros (assembly GCF_005190385.1). Lineage (NCBI taxonomy): Eukaryota > Metazoa > Chordata > Mammalia > Artiodactyla > Monodontidae > Monodon > Monodon monoceros. The sequence goes on from NW_021703767.1 coordinate 69,413,954, forward strand.
GTTCTTTCTAAAATTTTATTTTAAAAAATATAAGATTGTGCTAATTTCTTTTTCACCGCAGCTAATGTTTAGGATCCGGAGTCCAAAGCATCTACTGCCATCTGGTGGCAGAGCACAACACCTGTGGGATTTGAAGTTGATGGGGGTACACATTGATTGAAAATTGATTCTGCAGCCAAAATATGGAATCATAAAAGATTAAAGTTGTTAGAGATCTTAAAAATCACATAGTTTTGCTTCTAATTAAATCCGATATCTCTTCATATAGAAGCTCTTACTTGAATGCCTCTAGTAACAGGGAGCTCATGATCTTGCCTGACAGACTATTCTGTTGTCATTCGTTCTATCAGAATGTTTCTTCTTTTTATTTATTTTTAATAGGAAGAATTACTTGTTTTTATTTACCCTGGTTTTTACCCCTGGAAAAACCCAATATAAGTTTGCTGTGTCATCTGCATTATGACCCTTCAAATATTTGAAGCAGCCTATCTCCCCATGATCCTGTTTTGAGGTTAAACAATTGTGGTTCCTTCGATCTTTATTCTGAAGTCATGCTTTTCAGACTCCCCATAGGCATTTCTTTCCCCTAGTTGCTTTCTACTTTGCCAGTGTCCCTGCTTAATTGTGCTGCCAGGCTTCGATCCAACACAGTGCTACAGACTTGATCAGCTAAGTGATCCCTGGTACTTGCAGGCTACCTGGACGCCAGACTTCAGATGCACTCTGTGTGGTATGAATTAGCTTTTTGTAGTCTTTGCACAATGCTGACACCTCTTAGGTTTGTGGTAATGGAAACCCCAAGAATTTGTGTCCTTCCCCCTATTTTTGAACTTTTTTTTTAAAAGCGAAAAGCAAGACTTTATAGCGAACACTGAATCACACAGTTTAACACGATACATTCTGGATTTCACATGTTACGGGTAAAGTGAAAGCCCTTTTTGACTTCATAGCAATTAATTTCTCCCTGGAGGTAGATCGTGGTAGCAGATGTTAGGGACCTTCCAGACCTTTCCATGCATTTGCTTATATGTATATCTATATCTATCTATCTATATATATATCTGTAGAAATTTGTAAATATCTCTGTGTGTGTGTGTATGTCTGAGATTAACATATCAGGCTTTTCATATCATTTTGCAACTTTTTTTTTCATGCAATGACATGTCTTGAAAATCTTCTGGATAGTATTTCTCACTGTGGATATTCCCTAGCTGTCTTAGCAATTCTTCTGTTGTTTCTGTTTCTTTTAATTTTATTTTTTTACCATTATAAACAGTGCTGCAGTGAATGTTCGTGAACAAACAGGCACATACACAAGTATTTCTCTAGGGTAGATACAAAGGACTGGAATTGCTAAGTGAGTGATAGGTACATTTTTTATTTTAAAATGTAGATCTCAGGCATAAAGCTTGCCTTTGTTAATTTTGACCTGGTGTTCAAATTTGCTAAGATAAATTTACATATTGATTTTGGTCATCTCTTACAATATTAAGCTCACTATACCAGTTTTGTATCATCTGTCCATACTATAAGCATATCTTTCATCTTGTCATCTTAGGAACTTTTTTTTTTTTTTTTTCAGTCAAACACAACAGTCAAGGGACGAGCTTTGTGGCTACCACCAGAGACCTGCATCCCACCTAAAGCTCACTGTATTGTCCTAATAAACACTCTTTGGGTCCTGCAATTTATCTACAGCAATTCCACCCAACTGTACTCTTATCCTGTTCATTTTTCACTATCTTATCTACAAGAATATTGTGGAGGACATTTGCCAAAGGTTTAGCAGAGATCCAGACGCACACTATATAATGTTCTTCTGCCCACCCACCCTCGTGTGTCTGTCACGGAGGGAAATGAGGATGATATACATTGCCCAAGATGAGTGTCATTTAAAGTATATGCAGGTAGCACTTTAATGAGCAATGTTTTTATGTACCTCCATGGAAAGTGTTCATTCCAACTCAAAGATATTAGGGAAAATAAGCTATCTGTTCTCAAATTACCCTTCTTACCTATATGTTCCCAAACCAGTTGGTCTCCCAGGGAGACTGTGTCTTGTGGCAGAGACACAGCAGCCTTAGTGATACGCTCAGTACCTGGGGTTATATTTCCAGTGTTATTCAGGCTAATTTACGGTATACAGAGATATAGTCACATGGACACACCCACAGGTGTAGGTACATGGACACGCGCATTGACACACAGCCATGGGCACCTGTTTTCTCAATCTAGTTCTCGTGGTAAAAAGACATTTTCTGAGTTACAGGCCTTATTAGCTTACTCTGCCTTATCCGTAAGAAGAATGGAAATCATGAGACAGATAATTTCCAGCTCACTTTTATCTGGCTTTGAAATTTGTATTTATGACGTGCCACAGATGACCGTCAAAACGATAAGGATGGTGGGACCGGAGTCCTGGAGTGGGTGATGGAGGGTGAAGGCATTGCAACTCTGAAAATCCTTGGGACAGGTGTACAGTCACATGGCTTCAACTGCATAGGGTGGTGGTCCCTGGAGTCCTCCGTTCCCCAGCCTGGGATTTGGGAGCTCTATTGCCCTTCTGGAGGTGGCCAGGCTTGGACTTTTCATTAAGGAGAAGAACCTCTGTTGCCTCATTTTTAGGGCATCTAGTATGGAAAACATAACCTCAAGTATCTGTGATGTAATCTCCAAGGAAAAAGTTGCTTGGGCTTTTTCTTACTATAATTAGAAATTCTGTTTCCTTTTTTTTCCTTCAGTGAGCCTGAGCTATCAAAGGCTTCTGGTAAAGTTACAGGCAAGTAGATCTCCAAAATCCCACAGCTGGCCTCACTTGCGGGGTGGGATGGTGGTGGTGCCAGTTCTGCTTCAGAAGAGAAAAATAGGAACAACAAATACTCCTTTAACTCCTGATGTTTCTTTTTTCTTTTCCCTTAAGCTAATAAACAAAACAAACATAAAAACATAGTGAGAATGCAGAAGGGAAGAAATGATACAAAATGAGTGAGCTGTTCCCCGTTTGCATCTGCAATGTTCCTTTACCCTGGACAAGGCACTGTGCTAGGCGCTAGGTGCCAGTGGCAGGCAGGAGTGGGGTGGGGTACAAAAATGCACTAACTATGGTCTCTGTCTGTAGGCATTTACAGTCTGGTGAAGACAAGTCTGCAGACAGCATGGATGCAATGAACTGACCAGTGTTTCTCTAGGAAGAGTTCGATTGATAGTACTTGGGTAAATAAACCACCCTCATAATGAAGAATTCACCTTTTGTTTCTTACAGGTCTTGCAAAGCTACATTTATTCTTCAGATACAGGGAAAATAAACAGAATCTTAGGTTCAGGGCTTCTGTTGCTTTCTTCAAGTTAAACAGACCCACTCTGGGCAAACCTGTATTTCCCTCCAAGAGCCGCCCCTTCTCTCTGGGACCTGGTGACCTCCTGCCTTGGGCAGGACTACACCTATCCCCTATTTTCTCTTGAGTTACTGCTAGAAGGCAGAAGCTCTGCTTTTCAAACTGTGAATTCTTGGGGAGCCTCCTGGGTGTTCTGCTCCTTCATATATTTCCAGGCATAGTCCAGGATATGACATAGAGTAGACACCTGTTAAATGCTTGTTGAACAAATGAAAGCTTCCCTTTATCTGTTCCTCATTCATTCATTCATTGAACACATGTTTATTGATTGCCTTCTCTGTGCGAGGCACTAGGGATACAGCAATGAATGGGACCTGGCTGAGGAGACATATAGACAATTGGAATATAATCTGATGTATAATGGATTTAATATGATACCGAGAAAGAACAGGGTATGATGGGTACATATGCAGGGATACCCAGCACAGCTGGATGGGGCAGGGAAGGCCTTCTAGAGACTTAGAGAATTAGCACAGATAGCTTAGATAGTGACAGGTAGGAAACAATGTTCCAAAGCATGGGAAGAGTACATGCAGTGGACCAAAAGGAAGAGCTCGCTGAGCATGGAGAGCGAAGGCTGGACAGTTAATAATAATCATAATCGTGAACACATACATAGTACTCGCCGTGTGCCAGGTACTACTTGAAGCCCTTTGTATTTGTTAACTTATTTAAATACTCTTAGCATCACTCTCATTCTACAGAAAAGAAAACAGAGGCACAGGAGGTGAAGTAACTTGAACAGTCTCACACAACTAGTCAGTGGTAGAACTGGCGTATGAAGTCTTGGTGGTGGTACAGCATTTAAGCCTGGGCGGGGGTGGGCACTGATCCCCACTGGGAATCCTGGCATGCTGCTGGATATGCATAGGCCCCAGTGGTAGCGGTCCACTTGGAGAATGTCTAGTAAAGACTGTCAGGGCTTCGGGTGTATCCTAATTGTCACGTCTGACTTCAGCAGGCAGGCGATGAGACTCTCCCTTGCCGCTGTAGATGGTTCGTTGTGTCTTGTCCTCTGTGAACAGACTGCAGAGCGGAGTGTCCCCAGCCTCCGGGGGAGAATGGACTTGGGACAACAAAGAACAGTTAAACTTTGGGTGACCAGATTGCAGCCTCCACTCTAGACTACCATCCCTAAATGGGGAAGAGAAGAAGGAGAAATGGTTGAAGGACCTCTGCCACCCAAACTGGGCACCCTTTCGCAGTGCTAGGCCACTTGTGTCTGATTGTCAGGGCTACAGGTGGTGAGGAATGGGTGAGGAAGAAGAACGTTTTAACTGATTGCCCCTGGACCCCTAGAGAACGGGCCTGAAAAGGGGCAGAGGTATTGGTTCTGCTTTCTCTCTTCCCATTTTGGAAATGAGTGATCCACCCCAAGGCATCAGTGCCCTCACAGGCCTTGGGCAGCCCCTCCCCATGGCAGGTAATGACCCTTCCTCTGAACTCCCGCAGGCAGACCCTGCTCAGAGGGGCGTCCTTGCAGCCTCCTCACAGCCTGCTGCCACTCGCTCCGGAAAAGCACAGGAACTGCATGTTGGTGTTTGGAAAAATTAATGCTTTCAAGATGAGCTCCGCACAGCCTTAGCACGTCTGTCTCCCTCTCACCAGCTGAAAGAAAAGAAACATTCTTAGACAATTACTTCCCAAGGGAGCCCAAGGGCTGGCTTTGTTTATTGAGTGTTTTTAGTTACAACACGTGAATTTCTGAGAATTTTTTGGCTTTGGGTTTTTTCTGGTTTTGGTTGAGGGGATAGGGAAGATGAGCGAATTCCCAATGAACAGGGCACTTGGATGGTTCACAGTTGTGAAAGGTGTGTTCTTTCGTGGGCACAACTGCGTGTCCTTGGGTTAAGGAACTTGGTAAGACCTGACAGATGGAACCCAGGCTCTGGGCCTGCAGTGTACCCAGATGTTCAGAGCCTTCCATCTGAAGCTTTTTGGGGCACAACTCCACCTGTTAGTGGATCCTTCCCCTTCCTCTGGCTGTGCTCGCCTTCACCCTATCTTCTGATGGACACAGCACTTAGGACACAGCCATAGTGAGCTGTCGCCCTCCTTCACCCTCAGTGCCTCCCTTCAGTCTCCACCTGCCAAAGTAATAACACTCCCAGTAGAGATGGTGGATTTGAGAGTATCAGTGTTAGTGAGTCAGAGCCCACTGTTCCAGGGCAGGGATGGCAGACTTGCTAGCCCACGTGCTCCGGCTCTTCCAGCCTCCTTTTGGCAGCCGTCACTAATTGACGGTCGTGCGACTCTTTCCACATCCTTCCTGCCTGTGGCCTCAGGGTTGTTCCTCCCCCCACCCCACCCCCCGACATAGTCTCAAAGATATTTATTGATACAAAGGGGAAGATAGTAACTTGATTTAACACAAAGCTCTGGACAATCACTGCCCCTGGTTAGAGCTGGAACTTGAGATGAAACACAGTCGCCATCTCTGACCAAAGTCCCACAAGATGTCTAAGTAGCTGGCAAGTGAACAGGCTGAGAAGAGTTGGGTCTTACTGAGTGCTCGTTGAGGTCATGAAGCACCCATCCAATCCCTGTGGTAAGCAAGGAGTGGAGCAGTGTGGGAGGAACTGCCTCTGCCAGCCAGTGGATGGGTGCATGAGTCCAGGGACTTGCTTATGATGGCCTGTGGGTTCTCTGGGGACCATCTCACATTCCAGACCCTTGTGAGTGGGAAGTGGAGAAGGAGCTTGCTGTTCTGGCCCTCAGGGACCTCTCAGCTTTCAGAAGAGGTCTGAGTTCCTACTTCAGTCAGCCTGCAATGGTTTGAAAATTACCAAAGTAACATGCTTATGATAAAAAATCATAACAACATAAAATTTTATAAAATACTGTTCTCTAACCACCTACCCCTATCTCCTAGGGATAACCACTGTTAACAGTTTGGTGTTATGTCCTACCAGAACTCTTTTTCTATGCACGTTGAAATACGTATTCATAGTGTGTACGTGTATATTTATATTCCATATCTATTCTCACCAAAAAATGGAATAATACAAATTATTTCAAATTATCTTGCAAATTGTATTCTCCTACCCAACAATATATCATGGACATCCTTAAATGTCACTATGTGTAAAATTGCTTGTCCTTTATAATGGTTTCAAAGTATAATATAGACTGTATCATAATTTATTTTACTAGTCCCTTATTGTTGGATTTTTAGGTTATCTCCAGTTTTTTTGCTGTTTTTTACAGAATACACTGAAACGTTTGTGTAAGTGCAGTAGGTGAGATTTTATAAGTAGAATTGCTGGATTGAAGGCTATGCACTTTAGAAATGTTGATAGGTATTGCCAAATTGATTTCTGAAAATGTTACATCAATATAGTCTCCTGCCAGGTTATGTATATATATTTTCCAATATGATAGGTAAAATATGCAAGCTGTTATGCTTTAATTTGCATTTCCCTGATCATTAGTAGAGGTTAGCATCTTTTTACATTTTATCAATCATTTGTGTTTCTTCTTCTGTGAATTACCTGTTCTTATTAACTTATTTTTATACTGGGTTGTTTAGCTTTTTCTTACTGTTTTTTAGGAGCTCTTTGAAAATTCGAGGTATTAATCCTTTATGTGATGTTTTGTTGCAGTGTAGCAAATATTTGTCTCCTAGATTATCTTTTAACATTGTTCATGTTTTGCAATTTTATACATTCTTTTTTTTCCTGAGGACTTAAAAAAAATCCATGAATATAATACATTACCATTGTTCAAAAATTAATACAATATCAAATACGACCTTACGCCTATCTGCCCAGCCCCCTCCTTCCATAGGTAACTATCAGTGTTATTTTCTTATGACTCCTTCCAGTGTTTCTTTTTTAAAATATAGGCAAATTTGAATCCATCCTTATTTTACCACTTTCTTATCAAAACTGAGTGAATACTAACTTTATTGTTCTGTGCCTTGCATTTTTAACCCAACAGTATGCTTGGAAGGTCTTTTCATATCTATTTGCAGAAAACCTTATTATTTTTAACAGCTGCATAATATTCCATTATGTGGGTATACCATACACAGCTCAGTAGGTTTCAGACTTTTTTGTTTATGTATGCCCTAAAAGCATATTGAGAGCTATATACTCCCCTCACACATCTAAGTTGACATTAAACATTTTTTTTTTACCATAAGTTTAAGTGGTTGCAAATAAAATATGTTCTAGAGTGTTGTATATTGTATACAGGCTTTAAATATATTTTCTTAAAAATCTTGGAGCTGGAAATTTAATGAATTGGAAAAGGCAGCTCTCATTGTCAAAGAAAGCAGCCAAATCAGACATATTTACTTCCTGTCAGAGAAAATCTGACTTCTTTTTAAAATTCAAGCAAGCATGTTAATTAGACACCCCTGTGACAACACTGTCTTCATAGACATGCTTCTGTCTTCTAGACGAAATGAAGTACAGTCCTTTTCAATACTTTCTTGTGATCTCATCCAGTCTTGTGGCTGTAACGTCTCTCCATTTACCAATGACTCCCTGTTTCATTTTCCTTTGTGCTGTGACAGACCACCCCCGGTCGTAGTGGCTTACAGCCACAATTTACCACTTCTTATGATCGTGAGGGTCGAGCAGGCAGATAGTTCTGTTTCATGTGGTGTCTGCTGGGAAGGCTGGAAGCTACAAAGTGGCCTCACTTACGTGGACGGCAGTTGGTGTGGGTGGGGCTGGGACTAGCTGGGCTTCTCAGTATGGGTCCCTGGTTCTCCTTAATGTGGTTTTTCCATGTGGCTTGGGCTTCTCACATCATGGCAGCTAGACTCAAAGAACGGTTTTATTTATTCTTGACTGCATCATCTTAAAATGTCCTTTAAAAAGTTAAGTACAGGGCTTCCCTGGTGGCGCAGTGGTTGAGAGTCCACCTGCCGACGCAGGGGACACGGGTTCGTGCCCCGGTCCGGGAGGATCCACATGCCGCGGAGCGGCTGGGCCCGTGAGCCATGGCCGCTGAGCCTGCGCGTCTGGAGCCTGTGCTCCGCAACGGGAGAGGCCACAACAGTGAGAGCCCCGCGTACCGCAAAAAAAAAAAAAAAAAAAAAAAAAAAAAA